>NC_133726.1:8759664-9359664 GCF_048934315.1 Petromyzon marinus
TTGTGAGTTGTGCCCTATTGTTCACACCTGCTTGTGAGTTGTGCCCTATTGTTCACACCTGCTTGTGAGTTGTGCCCTATTGTTCACACCTGCTTGTGAGTTGTGCCCTATTGTTCACACCTGCTTGTGAGTTGTGCCCTATTGTTCACACCTGCTTGTGGGTTGTGCCCTATTGTTCACACCTGCTTGTGAGTTGTGCCCTATTGTTCACACCTGCTTGTGAGTTGTGCCCTATTGTTCACACCTACTTGTGAGTTGTGCCCTATTGTTCACACGGGCTTGTGAGTTGTGCCCTATTGTTCACACCTACTTGTGAGTTGTGCCCTATTGTTCACACCTACTTGTGAGTTGTGCCCTATTGTTCACACCTACTTGTGAGTTGTGCCCCATTGTTCACACCTGCTTGTGAGTTGTGCCCTATTGTTCACACCTGCTTGTGAGTTGTGTCCTATTGTTCACACGGGCTTGTGAGTTGTGCCCTATTGTTCACACGAGCTTGTGAGTTGTGCCCTATTGTTCACACCTGCTTGTGAGTTGTGCCCTATTGTTCACACGGGCTTGTGAGTTGTGCCCTATTGTTCACGCGGGCTTGTGAGTTGTGCCCTATTGTTCACACGGGCTTGTGAGTTGTGCCCTATTGTTCACACCTGCTTGTGAGTTGTGCCCTATTGTTCACACGGGCTTGTGAGTTGTGCCCTATTGTTCACACGGGCTTGTGAGTTGTGTCCTATTGTTCACACGGGCTTGTGAGTTGTGCCCTATTGTTCACACCTGCTTGTGAGTTGTGCCCTATTGTTCACACCTGCTTGTGAGTTGTGTCCTATTGTTCACACGGGCTTGTGAGTTGTGTCCTATTGTTCACACCTACTTGTGAGTTGTGCCCTATTGTTCACACCTGCTTGTGAGTTGTGTCCTATTGTTCACACGGGCTTGTGAGTTGTGCCCCATTGTTCACACGGGCTTGTGAGTTGTGCCATGTTGTTCACACCTACTTGTGAGTTGTGCCCTATTGTTCACACCTGCTTGTGAGTTGTGCCCTATTGTTCACACGGGCTTGTGAGTTGTGCCCTATTGTTCACACGGGCTTGTGAGTTGTGCCCTATTGTTCACACCTGCTTGTGAGTTGTGCCCTATTGTTCACACCTACTTGTGAGTTGTGTCCTATTGTTCACACCTGCTTGTGAGTTGTGCCCTATTGTTCACACCTACTTGTGAGTTGTGCCCTATTGTTCACACGGGCTTGTGAGTTGTGTCCTATTGTTCACACCTACTTGTGAGTTGTGCCCTATTGTTCACACGGGCTTGTGAGTTGTGCCCTATTGTTCACACCTACTTGTGAGTTGTGCCCTATTGTTCACACCTGCTTGTGAGTTGTGCCCTATTGTTCACACCTACTTGTGAGTTGTGTCCTATTGTTCACACCTGCTTGTGAGTTGTGCCCTATTGTTCACACGGGCTTGTGAGTTGTGCCCTATTGTTCACACCTGCTTGTGAGTTGTGCCCTATTGTTCACACCTACTTGTGAGTTGTGCCCTATTGTTCACACGGGCTTGTGAGTTGTGTCCTATTGTTCACACCTACTTGTGAGTTGTGCCCTATTGTTCACACGGGCTTGTGAGTTGTGCCCTATTGTTCACACCTACTTGTGAGTTGTGCCCTATTGTTCACACCTGCTTGTGAGTTCTGCCCTATTGTTCACACCTACTTGTGAGTTGTGCCCTATTGTTCACACGGGCTTGTGAGTTGTGCCCTATTGTTCACACCTGCTTGTGAGGTGTGCCCTATTGTTCACACCTGCTTGTGAGTTGTGCCCTATTGTTCACACCTACTTGTGAGTTGTGCCCTATTGTTCACACCTACTTGTGAGTTGTGCCCTATTGTTCACACGGGCTTGTGAGTTGTGCCCTATTGTTCACACCTGCTTGTGAGTTCTGCCCTATTGTTCACACCTACTTGTGAGTTGTGCCCTATTGTTCACACCTACTTGAGTTGTGCCCTATTGTTCACACCTGCTTGTGAGTTGTGCCCCATTGTTCACACCTACTTGTGAGTTGTGCCCTATTGTTCACACGGGCTTGTGAGTTGCGCCCTATTGTACTTCCATGTGGTAGTAGCTCTATGTGGGGAGTAGTGGTGCAGCAGTTATCGCGCTGCGCTACGAACCCGGCGAACCGAGTTCGATTCCCGCTCGCGGCCAACACCGGCAATGATTAATTATCCGACTCAGCCTCATGTGACACCTGGTACGATGTGTAAACATCAGCACTGGGGAGACAAAGGCGGCCAGGCGTGGTGCGGGCCACCCACGCTCCTCATGCGCCGTGCCAGCCTTCATGAGGACCTTGCTAACAGCACATGCCCCAACAGTCTGTGAAGGCTATACGGGGAGTCTTTGTCTTTGTGTGCGCTACTCGTGTGGTTGTTCTTTGTGCGCCTTTTACCACTACCACCACTAGCACCACTACCACTAGCACCACTACCACTAGCACTACTACTACCACCACTACCACTACTAGCACCACTACTACCACTACTACTAACACCACTACCACCACTACCAATAGCACCACTACCACTAGCACCACTACTACCACTACTACGAGCACCACTACCACTACTACTATCACCACTACCACTACTACTACCACCACTACCACTAGCACCACTACTACCACTACTACTAGCACCACTACCACCACTACCACTAGCACCACTACTACCACTACTACTAGCATCACTACTACCACTACTACTAGCACCACTACTACCACCACTACCACCACCACTACTACTAGCACCACTACTACTACTACCCACTAGCACCACTACTACCACTACTACCACTACTACTAGCACCACTACTACTACCACTACTACCACTAGCACCACTACTAGTACCACTAGCACCACTACCACTACTATTACCACCACTACCACTAGCACCACTACTACCACTACCACTAGCACCACTACCACTACTATTACCACCACTAGCACCACTACCACCACTACCACTAGCACCACTACCACCACTACTACCACCACCACTACCACCACTATTACCACCACTACCACTACCACCACTACTACCACCACCACTACCACCACTATTACCACCACTACCACTAGCACCACTACCACTACTACTAGCACCACTACCACCACTACTACCACTACTACTACCACCACTAGCACCACTACTATCACTACTACTAGCACCACTACCACCACTACCACCACTAACACTAGCACCACGACTAGCACCACGACTAGCACCACTACCACCACTACTACTACCACCACTAGCACCACTACTATCACTACTACTAGCACCACTACCACTACTACTACCACCACTACCACTAGCACCACTACTACTAGCACCGCTACCACCACTACCACTAGAACCACTGCCACTAGCACCACTACTATCACTACTACTAGCACCACTACCACTACTACCACCACTACTACTACCACCACTACCACCACTACTATCACTACCACTAGCACCACTACTACCACTACTACTAGCACCACTACTATCACTACTACTAGCACCACTACCACTACTACTACCACCACTAACACTAGCACCACTACTACTAGCACCACTACTATCACTACTACTAGCACCACTACCACTACTACTACCACCACTACCACTAGCACCGCATAGAGCGAGACAATCTGCGCGCTTATTACAAAGTTTCGTATGACCTCGCCTCATTGGATTTCCATCGCTTTTTCAAACAGTAAATTAACCTCAGCATCCCACGAGTTTTGTAATGTTATTCCAATTCCCCACATGGCCAACCGGGGCTCGCCAGTGTGGTGAAGAACGGTCATTTAACCCCCCAAGGGCGCGCATCACGGTGAGACTAAGGGGCAATTATACAGCAGGAGGATTGACTAAGAGGGCCGAAAGCATACGCGTACCAATGTTGTTGTCACGTTGTATGCAGTCCACCACGATTGTATAGCGATGGCACGCGTTTCGGTTTGTTTCATGCAAATCTATTCCCGAGAGCAATGGTTCTCATCCTGGGGGTGCACGCACTCCCCTGGCGGTGCAACACAGGGCCAGATTTCTTTTCAGAAGGTAAATAATCGAAAACACAATTTAGGCACGGGCACGTAAGTCGCAACTTTCTTTGTTTCATCAAACCCTACGTAGTTATTAACATTGTACATTTTGTGACGATTGAGGACCAAAGGGGGCTGCAGGGCTGCAGTGAACGTGAAGAACCACTGCTCTAAAGGAATCCATCGTTTACCCAGGGCTGTGAAGAAGCATCGCTCGGATGTTCGTTCGAAACCCCGTGGCTCGGTGGTAAATCGATCCGGCTCGCAATCCGGATTGTTGGCGGTTGACTCAGCCCATCAGCCATCCCTCTGGGGTCAATGCAAGAACTATCATTTCGTCGTCCCCGGAGAGATGGTGGGCTGACTAAACTATCCCGCCAGGGTCGACGAAACGAATTTCCACCATTGGCTCTGCAGGGATGTAAACTGCAGATGAGCCCCTGGAAATCACTTTGACTTTGTTTATAATCACAAACAAGAAAGACGTGAATTCACTCAGGATCAGCCGGATGTGATGGTGGTACACGCCCCTAATCCAGCGCTTCAGAGGCAAGAGTTGGTGGACCACGTAGAGAATTGTGAAACTCCCAATAACTTGCTGCGCTGCGAGGTGTAAATGGCAGTACACCAAGTGGGTGCGTGTACCTACCTGCGTGGGACCAGAACTTTGAGTGCTATCCCCACAGTAGAGCACAGTGGGTTTCTCTGGTTCCTCTGGTTTCCTGCTGTAGAAAACAAACACGCTCGTTCGAAACAAGTATTGGCCAAAACGTGTCATTGCCAGCAGTACTCTGCTGAAAACAAGTTTTCCGCAGATAAAAAATGGCATTACCGTACTACCAACACAATTAGAAGCGGTTAATTTATCATAAACTTAATTTTTATTTATTTGCTTGATCAGATAAGGCCCACTGAGCGATATAGCTCTTATTTCAGAAGCGACCTGGATATCACAAATGATAGCTTAAGGAAGCGGCTCATCATCGTGTGGACATTTATAGCAGTAGGCAAACACCTTGAACTCACGTCGACTCTAAATGTGGAAGGAAAAACCTGAGCACCCGGGGAAAAATCCACGCGACCACGGGGAGAGAGACACGCAAACTCCAAATATATAGCAGCAGGCGTCAGGGTCGGGATCGAACCCACGTCCTCCTGCATACCAGGCGAGGCAGGTAACGTGGTTGTTATGAACCAATTTCCATTAAAGATATACTATTGTTTCATTATTCACAACATCACTATTTGCAACGGTGGCTTCCTTGGGTAAATAACCAATTATAATTATTTTATATCTCAACATCAGAACCCACAGATTGTTTACAATGTAATACCCTGTACGGCCCTGCACGTGCAGTTCTTTGGGGCTGGTGGTTTTGCATAACGCGGGTAGCTTTTTGGACACGCAACGGCTGTGTGCGTCTTCGTGTGTGTTGTTAAAGGTCTAACATGGCCCTACATCGGTGGTTCTCACCCCCCCAGGGGGTGCACGCACCCCCTGCCCTTTCTGGGGGGTTCGAGACATGGGCAGATTTTTTTTTAGACGGTAAATAATCGAAAACACAAATTGAACACGGGCACGGAAGTACAACTTTGTTTCATCAAGCCCTAAGTATTTATTAACATTTTTTTACGATTGAGAACCGAAGGGGTTTTTAAGGCTGCAGTAAAAAGTTAAGAAACACTGCCCTACATGGTCAAATGTGGAGAGCATTCCTCAGCATTTGCGAGCGTCAGAGCCCGCGATTAGGGGCACTGTTCGTGAATCTGTCTGTTACTCGATGGCTACTATGCGTGTAACTATTCATTAAGCCTGTTTAAAAACTGGTGATCAGAACTTAAAAAAAAAATTGTAATTCTCATCACCTGGGCCCCCATGGTGTAAACAATCTCAGCCCCCAACTCTTTATCATCCAGTTTAACACGCAGGAGGCTTTTGCGACCAATATTATCCATAAGTGGATTTTTTGGGGGTTAAATCGCGTAAATATAAATGTGCCGTTAAGCCCGCCACCACCCGACACAGCCAATTAGTAAAGTTTGTCACGTAAACAAAACATGGAAATTCGTTAATAGTGCAGCACATCGGTGTGTTGGAGAGTAAACCCACAACATTTACAATTGGGGTTACTCTCTAACACACCGGTGTGTTGGAGAGTAAACCCACAACGTTTACAATTGGGGTTACTCTCTAAAACACCGGTGTGTTGGAGAGTAAACCCACAACATTTACAATTGGGGTTACTCTCTAACACACCGGTGTGTTGGAGAGTAAACCCACAACACTTACAATTGGGGTTACTCTCTAACACACCGGTGAGAGCTGAACTAGTAACGAACTGGACGCGTTTTTGTTTCCGTGACAAACCCCTTACTGATTGACTGTGTCGGGTGGTGGTGGCGGGGTGAATGATATTTATATATTCATGAGATCCAACCCAAAAACCTCTTTATCGTCCACTCTCTCTCTCCGCTTGCTTCTCTACATATGTGCTATAAAGAAGGGTCATTGCCCCGAAACGTCGCCGATTAAATATTTTGTTTCTTTTAAGGCCGCGCATACACATATACACATACACGCACTCATACACACACAAATACACACACACAACAACCGCCATTCGCCACTAAGTGGCGGTGACGTCACCACGACGCTTGTGCCAGGCCATGTGCACCTTGAGGCCACGTGCAGTGTTGAACGCCCGCTGGCAGAAGGTCACGGGGCAGACCCAGGTGCCACGGGTCGACTGACTGAGATGACTGAGATGACTGGCTGATGCACCTCCTGTGCCCCCTACTGTGCCAACTTGCTGTTCTTTAGCCACCCGGCGCTCCGCTCATTGTTGTGAGCGTCGCTCCTCTGCCCTCCGTTGTTGTTGGAGGGCGACTGCCTCCAACTTGACAGTAGCGTCCTTCACGAGCCTCCTCCACAGAGGCCGATCTTGACACCGCTGGTACTAGTCATCGGCAAGTCCACTCAGCTCCACGTCCTCCTGTACCACATCACTCCATCTCTTCTCTAGCCCGTGTCGCACCCGTTTTGCCCCCTCGATCCGGCCGAACAAAAGCTGTTTGGGCATGCGGTGATTGGGCATGCGGGCTACATGACCCAGCCAACGCAGCCTTGCCTGCCTGAGGAGCTCAACGATGGGACCTTGCCCAGATCTTTCAAGGATTTGTGAGCTCCTCACACGCACACACATACACACACACACGCATACACACATACAGAGGCTGAGATTTATTGATAAAAATCTGACCTTAGCATTGCTCAGAATTTTATCAATACATTGATACAATGCATTGATACATCAATTCAATGCATTTATAATATTTTGATAAATACATTGATAGCTTAAATTGATACATCAATACAATACATTGATCATGATCTGAGCAATACATTGATCATAGTCTGATCAATACATTAGCCATTTAAACACTATCTGTGTAGACTTGACAATCCTGTCGGGTGGTGGACGGTTTCAGACAACAATTTTTAGCAAAAAACCACCACGTGGCCAAACCCCCCAAAAAAAGCTCGTCAATGACACCGCGTGGCTTAAAATGAAGAAAAAAACACAGAGATATAATTGGCAACGTTTCGGGCAACGCACCTGCTTTATTGCACATAGAGGGCAGAGAGTTGGCCACATAGTTGGCCTCCCTATGTGCGCTGAAAAGGGGCCTTTGCTCGAAACGTCATCCGTTATAATTGTCCTTTCAAGGCCACACGGTGCTATTGTCAGACGTGTTGAGTTGTTATCGTGATTTGTGCACCACCGCCTACGCAGCAACAGCAGCAGCATCACCAACACAGACTGGTTCAAAAACTACATTGGAATCCGTGTAACTGTCCGTAAGTGGACACGCAGATGAGAATGAGCGCGATGTTGCTCCACTCTCCGTACAGTGGAGCGCCGCTTCTATATTTAGCATAGCGGGCACTGCCGAGCTGTACTAGTGCACACCCTGACACACACCCTGGCAAAGGCAAAGATCCCCCGTATTGCCTTCAGCAGACTGTTGGGGCAAGTGCTGTTGGCGAGCACTTGCGAATGCCGGCACGGCACTCGAAGGGGATGGACGACCAATATCACGCCCGTCCACCTTTGTCTCCCCACACCACACCAGGTAATCCTTTAAGGCTGAGTCGACTTAGGGGAGGGAGGGCCATGGCCGGTTCAGATATTTCGCTGCCCACTGTCATTGGCCGTGAACGGGAATCGAACTCGGGTCTCTGTGCGCTAACCGCTGCGCCACCGCTCCCCCACATTCACGCTCTCACTCACACACACTAAGACGTGGATTCACTTTCACAGAATCACTCACTCACGCACATCCGTGCATGGCAGCGCAAAGACAAAATTCCCCCTTATAGCCCACACAGACTGTAGGGGGCTAGTGCTGTTAGCGAGCACCTATTAAGTAGCAGAGATGTTGATTAAAGTACTCGACATATTCCGACAGATGCAGTTCTTTGGAGCTGGTGGTCTGCACAAGGCTAAGAGCTTTGGTACATGCAATGCACATCTTGGTGTGTTGATAAATCTATACAGCGACTCCTCTACCTACGAACGAGTTAGGTTCTAGAGGTCTTGTTGGTAAGTTAAAAAAAAGTTAGTAAGTAGCGGAGTCCCTGATGTCCTGGCCAGAATTGCGGGGAGCGGTGGTGTAGCCATTAGCGCGCTGCGCTACGAACCTGGCGACCCGAGTTTGATTCCTGCTCACGGCCAACACCGGTGGCGATTATCTGAACCGGTCCTGGCCTCCTCCCCTTGGTCGACTCAGTCTCAAATGAGTACCTGGTGCGGTGTGTAAAAACATCGCCACTTGGGAGACAAAGGCGGTCGGGCGTGGTGCTGGCCACCCACCCCCTCGTGTTCCGTTCTGGCCTTCGTATGTGCTACTCGCTAACAGCACTTGCCCCGACAGTCTGTTCAGGCTATACGGGGGATCTTTGTATTGTGGCCAGAATCGCGCCCGGCCACCTTTGTCTCCTAAGCGCTGATGTTTAGACACCGCAGCCGGTACTCTATTACGGCCGAGTCTACCTAGGGGAGGTAGACCCAGGAAGGACCCGGTTCAGATCATCGTCGCCGATGTTGTAGCTGTGAGCGGGAATGGGAACTCGAGAGGTCGCCGCGTTGGTCACGCTCCAAGTGCGCTAACCGCTGCGCCACCGCTCCCGTGCGTATGCAGCACGTGGGCGGGGGGGCTCGGGTGTCGATGTCTCATTCGTGTGACCGATTTATCCCGCGCGTGTTTCCACGAGTGACTGGGAGGTGCAGCACTCTGGCTCATGACTGCCAGGCCATAAGTTCGTACGTGCCTGTATATATCACACTAAACACACAAAGTAGTTATCAAGAAATTCGTTTTCAATCTGTAAGTGGGGCCGTCTCCAAAGGTGGTGCTTATCATCCGGTGGTGGGAATTCCACATTACTATGACAGGGACACGTGTTGCTTTCCACAGGACAAGAACTTCCCGCGCTCCGAGTAGCGCAGCGGTTTCACGAGGTGGTGCTCACTTTAGCAACCCGAGGGAGGGGAGTGGTGATGATTGTGGTGGTGACGGTCGTAGGGTGCTGTAATTGTGATGAAT
This sequence comes from Petromyzon marinus, assembly GCF_048934315.1. NCBI lineage: Eukaryota > Metazoa > Chordata > Hyperoartia > Petromyzontiformes > Petromyzontidae > Petromyzon > Petromyzon marinus. Next base: position 8,769,358 of record NC_133726.1, read on the forward strand.
ATGCTAATGAAGGCATTTTTATCCACATAGTTACAGATAACGGGGAAGCCTTTTCCCGCGATGTGGCACGGGGAACACGAGTGGATAATAAGCGTAACACGCTCTTGCAGAACGGTTTCCCGTTATCCGCAACTCTTTTTGTGCGGATGATAGAAGTGAATCGGGCACATTCATCCTCTTTACCCCCAATTTCTCGCAGATAAGCACGACACATTTGGGCATCCCACGCAAAGATTAGGATAATGGGTGTCACAAGCTTCTATTATAATAGGGTCACGGATATGACCACGGGTCTTTGTGTGAGCGGTGGTGTAGCTGTTAGCGCGCCGCGCTCCGAATCTGCCGACCTGATTTCGATTCCCGCTCATGGCCAACACCGCCAGTGACGAATATCTAAACCGGTCCTGGGCCTCCCCTAGGTCGACTCGGCCTCAATTGAGTACATGGTGCGGTGTGTAGTAAACATCGCCACTTGTGTATGGGTCTCTATGTGAGGCTCTAGGTCTCTATGTGAGACTATTAGTTTCTCTGAGTCAGTGTGTCTGTGCGTGAATCTATGCGCCTCTATGTAAGCGTCTGTAGCTCCACGGATCTCTATGCGAGTCAAATTTTTGCAAATGGGTTCGTGGTGTTGCATCCGTGTCCGCGCGCACGCTTGCAGGATTACGTCCGTTTGTACGAAGCCGTGTACGGGGTCTCAGAGAGATATGGCGGGCGACAGGGGTCGTGGGCGAGAGGCGCTCTCCTTCATTGGCCCCACATAATGACTCGGACCGCCTGTTGCCATCCGAGCGTTCGCTCTCCCCCCCCCCTCTCTCTATCCCTCCATGCGCAACGCCGCGGGCGGTCCGCCCGCAGATCAGACAGCGGCAGAGGGAGGTGACGCGGATCCTGGAGAGCAGGCGCGTGCCCTACCAGCTGATCGACGTGTCGGTGGACGAGCGTGTCCTCGAGGAGATGAGGAGACGCGCCGGGGACCCCTCCGCGCTGCCGCCGCAGATCTTCAACGAGGGCGACTACCTCGGGGTGCGCGTACGCTCTCTCACCTCGCCGGGGGTCCCTCTGAGTGTACGCGTCTCTCTGTAGGTCGATCAGGGCTCTGTGTAGGTCTATGGGTCTCTGCGTAGACCTATGGGGGCTCTATTTAGGTCTATGGGTCTCTGTGTAGGTCTACGGGTCTCTACATAGGTCTATGAGGGCTCTGCATAGGTCTATCAGGGTTCTGTGTAGGTCGATGGGTCTCTGTGTAGGTCTACGGGTCTGCATATGTCTATGGGGTCTCTGTGTCGGTCGATGGGTCTCTGTGTAGGTCTATGGGGCTATGTGTAGGTCTATGGAGCTATGTGTAGGTCTATGGGCCTCTATGTGACCTCTTGACGTGAGTGCAGGAATTTATCATCTTGGTTATTTCGTTAAAGTCACGTAGGTAGGTTCAAAGACAGTTTGCCTTGAAAGCTAATCCCCCTTTTTCTGAAGACGACCGCTTGTGTTGCGATCGAAACGTCGTAGTTTTTTGTTATTTTCTTTGAACCTATCTACGTGACTTTACCGAAAGAACCAAGAATATCTATGTGACCTATTAGTTTTTTGTGCAAGTCTATTGGTCTCTCTGTTAGTGTATGGGTCTCTATGTACATCTACGGGTCTCTATGTGAGACTGTGTTTCTCTGAGTCAGTGTGTCTGTGTATGAATCTATGCGCCTCTATGTAAGTGTCTGCAGCTCTACGAATCTCTATGCGAGTCAAAATTTTTCGCAAATGGGTTTGTGGTGTCGCATCCGTGTTCCCGCGCACGCTTGCAGGATTACGTCCGTTTGTATGAAGCCGTCGAGGATGAAGCCTTCGAGCTGTTCCTGAAGTTTGCGCCCAGCCCCGGGGACAAACCGCTCATCAGGGTTGACCTGAGCAGGTGCCGGGCGGACGACCGCGAACCCTCAGCGGCGCAGGAGGCGAGCGACTCAAGCGTGGAGGTAAAGGCAATGGTCTCGAGGTACGAGCAGAAGGTTGTTGAGAAGTACGAGGAGGAGAGTCTGGAGGAGGAGGAAGAGGAGGAGGATGAAAAGCAGGAGAAGAAGAAAAAGTTGGCGGAGAATGTTGGTGAGGGGACAAGAACACCGGCTTCAACAGAGCAGGAGAGCGAGCGCCCATTGGTCACCACGCAGAGCCTCTTGGATCATCTGGACACCGCTGCCACGATACGGGGAGGGACGGCGGAACACCCGGAGGCCGGCCCCGAAGCGGAGACGGCGACGGAGTCGCGACGGCTCCCCGAGATAAAATCGACAGTGTCAGCCGCAGAGGGCGGAGTTGACGTCGCTCTACCCAAGCCCATCTCTATTCCGCCCGCCTTCAGGCAGCGTGCGGAGGCCGTGGTGGCGGCACCGGTGGCCACCGCCGCCGCCGACGGCAGCGGCGGGGGCGAGCGGAGCGATGCTCTCCCGCCGGACGACGCAGATGGAAAATGGTCAAACATCCGGCGAGCGGAGGGGCTCACCATCGGTGCCGAACCCATGGAAACCGCACCGACGCAGTCGGTCAATGCGCCCGTGACGACGGCGATGGCAAGAACGTCGGAGCTGCCCCAGATTCTCCAGGCCGTGCTCGTCGCGGTCCCGTCCAACATGGTCGAGACGGAAGCTCATCGGACACCTCCTCCTCCAGGAGGAACGGTTGCGGCGGCGGCGGCACCACCACAACGACGACGACAAGCGCCGGCCGTGCCGATGCGGCAGAAGAAGCGGCCGGAAAAGGGGGTGCAGCACGGCAAAGGTCGGGCGCCGTTAGCGCCGACAGCCGGAGGGGACCAGCGGAGGGGCGAGGTGGACGCGGTGGGACGGGAGCCGGGGAAGCTGGTGCAGGTGTCCATCCGCGAGGGGCAGGCCGTGGTCCGCTGTTCCGTGCTGGAACCGGCCGCTCCGCCGGTAACCATTGCTGAGCGACACGAGGAGAAGGAGGTGGAGGTTGCAAAACCGGGCAAGGCAAAGAAGAGCAAGAAGGCCAGGGGGATGTGCAGCCAACAGTAGTGGGGGTAATGCAGCGTCCCCCTGAACTCAGACTGCTGCAGTACGGTCTTGTCAGGAGGGTGCCACCAGAGCGGAATCCAGACAAAAAATGCGAATGGTAACGCTCGCGGAAGGTGATTGAGGCGGATGGTGGTTGGAAGAGACGGGAAGGACTGGGAGACAGCAGCAGGAGCGTGGAAACGATGACGATCAGCCAGTGGAGGACTGCTGCTGAATGTGTGTGGACCCAGGGCAAGCTCCAGCTCCTCTTGGACGAGGGGGCCAGTCGAGCTGGTTGTGTGTATGTGTGCGGGGGGGGGGGGGGGGGCACTGTAACAGTGATCTACCACGAAGGAGAGTTGGCCTGCGTGGGTGAAAGGGGACATTTGATGGTGCAGGGCCCACCCCCTGGCACCCGCTAGTGCAGGCTGGTTCACACATGGAGTAGGAGCATTAAGGCTGCGGCTGATTCTTGTTTTATTTCTCTCCTCTCCTGGTTTTGTCCAATTTGATGGCCGAGAAGAGACTTACGCACCCAGCGCAACCATACCCAGTGCTGTATAAACTCTCGCGAAAGGTTCGTGGCGACTAGTCACGTGGAACGTATTGCAATCTACCGGCGACCCTGGCACGTGTGCGCTGGGCAATTAAAAGTAAACCTCCGGGTAGATGGAATTAATGATCAGGTGGGTTGTGGAACATTACGGTGACTGGGCTGCGGGATGTGAATCATTTTCCAGATAGGCAAGGGCATTTATTTGGTGATTTTTACTTTTTTGACAAACTTTTGTAAGAGAGTGAGCGTAGCTTTTTTTGCTTGAGAAAAGCTATTTTTATCCCCCCCCCTCGTGTGTTCGTAACAAATTATACGCTCATATATAATGCGTGCCTTTTTTTAACCAAAGGGTATATGTCAAGGACAATGCACGGATCACATTCTGCTTGCCAGAAGGGCGGGAGGGCGACTCGGTGGTAACGTTCGAACCTCACAGCAAGAAGTGCCTGAGTTCGATTCCTGACTTTCTGTGCGGAGTTTTTATGTTTCCCTCTGTCTTCGCTGGATTCCTCCCATCGCTCAAAAGACATACAGACAATGTCGCTTGTATGTAATTGGCCACGATATAATCTTTTACAATACAAGGTACAGTATTAATGTTAACGTTATGATTATGACGATATTAACGTCCTTGTATAACTTTGTATTGCAAGTATATCTTCTTACAGTGTTAGTGTATGGTTGTTGTGCTCTGCTGTACTTCCAGTACGAATAAAGATGAATGCACTCAGAAGCTCTTCACAAGATAATCATTGGCATCATTGTGGAGAATATGAAAACATAAGCTTCTGTCTCTCCGCATTTTTGTTGCCCTCAAACTTTTAACTCTGCATCCCAAGGCCCTGTGTATGACGCAGAATGTGTAAAATGTTTTACAAATCAGTTCAATCGCTAGGTGGAAGGATTACTGGTATTTATTTTGTCTCCTTGTGAAACGTGGAAAAAACAGTCTCACGTGTCTCTATCTCTCATCTCTCTCTCATCCCTCCCATCCCGTCTCTCCCTTCTCTCATCCCTCTCGTCTCTGCCGTCTCTCCCATCTATCTCATCTCTCTCGTCTCTGTCATCTCTAATCTCTCCCATCCCTCCCATCTCATCTCTCTCATCTCTCAACTCTAATCTCTCCCATCTCGTCTCTCTCATCTCTCCCATCTCGTCTCTCCCATCTCGTCTCTCATCTCTCTTAACTCTAATCTCTCCCGTCTCTCATCCTTGCCGTCTCTGAGAGTCGCGGTCTCCACGCGTCTGCATGAATCGGAGAGAAGCGCAGGCCGAGTCGTGGCTCCTCCTTCCGTCCCCCCCACCACCACCCACCGAGTGTCCAGCACACACATTGCATGTGTGCTGCAGATTGTGTGCTGCAGACTGTGTGCTGCAGGGCTGGGCTGTGGTCTGTGTGCTGCAGACTGTGTGCTGTAGACTGTGTGCTGCAGGGCTGGGCAGTGTGCCGCAGGGCTGGGCAGTGTGCTGCAGGGCTGGGCAGTGTGCTGCAGGGCTGGGCAGTGTGCTGTAGACTGTGTGCTGCAGGGCTGGGCTGTGGTCTGTGTGCTGCAGACTGTGTGCTGTAGACTGTGTGCTGCAGGGCTGGGCTGTGCGCTGCAGGGCTGGGCAGTGTGCTGCAGGGCTGGGCAGTGTGCTGCAGGGCTGGGCAGTGTGCTGCAGGGCTGGGCAGTGTGCTGCAAGGCTGGGCAGTGTGCTGCAGGGCTGGGCTGTGTGCTGCAGGGCTGCTGTCGCCGGTCACCCTGAAGGTGGCGCCACTGTCGAATGATTGAGCAACCTTCACGGAGAGATGGGGGAGGCTCTTATCATTTCATCCAAGTGCCCCCCCCCCCCCCCACCATAACGTTGCCTGCGACTCCTCCAGTATACCCGGGTGATCAGGCATGGTACAAGAGCTGGGGAACTTATCCCCTTCGTTCCCAATCTTCCCCATCTCTCTCTGACCCCTGCCTCCCTGTGTCCGATTCCGTTTTGGACTTCCACCACTCCCGAGCAGGATAACCACGATAGCTGCGTCACAATGATGGTGGGAAGGAACTTAATTTAAAAAGAGAAAAGCCGGAGAATTGCAAGTGGTGATGCAGTTGCGGACACGTGACAAAGTGCTGCACACTGCTCCGCACACCACTCACACACGCTTAAAGACAAAGATCCCCCGTGTAGCCTTGACAGACTGTTGAGGCAAGTCCTGTTAGGGAGTAGCACCTACGAAGACCGATATAGAACACGACAGGGAGTGGGTGACCAGTACCACGCCTGGCCACCTTTGTCTCCCCATGTGGTGATGTTTGCACAAAAAGCACCAGGAACGGTACTCATTTGGGAAGGCCGGATCTACTTCGGGGAGGGACGGCCAGGACAGGTTCAGGTATTTCGCTGCCCATTGTCATTGGCTGGGAACAAGAATCGAATTCGGGTATGTGCCGGGTTCGTAGCACAGTGCGCTAACCACTGTGCCGCCGCTCCTCTGGGGGGCTAAGACGGGCTCTCAGCTACACCCACGCACGGCACTTCCGAAACGAAGCAGACCGTCAATAAAGCCGGGACTCGCAGGCTAATTTCTGAATGAGAAGTGATTTATCCTGGAAGAATCCGTTGACCTATGATGACATTTTTTCACACAGGTGTCCGTTAAGGTGGCGTGTCAGTAAGTTACAACAATAACAAACAATAGAACATAAACACAACGATGGGAGTGCACAGCACGGTACAGTGTATGTAAGGTGAGCAAAGTTTACTCTGAATAAATGAATATAAACTCCGTGCGTGCCCATCGACGCCCGTGAGCTGTGACGTCAGCACGGCTGCCTTCTCTCCTCCCAGTAAGGATTCTGAAGGTGCTGTAATTTTTTTTTAAACAGAACTCCTCTTATTTCGGTATTAAAAGCAGGAGGATTTCTCCACAATTCTGGCTGTCGCCTGATGATGCTGGTTGTAATTACCGGCGAAATGTCATGGTACGTGAATTGTAATTGTTGTAGGTTTACCCTCCCAACACACAACCGGTTAGTGTTGAACTAGTAACGAATTGGCACGTTTTGTTTACGTGACAAACTTTACTAATTGGCTGTGTCGGGTGGTGGCGGGTTTAACGACACATTTATATTTACGCGATCAATCCCAAAGAAATGGCTATTATGCATAACATTAGTCGTGAAAGCCGAATTCGTGTTACACTTAATTTATCATTTATTTTAAAGAGTCGCTATGTATCTCTGTGTCTCTATGGGTTTACTGTATTGTCCATAAGTTTGGGTTGCATTCCCACATGTGCACTGTGCCTTGTCTTGAATTAATTAATATATTAATTATTGAACTTTGCTGAGCACACTTTGTGTGTCACTTGCATGTTTCTTTTCTACCATATGCAACATGCGATACTCCACACCCATGCGTATACACGCTCACTATGTACACTACTACACACACCATGTATACTACTACAAACCCCATGTACACTCCTGTACTACGACCCCATATACAATATTACACACCCCGTGTACACTAATACACACCCCGTGTACCCTAATACACCCCATGTACACTACTACACACACACCATGTACACTGCTGTACTATAAAGCCCATATACACTATAGAATACCCCATGTACCCCAAAACGCACACCATGTAACCTTATACACACACCCCATGTACACCACTACACACACCATGTATACTACTGCACACCCAACAAACCACGATTGTCCTGGCTATCCCCAGGACGTTTGGTTGTTTTCCAATGGCCCTCTTCAATACATTGGATGCTGGGTGGGACACTCATTGATGTTGGTGACCACTGGTCCGTATCCGTGCTGGACCCCCCTCCTACTGAGAAACATCTCCGGGGTGTTTAAGACAGACAATCGTTGTAAGTAAAATACATAAGTTTACCCCAGATTTAATCCCATTTGATGTGCCGATATGTTTGTCTTTATTTAAGTCACCATTTATTCTGCGCATCGAATGTGATAAATTCGGGGGTCAAAATAATATATTTTGTACTATAGGGTGGAAATAAAAGTGCGTGCACTGAAAATCTTTTTCACTTCTAGATTTGAAGCTTTCGTGACTGCAAGGATCCATACTCTTTGGTTCTATTCGGTAAAGTCACGTAGGTAAAAAAATAAAACAACAAAAATCACGACGTTTCAGCCACAACACAAGCGGCGAGACAGTCTGGTCCCTTCACCTGATGAAGGCCGCTTGTGTTGTGGCCGAAACGTCGTGATTTTTGTTGTTTTACTTTTTTACCTACGTGACTTTACCGAATAGAACCAAAGAGTATGGATCTTTTTCACCTTTTTTAAATGACCTTGTAGAGATAACAATGATGGCTTTGCCTATGTCAACCCCTGTACATTCAATAAATGAAAGCATGTGCATTGCTACGAAATGTTGATAGCACGTATCACGGCTATTACAATAACGATCATGCTGACTGCAAAGTCGTAAAATAACATTTACAACACGAGACGTATAGCGCGTTTAATTGTCGTATTTGCGATCATAAAGTACTGTACTGTATGAAAGACGGAAAAGACATATAGTCTGAAATGATATACCAATATGCACATATTACGAGGCCGTATTCAATGTGCACAGATTTAGCACTTTCGCTTCAAGGCATTTACATCAACAATCATAATTAATTGTCAATCAGAATAAGGGATAACATCAAGGCATTTAATTGTAAAAACACGATCACAGTTCTCACCTGCTCGCTCAACTTCACCGTAACCATGTTGCCCTTAGCGCGTGTCGAAACGGAAATGGCAAAGCGAACATTAGTGCAAACTTATTAATATTATAACTGCATAATTATTTTAGCTACAGTAGTAGTGGTAGTAATTATAATTAGCGTTGGTCTCGCGTCAAGAGGGTACTACAGCGGCCGCTCAGGCGCCATGACGAGCGATTATGTCAGGGCGCGCCTCTCATTGGTCAGAGGCTCCCCAACAACAGCCGCTCTGATTGGACGAGACGTTTTGCCCTCGTAACTTGAAAAATCACGATTATTTACTATTAAAATTAAGTCAAAGATACGAATAGGCCCAGGATTGGCGGAACCTGGACCGGTTGTTTTTAAATAAATTTTGAATTGTCACGCGAGACGAGTCTGTGTAGAATATTTCAGGTTTTTAGGCTTCGTAGATCCGAAGATATTAAGTGTCAAAGATTCCAAAGAATATAAATAGACAACACGGCAAGTGCAATAATAAAAGTGTGTAATAATAATAAAAGTGTGTAATAATAATAAAAGTGTGTAATAATTATAAAAGTGTAATAATAATAAAAGTGTGTAATAATAATAAAAGTGTGCAATAATAATAAAAGTGTGTAATAATAATAAAAGTGTGTAATAATAATAAGTCTGTAAAAAGCCCTCGGTGCAGCCATGCAATTGTTTGATTCACGTCACTTGGCAAGACTTCTTCAGAGGGCGCTCGAGAGGGCCACCCGCTAAGACGGCCACCTGCTGAGAGGGCCACCCGCTAAGAGGGCCACCTGCTAAGACGGCCACCTGCTGAGAGGGCCACCCGCTAAGACGGCCACCTTCTAAGAGGGCCACCCGCTAAGAGGGCCGCCTGCTGAGAGGGCCACCCGCTAAGACGGCCACCTGCTAAGACGGCCACCTGCTAAGAGGGCCACCCGCTAAGACGGCCACCTGCTAAGACGGCCACCCGCTAAGAGGGCCACCCGCTAAGACGGCCACCCGCTAAGAGGGCCACCTTCTAAGAGGGCCACCTGCTCTAGAGGTCACGCTGGCCAAACATCTTGAGAAGAGGTGAGAGTACCCACACTTTACCCCAGCGCGTGTGACCTAACGGTCGTTTAAATGTGGTTCACACATTTGTACTGCTTGGGTGGACGGGGCAGTGGGTTGGGAATGAATAAACTTTCCCCCCACATTGTTTCAACTGCTGCCCTGGGAGGTAAAATCGAGCCAGTGACCTCTAGACTGCAAGTCCCGTTACATGCCAACAATTACATACCACTGTGACAGGCAGAATGTCCAAAATGTAAAATGTGGATATATCCACATATCCAGATTTTTAAATGAATTTAATGGTATTCCAACCGACGATTCGTAGGATCTCAAAGCATCTCGTTTCATTTAAATTGATGACTCTGAGCTTTGCCAAGTGATGTCAAGAGATTATCCTGAGATGGCTGCAACAAAAAATCTTCACTAAAATACTGATCCAAAACTCAAAAATGTTTTGTTTTTATCATAATCATGTTTTTGTATGGTAGGTTAAAAAATGTGTTGACATTGAAACCACACACGTGTAAAAATAATCCCAAAAACACATTAAAAAAGCACCAACAATAAAAAAAAAGTCAATTTGAATACATAATTATTATATATACACACCGGATACATCAAATTTCACAGTTTCGATTACACAATCATTGACGCGTGGGCTAAATCCTTGTTCTGCAATCACATTCCTCAATTGCTCTGCGGTGAAACAAGCAACTCGTTCCCAATGAGAAGGCGACTGAGCCGTTGGCGGAAATAGCCCCGAATGTCGGATGGGGCTGCATGACCTGATTAGTAGAATAATGGAACCGATCATTAATTGCTAATCAATCACTTAAATAATAAGATACCCGCTCTACCCTTGATCCTAGGACATGTCCAGATCTTAGCAACATTACAGGGACTCCACTACCTAGGAACGAGTTAGGTACCAGAGGTCTGTTCATAATTTGATTTGTTCGTAAATCCAACTTTATTCCTGTCGATTCCAAACATGTTGTACGACATGTACAATAAACACAGGGAATGGCTTTAAAAGTTGTATAATCTCCTGTAGATGTAGATGCCACTGGTTCTTCACGTTCTGCAGATGTAGAGGCCACCACCACCATCTATTGCACGGCGGTTAAACTTACGACTCTCGGTCCGAACAGGCAACTGGACAAACGGACCAGGTTTGTTCGTATCTCTGAAAGTTCATAAGTCGAGTGTTCGTAAGTAGATGAGTCCCTGTGTAGTGACATAGAGTCGGTCACATAGCAACATAGCGCTGGCTGCTGGCAGGGAAGGGAATCTGCAGCTTACAGCAGCCCTGACCGAGAGCAGGCCACGTGGTAGACCAGAGGAGGACCTAGGGGAAAGGTTACGGAAGGGGCCCATCGAGAACCCGCGGAACCCGCGGGTAGGTTCCGGAAGGGGGCGTGGCCGGGGGCGGAGCCAGGCCACGTTGGCAGTATAAGAGGGGCCCCGGGAGGGGACCTCGGGGCTGTCGTGTGGAGCGGGATCCCCATCGTGCTGCCGGAGTCTTCAGCGTCGGCGCCGTCTTCACCATCTCGGCGTCGCCAGTCAAGCAGTCTGCCAGCTGTCCTGACTGGGAGCAGTCGCTAAGTGTTACTGTCAGGCCGTGTTAATAAACAGAGTGCCTCCTACTCTTAGTGTCTCCGAATCAGTCCCTACACATGTATTGTGTCCGTCAATAGAAGTCTTTACATCACTTTCATCATAATTTATTTTTGGTTTTAGCCACCTAATGATTTGGCCAATTGTTTTTGTCGTATAACCCTCCACCACCCGACACAGTCAATGAAATAAAATTGTCACATTGACAACTCTTTAACGAGACTATTATTTAAGCTCGCCGTTAAGTTGAAGGGAAGCAGAGCGAGATGAGAGTGGAGCACATGGTGAGGTGAAATGAGAAGAGGTAGGAGAGTGCATGAAGAGGAGCAGAGTGAGATGAGAGGACAGAGGGGGAAGGTAGGCAAGGGGTGCCGAGTCCATGGATCTTGAAGACGCTGAGAGCGAATCTGTAGTTCATCCATGGCTGTTGTTGTTGTTTGTCCTGTGGAGGGATCTGAGAATTGGAGCGGTGTGAGGGATGGTGGTCTCATACGTGCAGGTGAGGGGTGTCTTGCGGTGCCAAAACTAGTGTGCATTTTAAAAGAGAACATCGTTCAGCGCAGCAGGCTGAGACCAACAGGAGGAGTCTCTGGCATACAAACCACCGCTCAAGTGGCTCCTTGTGTTTCACACGATGACCTGCAGCCCCGGTCGCAGCTCGCCAAGGGAGTCCACTTCGCTCGTCGTCGCGTCGGTGAACGAATTGACACTCACTCTGCGGGACACGGGGACGGCGTCCGTATTTAAATAATCGGCAGAAAGATGGGACAAAAACGAGACCAAAGCACGCTTAAACGTGCGGCCGTGCTCCTTGAGCGTGAGGTGAACAAAAACTGCACGGCGCAGCGTAACACAGCCGACCGTCACACATCCGCCCTGACCAATTAACCGCTCACACCGACTGCAGTGTTTCTGCACGGTGGTATAATTGTTATTTTTCTATAGATATTCACAAAACCCACATTTTCACACGCAGGGATGTGTTCTTAATATTGAGAACATTTTCTTCCTTCGAAAGTACAGTGAAGTATTTTCCCTTGTGTTTTTTTATACATTTGCTGGGACCCAAAACGTCAAGCAGCCAGCAACAAACAGCACCATTAAAGTTATAATAGATATGAGTTAACACGTTTATTTGAATTAAGCCAGGTTATAATTCCAAAGTCGAGTAAAGTGAGGAAAGAAGCACGATGGAGTGGGTGAGTAGGTGAGTGGGTGAGTAGGTGAGTGGGTGAGTAGGTGAGTGGGTGAGTGGGTGAGTAGGTGAGTAGGTGTGTGGGTGAGTAGGTAAGTGGGTGAGTAGGTGAGTGGATGAGTAGGTGAGTGGATGAGTGGGTGAGTAGATGAGTGGGTGAGTAGGTGAGTGGATGAGTGGGTGAGTGGGTGAGTGGATGAGTAGGTGAGTAGGTGATTGGGTGAGTGGGTGAGTGGATAAGTGGATGAGTAGGTGAGTGGATGAGTGGATGAGTGGGTGAGTGGGTGAGTGGATGAGTGGGTGAGTGGATGAGTAGATGAGTAGGTGAGCGGATGAGTAGGTGAGTGGGTGAGTGGATGAGTGGGTGAGTGGATGAGTAGGTGAGTGGGTGAGTGGATGAGTGGATGAGTGGATGAATCGGTGAGTAGGTGAGTGGATGAGTAGGTGAGTGGGTGAGTGGATGAGTAGATGAGTGGGTGAGTAGATGAGTGGGTGAGTGGATGAGTGGGTGAGTAGATGAGTGGGTGAGTGGATGAGTGGGTGAGTAGATGAGTGGATGAGTGGATGAGTAGATGAGTGGGTGAGTGGATGAGTGGGTGAGTGGGTGAGTAGATGAGTGGGTCAGTGGGTGAGTGGATGAGTAGGTGAGTAGACGAGTGGATGAGTGGGTGAGTGGATGAGTGGGTGAGTGAATGAGTAGGTGAGTAGATGAGTGGGTGAGTGGATGAGTAGGTGAGTGGATGAGTAGATGAGTGGATGAGTGGGTGAGTGGATGAGTGGATGAGTAGGTGAGTAGATGAGTGCATGAGTGGGTGAGTGGATGAGTGGGTGAGTGGTTGAGTAGATGAGTGGATGAGTGGGTGAGTGGATGAGTGGATGAGAGGGTGAGTGGATGAGTAGGTGAGTGGATGAGTGGGTGAGTGGATGAGTGGATGAGTGGGTGAGTGGGTGAGTGGATGAGTGGGTGAGTGGGTGAGTGGATGAGTGGATGAGTAGGTGAGTGGGTGAGTGGATGAGTGGATGAGTGGGCGAGTGGATGAGTAGGTGAGTGGATGAGTGGGTGAGTGGATGAGTGGATTAGTGGATGAGTGGGTGAGTGGATGAGTGGGTGAGTAGATGAGTGGATGAGTGGGTGAGTGGATGAGTAGGTGAGTGGGTGAATGGATGAGTAGATGAGTAGGTGAGTGGATGAGTAGGTGAGTGGGTGAGTGGATGAGTGGATGAGTAGGTGAGTGGGTGAGTGTATGAGTGGATGAGTAGGTGAGTAGATGAGTGGATGAGTAGGTGAGTGGGTGAGTGGATGAGTAGGTGAGTGGATGAGTAGATGAGTGGATGAGTGGGTGAGTGGATGAGTGGGTGAGTAGATGAGTGGGTGAGTGGATGAGTGGGTGAGTAGATGAGTGGATGAGTGGGTGAGTGGATGAGTAGATGAGTGGGTTAGTGGATGAGTGGGTGAGTGGGTGAGTAGATGAGTGGGTGAGTGGATGAGTAGGTGAGTGGGTGAGTGTATGAGTGGATGAGTAGGTGAGTAGATGAGTGGATGAGTAGGTGAGTGGGTGAGTGGATGAGTAGGTGAGTGGATGAGTAGATGAGTGGATGAGTGGGTGAGTGGATGAGTGGGTGAGTAGATGAGTGGGTGAGTGGATGAGTGGGTGAGTAGATGAGTGGATGAGTGGGTGAGTGGATGAGTAGATGAGTGGGTTAGTGGATGAGTGGGTGAGTGGGTGAGTAGATGAGTGGGTGAGTGGGTGAGTGGATGAGTAGGTGAGTAGATGAGTGGATGAGTGGGTGAGTGGATGAGTGGGTGAGTGGATGAGTAGGTGAGTAGATGAGTGGGTGAGTGGATGAGTAGGTGAGTGGATAAGTAGATGAGTGGATGAGTGGGTGAGTGGATGAGTGGATGAGTAGGTGAGTAGATGAGTGCATGAGTGGGTGAGTGGATGAGTGGATGAGTGGGTGAGTGGGTGAGTGGATGAGTGGGTGAGTGGGTGAGTGGTTGAGTGGGTGAGTGGATGAGTAGGTGAGTGGATGAGTGGGTGAGTGGATGAGTGGGTGAGTGGATGAGTGGGTGAGTGGATGAGTAGGTGAGTGGATGAGTGGGTGAGTGGATGAGTGGGTGAGTGGATGAGTGGGTGAGTGGGTGAGTGGATGAGTGGATGAGTAGGTGAGTGGGTGAGTGGATGAGTGGGTGAGTGGATGAGTGGGTGAGTGGGTGAGTGGATGAGTGGGCGAGTGGATGAGTAGGTGAGTGGATGATTGGGTGAGTGGATGAGTGGGTGAGTGGATGAGTGGGTGAGTAGGTGAGTGGATGAGTAGGTGAGTGGATGAATGGGTGAGTGGATGAGTAGGTGAGTGGATGAGTAGGTGAGTGGGTGAGTGGATGAGTGGGTGAGTAGGTGAGTGGATGAGTGGATGAATGGATGAGTAGGTGAGTGGATGAGTAGGTGAGTGGATGAGTGGATGAGTAGGTGAGTAGATGAGTGGATGAGTAGGTGAGTGGGTGAGTGGATGAGTGGATGAGTGGGTGAGTGGATAAGTAGGTGAGTAGGTGAGTGGATGAGTAGGTGAGTGGGTGAGTGGATGAGTGGATGAGTGGTTGAGTAGATGAGTGGGTGAGTGGATGGGTGGGTGAGTAGATGAGTGGGTGAGTGGATGAGTGGGTGAGTAGATGAGTGGATGAGTGGGTGAGTGGATGAGTAGATGAGTGGGTGAGTGGATGAGTGGGTGAGTGGGTGAGTGGATAAGTGGGTAAGTGGATGAGTGGGTGAGTAGGTGAGTGGATGAGTGGGTGAGTGGATGAGTGGATGAGTGGGTGAGTGGGGTGAGTAGATGAATGGGTGAGTGGATGAGTGGGTGAGTGGATGAGTGGGTGAGTGGGTGAGTGAGTGAGTGAGTGGATGAGTGGGTGAGTAGATGAGTGGGTGAGTGGATGAGTAGGTGAGTGGATGAGTGGATGATTAGGTGAGTGGATGAGTGGGTGAGTGGATGAGCAGGTGGGTGAGTGAGCAGGTGAGTGGATACGTAGGTGAGTGAGTGAATTGTTGTGACCGGCAAAACAACCCCCTACCTCCTCGCGGTGCCGGACGGGCAACTCTGTCGTGGACAGTGCTGTGGGGGGAGTTCCAATTTTGATTGGCTCCTCCCGTCATGGCATATGTGTCCACCACAGGGGCTAAACGGGGGCTCTGGACGGGTGCGAGGGGCTGGTAACCCCTCCACCTTCAATTAATTACCACAAAACCACGAATTAAAGTGAAATATGTAACAACTAAGCTTGTGCCGGAGGCCCCGGGGGGCCAGGCGTCTATGACGTCTCCTGACCAAACCCCAATTGGCGGAGCCAGGAGATTGAATACCTACCCTCGGGGCTACTCCAGAAACAACGAAAAGCCACTACGGGTGGCCACGTGGAATGTTCGAACGCTCACTGCAGAGGAGAGGCTGCCACTCCTCTGTCGGGAGCTGGACCGGTACCGCCTGGATCTATGCGGCATTCAGGAGGTCCGGTGGACCGGCTCTGGCTCCTGCCACCATGAGGGGTGGACAGTCCTCTACTCGGGGCAGCAGACTGCCAAACAACGGGGTGTGGGTCTTCTTTTGAACAAAAGAATGAAGGGGGCGTGGGAGCGTGGCGGTGAGGTGTGGGAAGCTGTAAGCCCCAGGCTACTTTGGGCTCGCCTTCCCATCAACCGGAGGCGAGGAATGGTGGTCGTGGTTACTTATGCCCCCACCGAAGATGAACATCCGTGGAGGGATGCAGGCAAAGCCGATGAGTCAGATGCCTTCTATGACCTCCTGTCACAGGTGCTGGCTAAAGTGGCCCCTCGGGATAGAGTCATCATGTTGGGTGACTTCAATGCCCGAGTTGGTCATGATACTGGCACCTGGTCTGGAGTGATTGGAGGGCATGGGCCAGATCAGCTCAATAACAACGGTAGGAGGCTGCTAGATTTTTGTGCAGCCCATGGGCTTGTAATTACCAACACGCTGTTCCGGCATCGGCGCATCCACACAACATCATGGATGCATGCCGGGTCCAAGCAAGAACATCTGCTGGACTACATAGTGACGGACCAGCGAATGCGAGCCCATGTCCTTGACACCAGGACCTACCGTGGAGCTGATCTGCCCTCTGACCATCGACTAGTCATCTGTAAGATGCGCCTGCCATTCTTCCACTCCGGTGGTGGGTGTACACCCAGGACCCCATTCCAACCTAAAGTGGCCTGGTCTCAGTTATCTGATGAAAGTTGCAAGCGAGAATTTCATCATCGCTTGCAGCTGGGATTGGCATCGTCCCCGACTCCTCCTGATGTCGAGGGTAAATGGGCGAGGTTTAGGACTGTGACTCATGCAGCTGCAATGGCTGCTTTGGGTACGCGGTCCAGACCTCCCCAGACACCCTGGATGACAGAGGAGTTGTTCAGGATGGTTGAGAAAAAGCGACAGGCCCACTGTCATCGGCTACAGAATCCCACGTCAGAGAATGAGGAGGCTTACCGCAGCCTTCGCTCGGAGGTTCGGAGAGCCGTGAGGCGCTGCAAGGATGGGTGGTGGTCGCGGGTTGCTGAGGAGATGGAGTCTGCCTCAGTGGCCCGTGATCACAAATCGCTATTTAACTCCATCAAAAAAGTAACCTGCAGCGCCACACCTATTACCATCATTAGGGGAAAAAACGGTGATCCAATTTCCGACCCCCAGGAACAGGTTCGCAGATTTGCTGAGCATTTCTGTGAGGTCCTGGGGGAGGGAAAATCCCACAGCCAGGAAAACATCGTGGCACAAAGTGAGGATGACCCTGCTGAGGCTGCGGTGCCTCAAATATTGGATGAAGTCACCCCCTGTGAGTGGCTGGCTGAGGTGCCATCTGCTGAGGAAGTATTGACGGCGATCCGGAGTCTGAGACCAGGAAAGGCAGCGGGCAGAGATGATCTCCCAAGCGAAATGCTGAGGGAGGGTGGCGTTTGTGCACAGACTGCCCTATATGACATCATAACAACAATCTGGACCACTGGACGGGTTCCGCAGGATTGGAAGGATGCCCTGGTGGTCCCCCTTTTTAAGAAGGGAGACCGCACAGACTGTAACAACTACAGGGGCATCTCACTCCTCAGTGTGCCAGGAAAGGTCCTGGCAAGGATTATTCAGCATCGCCTTGCCAGGCACGCTGAGGAGAGGCTTGCGGAGCCCCAATGCGGTTTCAGGAAAGGGCGGTCCTGCACAGATGCCATATTTTCTGTCCGTCTGCTACAGCAGAGGTGTAGGGAATTCCAACAAGACCTACATCTCTGCTTTATTGACCTGGTCAAGGCCTATGATACCATCAGTAGGCCTGGGCTCTGGGTCGTTCTTCGTGCTTTTGGAGTACCTGACCCTCTGCTCACGATCATTAAGGACCTTCATGATGGTGAGCGGGCCCGGGTAAAACTACGTGGCCGGGAGTCAGAGCCATTCCCTGTACACCTTGGGGTGCGACAGGGATGTCCTCTGGCTCCCACATTATTTAACATCTATTTTGACCACGTAGTTCGTGAAGCCTTCAATAGCTGTACCGGGGGAATCTCCATATGGTACAGATATAATGGGAGGCTAATCGATGCCCGGGTGCGGTCAAGGGATGGCTCCCTATTGCTCAACCACGTTATGTATGCTGATGACTTGGTAATAGCTGCTCAGTCAGAGGAGGAGTTGGAGACGCTGCTGCTGAGACTGGAGCGTGCCACTAAGAGGTGGGGCCTTACCATCAGCCCCACCAAAACTAAGCACCTGCCTGGGTATTTTGTACCATCGGACACTCCACCCCCACAACTCCCAATCGGTGATGGGGCAGTTGTGGAGAGAGTGGAGAGTTTCCCATACCTGGGCAGTGTGCTTATGACTGGCTCCAGTTTAACAGCAGAGGTCTCACTCCGAATCAGTCGAGCGGCAATATCTTTTCATCGGTTGCGTAACGCTGTGTGGAAGCTACCTGGTCTGTCGCTCCGCACTAAGCTTCAGGTCTTCTCGGCCACGGTCATTCCCTCCCTTCTCTACGCTTGCGAAACGTGGACCCCCCTAATGGAACATCTTCGCCGGTTAGAAACATTTAGGCTGACCTGCCTACGATCCATCCTGGGTTTAACCAGACTGGATTGTGTGAGGAGCTCACAAATCCTTGAAAGATCTGGGCAGGGTCCCATCGGTGAGCTCCTCCGGCAGGCAAGGCTGCGATGGCTGGGTCATGTAGCCCGCATGCCCAGCCACCGCATGCCGAAACAGCTTTTGTTTGGCCGGATTGAGGGGGCTAAGCGGGCGCGGCACGGGCTAGAGAAGAGATGGAGTGATGTGGTACAGGAGGACGTGGAGCTGAGTGGACTTGCCGATGACTGGTACCAGCGGTGTCAAGATCGGCCTCTGTGGAGGAGGCTCGTGAAGGATGCTACTGGGCAGTTGGAGGCAGTCGCCCTCCAACAACAACGGAGGGCGGAGGAGCGACGCTCACAACAGCGAGCGGAGCGCCGGGTGGCTAAAGCACAGCAGGTTGGCACAGTAGGGGGCACAGGTGGTGCATCAGCCAGTCATCTCAGTCAGTCGACCCGTGGCACCTGGGTCTGCCCCGTGACCTCCTGCCAGCGGGCGTTCGACACTTCACGTGGCCTCAGGGTGCACATAGCCTGGCACAAGCGTCGTGGTGACGTCACCGCCACTTAGTGGCGAATGGCGGTTGTTGTTGTTGTTGTTGTGACCAGCAGTGTGGTGGACGAAACGAAACGGGTGGAGGAATCGATGAGTGAAGCTCGCGGTAACGGTAACCATGGCAGCGAAAGAAGAAGAATAAGGAATAATGACCACTGGTGAGCACTGGAGCGAATCGGCGAGTGCTGGGTCAATGGCCAACCAGACTTTTCTCTGTGTTGAATTCTATCAAGCACAAGTGATGTAGGAATTGGGTGCTCCACCTGATATAGGACAGCAGCTATTCCAACTTTGGTTATTCACAAGAGGGTATGCCATGTGTGCCAACGTGACTAAATTTTCTAAGTAAAAAAATATATATAATCATAAATTACCCAAATTGGTTTAAAAAAACACATAGCCTTTGTGGCGTGATAAGAATTGCACAAATGCCTAATTATTATTAAAACCTCTACAAGAGCAGCCTTTCCACAGTACTTACCCAAGCAGCTTCAAGCGCGGCGAGCCCATAACAATTTTACGGAGAGCAGGAACCACCTCGTCCGTCAGCGAACAGTTCCTAATGCTAAAGAGAACAAGAAAACCATGTCCATGGAACTGGTACAATATCACATAGTCCAGTATCGGTGAAACGTTATCAAAATAGTCAAAGTGACATCCTGCTCAGTGAGCATTGAGGTATTTGATGCTCATCCGTCTACAGCCCCAGTGATGGCAATTCCAAATTCCTAGAGTCGGGACGGGTTTTTTGCAGGTACGAGTCTATATATTTTGTAGCCGGGCGGTGACTATGCGCGTCTGTAATGTTAAACCAAAAATATATTAAAAAGATGAACGTTCTGTGTTACTGGTGAAGCATCTGGCCAACCAGGCACCCTCGCAAATTGCGCGTGGGTCTCGAGCCAATCGGAAAGTTGGGAAGTGACAGACAAAGATAAATCCAATCACAACGCTTGGGGTTGACAGACAAATCCGTGAGTTCTAGATTTGAAGCTTTCGTGACTGCAAGGATTCATAGTCTTTGGTTTTTTCGGTAAAGTGACGTAGGTAAAATAAAATAAATGAAAGCAACTAAATTAAATCACGACGTTTCGGATGCAACACAAGCTTCCGTCTTCAGGTGGAACAGTCACAGCAGAATAGCTGTATCAAGTGAAGAGCTCTGAGACACCCGAGATTATATACAGGTTAGGGGGGGGAGGAGCCAGGAAGGGACGTGGGTGGGGAGGGGGAGGGGCTAAGTAAAGCCGCCTTTTGTTATGCTGCAGGGGGTTCGGGGGGAGCGGTGGTGTTTACAAATTGAGTTGTACCTGTGGTGACTGCTATATCGGGGAGGCGAAACGACATATTTCTGACCGAATTCGCGAGCACAAATCAGATTCGAAACACGGCAGAACAAATTCTTCGGCCGTGGCTGATCATTGTTTCAACACAGCGGGTTCTCATGACATTGTTTTCTCCGATACCAAAGTACCTTGCAAACCTCCCGGTTATTACCAGAGATTTGTCCATGAAGCCATCCAGATATGCAAACATAGACACAACTTCAACCGAGAGGATGGTTTTAAATCGAGCAACCATTGGAAAGATGTCATCAACCAAGTCAAACTTTAGCTGCCTTATAATTGTACAGCCATTGCCATTTCTGCCAGTGGGTTGTACTCGCTTGCTTTCAGCGCGCCATCGCTCCCCCCGAACCCCCTGCAGCATAACAAAAGGCGGCTTAACTTAGCCCCTCCCCTTCCCCACCCACGTCACTTCCTGGCTCCTCCCCCCTTAACTTAGCCCTCCCCACCCACGTCTCTTCCTGGCTCCTCCCCCCCCTTAACTCAGCCCTCCCCCCCACCCACGTCCCTTCCTGGCTCCTCCCCCCCCTTAACTTAGCCCTCCCCCCCACCCACGTCCCTTCCTGGCTCCTCCCCCCCCCTGAACTTAGCCCCTCCCCACCCACGTCCCTTCCTGGCTCCTCCCCCCCCTTAACTTAGCCCTCCCCCCCACCCACGTCCCTTCCTGGCTCCTCCCCCCCCCTAACCTGTATATAATCTCGGGTGTCTCAGAGCTCTTCACTTGATACAGCTATTTTGCTGTGACTGTTCCACCTGAAGACGGAAGCTTGTGTTGCCTCCGAAACGTCGTGATTTAATTTAGTTGTTTTCATTTATTTTATTTTACCTACGTGACTTTACTGAAAAAAAACAAAGAGTATAAATCCATGAGTCTTTTGTGTGTATACCGTTTATATTGATAGTATTTTTTTCACAAGGCACTTGGCCCCACCTCATCCCATTACTTTTTTTCGTGATTTCTCGTTTTTTTTTCTCTCCCCCCCCCCCCCCCTCCCAAAAATCCAAGGCGTTCGTTTCTCAATCCACTTGTCCTGGTGAGGGTCTCTAGCACTACTACACTACAACACTATACACTACTATGCACTACACTCATACACTATGTACTACTACACACTGCTATACACTACACTCACTGGCGGAGCCAGTGGGAGAGGTTGGGGTGGCACGTGCCCCCCCAATGATCCAATCGAAATCCCTAATTTCGATCGGATCATTGGGGGTTATTAGTAATAAATCGGCATTTTGCGACCCCCACTGCCACTGTGTAGCATATTATTACGTGCCAAGGACTCTATGAGATGATAGGACAATAGTCTGAGTCCATAATTGGCAATAAGTAACAGCAAAGCAGTTAAAAGTGACTCAGAATTGTGCGCGGTTGCGTATACAGGACACGACTTTCCTGAAGGTATCAACACCTTCAATGAGTGCGATGCCGATCACACAACGTGGTTCCAATTCGACCCTCGATCGATGGCAGCGCCATCGCCACACACGCATCGAATAAAAAGCAAGGGACAAGTCCTTACTAACAACTCTTTACTTACTAACAACTCCTTACTTACTAACAAGTCCTTACTAACAACTCCTTACTTACTAACAACTCCTTACTTACTAACAAGTCCTTACTTACTAACAAGTCCTTACTTACTAACAAGTCCTTACTTACTAACATGTCCTTACTAACAAGTCCTTACTTACTAACTCCTTACTTACTAACAACTCCTTACTTACTAACAACTCCTTACTTACTAACAACTCCTCACTTACTAACAATTTATTTACTTTTTAACAAGTACTTACTAACAACTCCTTTCTTACTAACAACTCCTTACTTACTAACAATTTATTTACTTATTAACAACTCCTTACTTACTAACAACTCTTTACTTACTAACAACTCCTTACATACTAACAAGTCCTTACTTACTAACAACTCCTTACTTACTAACAACTCCTCTATCATTTTTCATTGCTGGAGGGGTTGCCCCCCCTACCTAAAAATCCTGGCTCCGCCATTGACTACATTACTACACTATTATACACTACACTACTATACACTACACTACTATACACTACACTACTATACAATACACTACAATAGACTACACTACTATACACTACACTACTATACAATACACTACTATACAATACACTACAATAGACTACACTACTATACACTACACTACTATACATTACGATACACAGACTCTAGCTCTTCCTGGGGAATTCCCAGGCGTTCCCAGGCCAGCTGAGCGACATCATCTCGCCAGCATGCCCTGGGCCGGCCCAGGCGTGAATATTTCAAAACATGACCCACGGCAACGCCGGAGGTTGAAGTGGTGTGCTCGTATACTTACGCCAACTCCTCCAGATGTTCATTTTCATTACCCATTGCTTTGGCCATCATATTCACACTTGTGTCTGCGATCCGGTTTTCGTTTAGCCTAGATCAAAAACAAAGACAAAGATCCCAAATATAGCCTTAATAGACTGTTGGGGCAAGTGCTGTTAGCGAGCAGCACCTATGAAGGCTGGCACGGCACACCAGGGGGTGGGTGGCCAGCACCACGCTCGACCGCCTTTGTCTCCCCAGTGGCGATGTTTACACACCGCACCAGCTGCTCATATTAGGCTGTGACGACCTAGGGGAGGCCCGGGACCGATTCAGATAATCGTCACTGGTGTTGGTGGCCATGAGCGAGAATCAAACCCAGGTCGCCGGGTTCGTAGCGCACCATGCTAACCGCTACACCACCGCTCCCCACATTAGATCACACAAACACTCCAGAGAATACAAAACTCTCAGTTTTTCCATACATTTTCCCCATGTACACGTGCACCCCTAAATCCATTGCTGGACGAGGGCCTCCCCATGCTGTGTTGCTCAGTGGGGTTATTTGACCATACTTCACCACGCTTCTCAGTGCAGGTTGGCAAAGGAGGGGATCACTGATGTGGAAGCTTAGTACAGGACAATATATTTTACTGCACTGACCATCGTGTATTCCCTAGAATCGCGATGACAACCTGTTAGAGGATGGTGGTCACCCTTTGCAAAGCTAATATCCAGGTTCAAAGCCTTCTTAGCTTCTGAGATCTGATGAGATTGGGCAGATTCCGGCTGACCACCTCATGTGTATCCAGACCCCGCTTGTGATTACGGTGGCTAGGGGATGTTAACTACCTCGCCTGGTATGTTCATTCTACAAAGTGCCTTCATCACAAGGGAGAAACACAAACAAATAGCAAAACATTTTTTTGCCCTTATTGAAACGGCTGTAAGCCGTATGGACCTGAAAACTCAATTTCCCCGTACAAAAATACAGGGTAAACCGTATGGGTTGACATGGTATGTGAATGTGACACATTTGAACGATCAGAATTCAGAAAATCGCAAGCCAACAGGTGGTGTGAGGCTGGTTCTCTCACAACTCTCACCGGAGCACCTTCAGTCTGCTGCAGGCAACGATGATATCACGAAGGGCAGACGCAGATTTTTCCGTCATACCGCATCCTTGCATGCTAAACAAAGGGGAACACAGACCAAACAAAAGTTATAACAATCGTTCACGAAACTTGTCATTCACCTTCAATCAAATTCAGAGACAATGTGAAAAGTATGCAAATTAGGACCGTGCATATGTAAGTTGAACTTCTTTCACAACCGTACGTAGCCAACTGTGCTAATCGGTCTACAAGCATATTGAGTGTTTACTTATATGTACAGCGGGGGTGAGGACACGGAATGAGACGTCTGTTTTTATTGGTTTGAGGAGCAGCTTAGTAATAATAGTACGAGTGCTATTGTTACCATGTTATCTCTTACGCAAGCTCAAACAACCGCAGCCTGGTCAATTTACCCGTCGATAAACTGAGAGTTCACTCTACGCTGGTGATGTAATAATAATTTCAACTTGTAACGTGCTGCACAGCAGTCGCTCACTCTCGAAGAGAGGGAACAACTCACAGGTGCGAGGAATCGCAGACAAGCGGGAAGGCAGCCACGCGATGAGAAGGCGTGCATTGCCCAAGCTCTGCAGTCCTCTATTTACCAAGGTGTTATCAGCTAATCAATGAGTGTCTACATGTGGGAGGAAGCTGGAGCACCTGGAGAACACCCACGTGTGCCCATACCCATGGAACATTTGGAGTCCACATTTTACCGTACCACATTCTCATGGCAAGCAAGGGTACAAGCACTTTGACACCCACGGGAAGGGAAGTTTCACAACATTTGCATGCGTGATCCACCAGCCCCTGCTGCCTCCACAGTGCTGAATCATAGGCACGCATAGCCATCGCGTGCCCCGAAATGTAACTGGTATTGGTCAAACATTCTGAAAAGTCTCCTGCAAATTTACCCATTTAGGATCGCACACAGCAGTAGCAGCAGCAACATCGCACCCATACCGCGAAAAACTTGGCAGGACGCTCTTGAGAAAGAGTCCTGAGACTCCGTTGGGTTTTTCATCAGTAAACAAAGTTGTAATCGTAACACAACAAAAAAACTCACTGCAACTTCTCCAGTTGAATTTGCTTCCCAGAATTCCTCTCGTCCAGTAGTGCTCGAGCAAGCTGTCTTGCGCCATTGTCCTCGATCGCATTCTCACCAAGCCTGCGGTACGCGGCACATAAGAGCACGGCACCATTCTGTGTCTCGGCATGTGCATGAAAAAAAACATGTTTTAGTCCATCACCCCTATTTGCCATTGGTTTTCACACCTGATGATGACTGCTTGTGTTGCAGTCGAAACGTCGTGAGAATTTTATTGTTTTATATTTTTATTATTTTTATTGTTTCCCTTCAACGTGACTTTACCGAAAGAACCAAGAATATGAATCACTGCAGTCGCGAAAGCTTGGGTCTCATCAGCAGGAACGGGCTCGTTACCTCTTTACCTTAACACACTCAATCCTCTTACAGATGGATATTAACCCACTTGCTGTCACTGCCATCAAACCCTGGCAAAGCCGTGAGGTGGTGACCTCGATGCCCACGTGTAGGGATGGAGTTTCACAAACGTGTGTGTGATGCACCAACCCCACTACCTCTGCAGTGCTGGATTGCGGCCCGGTGCAGCATTGCCACCAGCGCCCGTGCATTTGCATTGAAAAATATGAGTCGCGTGTACATAACATATCGATGAAGGTATACATAGAGAGAACGGTTATTTATTTATGTATTGAACTTACACAAGCTTCTTGAGGTTGGGGCAGCTCTTGACGATGTCTTGGAGATGTGAACCCGACTTCTGGGTGAGGGAGCAATTCCAAAGACTGAAAGCAGAGAGAGAGAAAACACGCTTGTACCGTTCAATCGCCGCGCAGCTCCTGCCATGTGTGTTCAGGATGCACCACCGCGTAGGAGTTCAGTTCCCGAAGATGTTCCCCCTTCTTCACTTCCTGAATAAGCTACCAGCACGCGGAGCGAAACGTCGGTTACCATGCTGAGCAATGTGCGGTCAAGTCCCGACTGAATGTTCACTCCACCCAGGCCAATCAGTTTGCACAATGCATAGTAGACTGTGGAGAATGGTAATATTGGGCAATATTGTAGGACTTGCTTCCACTGTTAACATTAGTCTCTGGCAAAGTGTCCTACCCAAGCCCACTTGCTTTTATCAATAGTCAATATGCCATAAGTAATGTTTTTATGGCTCTCATCATAATTACAAGCATTCACCCCTTTTCTGTGCTTTTGTGCACTTTTCAGATTTCGAACAATTTTCTTTGTACCACGGTGGCTAGGAGATGTTAACTACCTCACCTGGTATATAGGGGGTCGTGGGTTCAATCCATACCCGGACGATGCCTGTATATTTAGAGTTTGCATGTTTCTCCCCATGGTCGTGTGGATTTTTCTCCGGGTCCTATGGTTTTTCCCTCCACATTGAGAAACATGCGTTGAGAGTATTTGGCTGTGATAAATGGCCATGTGATGATAATCCACTCTGTTGCAGCTATAATTTGTGGCCCAGGTCGTTTATAAAAAAAAGAGCTATGTAGTTCAGTGGGCCTTACCTGGTAAGGTAACAAGAAATAGTATATAGTGGTAATGTCTATATCCGTGATGACATCACAACTATCCCTCTATTTAAGAATGAAATAGGATTTCTCCACAAATCTGGCTGTCGCCTGATGATGCTAGTTGTAATTACTGGCGAGACGTCGTACTCAGATTGTAAATGTTGTGAATTAGAAAAGAATTGGCATGTACTGTTTACGTGACAAACCTTACTAATTGTTTGTGTTGGGTGGTGGCGGGTTTAACGACACAGCTATATTTACACGATCGAATCCAAAAAAACCTGTATTATGGATAATATTGGTGGTGAAAGCCTACGTGTTAAGCATCATATATCCGTGTGTCTCTCAGGAGCTTAGGACGCACATATTTTTGATACACATTACACATGGAGATTAATTTTGAGTCATAAAAAAGGACAAATTAAAATATTATGCATCGCAGGCGTTCCAAGTATAGCAGAGGCAATGAGGTGGATACATGTGGCAGGAACTCACTGCAGAGTCTCCAGGTGTTTTCCACTCTCAACCAATCCCTTTGCCAGCAACATCATCCCAGCATCCTTGAGGCAGTTGTGGCTCAGCCTGCGGTGAGCAAATCGGGCAGGGGGTGTGAAACGTTGGCAACACTGCTGGCGGAGGGGCCTCCCTTCTGAGGAGGAAGTCTAGAGGAGGGGGACCTGTTTCAGAATATGCATTTATACTGGAGGAATCAGATGAGCTATACAGCTCTTTTTTTTACAGACGTCCAGTAGGGGCGTGTAAGAAAGTTACGCAACACCGTGTGGAATATATGCCTGCATGTTGAACTTCTTTCGCACTGTACGTAGCCAACCCGTCCTTCCCTCTACCCCTCTGCCGCAGTGGCTTGCACTCACCACGGCTGATCGGAAAGGCCTCCACTGAAGCGGAAGTCTAGAGGGGGGACTGTGTATAAAAGTGACAGGGAACAGTTCACAACCCTGTTCAGTATGTATGTTGAACTTCTTCCGCACTGTATGGAGCCAACCCGTCCTTCCCTCTACCCCTATTCGTTTAATCAAAAGAAAATAATAATTGGCCAACCCTGTGAATCGCCGACAATCGGGATGCGTATGACCTGTAACACCGGGCAGCGTGTGTGTTCATAGTCGGAAGCGTACCTTGTGTCAGAAAACGTGAACACGGAATATAATACAAGGACTCCTCGGCTTACAAATTGTAAGTCGATTTGTTCAACTTTACTCCTGTCGATTCCAAGGCGTTGTACAGCATGGACACTAAACACAGGGAATGGCTTTAAAAGTTGTATAATCTCTAGATGTAGATGCCACTGGTTCTTCATGTTCTGCAGATGTAGATGCCACTGGTTCATCACGTTCTGCAGATGTAGATGCCACTGGTTCATCACGTTCTGCAGATGTAGATGCCACTGGTTCTTCACGTTCTGCAGATGTAGATGCCACTGGTTCTTCACATTCTGCAGATGTAGATGCAACTGGTTCTTCACGTTCTGCAGATGTAGATGCCACTGGTTTTTCACGTTCTGCAGATGTAGATGCCACTGGTTCATCACGTTCTGCAGATGTAGATGCCACTGGTTCTTCACGTTCTGCAGATGTAGATGCCACTGGTTCTTCACATTCTGCAGATGTAGATGCAACTGGTTCTTCACGTTCTGCAGATGTAGATGCCACTGGTTTTTCACGTTCTGCAGATGTTGATTCCACTGGTTCATCACGTTCTGCAGATGTAGATGCCACTGGTTCTTCACGTTCTGCAGATGTAGATGCCACTGGTTCTTCATGTTCTGTAGATGTAGATGCCACTGGTTCTTCACATTCTGCAGATGTAGATGCAACTGGTTATTCACGTTCTGCAGATGTAGATGCCACTGGTTTTTCATGTTCTGTAGATGCCACTGGTTCTTCACGTTCTGCAGATGTAGATGCCACTGGTTCTTCACGTTCTGCAGATGTAGATGCCACTGATTCTTCACGTTCTGCAGATGTAGATGCAACTGGTTCTTCACGTTCTGCAGATGTAGATGCAACTGGTTCTTCACGTTGTGCAGATGTAGATGCCACTGGTTTTTCATGTTATGCAGATGTAGATGCCACTTGTTCTTCACGTTCTGCAGATGTAGATGCCACTGGTTCTTCACGTTCTGTAGATGTAGATGCCACTGGTTCTTCACGTTCTGCAGATGTAGATGTCACTGGTTCTTTACGTTCTACAGATGTAGATGCCACTGGTTCTTCACGTTCTGCAGATGTAGATGCCACTGATTCTTCACATTCTGCAGATGTAGATGCAACTGGTTCTTCACGTTGTGCAGATGTAGATGCCACTGGTTCTTCACGTTCTGTAGATGTAGATGCCACCACTACCGTCTATTGTGCAGCGATTGAACTTACGGCTCTCGGTCCGAACAGGCAACCTGGTTATGTGGACCAGGTTGGTTCCTATCTCTTAAAGTTTGTAAGTCGAAAGTTCGTAAGAAGAGACCCGGTATACGAAAAATAATTACGACGTTATTTGGTTGTCACAGAACTTTACTCTTTGGTTCTATTCGGTAAAGTCACGTAGGTAAAAAATAAAATAACAAAAATCACGATGTTTCGGCCACAACACAAATGGCCTTCATCAGGTGAAGGGACCGTGCTGTAATGAGGACAGCGTTGGAGTGAAAACAGCCAAGCCCAGGTCGCGTCCTTTAAGCTGTGTGGGAGGAAGCAAAACGCTTTGACAAAGGAATTAGCATAAAAATGAGCACGATGTACATAGGAGGTGCATGGGCCATGATGGACCAGGAGCGGGTGGGGACCATGACGGGGGGGGGGGAGTAGAGTGAGTGGAGTGAGTGAGTGAGTGGAGTGAGTGAGTGGAGTGAGTGGAGTGAGTGAGTGAGTGGAGTGAGTGGGGTGAGTGGAGTGAGTGAGTGGAGTGAGTTGAGTGAGTGAGTGGAGTGAGTGGGTGGAGTGAGTGAGTGAGTGGAGTGAGTGAGTGAGTGGAGTGAGTGAGTGGAGTGAGTGGGGTGAGTGGAGTGAGTGAGTAGAGTGAGTGGAGTGAGTGAGTGGAGTGAGTGGGTGGAGTGAGTGAGTGGAGTGAGTGAGTGAGTGGAGTGAGTGAGTGAGTGGAGTGAGTGGAGTGAGTGAGTGGAGAGAAATAAGCAGCTGTGAAAGTTTGGGATACCACTACTTGAAAAAAAATTACTGTACCATTGAAAATTAGTTTAATGTTTGGTTTGATTTAGAACATGTTTCCAATGATTGCTTAATTTGAAACCATCCTCTCGGTTGAAATTGTGTCTGTGTTTGTAAATCTGAATTGCCTCGTGGACAAATCTCTGATAAAAACCCGTGGGTTTGCAGAGAACCTTAGTATCGGAGAAAACTATATCGTGATCACCCACAGCGTTGTAACAGTGGTCAGCTACAGCAGAAGAATTCGTTCTGCCGTGTTTCAAATCTGATTTGTGCTCGCGAATTCGGTCAGAGACATGTCGCTTCGTCTCCCCGATATAGCAATCACCACAAGTGCAGCTCAATTTGTAAACCCCGGGGTACTGTAAGTCAGGAACGACATCCTTCACGGATGGGATCAGGTCACGGATATTGTCTACTGTATTGAACCGGACCAGGATCTTGTGTTTGTTTAAAATTTTGGAGATATTTTTAGTAATGCCTGCTATATATGGTAGTGTGATGGTTTTGACCGGAGTATCAAGTGGTTGTTTATGTATGGCGGGAGAAACAGCTTGGCGGATGGTACGGTCAGAGTATCCGTTTCTCTTGAGGGCCAGGTGTTCATGTTTTAATTCACTGGTCAGGTGGTGTTGGTCCAAAATGCAATGTGCCCTGTGGTATAACGTTTTGATGAGAGAATTCTTTTGAGCTAGGTGGTGGTGGGAATCAGGTTTCAAGTAGGAATCTGTGTGGGTGGGTTTCCTGTGGACAGAATGCCCCAGTGGGCCATCAGGTCTCCTCTCAAACAGAACATCCAAGAATGGTAGCTTGCCATCTTTCTCCACTTCCATGGTGAATTTGATGGCGGGATGTCTAGAATTGATGTGGTGTAGGAAAAGGTTCAGAACTTACCCGAGCTCCTTGAGGCCTTGGCCCGCAGCAACGATGTCGTAAAGCGCAGGACCCGAGTCCTCGGTCAGCGAGTTGTTCCAAATACTAAAAACAAACATCACCAAAAATAGGCGCACGCGTTGGATGACGGTTTCGTTTTCCACCATTGTTGTTACTTCTCCAGCCGAGACGTTGTTGAAAAACGTCGGCGATATCCTGATGCCCCCCCCCCCCAACGTGCACCGGTCGGGGGGACGTCGACAACTCAACTGCAACTCCTCCAAACGCCCTTTCCCTTGAGACACTCCGTCCGCCAACATCCTCATGCCGGCATCCATGAGCTTGTTGTCGTTGAGCCTGTAAAAGCCAAATGCACAGTAGAACCCCCATTTTAATGGATTTGCACTCCTATCGTGTTGTTTGTATTGTTTGTTGTTGTAACTTTCTGACCCCGTGACCCCTACGAGACATCTGTGAAAAAAAAGCTTCATCGCTCATTTTGATTCCTCCAGCATAAATGAAAACCCTGATTTTGAAAGTAGCAAGGTGGTACAGCCCACTACCAAAAATCCCTTGAGGAGGTTATAAGGTGATACAGCCTGCTGTCTCCAGTAATCTCGAAAAGCAAATCTAGCATCTGCAGAGGCACACGCTGTCGTGATCATTCTCTTGTTTATCTTCTGACTTACTTGAGTTTCCTCAAGTGGCAGCAGTTGACGGCGATGTCGCGTAGAGCTGAGCCAGAATCATCCGTCAAGGAGCAGTCCCACAAACTGAACAGAGAGAACACACACACTTTATTAAGGGGTTCCGACATGGCTCTGCAATATCATAATAAAATACATTTATATGGATCCATAACAGAGGTTTTTTCGTGTTAGATCACGTAAATATAAATGTATCGTTAAACCGGCCACCATCCGACACAGCCATTTAGTAAGGCTTGTCACGTAAACAGAACATGCCAATTCGTTACGAGTGTAGTGTAATAGCGCCGTCTGTTGTCCAGCAACGGTAACTGCGGTAAACGAGCAGTACACACGTCGGTGAGCATTTACGCCTGTGTGTCGGCAAGCAGGAGGAACTGGGGTCACAGAGACCCCGTCTGGAAGCCCCTAGAACCCGCTAGTGGGTTTGAGAAGGTAGGCGTGGCCAGGGCGTGGCCAGGGCGGGGCCAGGGCGGGGCCAGGCTGCGCCGGGTAGGATAAACGCAGCGGACAGCGAAAACTCATGGCTGCCGGTTCTGGGAAGTGGTCTCGTCTCGTCGCATTCGTCTCTGCCGCCTTCGTCACTGGACAGTTGTTGGCCATCTCGGTCGACGCCGTCAGTGTAACACGGCCAGGGTTGTGTCTAGGCTGGGCTATATGACTTGGGAGAAGCGAGGGCTGTTGTATATGAGCCTTTTCCAAAATTGATATTAACAATAATATTTGCCGTTATATATCATATTTTTTTAACAAACAAAAAAAATAATCAATAAACCCCGTAAGCCAGGCACACGAAAAACCAGATGTAGGTCATAAACAGGCCATTAATAAATAAAGAAATAATACAACTTTCGAGGCGAGGATGTTAGCAGCTATCTGCGAAGATCTCCAGATGAACAAGAGTTTGATGTGCCCTAAGGGAGGTCACGCAGAGGGAAGCCCTCCGCAAGCCAGAAACGAGGACGCCCACGGGTTAACCATATATATATTTTTTCCTTTGTCATTAAAACAACGGTCAAATTTAAAATGCATTAACAAGAATAAGCTAAAGTTAGCGGTCCTCGCGCTCACTCCAATCAAGACCAGGCCACCAGATACATCAGTGAATTATTATCCAATAATTAATTCGCTATCAAATGATTTTCACCTTTAATACTTTTACTGTTAAAACAAAGCTTGGAGAAAAAATACCGAGTCACATCAAAGGTTATCGAGAAGGAATGAGGCGAACGGGCAAACTTACGAAAGAGTTTAAACAATATCCCAAGCAACCCTGACCACCTTTGTCTCTCTCACAGCGCGGAGAAGCAGGAATTACACGTTATCACAAGGGGCCATCTTGAAAAGCCAGCCGGGTTTGATGAGGAGACACACCCCACCCCACACACGGCAACCAGGCAAACAAAGTTTTAAAGAAAATTGCAATATAACATTAATAATAACGTGTTAACCTTAAACGATATTCCATTATAGAACCTTACAGAACCAAGGGATATGGATTCCAACAATCTGGAAACGGACCTCTTAAACTCAGGATGAAAATTATTTGTCTTTCTAATAACTCCATCATATCAATGCGAACCTCGGTAACCCGAGAGGGGTGTCGGGAGGACGTAGTTACAAACACGAGTATTGGCGAACATGGGACCAAATTGTATTTGAGAAATATAAAGTCGAAAGTATAAGGAGATAGGTACTCCCGACCACCTTTGTCTCTCCCGAAGAGCGCGAGAGAGGAATTTCACGCCAGGGCAAACAGATCGTTATCGCAGGAGCCATCTGTACACACACACACACAAACTCACACACACAGACCCCGCCCCCCCCTTTTCCACTGCGCAGAGAGAATTGTCTTTGAATATAACGGTCAGCCGCATTTTCAAAAGTCAGAGAAGTCAACAGTCAAGAGTGAAGACAGATCAGCGAGTCAAGTCGTCCACAGGACGAGCAGTCGCATGGAGCGGCTGGCTCCGAGCCTCGCTGAGTAGCGAGGATCGCTGAGTCGCGATGTATCAACAAAAGTGAGTCATACAGCAATGGAGGAAACCTGCTGTCAGCGAACCAGCACGGGCGCGTTCGCGCACTTCAACAGAGAAAGCACGTGCGACTCAGCTCACTCAGCAGAAGAAAAACTTGACCTGTCGCCCGCGAGCACAGCGTCAGATACTACAGCAGCGGAAAGAGCGCGCCCCGGCGCAGCTCATCCAGCAGTGGAGGAAACTGCTGTCAGCGAATCAGCACGGGCGCGTTCGCGCATCTTCAAGGAGAAAGAGCGCGGCCAGCAACGCCAAGCAAGAGCGTGCAGCAGCTCAGCCAGCAGTGGAGAGAAACTGCTATCAGCGAACCAGCACGGGCGCGTTCGCGCATCTTCAAGGAGAGGGAGCGCGCCACCAGCGTGCCATCAGCACCAGCATCAGCACCAGCGCGTGCCAACAGCGTGCCACCAGCGTGCCACCAGCACCAGCGCGTGCCAACAGCGTGCCACCAGCGTGCTACAGCGCGCAACTTCGCGTCACCAGGGCTGAGAGGGCAGCGGCCCCGCACTCAACACCCATCGGCGCGACGACGGCGAGCGTCGTGCTGACTCATCCAGCCAGCGGTGGACAGAAACTGGCAGTCGTTCGTATGCCCCCCACACTCTCCCCCCCTCCTCACTCCCCCACCGCTACACAACGAACAAACATTTTTTTGACAAGGAAATCAACCTAGGCGTTTGCTCAACGCAAGAAATCAACAACGCTCCCATTAAACATACAAGACTCATGATAACTGCGTCAACTATTAGCTGATAACGAAAAACATCGCCACCCATTGAGTTACGTTGATGAGGCAATCAGAATTATTTCAGTCGAACGCTTTAATTGCATAATCGTTGATGAATCAATGAACGAACATCGCCGTGGTACTGTGCTGACGATTTCAAGCATAATAATTTCGCATATCAGAATGTGTTAAGGATTGGATACGAATCAAAGACCGAGTGCCGTGTTGTGTAATCATTCAAGAATACGAGTTTGCATATTATAAGGTTAAGGTTTTGATAGAATAGTTTGCATGTTTTTAATCTCTCTCTCAACAACTGATCGATTGCGTTACGCGTCGGGAATTAACCACAGGTGCCGCTATCGAGGTGAAACAACGCAATCGTGATGGTATCATGTTAACGCTGTGTTGAAATTCCAACATCCCGAGATTGAGTTTTCATATTATCCAAAAATTAAAGTTAGCTAGAGAATAAAATTGATTAAAGCATAAAGGTTGTGTGTGATTCTTCCTGAAATTCTGCATAATATTGTTCTGCGTATGAGATCTGAATCCTGGGGACCTATCATAAGCACACTATCACCACACATAATCCATAACACACATAATTCGTAATGTTCAATCGAGAGTAATCGTATCCTTATCGATAATACGGAATTAAAGAGCAGAGTCGAATCGACTCTCTCTCATTCACGCTCACAATGCCTGCGTCACTGCATACGATTAATTGCGTCATTCCAATTCATAACACAATCCTAGTCACCGAGGCTCGACCTGATAATCCATAACGACCTGCATTATCCTAACCACGCCCACTCGCACACATTAATACGATTATCTCTCGAATCACCATAATTTATGTGCATAATTACACTGATTAACATAATTTCGGATAAATTATGCAAATCTCAAATTTCATTTAATTTTCATTATTTTAATTAATTTTCATAACACCTATATATACAACAGGGCGAACTTGCGAACCTGAAAGTGTGAATAAAGAAGGTGCCTCCTCAAGAACCTTGTCTCCCGCTCTGCTGACACTACACTAGTACAGCACACCGGTGTTTTGGAGAGTAAATCCACAACATTTATTGAGTACGATGTTTCGCCAATAATTGCAATGAGCATCATCAGACGACAGCCAGATTTGTGAATAAATTCTCCTGTTTCGTTCTTAAATAGAGGGATAGATGTAATGTAGTCACGAATATAAACATTACCACTATATTCTTAGCTCTTTCGGTAAAGTCACGTTGAAGGGAAACAATAAAATATATATAAAACAATAAAAATTATCACGACGTTTCGACCATAACACAAACGGTCGTCATCAGGTGTGTCGGTTTGCATTAATTTATTTATTTTTGAACGGCATATTTATTTATTTAAAAACGTCAGCGCCACACGCAGCGATTTGACGGTTTATTTAGAAGGACTAGTCCATCTATGTTCTGAAAAAAGGAGGGGGGGAGACGAAAAATTAATGTATGCTGTCTGAAAGCCACTGTAAGCGTGAACAATCAATTAAGACCTGAAATGGTTTATCAAATCTTTCCAATGATTGCTAAGCCAGAATTCATATTCTCGGTTGAAATTGTCTCTGTGCTTGTATATGTGGATAGCCTCATGAACGAATCTCTCATGGTAGCCAGATGGCTTACCTCTCCAAGACAGAGGTTCTTTGTAAGCCATCTGGCTACCATGAGAGATTCGTTCATGAGGCTATCCACATATACAAGCACAGAGACAATTTCAACCGAGAAGATGGAGTCTGGCTTAGCAATCATTGGAAAAATTTGATAAACCATTTCAGGTCTTAATTGATTGTTCACGCTTACAGTGGCTTTCAGACAGCATACATTAATTTTTCGTCTCCCCCCTCCTCTTTTCAGAACATAGATGGACTAGTCCTTCTAAATAAACTGCCAAATCGCTGCGCGTGGCGCTGCCGTTTTTATAAATAAATAAATATGCCGTTTAAAAATAAATAAATGCAAACCGACAGTTCTTTCAAATGTTTCTTGCCGTTGGTTTTCACACCTGATGACGACCGTTTGTGTTATGGTCGAAACGTCGTGAGAATTTCTATTGTTTTATATATATTTTATTATTGTATTGTTTCCCTTCAACGTTACTTTACCGAAAGAGCTAAGAATATGAATTACTGCAGTCACGAAAGCTTTAAATCAAAATATTACCACTATACTCTACAATTTTGTTTCTACTTTACCATGTAAGGCCCACTGAGCTCTTTTGTCAGAAACGACCTGGGCCACAAATGATAGCTCAACGGAGTGGATTATCACGTGGAAATTTATCACAGCCAAATACCCAAATACTCTCAAAGCATTCTCTAAATGTGGAGGGGAAAACCAGAGAACCCAGAGAAAATTCCTCGCAACCACGTGGAGAAACATGAAAACTCTAAATGTACAGGCATCGTCAGGGTCGGGATCGAACCCATGACCTCCCGTATACCAGGCGAGGTAGTTAATATTTCACCACCATGGCACAAAGAAAATTGTTCGAAATCTGAAAAATGCACAAAAGCACAGAAGAAGGGTGGGGTGCATGCTTGGAATTATGCCAAGAGCCAAAAAGAACAACTTTTGGATTAGAGAACACACACTAGTTAGCCGACGTGTTAAACTCACAGTACAGTATTTTATTAAGGGGTTCCGCCATGGATCTGCAGTATAATAAAACGAATTTATATCGAACTAGCTTCACTACCCGGCTTCGCCAGCAGGCACACTGCGTGACGCTGCCGCATGCGGGTGACATCACAGATGTGACGTCACTGCTCACTTGCCGTGCAAAATATGACACCCATTATTCCCCCCCCCCCCCCCCCCAAAATACAAATGTCTATTTTTATACTTTTTGCATTGTGTACAATCTGTAAGCTACTCACATGCCAAATTTCAAGTTTGTTGCATGTCGGGAAGTATGCTAAACATTTCTAACAGACACACATTCACAAATTTCCCTTTTATATACATAGATGAAAATATGCTTTTTGGTTCTTTCGGTAAGGTCACGTAATAGAAAAAAATTATAGATCACGACGTTTCGATCGCAACACAAGCAATCGTCATCAAACCAAGATTGAACCGCCTCTATGGGGAGGGTTTCCACACACCTGTTAGATCTTTTAACAGACTGCAAGACAAGAAGGCTCGCCTGATCGAGTCGCTCACCTTTCTGAAGAGATGCCGCAACACCAAGGTAATACCGATCACCTTTACACTCACATCTGCTGCTGTCACTTCTCCTAATGCTAAACGGATCTTGTTCAGGGCTAGCCTAGCCCTAATCTCAGAGAGAATAATACTGCTCCGATTTGAACTTGATAATTTGACAAGACTCTCTTACAATCTCAGTTAGCATTGACAGAAAAAATGTCCACATCTGATTGGGACAATGTAGATAACATGATAGTTTCTTCTGCCACTTCAATGTCAACCAAATGTAAAGTTAACCTAAGAAGAAGCCAGATCCACATTTTAAAAAGTTAGATGTTAACAAGATTGTTATCAATCAGAGTAACAGCCCAATTTCCGACGGCCTAAAATCGGTATTAGCTAAAGCAGGGGTCGGGAACCTATGGCTCGCGAGCCAGATGTGGCTCTTTTGATGATTGCATATGGCTCGCAGATAAAACAAAATATTCTCACTTGTTTTAATCCATCCATCGATTTTTCACTGCGCATGTCCTGTTCAGGGCTGCAGGAGCAATTGTCCATTATTTTAATTGGATGATACTGGCCTACGTTTGCCGTTGCTGGGTAAAACAGGTAAACGCCCCCTTTTGAATCAGTCTGAGACTGCGTCTGCTCGGTCATTAGCTCAAAGCTAACCCTTCGACGAAGAAGATGGCGAAAAGAAAAAAAAAACACGAGTATCGTACATTCCAGGACAAATGGACCGAAGAATTCGCCTTTGTGGAGAGAGCGGGTTCTGCGGTGTGTCTAATTTGCAATGACAAAATTACATCGTTGAAACGGTCGAATGTAAAGCGGCACTTCGACACGCGCCACGCTACCTTTGCATCAAAATACCCTGCGGGAGACAGCAGAAAGAAAGCGTGCCAAGAGCTTCTGAGCAGGATGCAAGCTAGCCAGCAGCAACTCTGCGTATGGACCCGGCAAGGTGACTATAATTCGGCTAGCTTTGCTGGTTCTTTAGCAATAGTGAGGAACGGAAAACCATTCACAGATGGCGAGTATGCTAAAACGTTCATGCTGGATGTAGCCAATGAACTTTTTGATGATCTTCCGAACAAAGACAAGATAATCAAACGGATACAAGACATACCTCTGTCGGCAAGAACTGTTCATGATCGTACCATCGTGATGGCAAACAAAGTGGAAGAAACGCAAGTGAAGGACATAAATGCAGCGCCGTTCTTTTCTCTGGCTTTGGATGAGTCAACAGACGTGAGCCATTTGTCGCAGTTCAGCGTGATTGCAAGATATGCTGTTGGTGACACACTGCGCGAAGAAAGTCTTGCTGTTCTGCCATTAAAAGGGTCCACAAGAGGTGAGGATTTATTCAAGTCTTTCATGGAGTTTGCTCAAGAAAAAAGTCTACCTATGGATAAACTTCTCTCAGTGTGTACTGATGGTGCTCCGTGTATGGTGGGGAAAAACAAAGGATTTGTGGCGCTTCTCCGTGAACATGAAAATAGACCCATCCTAAGTTTCCATTGCATTATACACCAGGAGGCACTTTGTGCTCAGATGTGTGACAGGCAGTTTGGCGAAGTGATGTCGCTGGTCATTCGTGTGATCAACTTTATTGTTGCCCGAGCCTTAAATGATCGCCAGTTTAAAACACTGCTGGATGAAGTTGTAAATAACTATCCTGGTCTGCTTTTGCACAGCAATGTGCGTTGGTTGTCAAGAGGGAAGGTGCTTAGCCGTTTTGCGGCTTGCCTGAACGAAATCCGGACTTTCCTTGAAATGAAAGGCGTCGGGCATCCTGAGCTAGCCGACACCGAGTGGCTCCTCAAGTTTTACTATCTCGTAGATCTGACTGAACATCTGAACCAGCTCAACGTGAAAATGCAAGGCATTGGAAATACAGTGTTATCCCTTCAACAAGCTGTATTTGCTTTTGAAAACAAGCTGGAGCTTTTCATCACGGATCTTGAAACAGGTCGTTTACTACATTTTGAAAAACTGAGCCAATTTAAAGATGCATGCACAGCAAGTGAGCCCATTCAAAACCTTGATCTCCACCAGCTAGCTGGCTGCACATCCAGTCTCCTACAGTCCTTCAAAGCACACTTTGGAGAATTTCGTGAGCACACTCGTCTTTTTAAGTTCATCACCCATCCAAACGAGTGTTCACTGAACACAGCCGACCTGAATTACATCCCTGGTGTCTCCGTCAGAGATTTTGAAGCAGAAGTGGCTGACCTGAAGGCCTCAGACATGTGGGTGAATAAGTTCAAGTCACTGAATGAAGATTTGGAAAGAATCACACGACAGAAAGCGGAGTTGGCGAGCAAGCACATGTGGACAGAAATGAAAAAACTCCAACCCGAAGACCAGCTGATTCTCAAAACTTGGAACGCGCTTCCTGTCACATACCACACACTGCAGCGTGTGAGTATTGCTGTATTGACCATGTTTGGATCTACGTATGCATGTGAGCAGTCATTCTCACATCTTAAAAACATCAAGTCCAACCTACGATCACGTTTAACGGATGAAAGCCTCAACGCTTGCATGAAGCTTAACCTCACCAAGTACCAACCCGACTACAAAGTACCAACCCGACTACAAAGACATCAGCAAATCCATGCAGCACCAGAAGTCGCATTAATGGTGAGTGTTATAACAACATTATTTAAAAGAATAAATTCAGAGGGTTATTATACTGACATTTAGTTGAATTCACTTTTAAAATATATTATATGGCTCTCACTGAAATAAATTTCCAAATTTTTTGCTTTCATGGCTCTCTTAGTCAAAAAGGTTCCCGACCCCTGAGCTAAAGGGTTGAATTTCGCACCGTCTTTAAGGTCTGCTTTGTGTTCACGAATGCGGTCCGAGACATGGCGTTTGGTTTCTCCAATGTAACTACTACCACAGAGGCAACTTAGTTTGTAGACACCAGGGTACTGTATGTCCGGAATCACATCTTTTACAGACGGAACCAGATCACGGATTTTATGTAATGTGTTGAAACAAAAAAGATCTCCAAAATCTTGAATAAACACAAGATCCAGGTCCGTTGAATTACTGCAGTCACGAAAGCTTTAAATCAAAATTTTATCCCATCTGTAAAGATGTGATTCCAGACATGCAATACCCTGGTGTCTACAACCTGAATTGTGTTTGTGGCAGCAGTTACATTGGGGATACGAAACGACATGTCTCGGACCGTGTTCGCAAACACAAGGCAGATCTGAAATATGGTAGAACCAATACCTCTGCCGTTGCTAATCATTGTTTTAACACTGTGGGCGCATAACAAAATAGATTTTTCCAAGACGAAGGTACTCTGCAAACCGACTGGCTATCATCAGACATTTGTTCTTGAAGCCATCCAGATATATAAACACAGACACAACTTCAACCGAGAAGATGGGTACAAACCGAGCAATCATTGGAAGGACGTTATTGACCAGGTAAAGTCTTAACTGACTGTGATGTTTCCATCCTACCTGCCGATGTCAGCAGTTATTTCCGACTCTCTGAGTACATCACCAGGTTAAATGTCTTTACATTAACGGGCTAAGTGTCTCACTAACACAGCTACCGTTGCCCCTTTCCCTCGATGTGGCAGGATCTCTCGTTTTTTAACAGACTCTTACTGGCTGTGATGTTTCTGTGTATGTGTCTCTCTTTGTGTGTGTGTCTCCCTGTTTGTATGTCTGTGTGTGTGTGTGTGTCTCTCTCTATATGTGTCTCTATGTGTGTGTCTCTCTCTCTCTCTTTGTGTCTCTCTGATTGCTGGCGAGTGTCTGAGCAAAGGTGACGCCCAGGTAGCCTGGTCTTGCGTCGCGTGCCAGTTGTTGTCCCAGATGTACTTTACTGAGGGCATTGCGTGCAGGTGGAGGTAGGTTGAGACTGTGTTCACTCAAAGGCAGATCGTATCCACGTTCCAATATTGCTTAATGGTCCCAAAACCGCTGTCTTTGTAGGAAAGGCGGATGTCATCGGCGTAGATGAACCCGCCCGTGGAGGTTTTGTTCGGTGAGTAATTTGCAGATATATTAAACGTCGGTGCCAATTCGGCGGAGCTGGGCCCTCCACCTGCTTTTATTTTGTCCCCCACTTTTTCTCAGCAGCATCTCTCCGTTGTCATGACTGCCCATCTAGGCAACAACATCCTTGACAACTTGTATAAAGTAGGAGACAACATTCTGGATAGGCCGCAGTTAAATCTAGGGCCAGTTCTTAACTGCGCGCACTTCTGCCTGCGCGGGAAAACTCCGCTTGCTCCACGTTTAGGGTTATTGTTTTACGATGGGTGCGAGTCTCCCAAAATGTTTGAACATGACTAGCAGCCACCCCCCCCCCCCCCCCCAACGTGTTTAGACAAGGGAAACGCACAACATGCTCAGATGTGGCTATACCTCCAGCAATGCCGCGCAAGTGCTGATCGTGCTTAATGACGGAATCTTTGAATGCACGGGAGCACAAGAACAGTCGTCTCAGTTACTCCCATCTCAATAGCTCAGTAGCCAGTAGATTTATTTTATTAGAGGGTAGTAGATCTCTTTTTTGTAATGTAGTGCGGAGGGGGGGGGGAGGCGAACTTCACAATTCTTGTCCGCAATCTACCCAGCCACCACCGGAAGAGACCATTCGCTGGTAGCGCACCGCTAAACATCCACACGGCGGCCGCGTTCCCATCTACAAGAGGTGTCCGCCACTTACTCCAGTTCCTCCAAATGTACGCCTCCTCCGGAGGTACCCTCCGCAAGAATTTTGATGCCCGCGTCCTTGAGAACATTATGACTGAGCCTGCGGAACACGAAAGAGACGAGGGTGGGGAGAAACAGCCATGATTTTGACATGTTTTAGATGTTATGTGTTCGGCCAATGCGATATTCGCCAAGGGCAATCAC
The DNA here is from genome assembly GCF_048934315.1 of Petromyzon marinus. Taxonomy (NCBI): domain Eukaryota; kingdom Metazoa; phylum Chordata; class Hyperoartia; order Petromyzontiformes; family Petromyzontidae; genus Petromyzon; species Petromyzon marinus. The sequence goes on from NC_133726.1 coordinate 8,811,163, forward strand.
TACCGTCTGTGTGTGTCCGACCTATGCATTGTAAACGGGGATTCATTTTTTTCACCGAATATCGTCCGGGTCACTGGTAGACTGGAGTAGGCGCGTGACTTGTCGCCACAGCCATACCTTATCTCAACGGAATTATATAGGCGCCTTAACCAAGGCACTTTTACAAAGAGTTAACAACGGTACTACATATGAATGTGATGATGATGATGAGGTGAGTGAAATAGACGAGAGGAAGCAATGGGGGTAAATCTGTGATGCTTGAATTCGGTGAAAGCGAAATTGATGACAGTAAATGATGATGAACGGATTTAATTAATGGGGTTAATGAGTGATAGCCGTGCAATGAGAATATGAAGAGGGAACAGTAATGGTGGTGGTTATGAAGGGAAAATTAAGCGGTCGTGGGGTGAGCTGGGGGTAACAATAAGTGAGTTTTGAGTGAGGAGCAGTGAGCGAAGGTGACTGGTCAATGTGGAGGGGAAGTTTGTTCCAGTGAAGTGGGGCGAGAAGAGAGAGAGATCGGAAGCATGGATTGAGCACAAGGAGGAACAGAGAGACATAAAAAAGGGGGTATACACTGGTCTTGGTGTGCCAGATGTGTAAATATCATAAACAAAGTATTTGGTGATGTTGCTGCTGCAGCTGTCGCATTGGCGGTTGGTGCGCAAGCACAAGTAACAAAAAACTCCCAACACGCCACTCGTCAGCTGCACGGAATTTATAAACACAGTTGACTAGATTATCCGCGTTAATGACGGGGGGGGGGGGGGCGGCTGCGGATAATTCAAAATCGCGGATAAAAATATCCATTTTCCGCGAATCTCTATGCCAAAAACCTCTCATAGTTTCGTAAATTAAAACTCACAAAATAAATGATGGGATAAATCACTCAAAAGGAAGCACAACTGACGATTTCGATTTGTTATTCTTTCGATTTAGAACGAATACTACCAATTGACCGATCGACGAGCGTGCTCAATGATAACACTTTCCTGCTCCTGCGCAGAAGATTCCGCCCACAAAGTGGATAGCAGAGCCACGCCAATCAACATCAAACTCCGCCCATTGTTGTCATGCAACTACTGTACTGTGGAGGCAATCACGTGAATTTCGGATTAACCGGAGCACATATTTGTTTGGTTTAAGCACGTGACTTGTAATAAACATTTCCAAGAATAACAATGTATAACTGTTTTTAAATTATTAATTTGGGCTTAAGGGAAAATCCATGGATTGTTAATTTATGTTAAAATCCCAGGTGCGCGGTTAATCCGCAAATCGGATAAACCGCACGCGGATAATCGAGTATCTACCGTATATGTATTTTTTTTAAGATCACAGTGTTGTTGACGACTTTGTTTAGTCTTTTTGTTAATATTTTTCAGGTCTCTGAGTTAGACTGCGGCTGAAATCGAGCCCCGATTATAAGGCGGCGGTGTGGATTATGCTGGCGTTTATCTGGCGGTATGCAGCCCTTACAGGTATGTTGCAATGTTCACGCAGTGTGCGTGCACGCGGATGCTTTATATTTTTTACGTTCAAAAAACATTTGTCGGCATAAACCACGGCACACGTGCGTATATTACACACGTAAACAGGCACAGGCAATATGTGTTCATAATGTAACGTAAACACACACGTACGCAAGACACAACTGCAGTGACGCACATGGGCACAATGACAATGCACACTGGGCAACTGTTTTTCGTGAGCACCAATTAAGGGCGACCCAGCACATGCAGAGGTGCTGTGACCAGGTATGCGGTTACGAGTGAGTTGACCAGGGCAAGACCAGAATAGGTTCAGACACCCACTTAAAAAAAAATGTATACGTGTCATTACGTGTGTTCACTAAGTACGTGTCACTTGACACCCTAGACACCCTTAGAAATGAGATGGTTCAATCCACAATGGAGTTTCTAGTTGGATTAAACAAAAAAAGTATTCCCACTGATGTGGGTGAATGGGCCCTAGTCCAACCACATGGATGCCCCGGGGACTTGTTGGTGAATGGGGCCCTGGGCCCGCTTCAAGCTCCCCCGTGAACCGTTAGTTAAGGACGCGCTGGTGAATACTGCACATAGAAATCGCAGAAAAATCAACCAATTGCATTTAGATGCTATTTACATTTAAATAGTTCTTGTTGTGCTAGGGTAAGTGTACTTTGAGGCCATGTGAATCGTCAAAGGCTTTCCCCGAAGGTCACAGGACAGACTTGTGTTACAGACTCATGGCAACCCCACTTTAATCGCAGCACCGCCAGGATTATATTCACATACGTTACCTGACATGCAGTTGCATTAAGATCAAGATTGAAAAACTTCTCATTTGCATAGGTGGCCATAATATAACTGCATTTGCATTTTACTTCATAAACTCATGTCTGTGTAGACATCTATTCAGTGTTTCTGCAACTGAATTTATAATTGTACCATGATCGGCCTAAAAATAATCCACGCGAGCTGTCTCATGCAACAGGGAATAATCTAACGTTGATTTAATGTTTGTGCAATACTGCCGATTTCTCATTTGATTAAATTGTTTTACTCTGATTTATGATTGGTTATTTTTCCTCTGATTTCTGATTGTTTTGCTTTGATTTCTAATTGGCTGTTTATACTATGATTTCTGATTGTTGTTTTTGCTATGATTTCTAATCGATGGTTTTTGCTCTGATTTCTAATTATTTGTTTTTTGATCTGATTTCTGATTGGTTGCTTTTGTTTAGATTCCTAATTAGTTGTTTTTGTTGTGATTTCTGATTGGTTGTCTTTGCTCCGATTTCTATTTGGTTTATTGGTCTAAACTTGATTTGAAGCTTTCGTGACTGCAAAAATTACTCTTTGTTTTTTTCGGTAAAGTCACGTAGAAAGGAAATAAATTAAATAATAGAATACGACGTTTCGATTGCAACACAAGCACTCGTCATCAGGTAAGAATGAATGAGAAAAAACAAACCTAGTAAACTTAGAAATACAATGCAATGCAACACAGAGAGTCGGATAACACAACAGTCAACACGCCACCTGGTTAATAACGTTCTTCCAAAGATTGCTCAATTTGAGAGAGAGACAAAAACACAGCCACGGAGACACACACAGACAGCTTGTGTGTCTGTGTGTGTCTCCACCAACTTCGCGCGCCGACATAGTGGCGGTAACATGATCATCTCTCACGTTAACATGATCATCTCTCACATTAACATGATAATCTCTCATGTTAACATGATAATCTCTCACGTTAACATGATAATCTCTCACATTAACATGATAATCTCTCACATTAACATGATAATCTCTCACATTAACATGATAATCTATCACGTTAACATGATAATCTCTCACGTTAACATGATAATCTCTCACGTTAACATGATAATCTCTCACATTAACATGATAATCTCTCACGTTAACATAATAATCTCTCACGCTAACATAATCTTTCACGTTAACATGATAATCTCTCATGTTAACGTGATAATCTATCACATTAAAATGATAATATATCACATTAACGTGATAATCTCACATTAACATGATAATCTCTCACGTTAACATGATAATCTCTCACATTAACATGATAATCTCTCACGTTAACATGATAATCTCTCACGTTAACGTGATAATCTATCACGTTAACATGATCATCTCTCACATTAACATGATAATATATCACATTAACATGATACTCTCTCACATTAACATGATAATCTCTCACGTTAACATGATAATCTCTCACGTTAACGTGATAATCTATCACGTTAACATGATCATATCTCACATTAACATGATAATATATCACATTAACATGATACTCTCTCACATTAACATGATAATCTCTCACGTTAACATGATAATCTCTCACGTTAACATGATAATCTCTCACGTTAACATGATAATCTCTCACGTTAACATGATAATCTCTCACATTAACATAATAATCTCTCACATTAACGTGATAATCTCTCACATTAACATGATAATCTCTCACATTAACATGATAACCTCTCACATTAACATAACAATCTCTCAAATTAACATGACATCTCACATTAACATAACAATCTCTAACATTAACATAACAATCTCTCAAATTAGCATAACAATCTCTAACATTAACATGATAACCTCTCACATTAACATAACAATCTCTAACATTAACATAATAATCTCTCACATTAGCATAACAATCTCTCACATTAACATAATAATCGTCGTCATGGTCGCCCTCCGATTTAACATGCAAATGTTTTACCTGGCAGCCCTCTGATTGGTGGAAACCCACCACGAGCGCCGCCGTGGACCGTCACTGACATGACACTTGGGCCACGCCCATTTTAAACCTTTATAAACAGTTTGCCTTTAGAGGCGAACCCCGCTTTTCCTGATGACGACCGCTTGTGTTGCGATCGAAACATCGTAGATTTTTTGTTATTTTCTTTGAACCTATCGACGTGATTTTACCGAAAGACCCAAAGAATATGAATTCCTGCAGTCACGAAAGCTTTAAGTCTAGATTTCTTTTATCCGTTTTGCTTTTGCCATTTTTATGACCCAGGTCACTCGTGCAAATGAGACAAATCCTGGTTACACAACATCAACTTGACACTTGATTGGACCACTGCATTGTACAGTCAGTTTAATTGGCACATAAACACCACAGGAGGAAACATTTAATCAGCCTGTGTCAAATGGATGTATTTGTCAAATGAAATTCTATATGGTGCCATGATTTGTAGGGAGTGGTCTGCACACATAATGTATTTAATAATCCATCACACCACTTACAAGAGCTTTCTCAAACCATGGCATGAGTTGATTATGTCACGGAGGTCAGCGCCAGACTCCTCTGTCAATCCGCACCTGTAAAGCCTAAAGAGAGAGAAAATATTTAGATATTTGCATTATTTAAATATTGTAATTCCTCGTTAAACGAGGTTGATACGTTCCTGAAAAGGGTAGCGTTAGGTGAAAAATGCCTTCAGAAAAAACAATTGCCAGTCTTACGCGATATTATCATTGACTTTGAGGTTTGTTCGATTAATCGAGGTTTGTATTCACGTTGTCCAGCGAAACGTCTATTACTCTTAACCTTTGGTATAACGAGTGTGATGCCAAGCTCCTTCTATGCATCAGTGTACCGTTGCCTCACGGCAACGTGAATGGAGACGCTCACCGCAACTCCTTCAAATGCCGTCCTCCCTTGGCCAGACCCTCCGCCAGATGCCTCATGCCGAGGTCCGCAAACTCATTCCTGTCCAGGCTGTAAAGAATAATATAGTGGACAAAAATGAGTGTGAGCTACATGGGTGGATGTATCTTATCATCATCATCATCACGATCCATGGGCAGATAGCCCGTAGGTGTCCACTGCACATGTTGTCATATCTACACGAATGCTTAGATATATTTACGCGCTCCCACTCCACATTTGGCCAATCCGTTCCCTTCCACAACTCCGGGTCCCGGGTTACAAACCCCTCACTGTTACTCTCTGGCCTGAGTTTGGGTCGTGCTGTATCGGTGTTATTTAGCTCCCAGGACTTTCCGGGTCAAACCTAAATAGGGTTGACACACAAATGATTTTTGGGTCAGATAGTGTGAATAAAAATGCGCGTCATACACCCTCCACGAATGAAGTTGTCGCATGATGAACCAACGCACCAATGTGTTGCTGCATTAGCAGCACCGGCACGTTGGTGACCATTCGAAGCATCCAATATATAACAAACTAGTACCCAACATCAATTAACAATCGTAATATTGCGTCGCGAAAGCCTATGGTTGAATTTCAGAATCAAAATGTTTACTTATGCTGGAGAAATCCGATGAGCTATGAAGCTCTTTTTCATAGGTGTCCAGTAGGGGGTAGAAAGTTACTCGAGGTGGGTCAGAAAGTGACCAAAAAATTAACAAACAGGGTTCCGTCATCACATGTCCATGTCAAAGCAGAAGATTAGTGCTGGATACGTCCACATTTGCCAATGTGATTTATAAAATGTATCCTTAAAAATGTATTGAGAATTACATTTTCACGTACAATTTTTATTGAGTGACTGTGTTATCTTTGTATGGTTTGGGACTGCTTTTGCTGTTATTTTACTGCCTTTCCAAAGCTTGGGAAATGATGATGCAATGTGAACTTATATACTCCATTTATCTAAGAGGCGCCATATGGTGAGGCGTTATCTTCCTCGCCTGGTATGTAGGAAGTTGGGGGCTCGATCCCGAACCTGAGACCTCGATGTTTGGAGTTTGCACGTCTCTCTCCCTGTGGTCACGTGCATTTTTTCTCCGTGTCCTGTTTTTCCTTCCACATTTAGAAACATGCATTTAGACTATTTAGATAATTTTGCTGCTATAAATGTCCAAATGATAGGCCACTTTGTTGAGCTGTTATTTGCGGCCAGGTCGCTTCTGAACAATAAGTTCATACACCAGTGGGCTTTGCTTGGTAGGATGTGGATGGTTTAGTGTTGTATTTGTATTGTGTTGGGAGATTTGTTTACCTTTCCTGTACTTTGCGCTCCTATCGTGCTTTTGTACTGTTTGTTGTAACGTTCTTACCCCGTGCCCCTACTGGACATCTGTGAAAAAGAGCTTTATAGCTCATCGGATTCCTCCTGCAGTAGAAGTAAATATTCAGATTCTGAAAAAAATATTCTGAGGTGGCAACCCCTATTTGACCACTTGTGTGGTTTGAGTGCCGACGAAGTCGCAAACAACGCAGGGAGGGCCACCTTACCTCAATTCCTTGCACATTTCCATTGCGGGAACAAGTTCCTTCACCTCCCGTTGCCGGAGGCCACAGTTGTTCAACGCGAGGGTCTCCAGAGGGTTGCTCCGGCTCCTCACGGCGTAGGAGATCGTGGCGCAGTCCATGGAGGACAAACGCGTGTTCGACAGGTTAATCTTCGCCGTCGCTTCCGCTATGTTGTGTGCGGTTTGCGGATCCTGCAACTCAAACAGGCAATGGAGCAGGTTAACCACCTTGTTGTTTTCCCCTTCAAATTCCTTCACTCGTTCCGCAATCCAATTGAGGGTGTGCTTCTGGGATTCCTTAGACGGAGGTCCAATGCAATCTTTCAGGATTATCCAAGGCTTTGGCGATGCAAGGCCACAAATAAACCTTTCGACCATTTCATATCGGCCGTCACGGGAAATCTCAATCTTCTTGATTACCTCAGATGCTGTGTGCTGAGGAATGCTTTGTTGCTTAATTAACTTTGAAGAAGGATTTCGATGAAGGTACATGGCCAGTGATGCAAAGTACTCCTGAATCGTCAGGTGGGAAAAGGAGTACATTTTGACTGAATTCAACTCCTCATTTTTGAACAGCTCTCTGGTGAATGTGCCTTTCAGGCTACCGACATTGACGTTAGCGTCTTGCAAGTCGCGATAGCTGAACAACTGAATGTGCTTTTCAATTCCCCACAAGGCGAGTTTTGCAAGTTCCACAACGGTCTTCCTCGGATTAGTAATCTTTCCCCTGTGATGAGTGATGAGCACATACAAAAACTTGGAGAAGAGATCAGTCATTGTCAGTGTAGCAGACTCTGAGTCAAATTGTTTGTCTCGGCTTATAAAAGGCTTCAACGCTGTGCCGGCTATGTAGCAGAATGCTGGGATGTAGCACAGATTAAATACATTTTCATACTTTTCCAGCGATGACGCAATCTCTGACCCAAGACCGTCTTCCAAATACAGTTTGCAAAGGTACCCTTTGATCTCTGCCCTTGTAAAGCCCGAAATTTCCACAAAGCGATCGACCTTCACACCGTACAACTGGTCAATTGCAATGGGACGAGTTGTCAGCAACACAGAGGCCTCGGGCAGCAGTTTTCCTATCACTAGGCCGCCAACGATAGCTTCTTTGCTTCCCTTGTCGTCGAGGCCGCTGCAGGCATTTGCAATGTCGAGGGGGTTCCTGAACTCATCCAGCCCGTCCAGAACCAGGAGGACATCGCGAGGGTCGTGAAACATGCTGTCGGCCATACTGCCCAGGTCCGAGTGCTGCCTCTGTAAAATTTCACGAAGTGAAATGATGCGGGGATAACTATTCAGCTCTCGCAACTGGATGTACACGATGATCTTAAAATTGACGTGAAAAAATGTTTCACCTGACAAGAGTTGCATAATCATCATTTTAGTCAGGGTGGTTTTCCCAATGCCCGGCACGCCAACCAACACAATCAGGTGGGGAAGCTCTGAACTGCTTCTACATGGATCAAACAGTTGCCTACAATAGAACCCAGTATTCTTCAAATTCTCCAGTATACTCTCCTGATTCTTCACCGCCGTAATGACCGCGTGATCCTTGGCGCTGTCTTGGCAGTGATAGTCTAGCAGGAGAGGTTGCACAAATCTCTCTTTGATGAGCGTGCTTTGTCCAGGTTTGGAATCATAGTCGATTATGTACGAGCTTCGTCGTTTTAAGTACTCATAGTATCTCTGCAGCGCATTATCTGAGGAGAGATCGAAAAGGAGTTTTAAATTGTAATTCTTATTGTTATGGCAAGTAAATTACATTTACAATTACAGTGGACTCCCGATTATCCGCGTGCGGTTTATCCGATTTGCGGATTAACCGTGCACCTGAGATTTTGACATAAATTAATAACTCATGGATTCTTTCTTCCAAAGTAATCATCTAAATTACTTATACATTGTTATTCTTGGAAATATTTATTACAAGTCATATACTTAAACCGAACAAATGTGTGCTCTGGTTAATCCGAAATACACGTAATTGCCCCTACAGTACAGTAGTTGCATGACAACAGTAGGCGGAGTTTGATTTTGATTGGCGTGGCTCTGCTATCCATTTCGTGGGCCGATTCTTCTGAACGGGAGCAGTAAAGTGTTATCACTGAGCAACTAAATTTTCTTAACCTAAACGGAATTTATAACAACACATTTATATATTTACACGATGTAACCCAAAAAAAACCTGTATTATGAACAATTTATACCTATATTAGTGGTTTTTGACAAAGATTCGCGGAAAATTATTATAGGTTTGGATTATCCGGGATTTTGAATTACCCACGGCCATCCTCCCCGTCATTAGCGCGGATAATCGAAAGCCTACTGTACAATATGCACGCATTTCTATTCTCGCACATTGATTTGCAATGCATTGTTGACGAGTGTCAAGTACCTCGTTCGTTAGTTGTGTAATATTCCTAAAGGACTCTATACTCGTTCTCTACAATGTCGATGTCTTTTTTTCGTGTTGTTGCTGCTGCTGCTGCACTTAAGCACCACGTTTCTCCCTTGTAAAAAAAAGCCGAGAAACTGGCTAAACGGGAGATCGTCCGTGCAACAAATCGAATGCACTTCAACTTTGTTGTCTGGGGTCTCGAGGAAAGATCCTTATCAGGCTGCAGACTGTGCAGAGCGCGGGCAGCCACAGGGCGCTTGCTTGTACCTCGTCGCTGCGGCAACGCGTCTCTCTCCTGCTTTGGCACCGTTGCTTTGGCTCGCCCTGTCTCTAAACCAGTCGAATTTAAAGCCGCGTTGCTCATATTTAAGGCCTTGCGAGGGGTTTGCTTCACTTCATATTCAGGAGCTGATGTAACCTTTCACCCCGGCATAGTCTTTTTAAGGTCTGCCGATGATGCCTCTTTTATGCAAACCCTCAATCTCGGCTGCCTTCTTGCGATGGCCTGGGAGTTTACTGCGGTGGCCCCCTAATTGTGGAACTCCATGTTGGTCCCCCCCCCAACCCCCGGTTGTGGAACAATCGACTGGCGCCCAGAGAAAACCCTACGCGTTCGAGGGGGAAAAACAACTATCCCATACATGTTTTGCCGTGCCGCCTTCTCCTGGCAAGCCAGCCAGCGTCATGACACCTGGACGCTCACAGGAAGAAAGCTTCGCAACATTTTGTGCGCTCCACCAACACGCCCCTCCCCAGGTGCTCGATTACAGGCGTGCGCCACCCACCACCACCCGGCACCCTCGATAAACAGGAGTCGTGAAAAGTCGGTGCAATAACGGAACTGACCTGCATTGGGCATCGGTCCATCTGTGTGTGCGGATCTTCCAGCAGCTTTGTACGTATAACGGCCCGGTGACTGAGAGTTGTTTCTCCGTTTCCATGCAATGTAGGCTCCGACCAGCAGGATTCCAGCAACGATGACAGAGATGATGACGATGACCACCATGGCTGCTTTTGAGAGTCCTAATGAATAAAAACAACTCGGCGCTATCTCACGGTTCATTTTCCAACTGCACAAGCGGTCACAGAGCCTCGTCCAACTATAACCTTTAACGGCTTTTTTTGTTAATTGCACGAAATAAAAACACTAAAGTTCGCATCAAATTAAAATGTGCAATAACATATAATATGAAACACGAATAATTTCTGGGGTGCAGTGGAGACCACAGCACGTTGTGTTTTATTAGGGATAAAACAAACGACAAAGCTGCTTAATGGAGCTGGCGAGAAATCACCCCCCCCCAGTGAGGGTCTCGCATCTGGCTCCAATTCCAAAGGCTCACATGGCAGAGCCTAATCAGACTGAGAGTGGGTTTTCGGCAGATGCAGCTCTCTCATGAAATCATGGGGGGGGGGGCTTCTACAATCCACAGTTACTACTATAGAGTCAGTAGATACTAATGTAGAGTCAGTAGATACTACTGTAAAGTCAGGAGCTATGATTGCAGTCAGTAGATACCATGACAGTCAGTATATACTGCTGCAGAATCAGTAGATATGACTATAGAGTCAGTCGATACTGCTATAGTCAACAGGTACTGCTATAGAGTCAGCAGATACTACTATTGAGTTAGTAGTCACTACTATAGCCAGTGGATACTACTATACAGTCAGTAGATACTACTGTAGAGTCAGTGGATACTACTGTAGAGTCAGTGGATACTACTATAGAGTCACTAGATACTACTGAATCTATTGTATGTAGGGTGTGTAGGTATATATGCCTACAAAATAAAAATTGGCTGGGGGGTTAAAAATATTTTTGGAGTGGGGGGGGGGTTGACAATTTTTGAAAACCTTTTAGATCAACTATGTACCCCCCACTTTCTATTACTTTTTGATTCAGGACTTCTGCAAGCCTCTTAGAATTTTGTTGACGGACAAATGGACAGACAAACGGAACGATGGGCTTTCACAATAGCTTAGTATTTGTGTATATATGTTATGTTATTAAGAGAAGACAAGTTTGGAAATATATATTACACCCGGGCAAAGCCGGGTGCTTCCTGCTAGTATAAACTATAGCGATGTATGGTACACTTTGATTATACGAGAAAAAATCTATGAGAAAACATTGTTCAATTGCTGGGTTTGTAAGATTGCACCCCATTCACCTGTGGCCTCACAAGTTGATGAGGAGCTGGAACGTTGGAACCCCTCCTTACACTTACAAGTAGTGTCACACGTCCTGTTGCAAGGTGAGAGGATCTCTTCATCTATCGGGAAATAAGAAAAATACAGAAACATTGCAGTGGTGAAGCCCCCCCCCCCCAATCCCTGGGACTCACTGGTGAATGGGCCCTATTCCCCAAAACTGCCCTGGGACTCACTGGTGAAGGGGCCCTATTCCCCAAAACTGCCCTGGGACTCGCTAGTGAATGGGCCCTAGTCCCCAAAACTGCCCTGGGACTCACTAGTGAATGAACCCTATTCCCCAAAACTGCCCTGGGACTCACTGGTGAATGGGCCCTAGTCCCCAAAACTGTCCTGGGACTCGCTAGTGAATGCGCCCTATTCCCCAAAACTGCCCTGGGATTCACTGGTGAATGGGCCCTAGTCCCCAAAACTGACCTGGGACTCACTGGTGAATGGGCCCTAGTCCCCAAAACTGCCCTAGGCCTCACTGGTGAATGGGCCCTAGTCCCCAAAACTGCCCTGGGACTCGCTAGTGAATGGGCCCTAGTCCCCCAAAATGGCCCTGGGCCTCACTGATGAATGGACCCTAGTCCCCCAAAACTGCCCTGGGCCTCACTGGTGAATGGGCCCTAGTCCTCAAAACTGCCCTGAGCCTCACTGGTGAATGGGCCCTAGTCCCACAAAAACTGCCCTGGGACTCACTGGTGAATGGGCCCTAGTCCCCAAAACTGCCCTGGGACGCACTGGTGAATGGGCCTAGTACCCCCAAAACTGCCGTGGGCCTCACTGGTGAATGAGCCCTAGTCCCCCAAAACTGCCGTGGGCCTCACTGGTGAATGGGCCCTAGTCCCCCAAAATGGCCCTGGGCTTCACTGATGAATGGACCCTAGTCCCCCAAAACTGCCCTGGGACTCACTGGTGAATGGGCCCTATTCCCCAAAATTGTCCTGGGACTCACTGGTGAATGCGCCCTATTCCCCAAAACTGCCCTGGGACTCACTGGTGAATGGGCCCTAGTCCCCAAAACTGCCCTGGGACTCGCTAGTGAATGGGCCCTAGTCCCCCAAAACTGCCCTGGGCCTCACTGGTGAATGGGCCCTAGTCCCCCAAAACTGCCCTGGGACGCACTGGTGAATGGGCCCTAGTCCCCAAAACTGCCCTGGGACTCGCTAGTGAATGGGCCCTAGTCCCCCAAAACTGCCCTGGGCCTCACTGGTGAATGGGCCCTAGTCCCCCAAAACTGCCCTGGGACGCACTGGTGAATGGGCCCTAGTCCCCAAAACTGCCCTGGGACGCACTGGTGAATGGGCCTAGTACCCCCAAAACTGCCGTGGGCCTCACTGGTGAATGAGCTCTAGTCCCCCAAAATGGCCCTGGGCCTCACTGATGAATGGACCCTAGTCTCCCAAAACTGCCCTGGGCCTCACTGGTGAATGGGCCCTAGTCCCCCAACCTGCCCTGGGACTCACTGGTGAATGGGCCCTAGTCCCCAAAACTGCCCTGGGACGCACTGGTGAATGAGCCCTAGTCCCCCAAAACTGCTTGGGACTCACTGGTGAATGGGCCCTAGTCCCCCCAAAACTGCCGTGGGCCTCACTGGTGAATGAGCCCTAGTCCCCCAAAACTGCCCTGGGACGCACTGGTGAATGGGCCCTAATCCCCCCAAAACTGCCCTGGGTCTCACTGGTGTTTCCCAAGGCTGCCTGGAATTCGCTGGTGAATGGGCCCTCGTCCCCCCAAAACTGGCCTGGGACTACTTGAATGAATGGGCCCTAATCCCCCCAAAACTGCCCTGGGTCTCAGTGGTGTTTCCCAAGGCTGCCCCAGCTCTTTCTGGGGAACGTTGATGGCGGTGATGTGATTTTTGGTGGCATACGCAGCAGAGGGACATACGACTCTGGATGCACGACACTGATGGAGTGTCATATAGACACCGGGGGAATGTGACGCCAATTCGTCTGAACTCGTACAAGATGAGTCAAATTGAGAGAACCCATATAAAATTCAACACAAGGCTGACCTTGTGTCGAATTTTCCACTGGCACATCCGAGCTGAGTGCGGGGCCAGCGCATTGTGACGTCAGTCCGTATGGTGTAAGGCACGGCGGCTTTACCTTTACGCATCTCTACACTTTCAATGCACGTGACGTCAGTGGCACAGCTCAACTTTTGCAGTGAAAAAAAACAACCGGGCGCTTCTGCGTCGGGCTGACTTAGCACGGTTCGGTTGTGCGGTGGAACCCGTGGTCAAAGTTATGGGGGAAACGATGAAAACTTACTGGCACCACACGAGCTGCACATTTTACATTGACGTTCCTGGGTGGGCATGTCCATGTAGTAGCCGTCTTCACAATGAGAACAAAATGGGAAGTTTCCATTCAAAATACAATCTCTTACGAAATATTCACCTGCAAAATGAAAAAAATAAAGAGTAAACTTTAAAAAAAACAACCAAAAACACATTTTAATCGAGCAAGCGGATGATGACCCCGCAAAAGTGGATTGCATGGAGACAACGCCACAGTGACTTAACACTTAAGTCAGTAATGGGGCGCACCAGTAACAAAAAAACATCTGAGATGTGCAATTATTAAACAAAGCATGGACAGGAAGACGGGTTAAAGGCCCCCCCCTCATGCGTGCAGGTTGGGTGTGGAAAGTTGTTCATACAGACACGGTCAATGACCTTGGCCCACGGATCCAGTTTGATTACCGAGCGTTCAGAATAAGAATATTTATTTACACAGGAGAAATCCGATGAGCCATTAAGCTCGTTTTCACAGATGTCCAATAGGGGCGGGTAAGAACGTTACAACAACAAACACAATGCTAAAATATAGTAGTGCAAAGGGCAATAAAAGTGAACAAATCACCAAAACACATGCAAATAAAACAAAACCATCCCCATCCTACCAGTCAAAGGCCAACGAGGTATTTATTAACTTATTTTTCAGAAGCGACCTGGCCACAAGTGATAGCTCAACAAAGTGGCCCATCATTTGGACATTTACAGCAGCAAAATAATCTAAATCATCTCAATGCGTGTTTCTAAATGTGGAGGGAAGACCTGGAGGATCTGGAGAAAAATTCCACGTGACCACGGAGAGAGAGACATACAGACTCCAAATATACAGGCGTCAGGGTCAGGATCGAACCCACAACCTCCCGCATACCAGGCGAGGTAGTTAACATCTCACCACCGTTTACTCCAGCGGGCAGCTCTCAGGCCCGGTCTCGTCACTAACGAGCCTAAATCAGCCTCGCACGGGTTAAGCAAGTGTAGTGTAATAGCGCCGCCTGGTGGACAGTGGCGGCAACTGTGGTGGACAGACAGCACACACGCCGGTGAGGGTGTGCACGGTGCGTGTTGGCAGAGAGGAGGAACTGGGGCAAGGGTCACGGAGGACCCCAGCTGGAGGCCCCTGGAACCTGCTAGCGGGTTCGAGAATGGAGGCGCGGTCAGGGGCGGAGACAGGCCACGCTGGGAGCATAAAAAAAGCCGAGAGCGGGGAGCTCGGGGCTGCCGGTGCTGGGAGTGGACTCGTCTTGTCGTCACTGTCGTCTCGTCGCCATCGTCACTGAACGTCTCCGCTTGATATTGCTCTACGAAGGATGGTAGTTATCTATCTCAGTCAGCGCCGTCAGTGTTAGACGGCTAGTGTTGTGTACAGGCTGGGCTGAGCTACTGTGGAGAGTGTGTGGACGAGACCATGGAAGTTGTGAATAAAGGTGCCTCCTATAAACTCTGTCTCTGAATCGTTGACACTACACAAGTATAAAGTGTGCGCTTGAAATACCGGAATACCAGGGGGTGGGGGTTTTATGGTGGTATCGGGCATTTTCTCGTACACAATCCCATTATTTACATGGAGACCGATTTGCTCATGTATCATTTCTGGGACTTTTCCTCCAGGGTCCTCTGGTGTTTCCCCTCCACACTTAGAATCAACATCACGAATTTAAAGTATTTGGCTGCTGCTATAAATGTCCCACGTGATGATGATAAGCCACTCCATTGAGCCCATCATTTGTAATAGCCAGGTCATTTCTGAAAAAGAGCTATGTAGCCCAGTGGGCCTTACCTGGTAAAATAAAAACATAGTAAATAGTAATGTTATCTGTTGACTTTTAATACGAACAAGAGCATAAAAAAACTCCACTTAAACGACTAAGAATCAATCAAATTCTCGAGTATATCGTCCCATCTACTGCTACAGTGGTTAACTGTGCGGTACAGGACTGAGCTGGGGTTGCCTGGCAAACAGGCCATGAAAGATGTAACAAGAGACCAACAAATGTATGAAGACATTAACTCACTAAGTGAGCGCAAAAAGTTGACTTGTTAAGTTGGTCAGAGGGGCAGAGACTGAGAAAGATGCCCCCAGGGTAAGTTTTAGCAATCGGAGTGAGGAACAAAAAGTAGTGAGTTCACAGCCATTCTGGCAGCTATGCGAGTTGTGAGTGAATGTGTGTAGTTTTCATAGGCGCTTCTCACTAACAGTACTTGTTCCAACAGTCAGTTGAGGCGAAACGGGGGATCTTTTTAGTCTGTATGTTCCTCCCCTATGTTTTGCGTGCATTTCCTCCTCCCATACAGTGAGGGAAAAAAGTATTTGATCTCCTGCTGATTTTGTACGTTTGCCCACTGACAAAGAAATGATCAGTCTATAATTTTAATGGTAGGTTTATTTGAACAGTGAGAGACAGAATAACAGCAAAAATCCAGAAAGACGCATGTCAAAAATGTTATAAATTGATTTGTATTTTAATGAGGGAAATAAGTATTTGACCCCCTCTCAATCAGAAAGATGTCTGGCTCCCAGGTGTCTTTTATACAGGTTAGGAGCTGAGATTAGGAGCACACTCTTAAAGGGAGTGCTTCTAATCTTAACTTGTTCCCTGTATAAAAGACACCTGTCCACAGAAGCAAACAATCAATCAGATTCCAAACTCTCCACCATGGCCAAGACCATATAGCTCTCCAAGGATGTCAGGAACAATATTGTAGACCTACACAAGGGTGGAATGGGCTACAAGACCATTGCCAAACAGCTTAGTGAGAAGGTGACAACAGTTGGTGCGATTATTCGCAAATGGAAGAAACACAAAAGAACTGTCAATCTCCCTCGGCCTGTTTCTTGTAGTTGGCCACCAGGTTTGCACACATCTCAGGAGGGATTTTGTCCCACTCCTCTTTGCAGATCTTCTCCAAGTCATTAAGGTTTCGAGGCTGACATTTGGCAACTCGAACCTTCAGCTCCCTCCACAGATTTTCTATGGGATTAAGGTCTGGAGACTGGCTAGGCCACTCCAGGACCTTAATGTGCTTCTTCTTGAGCCACTCCTTTGTTGCCTTGGCCGTGTGTTTTGGGTCATTGTCATGCTGGAATACCCATCCACGACCCATTTTCAATGCCCTGGCTGAAGGAAGGAGGTTCTCACCCAAGATTTGACGGTACATGGCCCTGTCCATCGTCCCTTTGATACGGTGAAGTTGTCCTGTCCCCTTAGCAGAAAAACACCCCCAAAGCATAATGTTTCCACCTTCATGTTTGACGGTGGGGATGGTGTTCTTGGGGTCTATGCAGCATTCCTCCTCCTCCAAACACGGCGAGTTGAATTGATGCCAAAGAGCTCCATTTTGGTCTCATCTGACCACAACACTTTCACCCAGTTGTCCTCTGAATCATTCAGATGTTCATTGGAAAACTTCAGACGGGCATGTATATGTGCTTTCTTGAGCAGGGGGACCTTGTGTGCGCTGCAGGATTTCAGTCCTTCACTGCGCAGTGTGTTACCAATTGTTTTCTTGGTGACTATGGTCCCAGCTGCCTTGAGATCATTGACAAGATCCTCCCGTGTAGTTCTGGGCTGATTGCTCACCGTTCTCATGATCATTGCAACTCCACGAGGTGAGATCTTGCATGGAGCCCCAGGCCGAGGGAGATTGACAGTTCTTTTGTGTTTCTTCCATTTGCGAATAATCGCACCAACTGTTGTCACCTTCTCACCAAGCTGCTTGGCAATGGTCTTGTAGCCCATTCCAGCCTTGTGTAGGTCTACAATCTTGTCCCTGACATCCTTGGAGAGCGATTTGGTCTTGGCCATGGTGAAGAGTTTGGAATCTGATTGATTGATTGCTTGTGGACAGGTGTCTTTTATACAGGTAACGAGCTGAGATTATGAGCACACTCTTAAAGGGAGTGCTCCTAATCTCAGCTTGTTACCTGTATAAAAGACACCTGGGAGCCAGAAATCTTTCTGATTGAGAGGGGGTCAAATACTTTTTTCCCTCATTAAAATGCAAATCAATTTATAACATTTTTGACATGCGTTTTTCTGGATTTTGTTGTTGTTAATGTCTCTCACTGTTCAAATAAACCTACCATTAAAATTATAGACTGATCATTTCTTTGTCAGTGGGCAAACGTACAAAATCAGCAGGGGATCAATACTTTTTTCCCTCACTGTAGCTAAAAAAAAAATACAATACAGTGTAACCGGAAAATACCTTAAATATCGCCATGTTGAAAATGTACCCGCAAATAACTCAATTGGGATTTTACACGTAGTAGACTTTAGCCATCAATATTACCCATAATAGAGGGGCTTTTATTGGGTTAGATCGCGTAAACAAAACGTGCCAATTCGTTACTCGTTCAGAACACCGGTTGTGTGTTGGAGAGTAAACCCACAACATTTACAATTTGAATACGACGTTTCGCTAGTAATAACATCAAGCAACTTCTTTCGCACCGTACGTAACCAACCGTGCTCATCGAAGGTGTGGTGTGTGTATGTTGAACTTCTTTCGGATTGTACGTAGCCACCCGTACTAATCAGAGGTCCGGTGTGTGTATGCATGTTGAACTTCTTTCGCATCATACGTAGCCAACCTTGCAAATCGGAGGTGCGGTGTGTGTGTATGTACGTTGAACTTCTTTCGCACTGTACGTAGCCAACCGTGCTAATTGGAGGTTTCGTGGGGTGACCAGGATCACACACGACTATTGATTCAGCAGGTTCAAGCAGGGTTTGACACCTGTTCTGGCTTGACCCGGACAGTCTGGGATTTCATGGTACGTGTTTGGATGGCAGCAGGAATTGATTTGTAACCAAGATCTGGTACATTTATTGTGTTGAACTGACATCAGTAAACTGCACAGGTTTAATAATATGCCTCGGAACTATGTCCCGTGTATCGTCAGCCTCTAGCTTGGTCCATACGGTGGTCAGTACAGGTCATGTCGTCTTTGAGAATGTGTTGGTTTGTCAGACTCGCACTGGCCGGTTGTAACTCGACAGCATTATCCGGGGCAATGGGTAGTGATCCAGTGCCAGAGGACAGCGAGACACGTGCATAAATGAGCATTCAATCGATGCACAAAAGTATCCAACATGTTTCAAAAATAACGTTGATGCGTGAGACATCATCGCCCGCGAGAGTCATTTCAGTTTGACACGCGGAGGCTTTCGCGACCGATATTATTCACGATATTATTCACGATATTATTCACGATAAAGGATTTTTTTGGGGTTAGATCGCGTAAGTATAAATGTGTCGTTAAACCCGCCACCACCCGACACAGCCAGTGAGGTTTGTCACGTAAACAAAACGTTGCCAATTAATTACTACTTCAGCCCACCGGTGTGTTGGAGAGTAAATCCACAACATTTACAATTTGTAAACGCCGTTTCGCTGGTAATTACATCCAGCATCATCGGCCAATTTGCCAGAATAGTGAAGCAATGAACTTGCATAAATAGTGCAAGATGACGCCATCACTATGATCCCATCAGATGCAGAGATCAGAGGCAGAGGAGGAGGCGGGGGGAGGGTAGTGTAGATTTGAAGTTTTCGTGACTGCAAGGATCCAAACTCTTTGGTTCTTTTGGTAAAGTCACGTAGTTGGTATAACATCAAATAAATGAAATCACGACGTTTCGGGCACAACACAGGCGTCCTTCATCAGGTGGGACAGCCACAGCAAGAAACAACTGCTGTGGTTGTCTTGCTGTGGTTGTCCCACCTGATGACGGACGCTTGTGTTGCGCCCGAAACGTCGTGATTTAATTTATTTTATACCGACGTGACTTTACCGAAAGACCCAAAGAGTTTGAGGGTATTGTAATAATGTAATAGATTATTAATCAGCTAATTAGTATGTGGTTCCTTTATAAGGAACAGAGTTGTAGGATGTATTACTTAATAATACGTTTCCAGGCCGCACTAAGCCTGTAGCTGCAGAATAGCTAAATACCAAAATAAATATTTAGCAAGGCAAAGGCCTTAGGAGAACTTAGATCAAATAAAGATATGCAAATTCTGGCGGCTGAAAAAGGCCGTAAACGAGACCCAAGTAATACTTTCGAACGTAAGACTACTGAAATCATTGCAAATTCATTAATTCCCAAGGCTGAGCAATACCAAATTAAAACAAGGGCCTCAAAACCACCTCAACTGTAAAGGTTACCAAAGATTCATACAATCAACATCCCATTACGACCCATAGTAAGTACAATAGGCTCTGCCACATATAAATTAGCAAAATATGTAACAAAACAAATACAGCCCTACATCGGTAGGACATCTTCATTCATAAGAAATTCAGAACATCTTGTGAATGTGGTTTAAGATATTAAACTTAACCCTGTTGATATTCTGTTAATCTTTGATTAAATTTCTATTTATGAAGTTTCTGGTTAACGAGTCAATTAAATTACTCAATGCACTAGTAAAGATACACTAGTAAAGATACACTAGTAAAGAATACACGAGTAAAGATACACTAGTAAAGATACACTAGTAAATAATACACTAGTAAAGATACGCTAGTAAAGATACACTAGTAAAGAATACAGGTTTACCAAAAGATATTTCAAAACTAGCTGACCATTATCTAAATAACACTTACTTCTTATGGAGAGGTTATTTCTTTAAACAAAAGAAAGGAGCAGCAATGGGCTCTCCTTTGTCTCCTGCTATTGCGAATCTGTACATGGAAAACTTTGAAGCAAGAGCAATTGCTTCAAATAAACTAAAACCATATTTTTGGTTTAGATATGTTGATGACATTTTGGTTGTCTAGCCACATGGTAAAGATACACTTAATTAATTTCTAAATAATCTCAATTCGCAAAACCCGGCCATCTAGTGCACCATGGAAGTGGAGGTTTAGAACACACTCCCGTTCCTAGATATTTTGCTCAGACACAGCCTAAATGGTAAAATAACAACACAGCGTTTAACGAAAAGAAACGCACACTGATGCCTATCTGAATGCAGATTCGCATCATCACCCCACACAGAAATCCTCTCTCATCAAGACGCTCATACATTGGGCTAAAACAGTGTCAGATGGTGAAAGTCTGAGGAGCGAGATTACGACACATGTACAGTATTCCTACGCGATCTAACTCATACACCTTTTAACACGTTGGCTTTCGCGACCAATATCATCCACAATAGAACAGGCGGATAGAAAATTTCGATTTAAAGCTTTCGTGACTGCAAGGATTCATCTTCTTTGGTTCTTTCGGTAAAGTCACGTAGAATGAGAATAAAATAATAAATTGATAAAATAAAATAACACAATAATATTCTAACGACGTTTCGGCCACAACACAAGCGGCCTTCATCAGGTGAAGGGACAGTCTCGTCCCTTCACCTGATGAAGGCCGCTTGTGTTGAATGAGAATAAAATAATATATTGATAAAATAAAATAACACAATAATATTCTCGACGAGACTGTCCCTTCACCTGATGAAGGCCGCTTGTGTTGTGGCCGAAACGTCGTGAGAATATTATTGTGTTATTTTATTTTATCAATTTATTATTTTATTCTCATTCTACGTGACTTTACCGAAAGAACCAAAGAAGAGGCGGATAGAACTCTACCATTCCTGGATATTCTGCTCGGACGGGGTCGAAATGGTAAAATGACACACAGAGTTTACCGGAAGAAAATGCAAACTGACGCCTATCTGAATGCAGTCACATCATCACCCCACAGATAAATCTGCTCTTATCAAGACGCTCATTCATCGAGCTAAGAAAGTGTCAGATGGTGACAGTCTGAGAAGTGAAATTAAAAATGTTAAAGAAGCGCTGCAAATGAACGGTTACAATGATGCGCAAATCAACAGGACATTGGATGCCAAAACCAAATAAAATAACAAGAGCATTGACACTGCCCAAGTAATTAAAACAATCAAAACACCGTACATTGCGGGAGTAACTGATAAACTAGCCAGATGTTTGGAAAAACAAACATCCGAGTCAGATTTGGCATGGTACATAAAATAGAGAAATTAATATCTTGTACAAAAGATGTATTACCAAAGCTATCAACAGAAGGTGTGTACAGGATTAACTGCACTTGTGGTAAATGTTATGTTGGGCAAACAGGACGAATGATCAGCACGAGACTAAAATAACATCAGAGAAATATTAAATTCTCCCAAATACAACGGTTAGCAGTAGCAGAACACGCCTGCCAACAAGGACACTCAATTTTGATGTTGAAATTCTGTGCAAAACTAGCTATTACTAGCCAAGACTAATTAGATAATCTATCTTAATTGAAAGAAATAAAAATAATTTTAACCGTTTGGATAGCTACCCACTTAGTGCTGCTAAATAATACATTGTTTAAATGCATTCTTGTACAGGGCAGCGTACTTCAATACGGATTACCGTTGGTACGGCTATTTTAATACAATGGACAGGAAGCACAAGGTCAAAGGGCTCGCATAATGCGCGTGCATAACTCAGTAATCCACCCCCCCCCCCCCCCAACTTTGCGAAGAGCGCAGAAGTGTGGGCACCACATCTACGCCTCTATATAAGGAACTAAACAGGAGGACTTCTCCACAAATCTGGCTGTCGCCCGATGAAGCTAGTTGTAATTACTGGCGAAACGTTGTACTCAAGATTGTAAATGTTGTGGCTTGGCTCTCCAACACACAACCGGTGTGCTGCACTAGTGACGAATTGGCCACGTTCCGTTGACGTGACAACCCTTACTAGTTGGCTGTGTCAGGTGGTGGAGGTTTTTAACGACACATTTATATATTTACGCGATCTAACCAAAAGCAAACCTCTATTATGGCCCAAAACCTTTATTATGAATCCGTTTATAGTGTCTGGCGATTGCTGTAAATTTCCACGTGATAAGCCTCTTCACTGGGTTATCATTTGTGATGGCCAGGTCGTTTCTGACAAAGAGCCACGTAGCTCAGTGGGCCTCCTCTGGTAAGACAAAACATTGTTTAGTTTAAAGGCGTTGCTGGGCCTTGTTTATTTTATGCAATGAAATGAATGTATAACTGGAAGCCCAAATTCAGAGTCACATGCAAGGCATCATTTTTGCTGGCACGTGCGGTGGGTGGCGCAGTAGCTAGCACAATGTGCTCTGAACCTGGACCATTCCGAGTTCGATTCCCTGTTTTGGCCCAACATCTGTGATGAGCGATATCTGAACCGGGTTCTTGCGCCTCCCTTGCACCAACCCACACTGACCAGCATGGTGAAGTATGGTCAAAGAACCCCCTTAACTGCTTCAACCAACAGTGAATTAAGGAAATGTTGCTAAGTTACGTATTATTACGGGGTATGGTGATTATGTCGACTATGTTTACAATTTAAAATGGACGTATTGGGATTGTCACAAGACGTATAACATTGTGATCACACTATCCGAAACAAAACTTGCATTTAAAAGTATAAAATTGTCACATGTATGTTTGTGAACATTCTGCCTTGCTGAAACACCAAATCGGTTGGGATATATTTGTCCCCATTAAGCAAGCACCCTCCCTGTCTAGTTTCCTCTCCTCCCTCAAGACCCACCTCTTCTCCCTGGCCCATCCTTCCCTTCATCCCGAGGTACCCACCATAATTCCCGTACCCACTAACTTCCCTCCCCATAACTCCATCCCTATTCACCATATCACTTTTAGCTACCCTAATTGTACCACTCAACCCTTGTAAAGCACCTTGGATAAAAGTGCTATGTCATAGCAGGTACCACCACAGTCAGTACGCACTGCTGTAATCATAGCAGGTACCACCACAGTCAGTACGCACTGCTGTTAGATTTTAAGAGTAGGTTTGAAACATGTTTTTGACCAGGGCAACGCCGGGTACTTCCCGCTAGTATAAGATAAGATGTGACAACTGGTTTTGACTGGGCTCCGTCAGGTGGTGGAGGGTCTATATAGGTTTAAGAAAGACAGACTTGACACAGTCTGGAAACCAAAATAAACCACAATTCTAAAGATTTAAAAAAAACCCACGTTGGAGTGAACCTTACCTGGCGGGCAGTGCATGCAGCAGAATCCCGAGGAGGAAGCCCAGTACATTCCATCAGAGCACACCTTCACTGCCGCTGAAAATGCAATTCCCTGTAAAACACAAAATATGTATTTATACGGCGGGAGGAATCCGATGATTTACGGCCTTGGGCCAGGAAAGTCACAAAAAATTTGCACACGAACGACGCATTCACGCAAGCACCCGATGCTCCGTTTTGAAGTTTTAAAATGAAACATCGTTGAATTTTATTGTTTTGAATTAGATAATTTTATTTCTTCATTAAAAGCTCATATCATTTTACATCTGGAAGACTTCATTGAAAAGGACATTCCGCGTGAATTTTCTCTCGTCGTTAAGTAGACGGCCTTGCCGTGGGTTCGGTCCGATGCGGACTTTCACCTGGTTGGGGATTGCGGGATCGAGATAAGGCGACATCGAGCTGCTGGCCGTGCGAGAAGACCGCCGTCTGCAGATCGATAACAACGTGATCGAACGTCCGTCCCTGCGCCTGCGTCGTTCATGCAGGGGGCGCGTGTAGGTTTACAGCGCCCCCTGCATGAAAACGACGGAACGTGCAGCGTTCATCACAGATAGATAAAGTTGTGCGCTTATCATAATCAATCAATCTATACAGTATATATAAGGGACATTTGTGAATGTGTGTCTGTTCAGAATGTTTAGCATACTTCCCGAGATGCAACAAACCTGAAATTTGCCATGTGGGTACTTTCCAGGTTGTACACAAGGCAAAAAGTATAAAAATAGACTTTTGTATTTTTGTTTGGGGAAGGGGGGAGTGGGAATGACCTTGGAGTGTGTGGCGACAACCCGCATGCAGGACTGTCGATAATCGATATCTGCTGAGCGTTTGTGGTATCGATTAAACGGGAATAGGCCGATTCTAACTAAATCTACAACCTTCGATTCCTTGGCGCGATTTATGGAATTGATTCTTGGCGCGCGAGCGGAAGTTTTTTTTTGTCCACCGCGCGTTGGGTTTTATTTTAATTGTAATTAAAGAGGTAATGATCAAAGTTTTATCTTCATTTGCATATGTTATGTTTTTAAGTTTTGAGAAGTTTTACATGTGTGTCTCCCCCGGGGAACGCCGAGTACGTCCCGCGAGTAAGATTATGTAATATTATGCTGGATGTAATTACCAGCGAAACCTCACAGTACTCAAATTGTAAACGTTGTGGATGTACTCCCCAGCACACTGGTGGGCTGAAGTAGTAAACTAATTGGCACGTTCTGTTTACGTGACAAACCTTACTGGCTGTGTCGGGTGGTGGCGGGTTTAACGACACATTAACATTCACGCCATCTCACCCAAACAACCCATATCATGGATTCTCATATCCGACCTGCCAACAGCACAATCCCCGACACGCACAGCCACCGCAGTTTCAGTTTATTTTGGTATAGCCCTGTGAGCCATTCGGCTCTTGAATCGGGTGCAACCACAACAAACAAAAACACGAGCAAGAAAAACATCTTAAATTGACTTTGTGTGACTGTGCAAACAGAAAATCCATGAAAAAAACAGTAAAATATTCCTGAAAAAACACCGTACACCACCAACACTGTGTGCAAAAAAATCCCAGTGGGATACAAGTCAAACAACAACAACCACAAGAAAACTTAGATTAAGGCCATCAGTCTAACTCCGTACTACAACAAAACAAACATGTCCAAACTAAAAAAAACGTTTTCGAAATCACCAAAATAAAAGCCATAATTGCAACGTAACAGTGATCATAGGGACTGTGACCGATTTTTTTTTACAATAAACTACATAAATAACATGTAATACAAATAACATCGCAAGCAGCAGCGGCGGCGGCGGCTGAAGCAGCCAAGAGCCACTCACCAGGGAGAGGAGCAATGTGAACGAGGTGAAGAAGGACTTCATTAACTTCTTGCCGTGGAACTTCGTCATTGTGAACAATCATCGGGTCGCACGTTCGATTAAACTTCGCGCGAGACGGCGCCAGACGGATCAACTTTGTTGGCGAGCTGTTTCGGTGAGCCTGCGAGCGCGACTTTCCTGATGTCTGTCAGTCACCCGCCAGCGGTAAGAAATGCGACGTAGAGATGCGGTCGTGATGTCATACTTTACAACCCTGCGGGTCAGGCAAGGTGAGTCTGCTAAGGGCTTTATTGTTGAGAAAAAGAGGAAGCGGGGTTGTGCTTTGTCGCTGGGCGGGTAACGCCGTGCCGTGATTAAAGACAGACTGCGTTTCGTCCCAAGAGAAAGCTATTCACGTGTGTCAATATCAAACCACTTCACGGGCAAACATTGTGGACATTCAACCGTTTGTGGACGTTGGGCCAACGTTGGGCCAACGAGATAACTTTGTATGAGACCACTCGATTGCATGCCTGTCAACCCATACGATTTACCCGCATTCTTGCACAGGGGAATTGCGTTTTCAGGTGCATACGGAGTACAGCCGCTTCAATACGGGTACATTTTTTGACTTTTGTCTATTTTGTTTGCGTTTCTCCCTTGTGATAGCACTTTGTAGGATGAACGTTGATATGTATACGGGCACGGGGTGACCAGTAAGGTCTGATTTGGTCTGTAATAAAGTAGGGCACGTATAAGGTCTGACAGGTTTGCTATTGGGCAATGATCATTCTTGTTGCCACCTGTACCTCCCCGCGGCACAGTACACACAATAGGCCTAGAATAACAAACATCTCCTTCACGATCAGCACATTGACACACATACTACAGTCGTCTGATTGTGGTCACGCAACCAAAACTGTGGACCCACATAGCATACCAACTAGTCCGCGCTTCTTCAATGGAGGAGGTGTAGAAAAACTAAATTTTCTTTGAAATGCATTGGCCGACACCAGAGGCAGCCTTGTTTATAGTCTCGTCTTACCAGTGTCAGACCGGAGAACGTCAAAAGGCGAACAGGGCATGTTTGTCTGCATGTTCACCACAAGTAGCGTGTGGTCAATGTGGCATTGATTCCTTGCGAAAGGAATCTATTTGGTGTTTGAACATCTTAACACAACTGTTGTATTGCCAGATAGGGTAAAACCTCTTCTTATTTTTCATACTTTGATACTGGCACAAAAAAAGGTATCCCATGAAATCGCCTTCAGTTATTCCGTCACACAGTTGCCTTCTCTTTGCTCCTGACCCGTTACCCAATCTAAATGTGTTGCCTTCTCTGGGTGGCTATAATCAGATCTCTCCCCTCCTGCACATGCTATAGAATGTCGTCGCTGCTCAGAATCGGAATATTTGTTTGCACTGGAGGAATACGATGAGCTATAAAGCAGTTTTTCCCTCCATCAAAATTGATTTAGCTCATTCGAAGCCAAAGCCCTACATTTCAAGACTTCCCATGTCGTCTTTTCTCAAAATCCAGCTTTCTGCCGCGTAGCAACACCAGACCGCCTGCATACGGTGCACGAAATAAGTTTAAATAAACAGTTCCCTCGGTGGATACGAGTTGTTCACATTTCAGATGTTTTTTAGCCAATTTCGGATGGATTTCACATTTTTGGATACATTATGGTGGTGTATTTATAGCTTTAACGATTGTAGGTCGCCTAAGCCAGAACTCTCATCATGGCATGGGGGGTAGGCTGCTGTGATTTTCCCTCTCCATGAGCTATTCTGTGCCCCATCTTCAAATCACTTACAATGTTCATGCATAGAGACCCATAGACTGAACACACTGAGCCATCTACTCACACAGACCCATACACTTACATTGGTCTACACACAGAACCATAGACTTACAGACCCATAGACTCGGTTACCTGTACTCTCCATGATCCATAGATTTACACATAGACCATGGATTTATATTAGAGACCCATAGACGTCGAGATTCTATGCCTCTCCTCTCCTTCACATCTACTGCCCTCGTATCTCATTCCACCACATCAACCGTCCCCCCCTTAACCCATTTAATTGGAACATTGTAATACTGCAATTGTACACTTAAATAATTTAAAATTGCAATTCATTTGAATGACTTTAAATTACCACAATTTAGGATTTTACGTTACATTTGAATAGTTTGAGATTACATGTTTTTGGTAAGATCAAACGTTAATAATTAAAATAAAATAATTTTCAAATATTTTAGTTTGCGTGTCGTATATGACATGGTCCATCCATAAAAGCCTCACTGAGTCTCATAACGTGAGAAATTCGTGGAAGACGCCTTGCAAATACAAGAGATGTAATGTATTATTCTTTTACGCAGAGTTTGAGATGTTTGGTCGCTCCCATTGTAAATAAGGAGCGGGTTTACTTCGTGTTGGAGGAAACCACACACACACAAAAGTCCAAAGTTCACATACCATTGTCCATACACACACACAACATAAAGATGCCTAATATAGCCTGCAGATTGATGGGGCAAGTGCTGTTAGCGAGCACCTACGAAGGGTAGGCACAGCACTAAACTTAAGTATTTATTGTTATTTCACCAGGAAAGCCCCACAGAGCAATCGAGCTATTTTTTAGAAGCGACCTGGCCACAAATAATAGCTCAACGAAGTGGCTTATCACGTGGACATTTATAGCGGTCAAATACTCTGAGAGGGGCCAACACCATACCCGGCCGCCTTTGTCTCCCCAGTGCTGATGTGTGTGTAGCGGCATTGTTACGCGCGACATGTATAATACTTACCTGCACATCAGTATTGTACGAGTCAGGACTACAATAACCCTTGACCAGGGGTGAGGGGGCCAGAGCCCACTGAGGGAGGGGGCTGGGGGGGGGCAACAGTTGGCCCCAGACCCTCTCGAGAGACAGGACGACGCTTGGGAGAGACAAGGATATAAAGGTGCAGCAGCAGCTCTCCCAGCGTGAGTCAGTCCGCACTCACCTCAAGACTCAAGACATCGAGATAGTGCCCCCTGGGACTTCAGAACCTCCGGCCCTTGTCGGTGCCAGGTCCGAACGGCCCAGTGGCGGTGCCCGTTAAGCAGAGTATAGTGTGAGGAGGGCACACTGAGTGTGAGGACTATCATCCTCTAGGCTATCGGGTGGGAGAGGCCGTCACCTCTCTGTGCTAGGGACGTTCTCTGACAGAGTAAATAAACAGTGTTGCCTACGAAGAAGTCTCTGCCTCCTTTGCCAACACTACAACACACCATCGAGTGTAGGTTAACTGGAGCAGCAAGGGTGTCGATGGCCAGCAGAGACAAGCGGAGGGGGACAGGAGGAGGAGGGCACGAGTTCGTGGAGAATCTTGAAGATGCTGAGGGTGAATATTGTGGTTGACCCAGGGCTGGACGGGGAGCCAGTGGTGGGACCTCAGGAGCTGGGGGTGGGAGTGACGTTGTGTCTCCCTCAAAGGGTGTGGGTGGGGTGTCTTGTGGTGACATGGAGACGAGACTCGAGAGAGGGGGACACAGGGGAGGGCATTGCTCTTGTCAAGGTGATGATGAACGCACGGGTAAAAAGGGTCTCCGCAGGAGATGGGGCAAGGAAGCTGCGGGTCCAGATGTCGCATAGGTTGAGGTCCTACAGAGTTTGAACAGTCGATAGGTCTTTCAAGTACTGCCCCTTAACCTCCTCACTACCATCATCAGGCTTTAGATCGGTGGTTCTTAACCTTCACTGCAGCCTTACACCCCTTTGGTTCTCAGTTAAAACACGTGTAGTGCCGTAGGTCTCGTCCTCCTCGTCTCCCTCGAGGCGTGTGCGAGTGGCGTGCGGTGTACACTCGGCCTCCTCCCGCACGACCACACGGCCGGACGGCCCCGGCCCAGACCCCGTACGCGTTGCCCCGACGAAGGCGGTGACGACGACGACGACGAGACCACTCGCAGAACTGGCTCTGTGTTAACCGCGCCTCCCTTCTCGAACCCACCAGGAGGGCTCCAGGGGCCTACCTATGAGGTCTACCGTGACCCTTGCCCGAGTTACTCCGCCCTGCCGGCACACACACACACCGTGCACACACACACACCGTGCACGCACACACACACACACCGTGCACACACACACACCGTGCACACACACACCGTGGACACACACACACACCGTGCACACACACCGTGCACACACACCGTGCACACACACAGTGCACACACACACATCATGCACACACACCGTGCACACACACACACCGTGCACACACACACATCGTGCACACACACACACCATGCACACACACACACCATGCACGCACACACACACCATGCACACACACCGTGCACACACAGTGCACACACAATGCACGCACACACCGTGCACACACACACACCGTGCACACACCGTGCACACATACACAGTGCACACACACACACCGTGTATATGCTCAGCGGCGTGTGCGCTAAGTGTTCACCTGCATTTGCAGCTGCTGTACAGCAGTCGGCGCTGTCACTACATATGTATAATGTAAAAAAATACTGTACATAGGTTTGATTAAATAAAGTTGTACTTACATGCCAGTGCTTAATTTATGTTGATGATTTACCTTTAAAAAATATATGGCCATGTCTCGCACAGACCCAGAAAGGAGATATCGCACTCCCAGGGGGTGCGTGAACCCCAGGTTAAGAAGAACCACTGCTTTAGATCATGCCTTTGTTACACAGTCGACCCCGTCCTTAACAGTCTCATCTCCACGACCACCACAGTGCGGCCTTAGGTTCAAGTCCCGCATGAATCCCTCCACACACACACGGATACGCCGCACACAGATGCATAGTTGCGAGTCTTTTATTACATCATGCAATTTGTCATCGCTGTCTGTACCATTTTTACCAACATTTGTCGCCAATGGAATTGCGACTAAAAGGCATTGCGGGAGCCGGTAATTCTAGATTTGAAGCTTTCGTGACTGCAAGGATTCATACTCTTTGGTTGTATTCGGTAAAGTCACGTAGATAAAATAAAATAAAACAATTAAATCACGACGTTTCGGAGGCAACACAAGCTTCCTTCTTCAGGTGGAATAGTCAAGGCAGAATATCTGTGACAGGAGCACAGTTCAGAGACGACCGGGATTATATACAGGTTAAGGGAGGGGGGAGGAGTCAGTAAGGGGGCGTGGCTGGGTGGGAGGGCTGGGTTAAGCAGCCTTTTGATAGACTGCTGCGGGTAACAGCCACTTGGCACTGCACGGGAGTGGGTAAAACCCACATTTTGTTATGCTGCGTGGGGGGTCGGGGGGAGGAAGAGACCTGCTTCATGTGTACAGCTCCATTTTTTTGAAGGCGGCGGCAAACGGTTGTTCAATTATAAGGTAGTTAAAGTTTGATATACAACCACTGAGAAAAGGAAATGGCTGTACAAAAATTCAAAGGCAGCTTGTGTTGCCTCCGAAACGTCGTGATTTAATTGTTTTCTTTTATTTTGTTTTATTTTATCTACGTGACTTTACCGAATCAAACCAAGGAGCCGGTAATGTTGGTTTATCTGCCGGGGTCAGCCAATCCCTCCTCCCATCCTCGTCCTTTGCAGCAAGCTCTTCAAATAATGTTGCTAAATTAAAACAGATCATCACAGAGTCTTTTCTATTGTCACAACTTCGATACTAGTACTGTTTGTTGATGGCCGCTTGACGTTTTGGCTGTTTTTTTGGGCCCCGTGCTGAGCAACTATTCGAAAAACAAAACAATAATCATCGTCAAAAATGGAATCTTCAAGCAAGTGCAGATAGAGTCAACTGCTGCTGCTGCATCAGCACACGGTGCATTCGAGCTTAACCTCCCTCCTACAGGCGGAGAGCGAGCTCTCTGGTACAACAAGGACCCGCACCAGGAGAGAGAACTCTCTGGTACAAGGACCCGCACCAGGAGAGACAACTCTCTGGTACAAGGACCCGCACCAGGAGAGAGAACTCTCTGGTAACAACAAGGACCCGCACCAGGAGACAGGACTCTCTGGTGCAACAAGGACCCATATCCGCTGTGTGGGCTGGCGAGGCGAGAGGTCAGTGGCAAGGCACGCACAGACAAGACAAAGATCCCCCGTATAGCCTGAACAGACGTTTGGGGCAAGTGCCGTTAGCGAGCACCTATTAAGGCCAGCACGTTATACGAAGGGGGTTGGTGGCCAGCACCACGCCCGGCCGCCTTTGTCTCCCTAGTGGCGAAGTTTACACACCGCACCAGGTACTCATTTGAGGCTGAGTCGACCTAGGGGAGGCCCAAGACCCGTTCAGATATATAATCGTCACTGGTATTGGCCGTGCGCGGGGATCAAACTCGGGTCGTCGGATTCGTAGTGCGGCGCGCCAACCGCTACACTATCGCTCCCCACACAGAATCGGAATCATAGTCACACACACCTCTCTGTCATACACTCAAACATACAAAAAAAAGACAATAAACCCCTGTATAGCCCACACACTCATTTGCACACATCTACGTAAAAGAGAGATTCCGACAGGCAGCCTACACACACACACTGTTGGGGCGTTTGCCATCACGTTCGTCTTCCCAGCGTTGATGTTCATAAGTCACGAAGACGGGCCTCCCCAGAGCCCAACGTGTTCGCTTACGGAACACTCCCCCGTTAACGATGGGCTGTTTAAGGTGCAGTAAATATTAATGAATGCATTGATTAACCATGTTTATTTTAATATTGTGTTTATAACGTCGTTAGTATCTTTATGTATTTATATCAATTGTTCAAATATTATAAAGTATGTTTTTTGGGGTGAAGAAGGGTAACTTCGATGCTATCGGAACGAATTAAGCCTTTGACGTTGCATTTCCTATCCTCGCTTTGTGACCGAATCGCTTAACGACCGGTTTCGTGGAAACCAATTACCGTCGTTAAGAGGGCCTCTTCTACACACCGCACCAGGCACCCATTTAAGGCTGAGTCGACCTAGCGGAGGGCCCGGGGCCGCTTCAGTTATCCAGCACCGTGAGTGGGGAACTGAACTTGGGTTACTGGGTTTCGTGGTGCAGTGTGCTAATCACTACGCAACCGCACTCCCCCACAGTCACGCACATTTAAGCGCATGCGTCAGGCCAATATACAAGAAGAGATCGTGATGGGGATGGAGTTTGGAATAGACATGTTGTTGTGTTTGGGTCAAATGAGCATTAGGTTTTTAGATTAGCAATAGTTAAGCGTAGGGTTTGGGGTTAAAATTACGTATTGGGGTAGGGTTAAAGTTAAGCTTAGGAATAGCATGAGGTGAAGTAAATATGAATATATCGGGTTAACATTAGGCACAAGGTTGAGAGCATGGACTGGATTAGGCGGTCATAAGGCTACGTGTGGGGTGAACGACAGGATTAGCGGCAGGGCTAGGGGAGAAATTTTGATTTTTTAAGCAGCACTCTGTTCCCAAGGGCTCCGCTCGGGGGTAACGGACATTAGTCTCTTGCACACGAGTCCTTTCCACGGCCAGAATACAGCAAAGTTCATGGCATTGATTAGTTTTGCGAGGAAACAGAAAATGAGGGCTGAACATCTGGCGCTTGATCCCATCACCCAGAGCTGAAGCATCTGTACAGGGGTTTATTGCGTCAGTCGGTGGTGGAGATGCGCACACCCAACAGATTAAATGCACTTGATTACGGGTACACTATCGTACTAAATTACAGCAACGCGTTAAAAGTGGCATAGCTCACTATTTTATTCAGTTATCCAGCACCGTGAGTGGGGAACTGAACTTGGGTTACTGGGTTTCGTGGTGCAGTGTGCTAATCACTACGCAACCGCACTCCCCCACAGTCACGCACATTTAAGCGCATGCGTCAGGCCAATATACAAGAAGAGATCGTGATGGGGATGGAGTTTGGAATAGACATGTTGTTGTGTTTGGGTCAAATGAGCATTAGGTTTTTAGATTAGCAATAGTTAAGCGTAGGGTTTGGGGTTAAAATTACGTATTGGGGTAGGGTTAAAGTTAAGCTTAGGAATAGCATGAGGTGAAGTAAATATGAATATATCGGGTTAACATTAGGCACAAGGTTGAGAGCATGGACTGGATTAGGCGGTCATAAGGCTACGTGTGGGGTGAACGACAGGATTAGCGGCAGGGCTAGGGGAGAAATTTTGATTTTTTAAGCAGCACTCTGTTCCCAAGGGCTCCGCTCGGGGGTAACGGACATTAGTCTCTTGCACACGAGTCCTTTCCACGGCCAGAATACAGCAAAGTTCATGGCATTGATTAGTTTTGCGAGGAAACAGAAAATGAGGGCTGAACATCTGGCGCTTGATCCCATCACCCAGAGCTGAAGCATCTGTACAGGGGTTTATTGCGTCAGTCGGTGGTGGAGATGCGCACACCCAACAGATTAAATGCACTTGATTACGGGTACACTATCGTACTAAATTACAGCAACGCGTTAAAAGTGGCATAGCTCACTATTTTATTCATACCAAAGGCCACAGAGCTTTACCGCTCCTTTTCAGAGGCCGCCTAGCAACACGTGACAGCTCATCCAAGTGGCTTATATCGTCACTTCGGTGAATTTATAGCATCAGCCAAATAATGGCAAAGCATGTTTCTAAACGTGGAGTAGAGGGTGCAGGACCTGAGGAACCCGGAGAACAATCCACGCAACCAGCACGGTAAGCGAGAACACGCAGACGCCAAAAATACAACAGGCATCGCCAGGTTGGGGATTGAACCCGTGAACTCCTACGTGCCAGACGAGCGAGATAACTAACATCTCCTCACCAGCGTGGGTGCCCTGGATCATGCTGCGGGCATAGTAAAGATAAGAAATACACCATCTGCTTCAGAGGGGACTTTAAATGTCCTCTGACATTATCCGAAAAAGAGTTGCCCAAGTGTCGCCCCCTGTCGCAGTGGCAAGAAGTTAACTACCCTACCTGGTAGGCAGGAGTTCGTGGGTTCGATCGTAACCCTGACACCTGTATATTTGGATTTTGCATGTTCGCTCCCCGTGATCACGTGGATTTTTCTCCAGCTCCTCCGATTTTTCCCTGCATATTTAGAAACACGCGTTTTAGAGTAGTATTTGGCCGCTATAAATGCCCACGTGATGAGCCACTTCGTTGAGCTATCATTTGTGATAGCCAAGTCGCTTCTGAAAAAGAGCTGCATAGCTCAGTGGACCCTTACCTCGTAAGATAACAAATTTAGTTTATTTTCGTATTGGAAAACATAACGTGCAAATGAGTTGTTTGTAACGTTGCAATGGAAGCTCGACAACGGTGCATCGCACGCATTCGGGGATGCGTTGTTGGACTTTGCGGGCAATGTCAAGCTGGGGGAGCTCCTTGACTGTCCGCGCGACTACCTGGGAGATGCAGGACCAGCATCGTACACCTCGGGGCGCGGGTGTTTGGGGTTGGCGGGTATCGTGCTCGAACCGAACGATGCACATTTCTCATTTCTTTAAAACTGCTTTTTGTGTTCAGTTGGTTGCACTTCCCCCCTGCCGCGCCTCCGATTAGCACGGTTGGCTACGTACGGCGGTGTGAAAGAAGTCCAACATACACACAAACGCACACACAGGGCTCGTTTTTATTGTTGGGCCTGCGAGCACTCACTGGGTGCGGAATCGTCATCCGTGGAAATGTGACGGTAACTAGCCGAGCGATGAGGACGAAATAAATGACAATTGCCCTCGGAAGTTGTGAAATACCAAATAAGAGTGGCTGGCTCTCTTGCACCCCCAGAACTTAACCTGGAGGATGCGTTGCAAAAAACGCGTAGGGTGAAGATTAGGGATAGAGTTAAGCATAGGAATAGGCTTAAAATCAGGATAAAGATTTGGGATAGAGTTATGATTAGAAATATGGTTAGGAATCAGGGATCGGTGCTTGTTAACCTTGATACTAGAATCAAATGAAGGTTGTGCTCAGCGGTGAGGGGACAGGTGAGGTCTATGGTTATATCTCAGATAAGCCAAGGTGCAGCTTTGTACTGGAAAGTGGAGTCGAGTAGAGAGGAGTGACGAGTGAGGGATGTTAACTGCTGGTGAGCGCATGTGAGTCACGAGTGAGTGGCAAGTGAGTGCAGGTGAGTGCAGGTGAGCACTGGCGAGCACTGGCAATTGCATGCGATTACAGGTGAGTCACAGGTGAGTAAAGCCGAGTTCATGCGAGTGTAGGCAAGTTACAGGTGAGTGGAGGTGATTGCTGGTAGTGAGATTATGACCGTGGAGGTAAGTTACAGGCATGTGAATGCAGGAACAACAAGTCACTGGCGAGCACGAATGATTACACAGGTGAGTGCATGTAAGCATCGCTGAGGTCCGCTGAGCAGAAACGAAAGGAGTGCAGGTGACTCACGGGGGGGGGGGGGGCCTGTGAGACGTGGGGGGGGGGGGGCGGTGCACGCAGCACGATGCCTCTTCACGATGCCACGGCGGTTGTGGCGGAGGTCGTGGTCGCGACGTCGCCGGGTTTGGCAGAATCCTCCGCACAGACGCTGCGCAGGTACTCCTCCTCGAGGCCTTGCTCCTGCCAGAAGCACGGGTGGTCGTCGCTCAAATACAGCGTCCTCCGTTTCAATGACGAGGCCCCAAAAACAACTTAAATGGCTCTTTGCCTTCATTCTAAAAGGCAACACTATTGAATGAAGGTGAAGAGTCGTTTAAGTTTTTTGGTAAAAGATAACAAACCCCATTAAAAACGGGACAATCCAACGAGCGGGCTGGAAAGTTTTAATAACACACAACGGTATGCTGCTGCTGCCGCTGCTCGCCGCTCCCAAGCGGCAGGCAGGCGCGAGACTCCCATCCGTACGCTTTGCGTGCGTGCGCCTTGTGAGCACCACATTGCATGTTCAACGCTCTCAGCCTGTGAAACATTGACGGGTCCCCGAAAGAGGAAATCTCCATTCCACAGCTGTCCCGATGATTTGGGATGGCCATATTTTCTATTTATTTTAGTGTTGGTGCTCTTTAAACAATAATAAAGGCACACACGTTCGGCTCTTTTGAGTTGGTGGTCGAGACAAGGCCGAGAGCATTATGCGTGCGATGTGGGGTGGGGGGGTCACGTGACGGGCAGTGGTACCAGGGCGCATCTCTCCGCCGTGTAGAACAGATCCGTGAGCGCCCTCTGCAGCTGGGGGAGCAGCCTGCGTCTCAGCGGCACATTCCCCTCCTGCTCCCGGTGCTCCCAACCGGCGCCGTCCCCCGTGCCGTGCTCCTCCAGCTCCAACAGCAAGCACCAGAGCGGGCGCAGGTGCTGCAGGTGGCAGGTCCTGGGTGGGCACGGGGAGAGGACGCGGGCGTGAGTGGAGCGGTTGTCACTGCCAGCGATCCGCCCTCCCTCCCAGCGATTAGAGGAATTGTCCTCGTCTGGGATCGTGGTCGTGATCGTGGTGGTGGTCGTGGTGGTGGTCGTTACAGCGGTGGTCATGGCGGTCGATGCTAGGCAACCTGACGGTGCTGCTGTACTTGATGGTGGTAGTCACGGTGGTAGTGGTAGTGATGGAGGTGGTAGTGATGGAGGTGGTAGTGATGGAGGTAGTAGGATTGTGGGTTCTGCTGCTGTGGTTGATGGTGGTGGTTACGTAGGTGGAAGTGATGTCAGCCTTGATGACAAGACACACTGACGGTGGAGGTGTTGATGGTCGTTATGATAGCAGCAATATCGGTCATCTTGATGGAAGCGGTCGTAGCGATGGAGGTGGTGGCGGCGGTCGTGACGATTCTCGACACACCGACGGTAGTGGTGGTGGGGATGGTGATATTGGTTCTGCTGCTGCCATCGCTGTTGGTCTATCCGGGCCCCTGTGGAACTTTTAGTCCCCCTCTTACCCTCGCTCGTGCTGCAGCACCTCCAGCAGCACCTGCAGGAGGTGCACGGCCTGCAGCCGCTGCTCGCCCGTGTTGCCGCACGCCGCGGCCGCCACCCAGGCCCACAGCTCGCCGGCCACTCGGGGCACCAGCGGCACCACCGCTCGCAGGATGGCGAAGCCTGCAGCGGCGTGACAGACATCAATGTCCCGGCGCACGTGGGACACGCAGCACCCCATGCCGTACTACGATGAAAAATAATCGATGCCTCGAGTTGCCTGGCTGGCTGCTGGCTGGGCTCCTCTCCACCCCAACGATAACTCTGTTGTTAGTGGCTGTGGCCCCTTGCCACTGAAACTAGCTGGGTAACTGGCTCCACGGGATGTTCTGCACAACGTATTAAAAACACTAGGTTGAAATGGCGGAAGAAGTTTGGAAGACGTTTAATAATCGATAGCGATGCCACAGAGGTGGGAATGAGGAATGCAGAAGGCTGACAGGGTTAATTTGAAATAGCTCTAACTTTTACATGCGTGGTCCTATTAATGGAATAATTTATTGTGATGTTGCACGAAATGTATTCTATCTGATACTGATTTATATTCCTGCATGCCCGTCAATGTCGTGTGTAACACGCGATTGTTTTTAGCACCGATTTCAATTTACTTCATTGTCTCTACACGCAAATGCTTTTGCCACTCTGGTGACCCGGGGTCACTTTTGCAAAATGAGATTCATCATCTGCGTCTCTTAACTTCTCGACCGGTTCACACAGACGCACTTGCTCGCCGTAAACATTTCTGAAATGGACGCCGGTCTCAAGGCAGCAGTACCTGCGTAGAAAAGTCCGTAGGACTTGGCCACCACCGTGAACTGATAGCCCCAGTCCTGCTGCCGGCTGCCTGTGAACTTGTAGCACAGCATGTCCCCTGTAGGGAAAGCACGAGGATCAGGATCCCACCCGTGTGAACTTACACATGTTGACGGGGGCACGTGCTGTTGGCGCGCTCCCTGTTAAAGCTGTTACGGCGCACGAGGGGCTGGGGTGTGGCCAGCACCACGCCCGGCCGCCCCTCGCCTCGCCACTGCCGATGTTGACACGCCACACCAATGACTCGCATAAGTCCCAGTAGACCTCGGGAAGGTCCAGGACCAGCTCGGATAATGACCAGTTATGTTAAACCACGAGTGGGAATCGAACTCTGTTAGCCAGGTGTTATGCGCTAACTACTGCACCCCCACTCCTCGCTCACACACACCCATTATTGGCACATCTGATGGAGCAGAGGTGGACACCCATCATTGTGTGCCCCACCCCCCCACACTGACTCCCCCCACCCCATTCGGCCTCACCCACACCCCACCTACCTTACTTTAAATCTAGATTGAAAACTAATTTCTTCAAAAGTTATTTTTGTGTTTAGTTTGTTGTCTTTCCCCCGCACCTCCGATTAGCACGGTTGGCTACGTATGGTGCGAAAGAAGTTAAATATACATACACACACCGACTGGCACCGCCATCGTCAACCCACAACGGCACCACCCACTCCATCTATTAGCACTGCTCATCCCACCCACTAGCACCGCCCACCTGACAATGGCACCGCCCACCCCACCCACTAGCACCGCCCACCCCACTTACTAGGCACCGCCCACCCCACACTCGCACGGGCCTCACCGGCGATGCTGAAGGGCTGCCAGTAGTCTGCGGGGCCGCAGCGTTCGTGGCGGTGAAGGTCGTGGGTCGGCACGGTGGAGACTATGAGCTGGTCGTTGGTGGAGCCAGTGCTGCAGCACGGGTGCAGGCACACCGACAGGAACGCTGCCCCCGGGAAGTAGAGACTCTCCTGCGAGAGAAGGAAAAAGCCGCAGAAGCAGCAGCGGGCAGCTTCTGTTGCATTTAATTTTTTTTTATTTAGGATTTGTATCGTGCACAGTTTTCGGTCCCTGTTGGAGAGAGCGATGGGTTTCCCGGCGCCTCTGAATCGGACAAGCTGGAAGTGGCGCCAACAATTTCCCAAGCTCTGCGGTCCCAACATTGGGATGTTTGGCCAACTCCATGGATGAGTTGTTTGTGCATGTGGCAGAAAGCCGAGTACCTGGAGAAAACCCACGTGTGCAAAGGGGGGGGGGGTGTAACACTAAATCCCTGTACAGATGGAATACAGGTGGAAATTAATCCGCTTGCTGGATTGCGATCGTACCCTGGCAAGCCAATTGGTGACCGACGCCCATGGGTAGGTGAGAGAGTTTCACAAATCTGTGGTGATCCATCAACTCTCGCTGCCTCCACAGTGCTGGATTACAGGATTACAGGTCGCCGGTTCAACCTCCCGGCACGGCAGTTCAACCTATGGAGCAAGTTTCTTAAATCTCGCCAATCCGGCCACTGCCTGCGTCTCTCCAGCAGCACACCACAGTCGATCAGCGACCATGTCGAATGGTTCCACAGGTGGACAGGTGTGTCATTCGGTGGATGGGTCGGTGAGCAGGTGAATGTGTGGCTGGGCGAGCGGGTGAATGAGTGAGTGGGCGTGCGAGCGGGTGGTGAGAGGCCGAGCGGGTGAGCGGGTGACGCACCTCGCGCTTGTACCCGTTCGGGTAAGGGTGCGGCGATTCCCGCGTGCGCTTCACCACCACGGGCTCCGCCAGGAAGCGAGCGGCAGTAAGCGCCAGGGCCTCCAGCAGGGGAGGGTCGCAGTGCGGCACCACCTCCTCCAGTATCTACACCCCCACCATCGTCATCATTATCATCATCGTCGCCACGACTGGCACTTACATCACCATCTCCCATCAACAGCAGCACCACCGCAACCACCATCATCGTCGTCATCATCACTACCATCATCACCACGACCACAACCGTCATCACCACTTCTGGATCATTATGTGAGTAAATAGGCCTATGTGCGAATCTCTGTGTCTATGTAAGGCTATAGATATGTGTAAGTCATTGGTGACTAGGATAAGACTTTTTTAGTTAAGTTAATCGAGTTTATTTTGTTTAACAGTTCAGAACTCTGGAGATGAGGATGAGTCTCGTATGCAAAAGTGACTTGGGGCACTACTCTTCCAGTAGGGGGCGATGATTGCTGCTGTGTATGATCCAAATTGAGTAATTTGCAGTGTAATTGTCGAATTTGGAAAATTTGGACCCTGACGCCAGCACACAATGGGCTACTCTTGCCATCTTTACCGTCCACTTTGAAGCAGACGGCGCGTAGTGTCAGTACGATTAGCGCGCACCGCAGTAATAACCAGGGCGGCCTGCCGGATTTGAAACCGTGAACCTCCGCAAACAAGCGGCGAACGGGCTACCGCTGGGCCTTGTCACCGCCCCAGTTTAAGCGACGGATTTATCTGACCAACACCCGGATTCGAACCCAGGATCTCCGTGGCGCCGGCTCCGTGCTCCGACCCCTGGACCACCTTCAGGTTAAGCTGACATTGTATACAGGGGGCCGACGACGCCGGGCGACTTCGCCGCAACAACCGCCTCACCTTCTGAAGCTTCTCCGGGCCATCTTGCTTCAGGAGTATATCGAGCAGGTAGGCCATGTGACTCGGCTCGGCCAATCCCAGCGCTTCGTGAACGGCTCGGACCCCGAAGGCCGACCAGTGGGAAAGCAGGTGGGAGATCATGTGACGTGCGCACAGGGTGGCGAAGGCGTGAGTGATCTGCGAGCGGGAGGACCCCGCGGTGGAGCCCGACGTCGCCCCCTTCCGTGGTTGCAGGGCCCTGAGTGTGGGGACACAGGGAGGCCCGGTCAACAACAACAACGATGACAATGGGATCAACAATAACAATTGGATAAACAACGACAGAGGAGAGGAGTAGAGAGGAGTGTTTCGGAGAGAGGAGTGTTTCGGAGAGAGGATTGTTTCGGAGAGAGGAGTGTTTCGGTGAGAGGAGTGTTTCGGAGAGAGGAGTGTTTCAGAGAGAGGAGTGTTTCGGTGAGAGGAGTGTTTCGGAGAGAGGAAAGTTGTCCAGATTAGAGGTTCCTGTGGAGGAGTGGACAGGAGAGGAGACAGGAAGGGAGGCGATATGAGGAGTGAATAGTGGTGGAGTGAATAATAAAGGATGGAGTACAGTTAATGTAAACCTGGGATTTCCCCCCCACCCACTCACTGCTGCAGGGCATGGTAGAGTAGGCAAGTGGATAGTAGAGTAATGTAGATTAGAGTGATCTAGAGTAGAGTGATGTAGGGTGATTCAGATCTGGGTGCCCCATCCGCTCACTTGTGCAGGATCCGGTACACTTGGGTAAAGTGGAGATCAGGGTACAGAGCTGAGAAGAGTAATGTAGATATAGGTGCGACACTGCTACAGGAGCTGATAGGGGAGAGGATGGTGAAGAGTAGAGGATTGTGCAGAGTACAGGAGAGTGGACAATAGTGTACAGAGATATAGGTGCGACACTCACTGCTGCAGGAGCTGCTCGAGTACAGGCTGGTGGAGAGTGGACGATAGTGCAGAGTACAGGAGAGTGGAGAGTAGCGAGATGGGTAGAGTGGAGTGATGTCGATGCGGCACTCACTGCTGCAGGAGCTGGGCGCTGCGCTGGCGGACGATCTTGGCCGCCGTCGCGGTGAGCACCGGCTCCTCGCTGCACACCGCGACCGACACGGCCGCCACGGCGCTGTAGGGCACCGCCCGGCGGCATACCCCCGGCACCGGCTACACCGCGCGCAGTGTACCGCACACGCAGGATTAGCTGCTCGGATAATCATCACTCGGCATCGTCAGCAGCGTCATCGTCGACAGCATCGGAATCGGAATCATCGTTAAGTTTCATCACATCCATCATCATCGGTGTCATTGTCGACATCACCACCATCGGTCATTGTCATGATCATCATCGTCGTCAAAACAACAACGTTTAGTGTAATGTTTATTTTTTTTATACAGCAGCGTCGTTCATGCAAACCTCAATTGCAAAATCGCTGTGGAACCACAGATGCCGAGCTGGAAGGCAGCAGCCAGGCGGTGAGCCGGCGCTTCCAACAATTGCCCAAGCTCTGCCGTCCTCTCTGTATTAAGATGATTTCAGGAAGTGAATGATGAGCGTGCAAGCGGGCAACGCTCTATCCCGTGACAGAAGGAACAGATGGAGATCAGTCTGCAATATGCTGTACCGTCCCCGACTCCTGGCGACCCAAACAACATTGCGGGCCTCCGTCTAAGCCACTGCTGGAAGGAGGCCTCCCCACGTGTCACAATGGGTAATGTGCACCGATTGGCAGCATTCCTGCGCGGCCACAGCGGCTCGCTGCTGTCAGGGACCCCCCCCCCCCAACCCCTGGCGGTGCTCACCTTGGTGGGCAGCACCACGACGCCGCGATCCACGTGGGTTTCCCAGGGCACCTGGGAGGCCGAGGCATCGGCAGGCGCCCCCCGCGCCACGCCCTCCTCCTCCCCCCCCATCAGCGAGGAGCCCCCCAACCTGAACCGCGTGGCGACAAAGGCAAAGATCCCCCGTGTAGCCTTGAACAGACTTTTGGTGCAAGTGCTGTTCAGCGAGCACCTATGAAGGCCGACACAGCACGTGGGGAGGTGGTGGCCAGCACCATGCCTCGGCACCTTTGTCTCCCCAGTGGCGATGTTTACACACTGCACCAGATACTCGTCATGAGGCTGAGATGACTTAAAACCGGTTCAGATAATCATCACTGGTGTTGGCCATGAGCGGAAATTGAACCGCTCCACTACCGCGTGGTGACAGGGAGGCAGGGAGGCAGGCAGGCGGGGGCAGGCGGGGCAGGTGGGGGAGAGGGAGGGAGGGAGTTTGAGTGGAGGAGGATGAGCTCACTGTTTGTGCAGCTCGAGTGCGAACGAGTGGAGCAGGCTGGAGTGGCGCTCCCACAGCGCTCGCAGGTCATGCGGCTCTGCGCCCAGAGAATCCCGGCACAGCTGCAGGCGACACGGGGAGAGAGAGAGAGAGGATGACTTTGATGTTGATGACAATTATGACAAAGATAACGCATATGATAACAGACACAGGTTGAAGATGAAGATATGATGCTGACAAATATGAAAACACAGGCGCATAGATGACTGTGATGAGATCAATAATGATGCAAAGGATGATGATGATTCATGATGGTAACTGATGATGGCTAAGACCATCGTCACAGGCTAGCGACGCCGAATGCGCCGAAGGCACCGTGTCTCCAAGCGTCCCCACCACACCTTGAGTAAGACCTTGGTGGGCTCCGGCAGGTCCTCCAGGGGGTCTACAGGACTTGCACCAGCACTGTCCACCTCTTCCTCCTCCTCCTCATCGTCTTCATCCACCCCATCTTCCTCTGGTCTTCCCTTGGGATCCTGCTCCTCCGCAGGCTTGGCCGAGGGGGTCACTGTAGAATTCCCAGGGTCCCCTACACTGGGGTCCCCCCCTTCACTGAGGTCCCCTTCACTGGGGTCTCCTTCTCCGAGGTACTGCATCAGGGATAGCATCTGGGGTAGACAACAGCGAGAGGGACACTCCCCATTAACGACGCACCACCAGCAGCAGCACCAGTAACAACAGTACCAGCAAAGCCAGCACTACCAGCACCAGCTGCCAAGCCGCAATAATCACCACCACCACCCTCGTCATTCTAACCACCAGCATCCTCACAACCCTTACCAGGTTCACTACCCTTCCCACCATCCGTATCACCCTTACGAGCCTCACCACGCCAATCACTCTCTCCGCCATCCTGACCACCCGTACAGTGAGGGAAAAAAGTATTTGATCCCCTGCTGATTTTGTACGTTTGCCCACTGACAAAGAAATGCTCAGTCTATAATTTTAATAGTAGGTTTATTTGAACAGTGAGAGACAGAATAACAACAAGAAATCCAGAAAAACGCATGTCAAAAATGTTATAAATTGATTAGCATTTCAATTAGGGAAATAAGTATTTGACCCCCTCTCAATCAGAACGATTTCTGGCTCCCAGGTGTCTTTTATACAGCTTGTTACCTGTATAAAAGACACCTGTCCACAGAAGCAATCAATCAATCAGATTCCAAACTCTCCACCATGACCAAGACCAAAGAGCTCTCCAAAGATGTCAGGGACAAGATTGAAGACCTACACAAGGCTGGAATGGGCTACAAGACCATTGCCAAGCAGCTTGGTGAGAAGGTGACAA
This sequence comes from Petromyzon marinus, assembly GCF_048934315.1. NCBI lineage: Eukaryota > Metazoa > Chordata > Hyperoartia > Petromyzontiformes > Petromyzontidae > Petromyzon > Petromyzon marinus. Next base: position 8,855,656 of record NC_133726.1, read on the forward strand.
CAGTTGGTGCGATTATTCGCAAATGGAAGAAACATAAAATAACTGTCAATCTCCCTCGGCCTGGGGCTTTATGCAAGATCTCACCTCGTGGAGTTGCAATGATCATGAGAATGGTGAGGAATCAGCCCAGAACTACACAGGAGGATCTTGTCAATGATCTCAAGGCAGCTGGGACCATAGTCACCGAGAAAACAATTGGTAACACACTACGCCGTGAAGGACTGAAATCCTGCAGCGCCCGCAAGGTCCCCCTGCTCAAGAAAGCACATATACATGCCCGTCTGAAGTTTGCCAATGAACATCTGAATGATTCAGAGGACAACTAGGTGAAAGTGTTGTGGTCAGATGAGACCAAAATGGAGCTCTTTGCTTTCAACTCAACTCGCCATGTTTGGAGGAGGCAGAATGCTACCTATGACCCCAAGAACACCATCCCCACCGTCAAATATGGAGGTGGAAACATTATGCTTTGGGGGTGTTTTTCTGCTAAGGGGACAGGAAAACTTCACCGCAAAGGGACGATGGACGGGGCCATGTACTGTCAAATCTTGGGTGAGAACCTCATTCCCTCATCCAGGGCATTGAAAATGGGTCGTCGTGGGGTATTCCAGCATGACAATGACCCAAAACACATGGCCAAGGCAACAAAGGAGTGGCTCAAGAAGAAGCACATTAAGGTCCTGGAGTGGCCTAGCCAGTCTCCAGACCTTAATCCCATAGAAAATCTGTGGAGGGAGCTGAAGGTTCGAGTTGCCAAATGTCAGCCTCGAAACCTCAATGACTTGGAGAAGATCTGCAAAGAGGAGTGGGACAAAATCCCTCCTGAGATGTGTGCAAACCTGGTGGCCAACTACAAGAAACAGGCCGAGGGAGATTGACAGTTCTTTTGTGTTTCTTCCATTTGCGAATAATCGCACCAACTGTTGTCACCTTCCCACTAAGCTGTTTGGCAATGGTCTTGTAGCCCATTCCACCCTTGTGTAGGTCTACAATATTGTCCCTGACATCCTTGGAGAGCTATATGGTCTTGGCCATGGTGGAGAGGTTGGAATCTGATTGATTGATTGCTTCTGTGGACAAGTGTCTTTTATACAGGGAACAAGTTAAGATTAGAAGCACTCCCTTTAAGAGTGTGCTCCTAATCTCAGCTCGTTACCTGTATAAAAGACACCTGGGAGCCAGACATCTTTCTGATTGAGAGGGGGTCAAATACTTATTTCCCTCATTAAAATGCAATTCAATTTATAACATTTTTTGACATGCGTTTTTCTGGATTTTGTTGTTATTCTTTCTCTCACTGTTCAAATAAACCTACTATTAAAATTATAGACTGAGCATTTCTTTGTCAGTGGGCAAACGTACAAAATCAGCAGGGGATCAAATACTTTTTTCCCTCGCTGTATACCGGCCTCGTGCCACCCTCACCGCGCTCGCCACGCTCACCACCCTCACCACCCTCACCACCCTCACCACCCTCACCGGGTGTGGCCTCACCTGGAGCTCGGGCAGGAGCCAGGCAGTGCTCAACCCCGTGCCCCTCAGCGCCAGCGGCCCCAGCTGCGGCAGGAGGCTGGATCGGAAGATGGCGGCCAGTGCCTCGCCCTGCGCATCACCGTCCTGTGAGCTCTGAGACGGCAGAGGCACCGCAAAATGCATGTAATGTATTTATAGATGTGTATACTGGTGTGTAGGGTATGTGTGTGGTGGTGTACAGGACACGTGTGTGTGTGTGTAGGGTGTGTGTGGTGTACAGGACACGTGTGTGTAAGGTGTGTGTGTGGTGGTGTACAGGACGTGTGTGTGTGTGTGCAGTACAGCAGTTTTGTCTTTCGGTCCCCATATCCTCCATCACCCCTCTACCCATTGCCCGCCGCCCTCCCCCATCAACCATCAACAACAACGGCCACCATGCGCCACCAAGTGGCTGTGACATCATCATGAAGCTTGTGCCAGGCTAGGTGCACTTTGAGGCCACGTGAAGTGTCGAAGGCTCGCTGGCAGGAGGTCACGGGACACACTCGGGTGCCGTTGCTTGACCATCTCACACCACCACCCACCACACATCCCCCTCTGCCCATCACCCATCACCCATCTCTCCCAATACCCTTCCCCCATCGCCCATCTCCAGTGGTCGCCGGTTCGGTTCCATCATCCCGACGCAACAGCTGCAACAATGGAGCAAGTCTCTTAAATCAGCGTCTACCCCGCAGTACAATTTGGTTACACCACAGCTGATCGGCAGGTCTCTTGTGGTTGGGTATACGTCCACCTCTTCAAACATGTTATGTCAGCTTAGCAAGAGAACTCTAAATACCCTCTAGAGCCCCTTCCAGCGGAGGCCTTTCTGTCAGCAGTGGCACGAGCAGGGAATTATAGGGCTGCACCATCGCCGCCTCTTTATACGAACCCTGCTGGTGCTTCATGGCTACCGACCTGCAGCAGGTGCAGGATTGCCTTGAGGCTCAGGGCCAGCACCAGGGACTCGTTGTAGCTCAGCGCCACCCCCTCCGTCGCTCCCACAATCTTTTGCGGCGGCAAAGAGGGCGGCTTGTCGGCCCGCTGCAGCAGGAGGCCGGCGATGCCGGTGAAGAGGAGGAGCCGCTCGGTGTGCTCGCTGACGCCCGGCGCCGCCATCACCACGTCCAGCGGGGCCCGTCCCAGCGGCGCCAGCTTCAGTGAGTCGTCGTCCACTGACGGCGCCGGTGGCGGCAACAAGACCACGGGGTAGAGGAGAAACACGGTGAGAAGCCACGGGCAAATCCTCGCCGACCCTCACCATTATCGCCAAGTCCGGTACCCAAGCCGATCCGTATCTCTATCCAGGGCCCTAACCGAAACCATAACCCAATCCTAAACCCCAACCCCCAAAGATCAGTTGATTATCTCTGCAACGTGCCATACGGAAGAAGAAAAACCTAACCCAAACCCTCTCTTCATAACCCTGTCACCAAGCCTCTCCACATCCCTATCCAAAACCATAACTGTATCATCCCTGACCCTATCCATAACTCTGACCCTATCCAGATGCATATCCCCTGAAGATGATCCATATCCAATTCACTAACCCCAACCCTATCACCAACCAACCCTTACCATAACTCTAACCGTATCCTTAACCCAAACCCCAACCTTTACCCCAAACCAAATCCTAAATTGATCCCCTATCCCTAAACCCATTGACAACCCTCTTTTGTGAGTACGAAGATGAGTCAAAATGTTACATCATGCAAATGATCCCAAAATACAAGGATTCTAAATTATTCTTAAAAATACGAAATACAATTTTATTTATCCAAAACTCATCCCCACCACACTGCATTGTATCACCTACCTGTATCTGACCATAGGCTTTATTTAGTATGTGAATATTAATTTAACACGTAGGTTTTCGGATGCAAAATATCACGATTCATAATTAACTTTTGGGTCAGGCCACATGATGATCTGACCACATCCGTGTCACTGAGACCGCTCCCACCACCCGACACGGCCAAAGCAAATTAAACGAGTCACCTTTGCGTGCAACCGTTTTAACGATGCGCCAATTGTCAGTTTCATCTCGCCCACCGAACTTGATCGATTTGAAAAGCGACGTTTTGATCGCAACTGCACAAGCATATATTCAGAACGAGATCCAGGAAGTGAGAATGAGCGGCGTGGGTGGTAGCGGTGGCGTGCGCTCTCTCTCTCTCACCCTTGCAGAAGAGGCGCGTGCGACAATCCACCACGACGCTCTCCCGCTTCTCCGTGAAACGCCTGACCGCGACGACGTCCTGCCGATGGCCGCTCGCGTCCTCCCGCTGGGCTAGCATGCCCAAACCCAGCACGCGCAGCTGGGTCACGGGGTCAGCGCACGTGGGGGTGGGGGGGTCAAGAGGTCAGCGAGCAGGGTCACCGGGTCCGGGATAAAGGATCACGGCGTTAAGGTTGTCGGCAGGTGTGTTCGCAAAGTCAGCATGCGAGGTCACAAGGTAAGCACACGGGGTGACAGGGTCAGTAAATGGGGTCAAGGGGCAGGGGCAGATCGCGTGTCGTCTCAACTGCTCACAATTGGTTGTAAAGACGTTCACATCTAAGCGACGTCACCTCGCTAGCCCCGTGACGTCGCCTCCCTCACCCCGTGACTTTACCTCCCTAGCCCTCCCTAGCCCTCCCTAGCCCCGTGACGTCGCCACCCTAGCCCCGTGACGTCACCTCGCTCGGGATGGCCGTTAAGAGCAGGTAGCTGATGTTGTCCCAGGAGAGGTCGCTGGGCAGGCACGAGAGACGGTCGCTGCAGAACGAGCAGAGCGCTGGGCTCCAGCGGGGCTGCGCTGCGAGCGCGTGCAGAATAGCGGTGATGGCGCTAGCCCAGTCCAGCCGGCCAGTCCTGCAGGCATCAACCACGCACAGGTGGAGTCGGGGAGGTAAAGATACCGCTGCGGTCGGCAATTGCTTCATAACATATTGTTTGGGCTATGCCACGTAGCGATCTGGGCCAAGTTTGCATCGTAAGACTCTCGCACCACGCAATATTTAAAAATTAAATTGCCTTGTATACAAGCGTTTTAGTTTTTTAGATCACACCAGATGAAGAACAATTCGACGTTTCGTTTGAATCTGCTGGTGGAACGTTTTGCACGAGGAGGGAGCTCTGGTGCTGGCCCTTCCCAGGCGTCCAGGAAGAATTGGGAGTACCCACGCTTTACCCCACCACACGCGACGGGCACAAGCGACTCCCTGCGGCGAACCCACTGCTGGGTGGACAGAGGAATTGGGACGGATTTTAAGGAACTTGCACCGTTGTTTCAACTGCCGCGCCGGGAGATGCAATCGACCTGGCGACCTCTGGCTTTGGAAGTCTGGTGCGCTGCTGACCGTTACACCACTGTGGAAGCTTCCCAGAGTATGGCAGAAGCGTTAGGCATTTATAGAGCCGCCTGCCAGGTGGCTCAAGAAGTTAGAGCGCCGACCCGGTACCCCTTTGATCCTGGTTCAAACTCTGGGTTTTAGACCGATTGTGAGTAAACCTTGTTCTCAAGCGCAGCGAATCGATGGTCTCAACCCCTCTCCGTTTTTAACATTTTAGCGATCGCCACCGGAGCGGTTAGCGCGCTGCTGCTAGATACCCGGCGAAGGGAGCTCGATTCCCCACCACGGCTAACATCAGGGGCGATTGTCATCGGAGCCGGTGCTGGATCTCTCCCCCTCCCTTCATCATCCTGCAATGACCAACGTGGTGAAGCATGGCGGCAACATGGGCCAGCAGGTTCACGGGTCGAATTCGCCAGGCCACCCTAGTTAATTCTCCGGTGTGTATAACCCTACGCAGCAGTGCCAATCAAAATCTGCTTTGGACACTAAGGTCATGTCGGTTCTCTGCTATCGCCCCCTCGGTGTGGAACTCTATCCCTTTGCACATCCACAACATCAAATGCACTCAGACTTTCAAGAAACATCTAAAGGCCTCTATCTGTTTGGTCAGGCTGTTGAGCCATTCTGAGCTTAGCTCCGCGCTTCTGAGTTGACTTGTCTGTAAAACCTGACATGTTACGTCATTATTATTAATATATGCGCAGCCATTTGCTTCACAGAGGAGATTAAGATCCTGTGACGTCGTTATGAAAGAGTAGGCCCATCGTGTGCCGCCATCACGGACCAAATTTTACAAAACTTGAAAATGTACCCAAAAAAAACTCAATTTGGAAACGCATAGCAACAAGTCCCCTCCCTACTGCTAAACTACAGCAGACTGCGTCCGTGACACACGGCACTGTCGCTAGAGATGGCCTTGCGCCACAAGAATGACACGAATACCAAACGTGCCCACGACCATTAGCTCTCAATTTTCTTTGCAGCTCAAGAGACGGCGACGCCTCGTAGCCGCGGGCGCCCCACCCACCCACGACCCACCCACCGTCCCACCCACCCACCCACCGTCCCACCCACCCACCGTCCCACCCACCCACCCACCGACCCACCCACCGTCCCACCCACCCGTTGGTGACGGTGGCCCCCAGGCCGATGAGGTGAGCGAGGGCCGCCCATCCGTCCGGTGGCGGCGCACCCGACCGCGCCGTCGTCATCGCCGCCGCCGCCCTCACCGCCATGGCAGAGTCGGCCTGCGCCGGCGCCACGAAGGGCAGCGTGCGTCCCAGCAGCGCCAGCGCCATGTGGGGAACCCCGGGCCCCGAGCGCCAGCCGCTCCTGGGGGAAACCGCGTCGAGCAGCAGCGGCACCAGCGGAGATAGCGCCTCGGGGAGCGGCTGGGAGTCAGGCGAGGAAGTGTTGGGTGGGGAGGGGGGGCAGGCTTAATTGTAGTAGCGATGCCATATCATTATTTACGATACGATACCGATTTATTATGACGGTTATCGCGATATCAGTAAGCCCAAACTTTCCATTCTACATTTTATCATATTGGTTTTGCACTTTGCTGTACTTACAGAATGAATAAAGATTACTTAAATCCTTTAACTGCAGTTCATGCGACATAAGCCTGCAATACGGCTTCTGACAGTTTTTATCACTCCTAACGCCCGTGATTGTCAGTTACACGCAGGAAATAATTGGTTTAAATGAACTTCTGCAAAGACTCTCGGCTCACTTTAAGTTGTGATGTGGGAAAAGAAGCGTGGTTAATTGGTAACATAGCTATTTATCTACAACACACTACAACCCGAAAACACATCGGACAGATGTAAAGGGCAACCGCGGACACCTACTTAGGAATGCGAGTCTTCCAGGGGGGAACAGATTAGCCACGGGGGAACACAGATTTCTCCGACACCGGCACCGACACCAGCAGGACATCGGCACTGCAAAAATCGGCGCAGTCTCAGACGGGCCCGCGGCGTCACCGCCGGTCAACCGTTACCTCCATGGGTGGTGGCAACATGGCTGCCAGGAGTCCCAGAATCCTCTGCTGCCGGCTCTGGCGCACGAGTGCCGCCGCCTCGTCACCCTGCTCCTCCTCGCCCGTGCTGCGCAAGCGCTGGATGAGGAGCTGAGCACAGCGGGCGGAGGGCGCGGGGAGCCGGGAGGCGAAGCCGCTGGGAGTGCCCCTGAGCGCGAGCACGGACAGCGCATGCCAGGCGAGCGTCTGCAGGTAGGGCCAGCCCGACTCGTCGCTCGTAAGGAACACCGCGGAGGGCTCCGTGTCCACCGCGTGCTGCGCCGTGTGCCTGCGGGCAAGGGGAGCGAGCGGTTATGCTCCGTCTGTCTTGAACCATTTCCCACAAACGTACGGATGCTGCCTCAGCGGTTTAACGTTTGGACGCGGTCGACACGCACTCCATTTCGACTCCATCTCATCTACCAGAGTTAACGTGTTTTTTTCTTTCCCCCCACCCTCCCCCACCCCCCCCCCCCCCCCGAGTCAGTTTTTATTTGGAGGCCTGGCTGAGACCATTCGCGCACGCATCTTACACCGCGGAGTGGGGGGGGGGGGGATGTGTCATGAGGTGCGCTACTGCCGTTACCCAGGAGGGAAATTGCTGTGGGTCTGGCAGCCCAGGCAGAGCAGGAGGTCGGGGCAGGAGAAGCAGGAGACGCGGCTGCGCAGGAGGAGGCCCCTGCACGACGCGCACGCCGCCTCCAGGCGCAGCAGCTCGTGGGACGAGTCGTGGCCGCTGGGCTTCACCCCGCCTGCGTGAGGACACGCACGGCACCACCGCCAAGTGTGGGTACGTGCACACACGTGTATGTGTACGCGCGCAGCACCACTGTTAAACGTGGGTACATGCTCACAGACGGCGATAGTTGTGGCAATTACAGAAAGATAATTCCGTTTTGGAAAACGGCATAAGTTACTCAACTTGTAGGGAAACATTTCGTTTCGAATAAATCAGATGATTTCTCTCCGTGTTTTAATCTTTCCTGATTCGCATCCCATCTGCGCAATTGGCGTCACATCACGAGATGAATATTCCATTGGCAGCTCTCGCAGAGCGCTACAGGCCCCTCGTTTGAGAGAACGGCCCGCAGAAACGGATATCATGGAGCTACCTCTGAGAGAACTCTTCTTTAAGTGTGCAGACTTGGGTCCACCACACCGATCGCTTCAGCTCATCTACACTTGCTCAACCACCACCACTGCAGGCCACAATACTTACCGAGCCACTCACTGACCCACCACCCACCCACCCACTCGCTCACCACACTGCAGGTCACAACACTGAATTTTGTGCTTCGTTCCCCGCACTGCTCCACTTTTCAATTCCCTCCTCCCATCATCACCATCATCGTCGTCGTCGTCTCTTTGCCCAAGCTTTTAAAACAATAACCCTCGCTCAATGCAAGAAACGTATTACATTCTTTATCTATGACAAATTATTCGACAGCGCCGTTTGTAGCTGGCAGCTTTGCAATTGAGCCATTTGTCCAGCGAAAGTGACCTCTGTTCCACGGCGCGCTCCGCCACTGCGTTCCAGCGTTTGTCGCGTGACATTTTTACTTTTTCTCCCACGGGTTTACAACAGCCGAGTCGCGGCTCACCGACGAAGCAGTCGGTGCACAGGGTGCAGTCGGTGCACTGCAGGCAGCGGAAGCAACCGTGCAGCGGCAGGGAACGGCACGCGCTGCAGAGGGTCTCGCGGTGCAGCCGCTCCCCGTACTTCACCAGAAACGTCTACAGCACGCACGCACGCGCACGCACACACACACACACGCGGGCACACACACACAAGGACTCTTATACACGTTTATAGATCTACCCCTAATGCTTACCACCTGAACACCTCTAGCTCTACCCATAACCCGAGCTGTACCCCCAGCACTAACCCTACCCCCTAACTATATACATAATGCTAGCTGTACCCCAACACTAACACTATCCATACCCCTTGGTTCCCCCTCTGGCTCTACCCCCAACCCCTAACGGCTGGGCCGAGCTTCTCCCCCCCCCCCCTCACCTTCTTGCACTTGTCCGGCTTGGCATCGTGGAGTTGGCGGAGCCAATCGGCGCTGTCAGACGAGAACTCCTGGAGCCAGCGCTGCTCCTTCTCCCAGGCAGCCAGCTCCTCCGCTGCATCTGCCGACTCGCTAGGTGGGGGGCGGTGGGGTGGTTGTGAGCGAGCGTTAGTGGGAGGCGCAGGTTCACGTGGTGTGTGGTGCTTAAACGAGTCCCAAGGTTTACAGAGCGGCCGTGACACTCGTGATTCCTCGGCGTTTCCCCAGGTCATCCCCCACGGTCCCACGTTACCACGGCAGCGAGAGGACGGTAGCGGTGGTCCCTAGGGCGATGCCGACGAGGATCTCGGGGAGTTCGGCCTCCATGAGCAGCGAGGCCTCGCTGGGCTCCCAGTCGAGGCACAGCAGGTGCAGGGCGGCCGTAGCCAGCGCCACGCGCGAGCTGCAGGGAGCAGACATCCAAGCGTCACCGCGAAGATGCAGCCAGGGTCACCGCGGCGACGCGCGTGGGGCGGACGAATCGGTGGGCGGGCGTGCGCCGGCCACAGTGGCTGACCTGTCGGCGTGCAGCGATGGCAGTCGCAGCGTTTGCGCGAGGGTGCCGAGCAGCTCGCGGTACCGCTCCTGCATGGCAGCCGCCAGCTCCGGCCCACACGTCCTCACCCCCTCAAGTGGGTACCTATACCATGACACACAACTATCATCACGGCGATACAACCCCACCGCGACCACAACTTAGCCACAACCTTCAAGACATCCACAACATACAACCATAAACCCAACCACAACTCTACCGCTACCACAATCGGTTTGTCTGAGAAGGGGTCAGCAATTTATGAGGGCGGCACTAAGTTAAAGAAAGATTAAGAGTTCAGGTCGAATTGGGATGGGGGGGGTAAACAAAGGTGGGAAAGAAATAGGGAGCTGTGAGGTTCCCGGGGTCCCGGCCAGGGACGTCACTGAGGCAGTCGGTGCCACTGACGTTTAAATCCCTGCGAGAAGGGGAGGGAGGGAGGGAGGGGGGGAGATGAGATATGAACCGTGGGACGGATTCTGAGGGGGACGAGGCAGCCAAACGGCTCAAAGGAGCCGGAGTTGTACCGAGGCAGCGCGAGCTGGTGAGCGAGCAGGCCCTGAAGGAAGGCGAGCGCCGGCGCCACCATCTCGAGATCGTAGAGAGCCGAACGCAGGCTGGCATTGACGCGCGCCAGGGACGCCGCCCGTTTGTGCGCCAAGGCTGCCTGCTGCGTCACCGCCTGCAGCACGCTGCACGCACGCACGCACACACGCAGCACGACCGGTGGTGGAACGTCAATGTAGAAAGTGCCGGCATGGAACCTATTCGTCCTGCAGCAGCCGATGCTCACCGACAAGACAAAGAGAAAACCCCCCCGTGTAGCCTTAACAGACTGTTGGGGCAAGTGCTGTTAGCGAGCACCAGTGACACTCACTCACAGACAGACACACTCTCACTCGCGCATGCACACAGCGACACCAACAGCCACCATTCACTAAGTGGTGGTGGCGTCACCGCAGGTCTTGTGTGCCGGGCCAGGTGCACTTTGAGGCCGTCACGTCAAGTGTGGAAGGGTCCGCTGGTAGGAGCTTACGGGACAGACCTAAGTGTTATGGATTCACCGAGGTGACTGACGAGATGCATCACGCTTGTGACCACCCTCTTACCCGCCTACCTACCGCCCCTCGGCCACACTCTCCCTCCTGTGCCCACCCCTGCCCTCACCCGTCCGGGGTCGCCTTCTTGTCCTTGACGAAGGCCAGGATGTCACCAACCCAGGGGTAGAGTCTCTCCTCACGGACGGGAGGGCGGACGCGGGCAGCGCCTGGTGAAGTTTGGGGAGAGGGGTGTGAGGTTGGGAGGCCGCCGGTGCCGGCTGGTGAAACCCCGGCAGCGGCAGTGGCCTGGCTGCCACGGTGCGGCCGGCACGGTCCCGCCAAGGCCCGAGCGGTCACAGTGGCCAGAACGGAGCATGTTTCTTGTTCTATTGTAATTGCATATGTCTATTACAAGAGCAAACATCATCATTATTATATTTATCATTATTATTACGCTTGTTTACCCAGGAGAACCTCAGAGTCTTGTAAGAGAAGGGTCCTGCCAAGTTTTGGCAGAAGGAGAGCGATGCTGCTGGTGCTGCTGCCTGTGATCCCAATTGAGTGATGTGCAGGTAATTTTTCAGCACTGGGATGTTTGGCTAACACCGGCTAACGTTGTACGTTGTACGTTGTATGTGTGCGTGGGTTTTCAGCTACGGAACAAGCACCCCCCATGTGGCATCGGGCGACTTCACCATGGTTAAACGCGGAGACATTTTAGATTGGTACATCGTGGAAATTATCTGTAAATGCAAAAAAGAATGAAAATTGTTCTTAAAAATCTAAAACAAATGTCACTCAAAAATCATGAACTTATCTCCGCTACCCAAAACGCCGTCCCTTACCCACACAAAGCCCCTCGCTCACCTGCACTGCCCGAGGCCGGGTCCTCGCACGAGTCTGGGGCGGTATTACGGACGCCCGAAATAAAATCGCAGCTGGGGTCGAAGTTCACGGGCGGCAGTTTCAGAAGGAAGAGGCATTTGCGGATGGACATCTCGGCTGCAAAAGTGTCAGCAAAAAATAAGTAATTAAACAATAACAATGAACCAATTCACTTTTCAACAAGTTCTTGTCATTAATTGCACATTGTAAATTGTGCGTGGTTTTTTCTGCGACACAAAAAAAGGCAGAGACCACACGAGTGAGAAAACTTTGAAGCAGTCGGACTGTTCCACTCACCCAAGGAGTCCATCTTCTGTCCACCCTCCTCCTTGCCACCCTCCTCCTTGCCACCCTCCTCCTTGCCACCCTCCTCCTTGCCACCCTCCTCCTTGCCACCCTCCTCCTTGCCACCCTCCTCCTTGCCACCCTCCTCCTTGCCATCCTCCTCCTTGCCACCCTCCTCCTTGCCACCCTCCTCCTTGCCACCCTCCTCCGCAAGCTCCCCAACGCTATCCTGCCTCTGTGCCAGCTGACACCGCCGTCCATGCAACAAAGAACAACATGCATACATCATGCATACATTGCTGACACGTTAAAGATATGGGTTGTCATTGGTGGCGTCGTGAAGTGTATTTTTACTCGGCCATAATATTTCGTGGGCAGCAAAGGGCAGTGTGGCCAAATGAGTCTTGAACTTCCGTCTTTGTTAAGTCTTCCGCACCACAACGCATCATACATCAGGGAATCGCTCCGTTCAGGCGCCACTCCGAACCCCCTACTATCCCTCCTTTTATTCCCTTAACCATCCTTTCTGGAACTTTCCATGACTCTTCACCAATACCATGATTTCATCCTAACGGTCTCCCATTTTTTTTGGCAGCAGCAGCAAAAAAAAGGAGTTAAATACGTTAAATAAAATCGTCAGCACAAAACTGTAATAAATATTTGTCCTGCAAAGGGGGGAAATAGTTACATATGCTTAATGGCTTGGTCATGACGTGCGATGCACTGCTGGGAGCCGGGACAACAGTTACATCACCACACGCAGTGCATGCTGGGATCCTGCACTATGTTGACCCCTTGGGTTGAACTCCAGGCTACCCTCCCACCGTCCCTCACTCCCAACCCTCCCTCCTCCTGCACTCCCCCACCATCTCCCCTCTCTCCCTCCCTCCGACCCCCTCCCCCCCCCTCTGTTATTCCTTCCTGCACCCTCCTCTCCTTACCAGCCAGTTCCGGACGGTGCGGGCTTGAGCGTGAATCCAGCGCAGGTCCTCGGTATCCGCAGCCGGCGCCACCTCACCCGCTGCTGCAACCACAGGGAGGCGACGCGCCGCGTAAACGGTCAACTCAGAGAAACGCGATTCGGGCCCGAGTCACTGAGCCGCGGCCTCGTGTGGGCAGCTATAGAAATATTGGGCCCAACATAAAGAGCTTGATATTTTGGGCCTGCCCCTCCCCTAAGACCCCAAGCCTTCCCCTTGACCCACCCTAAAAATGTGTTTTAATAATGTGGTGAAATGAGAAAAAATAGCTTCCATACATTCGTTTATAAAATACAAAAGTGGCTATTTTTTATCATTTATTTGCATTTCGAATCCATTCGGACTCATATAGGACAGAATCAAACAAGTCCGAAATATGGGGCCGCTGGCTCTCATTGCCCCGGATTCAAACCATTCCCACCGAGTGCCACAATGAAGCGAATCATTCCAGCCCTGCCCAATAGAAAGCTGCCGTTCCTAGTTCACACTGGCATAGGGGACAGCTCCACGCAAAAATTGACTTCCACCTCCCTCCAACCCTACCCAACGCCGCTCCTGCCGCTGCTCTCACCGTACGGTACGAGCTGCTGCCACAGCGGCCGCGTGTGATGCAGCAACGCCGCGAAGACGGCGCGCGTGGCCACCTCAATGGCGTCGGTGGCGCCAGCACCACCAGCGCCACCGCGAGCGGCACCCCCCTCGCATGCCGAAAGCAGCGCCAGCCCCGCCTTGGAGCCGCGTGCCGACGCCAGCGCCAGCAGCAGCTCGTGAACTTGCTTGTCCGCCGGAGCGGCCTGCGGTGAAACCCGGGCGGTGTAACGATGAGGGTTGCTAATCGGTAACCGGACACAGTTTTGAGAATCGATGACGGGTCTCTGAAAGTCAGGAACCAGAGAAATCTATTGCCGTGTAGTTTTAGGAGGAAGAGGTGGACGTACCCACACTTTGCCCCACCCCATGCGACCTGCCGATCAAAGGCCAAGTGTGGTGAACCCACTCATGCTTCTGGGCGGCGAGGGCAACTTGAGAAACTTGCACCGTTGTTTCAACCGCCGCGATGGGAGATTGAATCGAACCGGCGACCTCCTGGTTCCAAGTCCGGCGTGATAACCATTCTACCATAGCAGCAACCCATTGCTAATGGATTAAACGATCACAATCCCTCTCTGGGCTGTGTCTTCCCTTTAACGATGAATACAAAAGTGTTACGTTTGTTTTTTGCGCGATTCTTAAGAGCGCAATGTGATGGAAGGTGCCGTCGGGTTTCACAGATATCGTCTGGTAAGTGCCTCACAGTAGGCGGTTATGTTGCCACGTGTAAATCGCAATTTCGGTGATTTTTTTCCAATTTGGCAAAAAATTTAGACTATTGTGCCGGCATACACAGCAGCCAACCGTTTACAAATTACATCGCAGAGTCTTTCACGGGCACTGCCAAACAGATGGCGCGTAGTATTTTACGGCAAATGGACCGGCACAATTAACCAGAGCGCTTTCCCAGTGGGGAAAGCGCTACTGCCAAGCCACGCCACTGCCCCCGATAAGAAAGGCAATTTAGCCCTGACGCAGACTTGAACCCTACTCCCTGGGTGCGAGGATCACCGTGTATTCCACTCCCGCGAGGTGCAGCGCCTCCGACCAGTACGTCGCGCCCAGAGCTCCCAGCATGCACGGCTTCTGCTTCTCACTCTCGTCGGCAGCTGCTAGGGAAAAATGCACAACACAAGGGTGAGCGCCTACGTCGCGACCGCGCGAGCGGTGAGCGTCCAAGCTAGGTCCGTGCGAACGGTGAGCGTTGATGCTACGTCTATGCGAGTGGCGAACGTCCATGCTGCATCCACGAGCGGTGAGCGTCCATGCTACGCCCATACGAGCGGCGACCATCGACATTGCGTCCCTGCGGTCGGCGAACATTCCGTTCCCCGCGTGCGACCCCGACCCCCGTCGGTCCCAGGCGCGGTGGCCCCTAACCTGGCGCCCTCTCCACCGTGGTGGCGACCTCCGCTCCGTGCAGCCTGCCCAGCAGGCGCAGGCTCAGCAGGTGCAGATCGTGCAGCCAGGGCACGGGGTAGTCGTGCGGTGCCCCACGAGCCGTCACCGTGAAGCGGTAGTACATCTCGCTGCCGTGCTGCTGAAAGAGCAGCGTGGGCCCGCACTTCATCGTCACCCCCTTGGAAGTCGCCGCGGAGGGGAGGGGGGGCACAGCGAGGGGGGAGTTAGAGGTCACATGGGAAGGGTCATAAACGGTTGAGGGTCCACGGTTCATAACCCATGCACAAAAAGCAGCATTTCTATCAACTATTTTTAGGGTGGAGCACGGGCCGCGGAATGGATACCGTGCAGGATTATTTTTTTTTAATACACGTGGGGAATGTGCACCTAACCACATCTCTCCTCCAGTCCTCTGCTGTGCTCCTCAATCAGCTCATCTATCCGGCCACCAGACCTCTGCCCCTATCATCCTTCACCTACCCTCATCCATGCCCAGCCAAAGCACCTATCTATCTTAGCACTTCATGCATGTGCTCCATTGCCCGCTGCCTCTCGTCCACGTTGCACCCATCTGTCACCCTCATTCACCATCACACTCCACCTTATTCTCCCTTCCCTACCCCTGCAACATCGGAAGCTCCATTCCCAGCCTCTGTGCCTCCATCCATTCCGTCACATTCCTGACAGCTACTCCACCCCACCCGATGCTCCCCTTTTGCTCCACCGTCAGCTTGTGTTATGATTTTCCCTGGAAAGGGCACTATATATAAAAATCATAAACAGAATAGAATTGTTCTTGCTCAAATTTCTATTTCCTTTATATCTCTACTTGGTTTTGTATGTTATTGTCGTCATTTCGCTGACCCAGGTAACTCTTCCAAATGGGACTCACCTGGTTACATTTACGGGCGCAAAACGCACCGATACACAGCATTCAACAAATGCCTTACTAATGTAGTGTTTATAATGACGAATAAACTTCTTATGAGGCACACTTATGTTTATTGTAATACTTCTCTTACACAGTCCTTAACACACAGAGGGGTATACGGTCTCCTCACCCGATACCCTAAGGAGGTACAGCCTCCTGACTTAGCGTGACCTACACACAGATCTCTTGCTAACCTAAGGAGGTACAGCCTCCTGTCCTGGCGGGACTTACTTACACGTCTACCGCTATCCTAGAGTCCTCCGGCTGGGACCTAGGGGAGGCTATCTGACCCACCGCTGGCCCGGTGGGTCTTGACCACTGGGTACGCCGAGCCTTAGCCCTCAGAAGGGCTGGAAGGCCAGGTCCAGGGTCCTGGCTATCTTCAGCCCGGGCCTCGGTCTTCGTGTAGGGAGAGAACTCCCCGCGCTCTCCGCGCTCACCCTTCTTATACCCGTTTGTGGCCAAGTCTAACCAATCCCACACTCACACGTGGAACTGTCTGATTGGTTCTTATCAAACTGTGGCTACGATCCACTTCACCTCGTCTGACCCCAACCGTTATGTACACAGAGGTAACGCTGCAATGCCCCTTTGATACCTAGTGGCAATGCAGGTTACCGAACAGTGAGTAGTTAACGCCTCTACACCAACACAAAACACACTGATACACAGCATGAAACAAATGCCTTACTAACACCAAATACACTGATACACAGCATTCAACAAATGCCTTACTAACAGCAAACACACTGATACACAGCATTCAACAAATGCCTTACTAACAGCAAACACACTGATACACAGCATTAAACATATGACTGTGGAGTGGGCAAGGCCTTTGGGCAGGGGGCAGGAGCAGAGAGGAAGCCACTCACTGTGTGGGTGGGCGGTGCTAGTGGTTGAGTGGGCATGAAAGTGGGCAGGGTAGACAGAAGAACAGAGATAAAGGGCAGCCGGCTCACAAAATGGACAGTGGTGGCTATGCACGTGGCCTCTAATCCAACACAGTGGTGGCTATGCACGTGGCCTGTAATCCAACACAGTGGTGGCTATGCACGTGGCCTGTAATCCAACACAGTGGTGGCTATGCACGCGGCCTCTAATCCAACACAGTGGTGGCTATGCACGCGGCCTGTAATCCAACACAGTGGTGGCTATGCACGTGGCCTGTAATCCAACACTGTGGTGGCTATGCACGTGGCCTGTAATCCAACACTGTGGTGGCTATGCACGTGGCCTGTAATCCAACACAGTGGTGGCTATGCACGTGGCCTCTAATCCAACACAGTGGTGGCTATGCACGTGGCCTGTAATCCAACACAGTGGTGGCTATGCACGTGGCCTGTAATCCAACACAGTGGTGGCTATGCACGTGGCCTCTAATCCAACACAGTGATGGATATGCACGTGGCCTCTAATCCAACACAGTGGTGGCTATGCACGTGGCCTGTAATCCAACACAGTGGTGGCTATGCACGTGGCCTGTAATCCAACACTGTGGTGGCTATGCACGTGGCCTGTAATCCAACATAGTGGTGGCTATGCACGTGGCCTGTAATCCAACACTGTGGAGGACGAGAGGGTTGGTGGATCACGCAAATGCCGTTAAATTCCCTTCCTGTGGGCGTCAGAGAGGTGCCCATACCCTGGGCTTGCCAGGAGGAGATGCAGAACATCTGTTCCATATATAAGTGGGGCAATTGTTGGTCGCGCCTGGCTGCTGCCACCTGTACCGCGTGTTTGGGGTTCCCATCCATGCCTCCCGAGTTGTTCTCCCTCTCTCTCTCTCTCGTAGAGTGAACGGAAGAAAAGTGTGCAGGCATCATTATTCTGGTTGTGTGTTCAGGTTGAGCCTCCCAGAAATGGCGGCTTTGCTCTGCTCACCATCAGCAGCTGCTCCTCGTTGTAATTGTCGGAGAAGCGAAGGTACGCGCCGTGGCCGTCCATGAACTCCATGCAACTGTTCCTGCGTGACGGCACGGATGGCGGAGCGTCGCGACGAGTTACGCACGGACCCGGCCGGGCCGAGCGCCGTGGCAGAGCCAAACTAGGACAAATATCACGCTGGGGATTCCGTAACGCCTTCCCGATGCTGCGTTTGTCCTAACAAAAGTATTTATTATTATTATTTAGTACCAGGAACGCGCACACGTACTTTGGATGCGGCTATCCTTCCCGGCCATCCTTTCCAACCAATGAGCCAGGTAAACTTTTTTTTAATGTAGTATGATGTGGAACACATGCAGGCTAATGCAAAACAACGAAATTATTTAACCAAAAACAGTGTGTGCAGCCTTAAAAGAAAAACATGTGTAACCGGCAACGTTTTGGGCAATGGCCCTTCATCATGATGCAGTGTTATTGACGAAAGTGTTCAGTTTCTTTCTTTGTAGTGCTTGCGCATCAACGCCAACGCAGCAGCAGCAACAGCAACATTATTTTCAAAGTTAATGACGCCATTCCCATGGTTGAGAACAGGGGGCGGCTCAGGCAGGTTACGACGCTCGAAGTAAAGATGGCAGATGGGTCGGTGTTGCGGTGTTGCCGCACCGCGGCATGTCGTGCTGTTGTGGTTTTGCGCCGTTGTGCCACGCTGTGATGTTGAAGTTTTGTGATGGTGTTGTACTGTTGCTGTGTTGTGGTGTCGTGCCGTGTTGTGGTGCCATGTGGTAATATTAAGTGTTGTGCAGTTGCAGTGTTGCAGAGTTATGCCGTG
The DNA here is from genome assembly GCF_048934315.1 of Petromyzon marinus. Lineage (NCBI taxonomy): Eukaryota > Metazoa > Chordata > Hyperoartia > Petromyzontiformes > Petromyzontidae > Petromyzon > Petromyzon marinus. The sequence continues at coordinate 8,873,948 of NC_133726.1, forward strand.
TCGTGATGTTATAGTGTTGTGCAGTTGCTGTGTTGTGGTGTTATGCCGTGTTGTGATGTTAGTGTTATGCCGTTGCTGTGTTGCGGTGTCGTGCTGCGTGTTGTGTTACCATGTGGCAATGTTATAGTGTTGTGCCACTGCTGTGTTGCCGTGTTGTGCCGTGGGGTTGTGTCGTATTGCGATGTGTCTGGCACCAGTACGTGGGCGAGCGTTTGTCGAACTCGATGGTGAAGGAGTGGGCGCCGGGGCAGAGGAACGTGGCGGCGTTAGTGGGGAACTCCACCAGCCAGCGGCCCAGCACCACCGACTCACCGCCACCACCACCAGCATCCTGCTCCTCACACTGAGACACGGACAATGGGAAATGGGGACACAGGCACACCAAGATATTGGGACATGTAGACACAGGGACACGGTGATATGGGAACACAGACAAGGTGACAAGGAGATAGAGTTAAACTGGCAAGGGAGCACCATGCATGTACTATGTTTAACTTCTTTCGCACCGTATGTAGCCAACCGCGCTCATAGGAGTACCTCCTTGAAGTATCCCTTGTGCCGATTGGCCAGATCAAACAGGCAGGTGACCAACGGCATCAGCTCTTGCTGCAGCGTGCACGGAAATTCCAGATCCACCAGCTCCAGCAGGAATGCGAGCTGCAAAAGTTTGGCAGAAATTGAAAACACCGCAATAATCCGGTCAGCGACCACCTCGTTTCCACCGCACTATCACTTGAGTCGTAGACTGGCATTCACTCAATTGGCCCGATCGTTCAATTGACCCGGTCTCTCCTGTCCAATTTTCCACTAGTGGCACATCCGAGCCAATCCAGCGCAGGTCCATTACTGTTCGGGTTGGGGCCTTGCATTCTCTACGAGCGTATACAAAAAAAAGCTAAAGAAATATGTCTGGTGTAGAGTAACAGATAATGATTTTACATTGAGGTGGTTGAGCCAGATAAATGGGTCAGGAGTAGCGGAGTGCACCGCTGGATGAATGCCTCCACAGTGTTTGTGAATTGGGCACCGAGTCGTCGTTAACTATTCCATGGTGTGCTCTGGTGACCAGAGTCACCGCACACTGCCGGAGAGTTCAAATTTCCATTTGTGCACCAAGTATCTGCATCTGCCGCTGCCATGGGTTGTGCAGAGGATGCGGTTTAGGGTTGTGGTCCATAAGCTTCGTGGAGGCTCAAGGCTAGGGATCGCCTGCATTGGGTCTTTGGAGAAGGGTGAGGGGGGGCACAGGACCGGATCAGACGACACTCACCACCGATGTTAGCCGTGGCCGGGAATAAAACTCATGTCGCCAGGTTCATAGCGCGAAGTGCAGTGCACTAACCAATGGAGCGCCGCCACTCCGACGGCTTTGGGAGGCCACCGTGGCCAATCATAATGATGACGACGATCGTGTTTGCTCACCAGGTGCCTGGTTGCCACGGCAACAAACGAGTGCTGGAGGTGGCTCACGGAGTCCGCGAACCGGTCCGAGGGCAAAGAAGCGAGGGCGGTGAGGGAAGCGACCGCCATCACCACCTGCCTCTTCACGTCTGCATCAAGCATAGACAAAAGATCCCCCGCTTAGCTTACTCAAGCTGTTGGGACAAGTGCAGTGCAGTGCTGTGCTGTTCACGAGCGCGTATTAAGGCCAGAATGGCACATGACGGGATGGTGTGGCCTGGGATTAGTTCAGATATCACTTGTCAGTGATGCCAATCCCATAGACAAAGGATCCCCCGTATAGCCACAACAGACTTTTGGGGAAAGTGCTGCGAGCGAGTAGCACCTACGAAGGCTGGCACGGCACATGAGCCGGTGAGTGGCCAGCACAACGGCCTTTGTCTCCCTCGTGGTGATGTTTAAACACCGCACCAGGTACTCATTTGAGGCTGAGTTTATCTACGGGAGGCCCAAGACCGGTTCAAATAGTGTGCTGTGTAGATGGCACGAGCAGCTTCAGTGTTGTGAATAGTTAGCACAAGCAGCGTCAGGGTGTTGTGAATAGTTAGCACAAGCAGCGTCAGGGTGTTGTGAATAGTTAGCACAAGCAGCGTCAGGGTGTTGTGAATAGTTAGCACAAGCAGCGTCAGGGTGTTGTGTATAGTTGGCACAAGCAGCGTCAGGGTGTTGTGTATAGTTAGCACAAGCAGCGTCAGGGTGTTGTGTATAGTTGGCACAAGTAGCATCAGGGTGTTGTGTATAGTTGGCACCAGCAGCGTCAGGGTGTTGTGAATAGTTGGCACAAGCAGCGTCAGGATGTTGTGTATAGTTGGCACAAGCAGCGTCAGGGTGTTGTGTATAGTTGGCACAAGCAGCATCAGGGTGTTGTGTATAGTTGGCACAAGCGGCGTCAGGGTGTTGTGTATAGTTGGCACAAGCAGCGTCAGGGTGTTGTGTATAGTTGGCACAAGCAGCGTCAGGGTGTTGTGTATAGTTGGCACAAGCAGCGTCAGGGTGTTGTGTATAGGCGGTGGTGCCAGCAGGGCATGGGCTATGCTCACACGCCAGCATCACAGCCCGGGCCACATCGGCCACCCCTTGCTTGCCCCCCTTGAGCGCCAGGTGGCACCAGCTCATGTGCTGGCGCTGCACCTCCACCAGCAGCTGCAGCAGGGCGGGCGGTTCGTGCCAGCGGCGCCCGCTCTCCTGCTACACGCCCCAACAACAAAATGTGCACAGCGCCGGCCAGCAAGTGGGCTTGAGTCGGTCAGCAAAGGGGGCGAAGTTGATATTGAGTTTAATCTAGCTTACGAGATTTTGAATCATATTATTTGGTAGTCACGCTTTTCTCAGAGTTCAAGGCTATCACAAAAAAAGCGCTCTGTTTCACAGATGTAGTCTGCAGTAGATTTCCGCAAGGGGGGGAGGAGAGAGCAATGTTGCTTTGCATAACCTCAAATGAGTCATTAACCCCAACCCATTTACGGGTGTATTTTTAAATTGGCAAACCTGGACTGTGACACGGGCACACAATGGCCAACTCTTTTTCCGGTAACGCCACAGGCTCCTTATCATCCTGTGAAAGTAGACTGCGCGTAGTATTTTAGGGGTAGTACGCACCGTGGTATTAACCAGGGCAGCCCACTGGGCTCGAATCACGAAACTCCTCATCAAGCGGCAAAGGGGCGACTGCATGACCCTGACGTTACCACCCCGGCGATGTGTTTAATAGAAGAAGCGCGGTTCTAGCGTACAGTTACGTCAGCCAATAAGACGGTCCACAGATGGTCGGTCCAAGAATAGAGCAGTCGGATAGTTGGTCCGATACTCGGTCAATCGTTCAGTCAGTGAGTCGAATAGCAAGTCAGATGGAAAGCCAGTCAGACCGTCACTCAACACTTCAACAGTCACTTTATAAGAGGATAAGTCAATCATTATATTGGCGTGAGTTACTCGGCTAGTCAGCCAGGCATTCAGTCAATCAGAAAGTCTGTCAGACATATAGTAAATCAGTTAGATCGTCAGTCAAACAGGCCGACAGTCAGTCAGACTCAATCGCTCTATTGTGTAGGTTCTCAGTTGCACCGTGTAGCTCTCTGTTGTGTTTTCGGGTTGATGTGTTGTTCGGTACGTGGAGGGTGGAGTGAAACGTTGGACGTCGTGCGGAACAATACGCGGAACAACCCGCACACATATCGGAGAGAGCTGCACAACCAATCAGCCCACGAGTCCGTACACCCCATTGCGTCGTCAGTCCCAGACCTCTCGACTTTGCCCTCACGACCCCCGCGAACCTCGCCAGTGACCTCTCACACCTGTGTCTGCGCGAGGTCGAGGAGCGTGTGGATGACCCTCAGCAGCGGCTCCGAGCGTTGGGGCTGCGTCGCCGACGGCGGAGGCAGTGGGCAGAGCAACTCAGGAAACTTGCTGCTCCGCGCAAGACGGGAAGAACGGATCAGTGCACGGCGATCCTCCCCACCCCTCCCCCCATCGCAACTCGAGGTCGCGACTCAACTCAAGCATCGATTCTCTTCCATTTTATGGTAGTCCCTCGGTTTACGATCCCATCGATTAACGATATTTCAATTTCCGATCCACCTCCCATAGGGTCCCATTGTTTCTATACATATTTGAACGATTTTTATTTAAAGTTTTCGTGACTGCAGGGATTCATATTCTTGGTTCTTTCGGTAAAGTCACGTAGAAGGGAAACAATAAAATAATAAAAATATAAAACAATAAAATTCTCACGACGTTTCGACTGCAACACAAGCAATCATCATCAGGTGTGTTTTCACACCTGGTGTGTATTCACACCTGATGATTGCTTGTGTTGCAGTCAAAACGTGAGAATTTTATTGTTTTATATTTTTATTATTTTATTGTTTCCCTTCGACGTGACTTTACCGAAAGAACCAATATTATATTTGAACGATGTTTACAACATCACGCGGCCGCCAATTTTGGCCAATCGGAGCGTTCCCTAAGAGGACTCGGCAGCAGACTTCAGCCAATCAGCGACGCCCTTTTATTGGCGTTTTGAGAACCAACAATCCTTTTCAATGACCGATGTGCGTAGCTTTTTCCATAAGCAATCTTGAATACTTAATGGCATTTTTTTTTAAACCCCCAGAGGTTTCAATAGAAGCAGACTCTCCTTCCAAAAAGTTATTTTCTCCCACCTCAACCTCTCCATCAACCCCTTAAGTCAACCATCTTCTTAGCCTAAGGTAATAATTTGTATTTTATGCTCTATTTATGCACCTTATAATGCTCTATTCATTATTTATCCATGTTTATATTAATGCTTTAAAAAATGTTGTTTTAACGTTAATTTATTAAAATTGCACGTTTAACGATTATAGACTATGTTTGTAGGGTGAAAATGGTCAACTTCCAATCGTCTTGGAACAAATTAAGCCTTTAATATGCATTTCCTATGTTCGATTAATGATAATTAAAATTAACAATGATTTTCGTGTAACCAATTAATATCGTTAACCGAGGGACCGCTGTATTTTGTTTCTAATGTCTCATCACAAATATTCTGTTGCTCCTGCACTGTCTGCCTGTCTCATTTATTCTGTCTTGTTCGTTCTGCCTTGCTGTGTCTTGCGATGTCTGTTATCTGTAGGGTCTCATCTCGACGATCCGTGCCATCTCATCTCCACCGTGTGTACTGCCCTGGTCCATCTCCGTCTCTCTACCTGAAGCGACTGCAGAGGGAGCGCAGGGTGAGCGACACGGACTTGGGCAGCCGCTCCTCGTCCCGCGATGGGGCACCCTGCACAACGACACGCAGCGTGAGGGTTAGGCTCTGGGTGAGGGTCCGGCTTAGGGGTTGAGAGCCTGCGTTAGGGTCTCAAGGTTTGAAGCCTGTTTTGTTTGTCCAGGTGAGAACTCAAGAGACCAGGATGAGTCTCAATATGCAAGAGTAGCCTGCTGGGACATTTGTGTGCCAGACGATTGCTATGCATAGTTCTCAATTGAGTTACTTGCGATGTGATTTTTTTTCTTCTAAAAATGTTGTCCCGAACGCAGGAACGCAACAGGTCGACTTTTGCAGGTGACGCGAGGAGATCTTTAACGTCCGCCGTGGAACAGACTGCGCACAGCGTTACTACTGCGGTCATTACACCCCCCAGTAATAACCAGGGCGGCTGCTGGCTTCGAACCGTGAACCTCTGCAACAAGGGATCAACATGCTACCGCAAGGCCATGTCACCACCCGGGTTAGAGTCTGGGATACTTGTAAGCGCTAGGCATTATGGGTGTAGATAGGGTTAAGAGCTAAGTGTTAAGGTGAGCGTATAGAATAGGAGTTAGGGTATGAATGAGGGCTTCAGGATAAGAGCCAAGGGTCAGGGTGCGAGTCCGGGTCGGGTTCGGTGTGCACCAGCATCGTGAAGAGCTTCTCTCGCGCTTCTTCCCCCGGGAAAAAAACAGCGGTGGCACCGCTCAGCGTCTCCTCCTCCTGGCGCCGCTCCGCAGTCTCCAGCTCCTTCAGTGTCCCCTCACTCGCCAGTTCCTCCTGCGGCGTCCCAGGCGGCAGCGCCGCCTTGTCCACAGCTATGCGGAGGAACAGGCGCAACGATAATTAACGTTTTACCGCCTGGATTCCGTGACAAAGATGCTCGGCGCAGTTGCAAGCAAAACACCGTCGTGTCCACCGCTTGCTATACTCGGCTGTGAGAATCGATCTTCAACTCTGACGCACCGTCGCACAGGTGCCGGTAGAACTCGGCAAGGCAGGCGCGTGCCGCCTCTTTGTCGGGCCCCATGAGATCGTGGGTAGCCAGGACGGGCCCCAGGCAGCGCAGGAGGCGGAGGAGGAGAATGCGAGCTGCGGTGCTCTCCGCAGAGTGGCTACGGGCAAACGAACGGTGCAAAAGAAGTGCAACATACATAGGTACAGACACAGGGGGGGTGCAAGTGGCACCATCAAGTGTGGCACAATCCCACGTGGACCCAATAGAGCCACAGCCAAATCTCAGTCATTTACAACACCCCAAAACAAAGCAGCCGTGTCAGAAGGCATGGGATGTTTCTGCCACTATTCGTAGGAGCTTTGCTTTCATAATAAAGGTTTTTGGGTTAGATCGCGTTATTTATAAATGTGTCGTAACCCTCCACCACTCGACACGGCAAAACAGTTAAAAATGTGTCACGTTTACAAAGGACAAAATAATTCACTTCTTTAGCCCACCGGTGTGTTGAAGAGAGAATCAACGTCATTTAAAATTTGAGTTGTACAACGTTTCGCTGGTAATTACATCCAGCTTCATCGGGCGATTTGCCAGAATGGTGCGGCTCTCCTCTTTGCTTTGCTTTGTCTGCAGCTCGAGAGCGATAGGCAATTTGCAGCGACCCATAGTTCTTAAATACACAGGTTGATAAAGGATCTTAATTATTTTTTAAACGTTTTATCGTTAGTAGCAGTATTACGCACATGCACTGTGTGGATGCGTAACCGTGCTCCCGGTAGAGTCACATCTTTTATGTGCATTTGGGTGCAATGTAAATCTCTAAAGCGTGATATTAAAACTCGACAAATGTTTACAGGGAGAGACCTTCTATGGTAAATGTGGGCCAAAGTTCGAGGCTTGGGCGGTGGCATCAACTCAGCTGCGCAGCTTCTGACATTGATAACAGCTCACCTGTGATGAACATCACCTGTGAATGTTCTCACCTGGGCAGCAGTTTGCTGTAGAGCAGCCAGAAGGGCTCAATCGTGAGGTCAGACACGTCCAGGAAGGGGCAGGGATCACGCTCACTAATGGCGCCCTGCACAGTGACGAGACACGTGGAAGAAGGAGGACACGGGCAGGGAGACGCGTGGAGGGAGGACGTAGGGATGAAAGACGCGGGGAGAGGATAACCAAATTAAGTCCTCGCTTAACGTGTTTTCATACAAAAGTTTTTGGTTCTTCGATTCGGGAATACTTTTTGCACGTGGAACGCACACCATTATAAAACGGAATACGTGGTGTTATGAACATGAAACGCACCACTGTTAAGGCGCGGAGCATGCCCCGTTATAACGCGTGACACGCCCCGCTATAACGCGAGACACACACCGTTATAACGCGTGACACGCGCCGTTATAACGCGAGACACGCGCCGTTATAACGCGTGACACACGCCGTTATAACGCGTGACACACCGTTATAACGCGTGACACACGCCGTTATAACGCGTGACACACGCCGTTATAACACGTGACACACACCGTTATAACACGTGACACACCGTTATAACACGTGACACACCGTTATAACACGTAACACACACCGTTATAACGCGTGACACACCGTTATAACGCGTGACACACCGTTATAACGCGTGACACACACCGTTATAACGCGTGACACACGCCATTATAACGCGTGACACACGCCATTATAACGCGTGACAAACGCCGTTATAACACGTGACACACGCCGTTATAACACGTAACACACACCGTTATAACGCGAGGCACACGCCGTTATAACACGTAACACACACCGTTATAACACGTAACACACGCCGTTATAACACGTAACACACACCGTTATAACGCGTGACACACGCCGTTATAACGCGTGACACACGCCATTATAACACGTGACACACACCGTTATAACAAGTAACACACACCGTTATAACGCGTGACACACGCCATTATAACACGTAACACACACCGTTATAACACGTAACACACACCGTGGTTTCTGGGCGGTCGACAACGAACTACTTGGTGATCTGTGTGACTGAGCGATACAGGAATTCAGGGTTTACGCACGGAGTGGGTACAGTACGCGGTGGCGTAGCCTCATCATTCACCTACGTGACTTTACCCAATAGAACCAAAGAGTATGGATCCTAGCAGTCACGAAAGCTTTAAATCTAGAATCCACTCAGAAACACAACAAGCAACCACCACCACCATCTCAAGTGACATTTTGTTGCATTTCTCATTTTTATATATGTATAAAAATAATCGTTATGTGATATATTTATTTTCTTCCCCATCTCTCTCTCACACACACGTAGCATATTCTTAAAAAGTCACTCATGTGAAATTCTGGCCCAGAAGGCAACCCCCCACTTTTAACGTTATTTATCGGTAAAATGTTTTCGCTTAACGTGGCATTTTTCAGGACCGAGTTCGACGTGCAATTACTGCGTAAAACTAGTAGTTGTTTGTGGCATCGGCGTCGCGTCACAAAACAAAGAATCCCTTTTTGGAAATATCGCGGGGAACGGAGCCTGCGTCGGGTACCAGGTCGTCCTGAACCAGCAGCAGGAACCTCAGCGTGGCCTCCACAAGCTCAGCACTCCGTAGGGGCCTCCCGTCCACCCAGCCTGGCGGTCCCAGCGGCCAGCACTCACTCTCCGACCTCAGGGAGCCGTGGAGCCGTGACCCCTGAACTTTGATCCCCGTGCCACCGTGCGGGCACAGGTACTTGATGAGGATAAACTGTGGAAAGGGAGGGCAGGGGGGAGTAGGTAGCATGGATAAGGGTCAAAGGATGGCTCCTGCTATTCACGTGGAATTGCAAGATGAAGAATCCGTTCTGAAATCTCACAGCGGTGCCGCATATTTATAAGATTCTGTGAAGAAGTCCACGTAAGCGGATACCACAGAGCTACCTCTGAGAGCTCGAGTGACCTCTGACCTACACAATGACTACACAGACAATACACGCCTCCTCTCCTTATTTGTCTATCCATGTAATAGATTAAGGTTTTTTTTTTTACTTACACAACCCATAGGCCGCACGGCCTTCCGAGTCCATTTTTTCAACAGCAAACACTCTGGACCAGTTTTAACATTCAGTGTCTTATCAGCAGAGGCAGGCTTGCTTGAACTAACCCTTGTGAGAACTCCCAGAGGCTTATATGTGAGCCCTAATTCGAGGCTTTGGCAGAACATGCGATGGATAGCCTGGATGATGACCGGTGGGGGTGAGACTAACATGGGAGTGGCAGCCAAAGGGGGGTGGGGGTGGAAGGGGCCCGAGAGGGTGTCCATTACGGAGATGGAGCAACGAAATCAGCTCGTGTGCAGCTGCTAGATTAAGATTCTGACAAGGCTTGGGGAGGCCTTCACCCAACGGTGGGGCTGAGCACGGCCGATGACGATGACAATGATTGCACCTTCTTGGGTAGGGTCATCTCCAGCTCCACGTATATGTCAGAGTCGGTGAAAGAATCTCGCACCACGGTCCAGCCAATCAAATCACTGTGCGGCCACACGCCTTGATCCCTGAAACATGGCACGCGCACACACACCAATAGACAATGATCGCCCCCGTGTAGCCGTGCGGACTGGCGGTTCCCAGCCTGAGGTACTCATACCCTCCATGGCCCAGCATTGGCGCGTTCCGAGTACGTATGCATGTTAAACTTCTTTCGCACCGTACGCAGTCAACCGTACTAACGGAGGTGCTTGCCGCTCGTTGCAGAGGTTCGCCATTCGGAACTGGAAATCCGCCTTGGTTAATACTGCAGGCACACCAATTGTAAAATTTCAACACGCCGTCCGCTTCTTGGTGGACGTTAATCATGTCCGTGACGTCGTTCGGAAAGTCGCCCGTTGTGCCGGCATCATGGTCCAAATTTGCCAAATTTAAAAAAATCGCCCCGCAAACTACTACAGCTTTTTATATTCTTGGTTCTTTCGGTAAAGTCACGTTGAAGGGAAACAATAAAATAATAAAATATATAAAACAATAAAATTCTCACGACGTTTCGACTGTAACACAGTCATCATCAGGTGTGAAAAAAACAACGGCAAGAAGCTTCTTGCCGTCGTGAGAATTTTATTGTTTTATATATTTTTTATTATTTTATTGTTTCCCTTCAACGTGACTTTACCGAAAGAACCAAGAATATGACTCACTGCAGTCACGAAAGCTTTAAATCAAAATTTACTACAGCTTTTGTCTGTGAAAACACAGCGGCTGCCTTCATGAGAGTCGTCCGATATAAGAATGGCATGAACACCAACTGTACTAAATTATTAATACTACACGTGGCAGCTCGACGGGTGAGAAAATTCACTTCATGGCAGTGGTCACGTGGGGTTACGAAGCAGTTTCGTTTTGTCTCAACCAGTGTTCACACGATAGGGATATAGGGCTCCACACGCAGCTGCTAGGGGAACGTAGACAGGTGGCATGACTATAGGGCAGGGGTGGGCACATTTTTTGACTGGCGGGCCACAATGGGTTCTAAAATTTGACAGAGGGGCCGGGCCAGGAACAGATGGATGGAGTGTTTGTGTGAACTAATATAAATGACATGTAAAAATCATTACATGAAAGGATCTGGCCTTTAAACAGGTAGCAAAGCATTTATTTGCAAGGCAATTGAACAAATTGCACGAACATGAACACTACAAAAACATGTCGTAACGTGACTGATCAAACATCATGAAAACATCTGAGGCCTGCACCCAAACGAATTACCTCACTTGAACTTCTTTATTATCTACATTAACAGGTTAGAGCAGCCACGCAGGCTGTGTGTCGGAGATTTGGCTCCAACCTCGCTGCAGCAACACATCATCACTTTCAGTTTCAGTGGGAACAGTGTTGTTGATCTCCCATTGTTGCCAGTGCATCCAAGTCTGGAGTTAGGTTGGTTGTGGAAATTCTCAGGATAGATCTGAGGTGCTGATCCGTTAACTTTGATCTGTGACGGGCTTTGTTGGCGTTCATGACGCTGAATGTCTACTCACACACATAAGTCGAGCCAAACAAAGTCAGCATTTTCTGTGCAGTCCTCCGGAGGTTTGGAAACGTGGCTTTGTTAAGTGAAGCATAAAAGTCATTCAGTTTAACAGAGTTGAAGTTCTCCTTTAGGATGGAGTCAGACTGAAGATCCATCAGTTCCAACTGCAGCTCCTGTGGTGCTGTTTCAGAGTCTTGTGACAGGGGACAGGACACCAGCTTAAGTGACTGTTCAATGTTTTCGAAATCAGAGAACCTATGGCAAAATTCTCTGTGCAGGTCCTCAAGTGATTCGCTTTATTATTTTTTTGCGTTTCGCGGTGCGTCTTCCTGCATGGCATGTGTGGGGGAAATGAGCAAAATATTTGTTCGCAATTTGTCTGGAGAACAAAGTGAGCTTGGATTTGAAGGCTTTCACATGTTTGTACATGTCGTGAACAAAATGATCTTTCCCCTGCAGTTTCACATTCAGCTCATTCATGTGTGAAAATATGTCCACAGCAAAAGCAAAGTCACTAAGCCAGTTCTTGTCGCTTAGCTCAGGGAATTCGTCAGATTTCCCCATCAACTCCAAAAATGCGATGATGTCCTCTTTCAGCTCCCACACTCGTTGTAACACTTTCCCCAAACTTAACCAGCGGACACGAGAGTGGTACAGCAAGTCTTGATGATCCGCATCAGTTTCCTCCAGGAACGTTATAAACTGACAGTGCTGAAGTCCTCTTGCTCGTATAAAGTTAACAAGTTTTACGGCTGGATTCACGACATGATTAAGCTGCATTACAGACTTACACAGGGATTCTTGATGGATGATGCAGTGAAGGAAAATAAGATCCTGGTCAGGGTTTTCCTCTTTCACTTTATTCTGGATTCTTTTTAGCAGCCCAACATTTTTTCCAGTGAAATTTGCCGATCCATCCGTTGTGACATTGACAAGTTTACTCCAAGGTAGCTTCATTCTTTTGATGACAGCAGACACCTGGTTATACAAGTCCTCTCCCCGCGTTGTTCCTTTCAGGTACTCCATGGTCAAAAACTCCTCTGTTATCGCAAAACTGTCGTCAATGCCTCGGATAAAAATGAGGAGCTGAGCAGTGTCTTTTACGTCCGTACTTTCATCCAGTGCTAGTGAATATAACTCAAAGGAATCAGACTTTTTGTTTCATTGGCTGGCTATATTTTCATCAATCAGTTCCACAAGGCGAGTCACAGTCCTGCGTGATAAACTGACTTTTTCAAATTTGCTTTTGATACCCTGACACAAGATGTCTGCTGTCTGTACCATGCATTCTTTTACAAACTCGCCTCCGGAGAAAGGCTTGCTAGCCTTTGGTATTTCGACTGCCACCAAAAAACTTGCCTGGTAGTTGACTCTTGAATCGCAGTTTTTTCAGTGAAAAAAATGTTGCCGAGTCTGTAAATTAGCCGCCAACCTCCGAGCCGTAGCCGCCCGTTCTTGCGTTGACTGCTTGCTAGCGTAGTTAGCGTGCATCGTAGCAAAGTGACGGCTGATGTTATACTCCTTGAAAACTGCGACAGTTTCTCGGCATATCAGGCATACACCCTTCGATTGGACTTCAGTGAAAAAGTATTTTGTTGTCCACTCCGTGTTAAACACTCGGCACTCATTGTTCACTTTTCGTTTCCTTGATCCGCTCATTTTACAGAAGGGCTCACAGGGCAAAGCGAAAAAGTGAAGGGAGCACCGTATCTAACTCAGCAATGTAAACAAACCCTGAAAATGGCGCTGACGGCCCACAATGCATTGCGAGATCATGTGCCCTTTCGAGCCCTATACACCACACTCCCGGTCAAAGTTCGCCATCTAATGGGGAAATGGGGGCATTACAGGAGAAATGTAAAATTTTATTTAATAATATTTGGACAAGTTCGGCAGGCCGGATTAAAAAGCCCAACGGGCCGTATACGGCCCGGGGGCCGTACTTTGCTCATGTCTGCTATCGGGGCACACAAGTAGTAGGGGGTAAATAAATAGATGATGAGCTTTTTTACGGACTTTACATCAAAAGATACATCGAAGAATCGCCACGACGCAGCAAATCTACAATCGACCCACACAGGCGGATTGTGGGTAGCAACACCCATACTAAAAAAGCCACACAATTCCCAGCGTCGCACCTCTTGCTGGGGGCGTCCGTCACGGCGGCGGGCTTCCACGTGTCGCACTCCGAGTAGCGCTGCAGCAGCTCCGCGTCCGAGAGCGGGCGGCCGTCGGGGCCGTCCGCACCGTCGAGCGCAAACACCAGGCACAGCCCCGGGTAGCCGTAATCGTTGGCCGTTATCTGACGCACAGCAGCGCACCGCCACACCGCGCCACAACGCACCGGACACGGTGCCGTGCCACGCAACACACCACGCAACGCGTCACACCACAGTGCCAAGCCTTCGTACAGCAATTGATAGATCACGGCGGATGATGATTCGCTGCTCTCACCTGGACGTGCAGGCGCACGGCCTGCGCCCTGAAGCCCTGAGGAGCGGCGAGCAGCACCGTGGCTGCCATGTCCTGCTCGCCCGCCTGCAGCGCTGCACAGGCAGGACGGCACACGAGGTGTCAGCACCAGCAGAAGCACCGCTGTTGCTTGTGTCATTACCACAAGCAGCAGCACAGCAGCAGGATTGTCGGGAGCATCAAACATCACCAGCATCATTATCACAGTTCGACCTCCAGAACCAGCACCAACAGAAACATCACCAGCAATAGTAGAAACAGCGCTAGCATATCCGCAACATCATCGCGAGCAGTAGAAGCATCATCATTAGTACCAGCAGCAGTAGCACCAGCAGCATGGATATGTGCTGCACTTTTTTCGCACCGTACGTAGTCAAACATGTTAATGGGGGGTGCAGCAGTACCAGCAGAAGCACCAGCAGCAGTAGCATGACCAGCAACATCATCGCCATCATCATCAGGACCAGCAGCATCATCAGAATGACCATCACCAGAGGTCAGTGTTATAATGATCGTGTGCCCCAGGTGCTGAATGTCGTTACGATCCCACAGAGAGGAGATTGGACAATTGCAGCCGCCCGAAACCTTCTGGAGCTGCACAGTGAATGTATTATTACACATATAGTAGGCGTTCAGCAGCCACTATTACGATTCATGTCCACGTATCATTTGCCGAGATAAATCAGAATTAATGTGTAAAGGTTAAGATCTAGTTTAAATAGGATTGGCTGTCCTGGTGATGTCAATTTATTTTGTTCCAATTTTTTTTTATGCAAGAAGCCAGGTCAGGTGACACTGTTATTCCAACTTCCTGGTTTGCTATTCTGACTTCCTGGATCTCGTCCGGATTCTGTTTGACATAGTTTCAAACTAAATGTCATGTATCTAAATGCTGCTAAATTTGGTCGTGAGAATCGTGCTTCAACTCCACCAGTGAGCGTGCCAAAACGATAATAATTGGCGCGTCATTTAAACGCTTGTACACAAGGTGGAAATTTAATTGATTAGGCAGTGTCAGGGGTTGAAGGGTTCTTAACGGCAGAATTTGGCCAGATCATTAATTGGCCTAATGCAAAAAAAATCAATGATGAATCATGTATTGTTACAGACAATGATCATGATGATAATGACGATGATGATCGAGTCGCATTTATTTATGTCAAGCAGGTGAGAACTCAAAAGACGATTCTGATAATTGATCGTTGTGTGCGTCAGTGTGACACCTCCGACGTTCAGAGGTCCGATGAGGAGGTCGTCGGTGTCCGAGATAGGGCCACTGTCCCCAAATGACCAGCAAAGCAGCTGTAGAGGCATGGGATTGCCTGTAACACACAACAAACACAGACAAAGTTCACCCCTAGAGCCTCAACAGGCTGTCAGCAGGCACCGATGGCGGTCGGGTACGGCCAATGAGGGGGAGGTGTGGCCAGCACCACGTACGGCCGCCTTTGTCTCCCCAGCGGGCGATGTTTACACACCAAATCAGGTACTAATTTAAGGCTGAGTCGATCTAGGGGAGGCACAAGACCGGTTCAGGAACGGATAATTGATAACCGATGTTGGCCATGAGCGGGAATCGAACTTAGTTTGCTGGGTTTGCGGCGCAGTGCGCTAATCACAACACTGCCGCTCCCCTGTAACAACTAAAACAACAACAACCATCGTCACACGACTAGCATACACCACACAAATATACTATATACTCACCAGCACACACATAACAATAATACTAAGAATGTTGTGTTTCAAAACGGCATCACAGGCAAATGAAACCTGAAAATGCTGTAAAATGTATAACAGCCACAGTGATAATTATAACGATGATAACAATGCTGTCATAAGGATGGTAATGACAACAATGACCACGATGTTGTTAATCAAAATGCTTGTGAAAATGATGACAATGCCGGTGATACTGATGACTGCTGATGGTGGTAGGTAATGATCATGAAGATATTGGTGATAAGGATGGTGATGACGACGGTGATGACAATGATCACGATGATAATGATCACGATGACGATAATCACAAAGATGATGATAATGGTGATGACGATGACGGTGATGATGTGAAGCACCCACAGACGCGACGGGCGTGCCCGGCCAACGAGGAGCGCAGCGCCGTGAGCGCCCACCCCGCGTCGTACTCCTGGCGCTCGCTCTGCACCACAAGCGCCAGTGCCTGCAGCGCATGGGCCACGTTGCCACGCGCCAGCGCCAGCGCCAGCACATCCAGCTTCACCTCCCCGTCGGGACGGCGCCTGCGGGGACACCGCGGCGGAACCCCAGTCAGCGGTGCCGGCAGCACCAGCGGCGGCGATGCCCTCGTCATCGTCATCATCATCGTCGCTGGCAGCAGTCGAAGCAGGTTCATTGTTGTCCTCATCATTGCCATCGGCAGAAGAGCAACAGCAGCAGAAGCAGATTCATCATCGTCATCGTCATCATCATCAGCAAGGGCAGTCTTATCGTCATCAACAGCAGCTGAACGAGCAGCAGTACAAGTGGTCTCATCGTCTTCATCACCAACAGCAGCAGCAGCAGTAGAAGCAGATTCAGCGTCGCCATCAGCGGCAGCAAGGGCAGTCTCATCATCATCGTCGTCATCATCATCATAATCAGCAACTGAATGTGCAGCACCATTTTATTATATATATTACGTGCGCTTACCCAGGATAGCTTCACCGAGTCTCGTGACTCTCTCTCACGAGGGTTCTGCCACGTTTGTGCACAACAATCACCACCATCAGCAGCATCACTACCATCACCAGCACAACCAGCGCCACAATGACCAGCCCCCCATCAGTACCAGCAGCAGCAGAAACATCACCACCACCATCAACATCATCATCATCACCAGCAGCAGCAGCACGCCCACCGCCACGACGACCGGCACCACCAGCACCAGGGTCACCTGTGCAACGTGCCGAGCAGCTCGCCCAGTCGGTGCAGAGCGGAAGCCACGGCGTCGTTTGGCGCAAGGTCCATGGCCGGCAGCAGCGCGAGCGGAGGCAGCTGCCGCAGCGCCGAGCTGCATGACACACGCAAGGTGAACCATCGCTGGGGCTGCCTTCATCCTGAACGTCCTCTTAAACAAATCCAGCAATTATCCAAAGTAGCACTGAGAAGTGCCTCCTTTATTCATATAAAAAAATAATAATCCATTTGTTTGTGACTTATTATTTAGTAAACATGTAATGTCACTATTCCTTTTATTGGTCCCTGAATAACCCACACAGAGCTTGCATGCACCTGTACCTAACTTGTTTTTCTGGTGCCTCTTGCTCTCATTACACTAGCACTGCTTTTTTTCCCCATTCACGAGTGTTTCATTTACGACCGTTAAAACAGCTTATTATGTTTGTTGTGCAACAAAGGACCCGGTACTCGTTATCCGCAATGTCGACGCTATTCTATTTTGTTTTTGTTGCTGCTGCTGTGCTCACGCTCCACGCATCTCCATCGTAATAGCTGGACAACTGCATAAACGGCACCATCATCCATGTAACAAATTAAATAAACTAAAACTCAAATAAACTCCGACTCAAGATGCCATTAGACGTACGTAGAGACCCATCACCTTACACTGAGATTCATAGACTTACACATAGATACAATGACTTGCACAGTCTCATATACTTAGAGACCCACAGACTTACAAAGAGACCCACAGACTCGCCAATTAAGGAGGCGGTATTCCTATTATGAACCATGATTTCCCCCACATTCCTTTGACATTGCAGATCGCAGATTTTCCGATTGAGCCATTCTCAAGAACGTAACCCCTGCAATGAGCAAGGTTTTTGTGTACATATATTTATTTTTCCTTTTGAGGCCACAAACTGTGTTATTGACAGATGCGTTGAGCGTTTTTGTCAACTGCGTTTGTGCCCCACTGCCAATGCAGCAACAGCAGCATCACCAAACAACTTGTTTTCATTACTAAGTTCAGTTTGCCAAAAAAGTGCTCTTCCACCCCCTGCTTGTACACCTCGATGTCACGGTTCTGATCCCGGTCCACATGAAATAAGTGCCCTAGGTGCACATAAAAAGACAAAGGTCCCCCCTATAGCCTGAACAGACTGTTGGGGCAAGTGGTGTTAGCGAGCACCTATAAAGGCCAGCAACGGCACACGAGGGGGTGGGTGGCCAACAACACGCCCGGCCGCCTTTGTCTCCCCAGTGGCGATGTTTACACAATGCACCAGGTACTCATTTAAGGCTGAGTCGACCTAGGGGAGGCCCAGGACCGGTTCAGATAATCGTCACTGGTGTTGGCCATGAGCGAGAATCGAACTCGGCACGCACGCCGGGTTCGTAGTGCAGCGTAGCGCTAACCACGTGTGTGTGTGTGTGTATATGCACACACACACACACGTGCTCTCTGCTTTGGTTTCTAGGCTCGTGTCTGCCAAAGGAATTAGCAGCCAGAATGCCTGAGCTGATGGCAACCTTGGCAGTGTTGCCTTGTACATACTGATCAATAGTTATTTCCGCAGCCATTAATATTTAGCAAAGTAGATATTAAACGGAGGTAAATAAATATATTTACACAGAATTCAGGTACAAATTACACTGAGGCACAAAAAAATGGCAACACGTAGATGAGAGAACGTAAGAAAGGCTCAAGACATCACACTGACTTTAAAGTAGTGACTGAACATGGGCAGTACCGAGTGCCTTAACTACAGACGTGACACCCACCACACCCATCACCTTCACCTGAGCTGTGTGGCGAGTGCGTGGGCAGCGTCGACGCTCTGTTCGGCGCTCTGCGACGCCTGAAGGGCCAGCGTGACCACACAGTGTGCCGTCACAGCCTCGATGGCCGTGGAGAGGGGGCCCGGGCCCCTTACGTGGCCCCCCACCAGCAGCCCTCGAACCCTCATGCGGCCCTCCGGGAATGAGTTCTGCACCATCTCCAGCTTCACCACTGCTGAGACAAGGGGGAGACGCACGGAGGGGGAGAGACACGGGCGGACACATGGGGGAGAAACACGGGTGGCAGACGGGGGGGGGGGGGGGGAAACACGGGGAAGCGACATGGGGGAGGAGAGGTAGCTCCATGATATCCTCTTCCTTGGGTCATTTCTTCATTTCTACCATGAAAGGTCACACTGCTCTGCTGACATTCTGCCAAAAAAATAAGTGCCCGGCACTCCCTCCCCCTCTCCCTTGCACTCCCTCCCCCTCTCTCCTACTCCCCCCTCCACTACAACCACTCTTCTGCTCTGCACTACCACCTCCACTCTTCTGCTCTGCACTACCACCTCCACTCTGCTCTGCACGACTGAACCAGTCTCCCTGTGCTCCCGCCCACTTCCGCAACCGTAAAATCATCCCGCACTCCCGTCGCCCTTCTTGCTCTGCACTACCGCCCCCGCCCGCCTGCACCACCGCTGCACGCAACCCACCCTCTGCGCTGATCTCCTTCCCCTGCAGTAACTCCACGTAGCCCGTGCTGGCAAAGGGGACGAGCGTGGAGATGATGGGCTCCAGGCGCCCCGGTCTTCCCGCCAGCACCTCCACTTTGGCCGGTATGCTGGAGCCGTCTCCTGCCAACACGCCGAGGGCCAGGCGCGTGATCACCACACCGGGCCACGGCCACATCCTGCCGAGTGATTGTGTACAGGTACAAAAGGTGAGAGACAAAGATCTCCCGCTTGGCCTACACAGACTGGTGGGGCAAGTGCTGCTGGCGAGCACCTACGAAGGCCCGGATGGCGAACGAGGAAACGGTGTGGCCACCTCCCCCCCCCCATGCCCCACCGCCTTTGTTTCCCCAATTCTGACGTTGGCACATCGCACCAGGTACTCATTTAAGTTTGAGGCTCAGGACCAGTTTAGATAAATCACCAGCCGTGGCAGGGAAAGGAACTCTGTAAGCTGGGTTGGTAACACAGCACGCTAACCACTATGCCACTGCTCCACACACACACACAATGAACACTAAAGCTACTTAAGTTGAAACAATTAGCTGTTCAAGTCGACTCCGTAAAGTTTAAAGTGCAGCCCTGCAATTGCTTGTTCAAGTTCCCCACTCTCACACGCTGGCCGGACGTGTTGAAACGAGGTGGGCGCACCCACACTTTACCCCACCACGCTCGATCTGCCGATCAACTGTGGGAGACTCATTTACGCTGCCGGATGGACAGAGGTGGTGGCAGCCGCCTTTATTCCTCAGTTAACGAGGTGAACACATCACATTTGGTGCTCGAAACAGTTCTGTACGTGCGACAAACTGTTTTTTCATTCAGGCGGTTTACCAGGAATGCAAAAACTAAAACATACGTAACCAGCATCGCCATCACGCACCCGATGGATAAGCTATGCTCAGTCTGCCAGAAGGTCTGCAGTGTCCCATCCGTGAGGTTCTCCAGTGTCAAGTTGTTGCACGATGCCTCCAGGCGGCTGAAGCACTGGGTCAGCAGCCTTCTCCTCCTCCCAGCGCCAGCGGTGGAAGCATCATCACCGTCCCCTTCCATTAACTTGGCCCAAGCATCGACCTCTGTAGGGCACGCGCAGTGGGGAGTGTGCAGAGGTGTGTCTTGATTCGTCTAAAAGTGTGGTCGCAGCTTTAGTTGTACAGTAAGGTGCTCTGGCTGGGGCCACCTCAAAGTGTGATGTGGTGGGTGTTTCAGTAAGTGTGGTGTGACAAATGTCCCCCAACGCTGTGGTGTGGCCAATGTTCAGCGGCGTGGCCGTCGTTGTGGTAAGAAAATATTTCACCCAAACGTGCCGTGCGGTTGGCGATCAGTAGTGTGATGTGGCTTGGGGCCATGTACACATATAGCGTGGCTGACACCGCCTACACATGTTGTACGGTGTGGCAGGAGTTCAGTGGCGGTGTCCCGGGTACCCTAGCCACCGCCACGACAACTCGGTCTCCTACCGGCCTGGTCGAGTTCGGCCTGCGCCAAGGTCTCCTGCACCAGCGTGGAGCGCACGAGCCACAGCGTCTCGGCGGCCGTGGCCGGGGCCCACTGCGAGCCAGGGCCACGGGGAGCCACGTGGTCGCCGGGTACACGGTGCTGCCACAGGGCCTGCGCCATGCGCCCCACCAGCTCCTCCCGGAACGTGGTGGTGCAGTCCTTCCCGTACACGTCCACTAGGCCTGAGGGTGGCATAATAATGGCAGGCGTCACACGACGTCAGATGCACTCGCACCGCGCCGGACGAACCCGCACCGTGTCACTCTGCGCCGGCGACAGAGCACGTCACACACCCTTGCCACGCCACAACACGCCACCGTCAAACAAATGGTCTTTGTTTTTAACGCATTCCAAAGAAGATTGAAAGTGTCATTGCATTCGCTCTGTCCATCTGTCTGCCATCCTGAAGATGTGTACGGGAAGGACTGCACCACCACGTTGCGGGCGGGCTCATGAGAATTCTCTTAAAAGATGATCCAACATCAATAAAATTTTCGTAAAACAAAAATTATATTTCTATTTAGAGCTTACCCAATAGAAAACTGGACAAATTGATCAAAAGGTTGTCTAAAAAAATTGTAAACGCGGGTTGACATACTTTTGGATAATATGCAAACATACTTTGTGCTGACAGCCACCCGTCAGCTTCAGTCATCCTAATAAAACACTTCCGAGGACTAACACATGTTGGGGTGTGTTACAGAATCCGTGCGTAATCAAAAGTGAGTGTGCTAGGGCAGGACGTGCCATGCCTAAAAGTAACGATGGTCCGTGCCCAAGATGACATCCACAGCACAGATGGAGCAATGAGAAATGCTCCTGTAGAGAAGGGAGATGGATTTTGATTTTCGCAGGACTCTAAGTCGTTTGATCATGGCTGACGATTACAATGCTGAAAATGTCTAATTATAAAAATCCATCCCTGTAAGAGACTGTGCGTGCCTATCGGTGCATTACTTCCTTGTGCACTCTGATTTGATAATCCATCCGGTGCCTTAGCAATCGATATTCGAGTCCGAAACCAATTACAGTATCGACTTGTCAACAACTCTTTAACGGCCGTCGTCCCTGGCCGCAGCGCCCACCGGTGGAGAAGCTGGCGCGGCTCAGCATGGCAATGGCGCGCTCCTTCTCCCCCAGCGACGTCGTCTCGTACGCCATCATCATGGCCCCGTACAGGGCCTGTATGTCCACGCGTCCCTCCAGCTCCAGGTCAAAGCTGCTCAACGCCTGCGTGGGCACAGAGAGACATGGCTCCGATACCCACAGCGCTCACACCCAAGACGCAGAAACTACCCCCCCTCTCTAACACAGACCTGGGCCTCATTGGTGAAGTGTCCTCTCCCCACATGGATGGCCTGGTAATCATTGGTGGTTACGCTTAAGGTGGCTTTCAGACCGCATCCATTATTTTTCGTCTCCCCCCTCCTCTTTTCCGAACATAGATGGACTCGTCCATCTGAACAAACTGTAAAATCGCTCTCCGTGGTGCTAACGTTAAAAATAACACCCCACTTTTTTCAAACGTTCTGGTTGTGGTTTTCGCACCTGATGATGATTGCTTGTGTTGCAGTCGAAACGTCTTGAGAATTTTATTGTTTCATATTTGTATTATTTTATTGTTTCCCTTCTACGTGACTTTACCAAAAGAACCAAGAATATGAATCCCTGCAGTCACGAAAGCTTTAAATCAAAATTTAGGCCCCAACCCTTCATGAGATTAAGATGCCTTGGGACTACTTGGTGAATGAGGCCCCAGTGCCCCAAAGACTGCCCTGGGGGTCACTCATGCTGCCCTCGGGGTCACTGGTGCTGCCCTCGGGGTCACTGGTGCTGCCCTCGGGGTCACTGGTGCTGCCCTCGGGGTCACTGGTGCTGCCCTCGGGGTCACTGGTGCTGCCCTCGGGCTCACTGGTGCTGCCCTCGGGCTCACTGGTGCTGCCCTCAGGGCTCACTGGTGCTGCCCTCGGGGTCACTGGTGCTGCCCTCGGGGTCACTGGTGCTGCCCTCGGGGTCACTGGTGCTGCCCTCGGGGTCACTGGTGCTGCACTCGGGGTCACTGGTGCTGCACTCGGGGTCATTGGGGTCGTTGTGGTTTTTGTTGATGCAGGGCCCCAGTTGCTTTGCCTCGGGCTGTATGGCGGTGTTGCTCTCTTGCTACATTATCATATTGCACTGTCCTCTCCCATGCCTACCCCCCCCCCCCTTACACCTAATGAGAAACAAGTTTAATCACAACTATGGGTCTCCATAAGAGTTATTGGTGATCAGGCTGATAACATCTTGAGAACCTGGTAGTCAAGGGTGGCGTAAACCCAGATTCAAATCCAGCTGCTCAGCAAAGCCGGCTCAGCTTCTCAGACCAGTGGGGCCACACAGTCACCACCTAATTTTCGTTAAAACTTTTCTTAAATATTAACTTCATATTAATAAATATCTGATAAATCACCATGCACGTGCCCGAATCTCGTCTCAATACCAACGAGGCTCAAAAATCCTGATGGGTTCCCGCGACCTGACCGAGTCTGGAGCAAGGATTTCCAGGTCGATTCGAAACATCTGCAGCATGCGCCAAGCGCATGGCCAAAGGTGGCAGGCAGCAGGGCGTGCTTCCCCGGTCTCGGCAGGTCACAGCCTCCTCGCCCACACAACCCGAGGGCCTTGGGTAACATTTAATGAACTCGTTTGACTTGCGCCGACTGAAATAACCATCGAAGGAAACGACACCGACAATTTGTTTGAGCCTGCTGCGTAGGCATTCACAGTTGCGCTCCTGTGTAGCTCTCAGACGTGCTTACGTGTAGTTGTTGTTGTTGATCTAGTACCGCAAGTTGATGGTCAGCACGATGCCTGCTGACGTTTAGTTCGACGTGCCGGGGGCCAGCTTGCTCGCGAAACTGAATCGCATTCTTCTGAAATCAATGGTGCCACGATCCCTCTCATCCACGTGTGTCCCCCTCACATCACCCTGGGGTGCCCCCCTTAGCTTGCTTAGTCCCCTGCCAGGTCCCCTCACTCCCACCCTTGGTCCTCTTAGTGCCCTGGAAGTGACAAGCCTCCCAAATCAATCCCTCGATCTTCAGGAGGTGAAAGGTCATCCTAAGTGACAAGTGGCCTTTCCCCACCACCCCGTGTGTCCCTTCAGTGCCCCTGCGAGTGCCCTCTCTAAGCCCACCGAGGTATCAACTTGTTTTTCAGAAGCGACCTGGTCATAAGTGATAGCCCATTAAAGTGGCCTAAAGATAATAGCGGCAAAAAACATCTAAATAACCTCAATGCATTATTATTTTATTATGTTTAATTTGTATTACTTTATTTCCCTTCTACGTGACTTTACCGAAAGAACGATGAATTTTGAGGTAAACTAAACTATTTTAATGTTACATGACAGCCCAACAAAGTGGCTTATCACGTGCAACTTTACAGCTGCCACACACTCTAAAAGGCACGTTTGTCAACAAGGGGCAAACAGTGGAAGGGCCACGGCGAATAAGGCAACACGCAAAACTCCTCTGGCAGACCACGCGAGAGAATGAACGTCTCCACGCACACCGTGGCGGTGATAGCAAGCGTCTCTCTCTCTCTCCCTCTTGCTCCCACTCTCTCACCACGCACCTCTTCCACGTCCCTCAGCTGCACTCGGTCAAGCTCCACGCTCCTGCACCGGCCGAGGATCTCCCGGAGCGGCAGGGAAACGCGGCCACGTCCCAGGGCCTCGTCCAGCAAGTTGCGGACGCCGTACTCACGGCCCATCGCGAAGAGCAGCTGCTGCGACACGGGCCGCCCGCCTCGCAGGCCGCTCGCGTCCTTCAGCCGCAGAGCTCGGCGGGCCAAGTTCGTGTCCAGTGCCGGGAAAGCGGCGGGCGAGGCGGCCTCGTCGTCTTCACCTTTCGCGGCGTCGCCCCATTGCCCCGGTCCGCGCTGCCACACGCAGCGGCGGCTGCTGCGGCGGCAGCGGGGACGGCGGCTGTCTGCGCGGGCGGTAAGCGCGCTCTCCGAGGAGCCCATGATGGGACGGGAACGAGCGAGCAGACAGAGGAGGGACAGAGCGAGACGAAGGCGGCCGCGGTGTTTTAGTGACAGAGGCGGACGGGCGGCGACCAACCCACGGGGATGGGCGGGGTGGGGGGGTCTTGTTTGGTGTGGGGCCTGACGTCACGGTGGACATGTTGGGTGGGGGTTGCGGTCAGCCAATGCGGCGGCGGTGAAGCTGTGGTGGCCATATTGGGTAAGGAGAGATCAGCCAATGAGAAGGCAGTGAAGCCGTGGCGGCCATGTTGAGTAGGGGGGGCCGCGCGCATGCGCACGGGAGTTGCAGGATAAGCAGTCTGTGGCATAATTTGTTGCCTTTGTTAGTTCATAAAATTAATGTTCGATGTCTCCGGTATTTAAGGGCATTAAGGTATTTAATGACGTCGATAATTGAACATGTATTGAAAACGTTTTAAATATCGATTATTTGGTTATTTCGGTAAAAGTCACGTAGATCGAAAAATAAAAATAAAGTGAATACAAAAATAAATAAGTAATAAAAAAGCACGAATGTAGACTGTCGCCTGGTTGTATTGTCCACCTCCACCGTCAGCAGCAGTGTGGGGTGTGTGGAGCGAGGTGCAATGCTTTGATTGGTGTAGACCTCCTGCCGGGTGTCGGAGCCTCCTCCCACATTCACATGAGCTGCCCCGCCCACCTCTAAACCTTTATTATAAACTGTAATAGATCACGACGTTGCGATCGCAACACAAGCAATCCCGCCTGATGACGGTTCATCTTCGTTGGTTCTTTCGGTAAAGTCACGTAGAATGAGAATAAAATAACACAGTAAAATTCTCACGACGTTTCGGCTTCAATTTGAAGCGGTTGTCCCGACAGTTCTGTACCTTTCACCTGAAGACGGCCGCTTGCGTTGTGGCCGAAACGTCGTGAGAATTTTATTGTGTTATTTTATTATTTTATTCTCATGCTACGTGACTTTACCGAAAGAACCAAAGAGTGTGGATTCCTGCAGCCACGAAAGTTTTAAGTCAAAATGTAGCCTGGTTCTTAGTCGGAGTGAGTGTATGGACAGTCTATAATGTAGACTGTAGCCTGGTTATTAAGCTGGGTGAGTGTACTGGCAGTCTATAATGTAGACTGTAGCCTGGTTCTTAGTCGGACTGAGTGTACTGGCAGTCTATAATGTAGACTGTAGCCTGGTTATTAAGCTGAGTTAGTGTACTGGCAGTCTATAATGTAGACTGTAGCCTGGTTCTTAGTCGGAGTGAGTGTATTGACAGTCTATAATGTAGACTGTAGCCTGGTTCTTAGTCGGAGTGAGTGTACTGGCAGTCTATAATATAGACTGTAGCCTGGTTATTAAACTGGGTGAGTGTACTGACAGTTTATAATGTAGACTGTAGCCTGGTTATTAGTCGGAGTGAGTGTACTGATAGTCTATAATGTAGACTGTAGCCTGGTTCTTAGTCGGAGTGAGTGTACTGGCAGTCTATAATGTAGACTGTAGCCTGGTTATTAAGCTGAGTGAGTGTACTGGCAGTCTATAATGCAGACTGTAGCCTGGTTTTTAAGAACCAAGAATATTTGCGAAACACGTTCAATTAAGCATTGATTTTTTGGTATTTTTAAATGTCAGTAAAAATGTTGATTTTAAAGTTTGAGAAACATTACATCAGTTTTATGACTGTCAGATTTACCATATACTGTACAGTACATTCATGACGCCAATATAGAGTGACTCCTCTACTTACGAACATTCGATTTACGAACTTTCAGAGATACGAACAAACCTGTCCGTATGTCCAGTTGCCTGTTCGGACCGAGAGTGGTAAGTTCAACCGCCCGCGCAATAGATGGCATTGGTGACATCCACATCTGCAGAAGATGAAGAACCAGTGCCATCTACACATACGGGAGATTACACAACCTTTAAAGCCATTTCCCCTGTTTCGTGTACGTGTTTGGAATTGGCAGGAGTAAAGTTGGACTTAGGAACAAATGTACTATTGATTCCTAAGTAGAGCAGTCCCTGTAAGCCCACGATCGATTTACGACACAGAGACGTCATTTACGACCCATCTTCCAACACGACTCCGAACACATTTGAACAGCGGTGTTTCCACCGTGCAACGTCGTAGAAAGTCAGTGATTTTTCTTTTGCAAAGGGTCAAGTCACTTCAGCAGAGGAATGCAAAATGCAAGGTAAGAAGAAATATTTTGGACGTAAAAATAGATTTGTGTCAATTTCAATAATAAAATTCCTGCACACTTTGCACTCTTGGTCTATTGAGAGCACTAACGGACTGTTATCCAGGGGGCTGGGGGGGGGGCACAGCCCCCACTGAAATTTTGGGAAAGTCGGTGATCGGGATAACCGGATATCTGGCTGCTGCAAAATGCTGCAGGCTGCCCCCTTGTGCTGCCCTGCAGGCTGCCACCTTGTGTGCTGCCCTGCAGGCTACCACCTTGTGTGCTGCCCTGCAGGCTGCCACCTCGTGCTGCCCTGCAGGCTGCCACCTCGTGCTGCCCTGCTGGCTGCCACCTCGTGTGCTGCCCTGCAGGCTACCACCTTGTGCTGCCACCTTGTGCTGCCCTGCAGGCTGCCACCTTGTGCTGCCCTGATGGCTGCCACCTTGTGCTGCCACCTTGTGCTGCCCTGCAGGCTGCCACCTTGTGCTGCCACCTTGTGTGCTGCCCTGCAGGCTGCCACCTTGCAGGCTGCCACCTTGTGTGCTGCCCTGCAGGCTGCTACCTTGTGTGCTGCCCTGCAGGCTGCCACCTTGTGTGCTGCCCTGCAGGCTGCTTGAGCGGCAGGCTTGCGAACTTATCGAACTTATTAGCCACATCAGCGGCTCCGACCTATTAATAAACTCCGCGTTCAAATCCTATAAAAATAGTTTTATGCATTTGTGGCGCCCACTGGAAAACATAAACACTGGATATCTCAGAATATTGAAGTCAGCCCCCACAAAGTCAAAATCCTGGCTCCGCCCCTGCTGTTATCTAACATGTTATTAAGAATGGTTAATACGTTGTTTTTAAATTAAACAAAGATTCCTCAATGCTCTTGTCTTTTCATGTTTTAGAGTAGGTTAGATGTTACTTTTGCATACCTCCGCAGGACCGAGGAGATGTGAGGGCTCATAGCGCCCGAAATCTTCAAGTTACTGTCATGAATAATCTTTATTTTTCTACCTACGTGACTTTACCGAAAGAACCAAATAGTATGGATTCCTGCAGTCACGAAAGCTTCAAATCAAGATTACGGCCATGCAGTTGTTTTTGTTTCGTTTCTATTTTCCTCATTGCTGCACTTTATTTTGTTGCTGTTATATTTTATACTTAACCTCGGTCTCTTGAAATCTCACCTAATTAAACAAAATCATCTCGAATTAGATTTGTTTTGGTCAGTTACTCTGCATGCTTTAAAAAATTTCTGCTTCACCAAACACCCTACAACCCAAAGGCAGGAAACCCCCTACAAGCCACTCCCAGTTTGACACGGCTGATGATGCCGATGGCATCCCTAAGCCCCAAGTATCACCCCCCGTCCAGTGGCACACAACTATTTTAACTGTTATCCCATTAGTCTGGTAATCAAATAGATGCTCCATAGAGTCATTGATAACTTAGACATAGACAATGTTTTGATTTAAAGCTTTCGTGACTGCAGTAATTCATATTCTTAGTTCTTTCGGTAAAGTCACGTTGAAGGGAAACAATAAAATATATATAATTTTTATTGTTTTATATATATTCTATTATTTTATTGTTTCCTTTCAACGTGACTTTACCGAAAGAACTAAGATTATAGACAATGTTATTTATGCTGGAAAATCCCGATGAGCTGTGGAGATATTTCCACAGGAGTGAAGAATTCAGCCGAACTCCTTTTACACATTATACATGCAGGATTCCTAATACCTGCTGAGCTTTTTGAGATTCGACAGGCTGATTTGGATCAGCTTAATTTCAGCCGGGTTTGTCCGACTCACTGGCCCCTGGTCCTGGTTTGGCTCCCCGACCCAGATTGAGATGTCGTTGTGTGGGAGCAGCGCATCGCGGTTGGTTTCGTTCTGGTTCGGCAGGTAAAGTAACCAGTCGAAGTCAACCCATGCCGTTGGCTCTGCTCGGATGTGCCGGTGGATAAGGGTTTTGTACAGACGCACGCACACACGTGGCTTCAGGTTAATGCGTGTAGGTTTATTAGCGTCAAACCAACCGACTAGACCGCACCACCGAATCCCACCGCCCACCGCAGCGCAAGCAGCCGACTCTGCCACAGACCACTTTCACAATCGCGGAGCACCGGTCAGTCCGTGTCAAGAACGCGACAGAAGTGAAACGTGAACAGGAAGGGGAGGTGGGCCCAAGCGCCAGTGGTGCGGCTGAGTTAGGGTTTGGGATAGGAGTAGCATTAGACCCTGATTGACTGGTTAGCTCGTGTGGATAGAGCTCAAGGTATTCCCAGTGTCTGATTGGCTAGCGTGCTCCGCACCCTAATTGCTCGTCCCCTCCTACTGTTTACCAGCTATTGACGTTTCACTGGAGCTCTTTTATTGCTCTTCGCCTTTCAGTGTTTGGTGGAGACGTTGTTTGATGTGCGCTCCAAACGTGGTCTAGTGGGGGCGCGGCGGGGCGGGGGCGCAGCCGTCGGTGGTGTGTGGGGACTAAGGTGCCCC
Source organism: Petromyzon marinus (assembly GCF_048934315.1). Taxonomy (NCBI): domain Eukaryota; kingdom Metazoa; phylum Chordata; class Hyperoartia; order Petromyzontiformes; family Petromyzontidae; genus Petromyzon; species Petromyzon marinus. Next base: position 8,903,190 of record NC_133726.1, read on the forward strand.
CCTTCCTGCCACGATCGGCGTAAAACCTGTCACCCCTAACCCCGGACATGCGGACACAAGCACGTAGTGGATATTAGCCCCAAGTGGAAAGGAATTACACATTTCGCTAATGTACATGCTGCAGGGAGCCTTGAGCTTTGCGTTGTCGAAGGAAAACTCGGGTGGCGTTCGGAGTGTTTGGGTTTTTCACGTTGCGTTCATTTGATCGATCTCCGCACGTTTTTCCTTTGTTCGTGTAAAAAAAAACGGGACGACGGCTCGCGGTCAAAATCCGTTCGCCGCTCATCCCATGAGGGTCGACGAGAGCGCTGTGGAAAACACGCACACACAACAGAAAAACAAGGTCATCGTCCAGCCATCGTTCACGCCCGTAATGCCACAAACGTTCCAATAGGAGGTGACAACAAGAGTGCGTCCCTAACCCTAACGCATTGATGTAAGACCCTCCCCCCTCCCCCTTGAGTGTACCCTGGGTATTGCAGGCGTGCGTCTTACAGCAACAAGGACCTTAGTTCAATTCCTGATTTGGGTGCATTTCTGCGTGCTGTTAGTATGTTGTACCCCTCTCCTGCACGGTTTTCTCTGGGTTCTACGGCTGCCTCCCATAGCCAAAAACGTACAATGTCCTTGGTGATGGCCAAACATCCCAATGCTGGACCCTCCTGAAACTTGAGTTTTCGGGTTCAATGTGGCTTTCCTGGGTAGATGAGTCATTATTTTAATAGAGTTACGATACTAATTGTGCCCGTGGTCTCGGGTCATGATACGAAATGTCTGTTTGAAATTCGATCAGTGAGCAGGGCATCACCCCGTGCAGTAGAGAAAAGCCCGCTGAAGCAGATATCACAGAACTGCTTCTGAAATTCCTTCGAGATGGTGGTTAAAATGTAATATTTTTTAAGTCTCAGAGCCAGATTAAGTGACAAAGCAAATTACATATTATTTTTTTGGAACAGTCATTGGTGACCGGACTGAAACCATTAACTCCACTACACTTGAGAATTCAATTCAACCAGAATTGGGCCCAGATCTCAGCTGTGCCGGCTCAGCATCTCTGACCCCCAAAGCCACACCCATACAAAATTACCTTCAAGTGATGCCCTCTTTAGTTAATAAAAATAATCATCACATTCGTCAGTGTTTAGTTTCAATGTTTGCTGGTTTACTCTTTTGTCCCGGTGTTCATCTCACCGTGTCCACCTCCAAAACTGGTGCTCATGCTGCTGCTGCCTCCACCGCTGCTGTAATTTCCGAAGGAGCTACTTCCAGCACCGCCGCCAGAGCTGAATCCACCGCCGCCAGAGCTGAATCCACCGCTGCCAAATCCACCGCTAAATCCACCACCGCCAGCACCACCGCCAAATCCACCACCGCCAGCACCACCGCCAAATCCACCACCGCCACCACCCAATCCGAGACCCAGCCCGAATCCGCCAGAGCCGCCACCGCCGCCACCACCACCACCACCACCGCCACCACCCAATCCGAGACCCAGCCCATATCCACCACCGCCACCGCCACCACCACCAGACATGGTCGTGGACTTGGACATGGAGATGGTGATGCCGCCCCCGCTGCTGATCCTGCGTGGCCACAGGGAAGGGTGCGGGTTAGCAGGAACAGTGGTAGTGGTGGAAAGTGAGTCGGTTGTGCACACTCAAGTCGGGGATAGCAGACTGCATTGATGTTGGGTCACAGTACAATACAACAATGGGATTTGCAGCACTGCCCTCTGCTGATAATATAGTCCGACAGAACATCCAAGCGCTACTCAGGCTCAAGCCTGTTAGCTTCCGAGGTCAGATAGGATTTCGTGCATTCCAAGTGATTTGATCACAGGCTATCAAAGAATGACGCTGCACTGGTGACAATTGCAACGCCTTTGTCCACATCTGAGTGAGCAGTTATGCAACCAGATAACTCTGGAAATCACACAACTCAATCATCGCCTGCAACCGCTTTGTCCGCGTCTGAGCGAGCGGTTGCACAGCGAGGAAATTGAACAGCCCATCCAGGATCATGACGACCAATCGTAGTTCGCAATGTCACATGACGATGAACTGCAATCGATGCAAATCGCTGAGCAGATCGCTAGGAAGTGGCCGCTCGGCAACTGTTTTGCAGAGGCAACTTGGTTGCATGCAACTGAGTTATACATGGTGCAATGTACATTTTTATTACCGTTTTAGTTGAAACGCAACAAGAATCTGGACATTGCTGCTGGTGAGCTGGGTGGCCAGTTTACTATTGGTGTCAACACTGCCAGTGGAGCTGACTTTTACTTGAAGACAGCAGCAGGAAGAGCAGAAAGATTCACAACAGCAGGGACGCGTCACCACGATAAGGTCGTCAAGGGGACCTCACCTCGCCTCCTCGCTGTCCAGGAGTTTCCTGTAGGCTGCGATCTCAATGTCCAGCGCCATCTTGTTCGCCAGCAGTTCCTGGTATTCCTGTGCGTACTGAGCGATTTGCTGCAGGTTGGGGGGGGGGGGGTCAGACGTCGCGGAATGCCGTTAGACAAAAATGTAAAAAATCTACAAGTCCAAATTGGATAGTTATTCTATGGGCGTGTGGCGGTGGTCACCCGGCATGAAGTCATCACTCGCACTGCACAAGCGAAACAGCCCCGTGCAAAATGGGTAGTGTGACGTCACTCGTGCAACATGGCCGCCGGGACGTCATTGTTTTATGCTTCAGCCAGTCTGTGGCTGAGGTAAGTACATTTGCGTTATCAATGTTGATCATATTCGTCAATAATAATTGGTAATAACATGAATAATCACGAACTTTTATTTATTACCGATTAACTTTTTAGCTACTTTCGACACAAGAGTGGTCCTGACCACTCCGGGGTTCTCTGCTAGTGTCACGAGCTTCATTCGTCTTAACTCGCGAAAGGAATCGGAGTTGTAGCAAGTCGTCCCGAGGCTATAGCGCAACGGGCAAAAGTTATGCTGGTTGTCGCAGACACCCCTGCTCACCTTCTTGATGTCGTCGAGCTCACGTTTGAGCACGGCCAGCTTGTCCTGCCACTGCTCCAGCTGCGCGTGGCCGTTCGCCTCTGCCTCCTGGATCTGTGTCTCCAGCTCCGCGTTCTGGTGCACGCGGCGTGGAGACGGAATCGGGATTGAGAACCGAGATCGCCAACGATCAGGATGGCAATCTAAACTAAACTGAAAACTAAGCTGTTTTTACTTGACCAGCTAATGCCCACTGAACTAGATGGCTCTTTTTCAGAAGCGACCTGGCTATCACAAAACGATAACTCCACGATGTGGCTTATCACGTGGGCAATTCATAGCAGCCAAATATACAGCAGCAGGCGTAAGGGTCGGGATCGAATCCACGACCTCCTGCGTACCAGGCGAGGTAGTTAATATCTCCTAGCCACCGTGGTGCCGAAATCAAGACTGAGATCGGGGGAGGTGGGGAGTGGGGAGATCGCGCACGTCAAAGCGACAGCGAAGGCATTGGGCCACGATGACGCACGGTGGCGCAGTCGGCTGAAAAGGTGTCTCGGGCCATTTCCTTACCGAGGGCTGAACGGGACTTTCAAAATTGGCCAAGCTGTGTGACCCTATATTGGGATGTTAACGAGGTGTTTTATGCATGTGGGAGAAAACTGCAGTTTCCAGAGAGAACCCCATGCATGCCGAGGGGTGGGGGAGGGGGGGGTAACACTCAATTCCCCTATATATGGAGTGCAGATGGAAATTAATCCACATTCTGTACTGCCAAAATGTCCCTAGCCAGCCAGGAGGTGGCGACCTCAAGTTTGAGGTGTGTGATCCACCAAACCTTACTGCATTCACAGTGCTGGAATACAGGCCACGCATGGCCACCACATTAACACACACACTTAAGTCACTTCTGTCACTGCTAAGAGGCCCTTGCAGATGTATCTGCTGTTTGGTCAACACGCGAATCTGGCCTGAGATACTTTTATTTTGGGGCTAATTCCATTGTTTATTTCATTATTCGCAACATTAGAAACCTCGGTTGTTCGTGTACGAGTCTGACGGTCAAAGCCCCGGTGCTTAGGCAATTTTCAACGGACAGAATCGAGTAAAATCGCGTTGGGACTGCAGGGAACTATGGTACTGAATATGACTATTGTACTTCTTACGTTCTTTCACCCGCGCCAAAAAAACCCAGAGAATGACAATTTTTCGCGGTGCCGATCTTATGCCGTTTTTTGTTTGTTACAATTCTCTTAAAACTGCCGTGAGAAGATAATGACGTTTCATTTTACAAGTGGCTCAACGACGGACGACCCCAGAAGGGACGATTGTGGAACGCGTGTCTGGTCTCGCTTGGGAAAAGGCGCGCTTACCGCCTCCCGGATCTTGTCGATCTCGCGACGCAGGCCATCCATCTGCATCTTGAGCGAGCGCAGCTCCTGCTTAGCCTCGCCGAGGGCTTGGTTTCCGGGCTGGACGGCGCCGACCACCTGTATGATCTGCGGGACAACGGTGGTGACAGCAACAGCGGGGAGGGGGTAGGAGGAGGGAACATCAAAACGGGCAAATGGACGAGACGTGAAGCGAGGTTGCACGGTGGCGGGAATCCCCCGTCCGTTACTGAAGCAGCCCTGGGGTGCGGCCTGTAACACGGAAATGTTAAACTGGGACATCCAGATTTTTACAAAGCCTCATGGGGGACAGACGGATGGACGTCCCTGCCAAATGGAGATGTTTGGCAGCTTTGGATTCAAGTGCAGAATCTAGAGGCCCTTATGTTTCCAAGTGTCCTGGACAGCGAAGATTCTTCGCGGCTGCACTTAACAAGGATTTGAAAGTGCTACCCCTCATGTCCCTGTGTCCCCATGTCTTCCCGTGGTGTCTCTCCATGTCTCCTCGTGTGTGTGTGTGTGTCCCGTGTCTCACCCGCGACTGCACGGATGAGAAGGCGTCCTCCTTGCTCTTGGAGGCCAGGGCCTCGTAGTGCGCGCGGACCTCGTTGAGCGCCGTGGTGAGGTCCAGCGCCTGGTTGTAGTTGTCCACCGTGATGGAGACGGCGGCGTTGGTCGAAACGCCCATGAAAGCTGACTGCACCTCCTTGACGCGCTGCACAGATGGATTGAAAGAGGAGGAGGGGTTTCAGGAGGAAAATGGTAAAGGGGGGGGGGGGGGGGGGCTTCGGGTGATGATGATGACTATGATCTCATTCACTACTAAGCAGATAATAAAAGTAATATTTACACATCTCATCAGCCACTTGCTCGTCTGGGAGTGCATAATTTCAGAAGAATTGGTTAAACAAGCAAACTCTAGACCAGTCTTGACACTCAGTGTCTCATCAGCAGGGTCTGACTTGCTTGAACCTTCGCTGGTGAAAGTCCCTTGCTTATAAACATCTGGCAGTTTACCAGCACTGGTTCAAGCGAGCCTCGCGCTACTGTTTACTGCATGACTTTGCTTTTCCCCAAGCCTTCAAAAGGATACGTGCTTCACCCGGTTACAGAATAGGTGAACTGTGAGATGATGGCGATGATTGATGATGAAGGTGGTGATGCTGGGGACGAATCTGGTCACGATTATGATAATTTTGGTGATGATGATTGTGTGAGGCTTCACAAACCGCGTTGTAGAGTTTCTTCATGAGGTCGATCTGATCCTCCACGCCCTGCACCTTGGTCTGCAGCTCCACGATAGAGAGGTATGTCTTGTCCACCTCCTGTGTGGGCACCAATGCAGAGCAGTGCATAACGAAGTCCACCACTATCATCAACAACATCGACATCACCTCAAACATCGATACCTTCATGTCCACCCCAACCTATACATCCACAAAATATCCATCACCACCATCACTTCAATCATCAGCACTTCCTTTTCTATCACTCCCTTACAACCATCTCGACCTTCATTTGCACCACGACCATCTCTTTACTCCACCGAAACTACCATCACACAACCTCCTCCACCACCTTCACCACCATCTCGTCCACCACCACCACCACTACCATCATCTCCACCAACGCCACCGTTATCTCCACAAACACCACCTCCATCACCTCAACCAGCACCATCCCAACTTCACCATCACCTGCACTTCACTATCACCACCACCTCAATAATCACCATCTCCACCACCTCAATTATCATCACCACCTCCACTTTCTCGGTGCTCACATCTTTCAAGGTGTTCCACTCGTTCTCCAGGCTCTTGTTTGACTCCGCCTCCTCTTCATACCTGGCAGCAAGGATGAGGTAAAGAATAATGTGAGCTCCACAAACCTCTCCTTCATCCCCATACCTTCCACCCACCGCCCTCTTCTCACGGGGACCAGGGTTATCTCCTTATCTCCAGTGGCCAGGTCAGAGCGGGTTTACAAAGTTCACCCAAGTAAGCACTTAAGTCACACAGGAGCACGTTTTCAAAGTACATCCAGAAATATTTGAAAATTGCCAAGAAATGTTGATATGGCCACACCCATTGCGCATTGGCAAAGTGCACCCAGAAATATTGGTACGGCCACACCCAGTGCGCATTTTGAAAAGTGCACCCATAAATATTTGATTTGATCACCTTTTATGTGGATTTTCAAAGTGTACCCATGAATAAAGGTATGGCCAAACCCAACAGCACGTTTACATAGCTACACATATATATGTAAATGTGTGGCAACTACGAATAACACATCTTAAAAGCATACCCAGTATGGTATGGTTATATTGGAGAATGTGTTTAAAAAGTGTGCATTTTCAAGGTGCATCCAGAAATATCGGTACAGCCACACTTACACAAACATGTGCATCATTTTCAAGGCTTCTTGGAATTCCGTCATTCTAAGTGGCTCTATTAAAATCTAAGTTGAATTTTACGAGGCGTTTAATTTCCAAAATGCACTCCAAAAACATGCACTTCAACACACTGAGGCTCCATTTATAAAATACACTAAAAAAAAAGAAAGTTATGACCACGTCCAAGAGCTCGTTTTCAAAGTGCACCCAGAATTCCACAGCCAATGGCGTATTTTCAAAGTGCACCCAAAAATAAACCCGCAGCCACACCTAAAAGCTCGTTTTCAAAGTTCACCCAAAAAGGAAGCCATGGCCACATCCGACATTTGCAAAGTGTACCTCAATAACTAAGGCACCCGCAAACAATACTACAGCCTGAACCAAGAGCTCGTTTTCAAAATGCACCCAGGAATATCCACACCGAAAAGTACACTTACAAAGCGCGCCCAGAAATAACTTAACAAATAGAGGCGGGAGCACATTTCCAAAATGCACCCAGAAATCAATGGTGCAGCCACACCCTAGTGCACACTTACACAGTGCACCCAGACATCATTTTACAGCCGCGGACAAGAGCACATTTTCAAGATGCACCCAATCGGTGAGTGTGCGGGGCTCTTACTTGGCCGTGTACTCCTGGATCACGCCCTTCCAGTAGTCGATCTCGGCCTCGAGCGCCGCTTTGAGCTGCCTCAGGCCATCGATCTGCGAGTTGAGGGCCCCCGTGACGGAGCCGATGAGCACCGTGGTGTTGGCCGGGCCGCCCGAGTCCGTGTTGGTGTACATGGAGATCTGCGCCTTCAGGATCGCATTCTGCTGCTCCAAGTGGCGCACCTGTGGGACGACGGGCGGGTGGGCAGGGGTGGCAACCGTGGTAATGGTGGTGGCGGCATGGTTAGAGATGTGCGGGTGGTAGAGATGATGGCAGTGGTCCTGTTTATTTAACACGTGAATATGATGGTGGTGATGATAACGTATCCTGGTCAGCACACTGGCGGAAGATCCGTTTCTCACAATTCATCAGCTGAGTCTCGCATCTCGTCGCGGGCATCACTTCACCATAACTCCACAGTCTACCAAATCCTCAACTAAAGGGGGCCCTGATCCCCGTAATAGCTCGCCACAGGGGTCATTTCATGCCCTATAGTTTGGAAGGGGGCCTTTGTGGCTGTGAGATTAAGGGATTACTGTGGAGATACTGAGAGGTCACCGTTACTGGGAATTCAGGGGTCCCTTTATTTGAGGAATTCCTGTGACTGAAAAATCATGGGGACCCTTATCTGATCTGGGGTTTCAGGGGTGCGTCTATGGGATGCGTAGTCCGGCGAGATCAAGACCCCCGAGTCTGTCCTATCAACGTGGCCACACGTCCCTGCGGAGTGTCTCGCTCGTCTACTGCGTGGAGGATGAGCTGTAGCCGAGGGGATTGGAGATAAACTACAGCCGAAGGGCTAGGACGCCCAGGTGCCCCCCATCCCTCGTACCTTATCCACGAACCCGGCGAAGCGGTCGTTGAGGACCTGGAGCTCCTGCTTCTCGCGGATTCTGGTTCCCTGCACCGAGTCGATGGAAGGGAACGAGGCCGGGTCCACCTCCACCATGCCGGGTCCCGCGCCCAGCAAGCCAGAATGCACCGACGAGACGGTGTGCGAGGTCGACTGCAGGAACGAGGGGTTGACCCCGTACGTGCCCACGTTGATGTTGGCGCCGACGCGGTTCCTGAAGTTGGTGGACAGCAGGCGGAGAGCGGCGGACGCACCGCCCCCCCTCGCTCCGAATCCGCCGGCTCCGAAGCCACCCGCTCCACCGCCACCTCCTCCGCCGTAGCCGAACGAGAAGGAGGACCCGCTGCCGTAGCCGCCACCGCTGCCGTAGCCGCCACCACCGCCGTAGCCGCCACCGCCACTGCAGTAGCCGCCGCCTCCTCCGAAGCCGCTGCCCATCCCGCGAGCCAGACCTACGCCGCCAAACTTGAAGGAACGGGAGCCACCGCCGCCGCCAAGGTTGGACAACACCCCGCCAAGGCCGGCACCGGAGTACTGAGCTCCGTAGCGCACCGAGTGCACCGTGCGTGAGGAACGCGCCTCCGACATCGTGGTGGTGGTGGTGCGAGGGAGAGAGGGAGAGAGGTCAAGGAGGTAGCGGTGCTGGTGGAACTGGTGGTGGTGGACGATACGGAGGTGCCACTGCTAACTCGGGTAGAGATGAGGGCGCCACTGCTTGTGCAGTTGGCTGAAGAGGAGGAGGAAGATCGAAGCCGGAGGAAGATGACGGAGTTGATGGAGGGGAGGTGATGGAGCAAGGTAGAGCAAGAGAGACCCACGAGTTGTGTGGTCTCGACCCCGGCACCTTTTAAAGGCTAAGTTCAGCCCCAGGGAAGGGGATGGGCTAACCGCTGCTTTCACGGGCGGGACATTTATTTATTTAATATTAATGCTATTTTATATATTTTTTTACCTGGTGTTTAACCAACCCCAGTTATTTATTTTTTACATGTCATTATTTTCTTGTCCGTGTAGGAATGCGCGGTGTCTATGACAGTGCACGTGTGTGTTCGCCCGTGCCTTCACTGCGCTACCGCCACCCGAGTTCGATTCCCATTCACGACCAATGACGCTGACAGTTAACATTTGAACCGCTCCTCAAATGGATATCGTGTGCGGTGTAAACATCGCCTTGAGGGAAACAAAGACGGCCGGGCGTTGTGCTGGCCATCCGCCCCCTCATGTGCCGGCTTTCATAGGTGCTCGCTAACAACACTTGCCTCACCAGTGTGTTAAAAGCTATTCGGGGGACCTTTGTATTTGCACTTTGCAAACTGCACTTGCCCAAACAGTCTTGTTATGTGCAATGATTGAATGTGTGTGTTTGTGATTGAATGTGTGTGTTTGTGATTGACTGTGTGTTTGTGATTGAATGTGTGTGTTTGTGATTGAATGTGTGTGTTTGTGATTGAATGTGTGTTTGTGATTGAATGTGTGTGTTTGTGATTGAATGTGTTTGTGATTGAATATGTGTGTTTGTGATTGAATGTGTCTTTGTGATTGAATGTGTTTGTGATTGAATGTGTGTTTGTGATTGAATGTGTCTTTGTGATTGAATGTGTGTTTGTGATTGAATGTGTGTGTTTGTGATTGAATGTGTTTGTGATTGAATGTGTGTGTTTGTGATTGTAAACGTGGGCGCGCCTGCATTTGTGTGGGGAGTGGCAGCGTGGTGGTTGGCACGCTGCGCTGCCAACCCGGCAAAAGACAACCCGAGTTCGACTCCCGCTCATGGCCAACGCCAGTGACGAGCATTTGAGCCGATCGACTCAAATGCAGCGCCTGGTGCGATGCCTTCAACATCGCCGCTGTGGAGACAAAGACGTTCGCGCGTGGCGCTGGGCCACACACCAGCCCCTCGCGTGGCCGGGCGGTCGTCTCATGTGGGCACTGCTGGCGAGGGACAGCGGTCTCCTCTTCCACGCCGAGTGTACGTCTCGGAAGGGTCTGGGCGTACCCACGCTTTCTCCACCGCACGCGACCTGCCGATCACAGACTTTGCTGTACCCGTTTATACTAAATTACTTTTTATTGTGCCAGGCAAGGCTCACTTGATCGATATCACCTTTTTTTCAGACGCGACCTGGCCACACATGATAGCCCAACGAAGTGACTTATCGTGTGGACATTTTATAGCAGTCAAATACTCTAAACGCGTGGTGATGTTTATTCTAAATGTGGAGGGAAAATCCGGAGGACCCGGAGAAAAATCCACGCCACCACGGGGAGAGAGAAAGAGAAAGACACGCAAACTCCAAATACACAGCAACAGGCGTCAGGGTCGGGATCGAACCCACGACCTCCTGCATACCAGGCGAGGTAGTTAACATCTCCTAGCCACCGTGATGATGAGAGAGACACGCAAACTCCAAATACACAGCAACAGGCGTCAGGGTCGGGATCGAACCCACGACCTCCTGCATACCAGGCGAGGTAGTTAACATCTCCTAGCCACCGTGATGATGATGAGAGAGAGAGACACGCAAACTCCAAATATACAGCAGGTGTCAGGGTCAGGATGGAACCCACGACCTCATGTACACCAGGCGTGGTAGTCAACATCTCCTAGCCACCGTGGCGCCCCATGCTACTGGGTGGATAGAGGCGGGGCTGGAGATGTAAGAAACTTGGCACATTGTTTCAGCTACCGCGCCAGGAGATGGAATCGAGCGGGCGACTCCAGGATTGTGTCGGCTACCTTAATTTATTCGGCTAAATGTAAGTTTTTGCGCGTGCGTCAAACCGGTAACCGTGTAGACCGGGGGGGGGGGGGGGGGGTAGGATATACAAACTCCACTCGCACACACGACTGCAAAGCGGGGCGAACATACAATCTCCACCCATAAAGGCGCTTGAGTCGGGAATCGAACCCGGGGACTTCTTACTGTGAGGCACGAGCGTTAACCACTGCTCCTCCGCGCGTGTGAGTGAATGCGTGCGCGTGAGTGCGCGTGTGAGTGAGTGCGTGTGTGAGTGTGTGCGCTTGAGTGCGAGTGAATGCGCGTGAGTGCGAGTGAGTGCGCGTGTGAGTGCGTGCGTCTGTTTTGGGCGTGGTGCTGGCCACCCAACCCCCTCGTGTACCCTTCAGGCCTTCGTGGGATGCTCGCTAGCAGCACTTGTCTCTCAAGGCTATACGGGGGGGCTTTGTCTTGTGTGTGGGGAGTGGTGGGGCTGTAGTTAGCGCTTTGGGCTATAAATCCGGCGATCCGATTTTGATTCCCATTCGCAGCTTTTATGAGTGATGTTTATCTAAGCCGGTCTTGTGTCCCTCTAGGTCAACTCAACCTCAAATAAGTACCTGGTGCGGTGTGTAAAAATCGCCAATGGGGAGACAAAGGCGGTCGGGCGTGGTACTGGCCACACCAACATGACCTGGTGGAGCCTTCCAGAAATGTGGAAGCTTACTTGAGTTAGGACACACTAAACATCGACACCACATTCACATCGACACCTACACAAACACAACCACGATTCGCCACTAAGTGACTGTGACGTCACCACGGCGCCTGTGCCAGGCCAGGTACACTTTGAGGCTCGCTGACAGGTTACGAGACAGACCCAGCAGGTGCCATGGGTTGGATAAGATGACTGGTAGATGCACCAGCTTGACCCCCTACTGTGCCAACTTACTGAATTTTTGCCGCCCGGCGCTCCGCTCGTTGTTGTGAACGTCGCTCTACCTTCTGTTGTTGTTGGAGGGCGACTGCCTCCAACTGCGCAGTAGCGTCCTTCACGAGCCTCCTCCACAGAGGACGATCTTGACACCGCTGGTACCAGTGATCGGCAAGTGCACTCAGCTCCACATCCTCCTGTACCGCATCAGTCCATCTCCAGCCCATGTCGTACCTGTTTAGCCCCCTCTATGCGGCCAAACAAAAGCTGCTTGGGCATGCGGTGGCTGGGCATGCGGGCTACATGGCCCAGCCAACGCAGCCTTGCCTGCCGGAGGAGCTCACTGATGGGAATGTGTCCAAATCTTTCAAGCATTTGTGAGCTCCTCACACAATCCAGCCTGGTTAAACCCAGGATGGATCGTAGGCAGGCCAGCCTAAATGTTTGTAATCGGCGCAGATGTTCCATTAGAGGGGTCTTCGTTTCACAAGCATAGAAAAGGGAGGCCATGACTGGCCGAGAAGACCCGAAGCTTCGTGCCGAGTGACAGACCAGGTAGCTTCCACACATCGTTACGTAGCCGATGAAAAGTGTATGCCGCCCGACTGATTAGGAGTGAGACTGCTGTCAAACCGGAGCACATACACACACACGTATAGACAGCACATGGACACAATACGTGTAGACACAGCACAGCCATAGAATGAACGATGTAAAGTCAAGGACACATTGCGCATAGACAGCATATATATGAAGTAGACTGCACAATTATACATAGCACACATAGATTGTTGTCCTTTCCCCCGCACCTACGATTAACACCACGGTTGGCTACGTACGATGTGAAATAAGTTGAACATACATACATACAACACAATATACTCAGCATAGATACAACACACAAATACAGCACTGTATACACAACACACAGCACATAGACACAGCGCTCAGACATAGCAAATACACACAGCGCTCAGACACAACACAGAGAGGGCAGCTCGAGACCAAGTGTCTTTATTTGTCACGGGTGGGGGGCTCACAGGGGGTTCCAGCAGGGGGCCCACGTGGGTACAGGAGGGCCGTGAGTATTGGCAGCGCTGGGAGCCCGAGAGCTTGGGGGTGCGAGGCAGGAGGAGCATGGGGGCGCGGAGTCCCTCGCTAGATGAACGTGGAGGAGAGCACTGTGGGCGACAGTAATTAACGAGCAGGGTCACGTGGTGTGAGATTAATTAGCATTGCTTACACAGTGTTCGATCGTCATGGTCAGGTGGGTGTGCGATTGGTTTTGGTTACGTTCAAGTATAGCGAGTAACCACCACACACGGAATCATTCAAAGTCGAAGTGATTTCCTGCTCAAATGAGCATTGAGGGGCTGCTTATTTCCTCAATTACAGCCCAGTGGCGGAAATTCCATGTTCCTATGGTGGCAGCGAGTATATTCATAGGACAAGCACCATTGACTTCCTCACAAAGTAGTACTCATGTTATCGACCCCGGGGGTATGATGAGCTAAGTTAACTCCCAACCATGCCTTGAACTCAGAAACCTGTGCGGAATCACAGAAACCCATATTTACATGAAAAACACATACAGTACATAGATATCCACAGACTTACATAGAGAACCACACTCATGGGGTGAGTTGTGGTTAAACCGAGTTTTCAAATGTAATGAGTTGATGATCTCAGCCTGGTCACATGATTGCAAGATAAAATTTAGATCTGCACTTAGTTTTGGCAAAATTCTCTCTCTCAACATTAAAAAGACATTCCTGGATTAAAGGTGGTCTGCCTGTAATCCAGCACTGTGGATGAGGAGGTACAGCAAAAGTGGACCCAACCTGTTCCATCTGTATGGAATAGAGCATTGTACCCTTACGCGCTTAGGTTTTTCTGGGTTTCCTCCCACTTGTAAACACCCAATTAATTGACTGAAATCATCTTAATATATAGAGGACTGCAGAACTTGGACAATCGTTGGTAGCGCCGGCTCACCGCCTGGCTGGTGCCTTCCCACTCGTCTGTGGTTCCACACGCGTCTTAAGTCGTTCACTCTTTTCGAGAGCGAGCAACTGCTGTGGTGCATTACAATTCTAAATGATTTCGCGAATATTTTATCAGAAAGTAGAATATTCCAAAAGAGATGACATAATCAGCGATAATAACGACTTAATAATATTTCGCAAACCGGACGATTTGATTATTGTGCGCCTTACTTTGTACCATCACCATATCGTGACAACGCAATCGGAAACGCTGCGTGACCTCAAAACGATGACGGGAGACTCGTCAAACGCAGACCATTGGAACTCACTGGAGTTGCTGCCTCCTCCGTAGGACGTCCCAGCAGACGATGAGATGAAGCTTGCTCCACCCCCACGACCGCCACCACCGCCACCACCACCACCGTAACCACCTCCCAGCCCAATGGCTCTGCCAGTGGAGCCACCGACGCCGATGCCACCGCCGATGCCACCGCCGATGCCACCGCCGCCGCCGCCGATGCTACCAAAACCATACCCACCACCTAGACCATAAGCACTGGACGCTGCGCCTGACTTAAAGCTCTTGCTAGCCATGCTGTACCCCCCTCCAAGACCCCCCGACGAGTAGACGCCTCCAGCAGGACCCCCTAGGCCGCTGTAGCCGCCCCCCAGGCCGCTCATGCCAAAGTCCCCGCCGAAGGACCCCGGGGCGCCCCCCAGAGGGATCCCGTAGGCCCCGTGGCCCAGGGCTCCGTAGCCAGGGACCATATTCGTGGTGGAGGCCATGGAGACGGTGATGCCGCCACCGCTGTTGATCCTGGAGGGAAAGTGAGTGGGAGAAGAGGAGGGTTACCATTATGGCACTGGTGGTGGTTATAGAGGTGGTGGTTGATGATGAATACTGATGATGATGTTAGGGGAGGAGGTGTGGTAATCAATAATAAGTGGTGGTGATGGTGATCATGATGATCATATTGATAATGTGGTGATGGAAGATATGGCTGTGGTGATTATGGTAGCAATGGTGGTGGTGATGATATAACAAAGACAATGAAGGTGGAGATAATCATGATCTTCACCATGGTGCTAGACATGGTGACAACGATGATGATGTAGTGGTGGTGAGCTGCAGAGAATCAGATCGCAAATCGATTCAGTAACTCGTGGCGTGACTCGGTCTCACCCACACACACAGATCTGGGACCTCACCTCGCCTCCTCGCTGTCCAGGAGTTTCCTGTAGGCCGCGATCTCAATGTCCAGCGCCATCTTGGTGGCCAGGAGGTTCTGGTATTCCTGCGAGTACTGCGCGATTCTCTGCAATGTTAATTTTCAACGTTAATCCTACATCACACGTCCACTTTGGTGAACAAGAGGGTCTCAGAGCAGAGCCGGATTAATCCACAACCTAAAAAGACCTTAGGCCCTCATATTTTGTAGGCCCTCCTTTAGGTCCTCCGTGCTGAAGTAACAGCTGAGCGATGGTAGCGAGGCCCTCGGAAATATTTTGTGTTTGAATAATGATATCATTAATGACTTTTCCCCAGCTAAAGCTTGAAAAAATGTTATTAGTTTGATTAAATTGGTGTAGTGAGTGATTTATGTTTGATGAATTTACCTTGAGTTGAATAAATGTGTTAATTTTACATAGGTAAATTAATATTTTTTTATGAGTCTATCATTTTTTTACAAAACGTAATACATAGGCCCATCCCTGCTATTAACCTTAGGCCCCTCATAACAGAAATCCGACTCCGTCTCAGGGTCCCACTTGAGACCTCACCCTGGTTGTTAAATGTCAGGGCCTCGCCTTGTCCTCACGTCGAGGACCCCCAGCCCCTCACCTTCTTGATGGTCTCGAGCTCCGTGCGCAGGCTCGTCACACGCTCCTGGTACTGATCCACGTGGGTCTCGCTGCTCACCTCCGCCTCCGCAACCTGGATCTCTATCTCCGAATTCTGCCGGGGAAGCCGGTTAAATATCATCATCGTTATCATTAGCGGCTGTGATCAATCAATTGCTGAAGACCTCCCCAAAGCCTTCGCCTTCCCTCAAGATCCCGCGATGTCAACATTCATATAGCTCTTGCAAATCAGCTTGTTTCATCGCTCCATCTCTGTGATGTATTGTACTTATATGTTCATGCTCCCTGCCTTTATTGACCTGCACCGACCAGCGTGGTGAAGAATTGTCCCAATTACCCCCACGACCTGCACGATGTGGGAAAGCCTTCATCCAGCAGTGGCTTGACATAGGAACTCAAGAATAGAGGGAGACAGAAGGGAATTCTAAAGATGGACCGATCCTCGGACCACCTGACCATCCCTCGGACCATGTGCGATAAGGTGGGATCAGGTGAGAGCAGGTGGTAGCAGGTTAAATCAGCTGGGAGTAGGTGGGATCGGGTGGTAGTAGGTGGGATCAGGTGGGATCAGTTGGGAAGGTGGGAGTAGGTGGGATCAGGTTGTAGTAGGTGGGATCAGGTGGGAACCAGGTGGTAGCAGGTTAAATCAGCTGGGAGTAGGTGAGATCGCGTGGTAGTAGGTGGGATCAGGTGGGAACCAGGTGGTAGGTTAAATCAGCTGGGAGTAGGTGAGATCGCGTGGTAGTAGGTGGGATCAGGTGGGAACCAGGTGGTAGCAGGTTAAATCAGCTGGGAGTAGGTGAGATCGCGTGGTAGTAGGTGGGATCAGATGGGAACCAGGTGGGATCAGTTGGGAGCAGGTGGGAGTAGGTGGGATCAGGTGGTAGTAGGTAGGATCAGAACATGGGACCTTTCTTGCCAGTATCTAAGTATAAGAATAGGTTTTACCCTTTCAGGAAATAAAACAGGTGTTAAACTGTGCAAACACCAAAAATACCTTTTGCAAGGAATACTATCTGCATTAACCACACACAGTGCTTGTGAACATGCAAACACAAACATGCTCTTGCAATATACGCATTGTCTTTGAAACTGATTGGTCTACACCAGAGACAGCTTTCTTTAAGGTTTTTGTTTAGTGTTTGAACATCTTAACGCCTGTCAGGTGGGAACAGGGGGGAGTAAGTGGGAACACACGGGAGCAGGTGGGATCAGTTGCGAGCGTGTGACAGCAGGTGGCAACAGCTGGGATGAGGCGTGGGACAGGGCCCCCCACCGCCCCCCACCGCCCCCCACACCTGCACGCGCAGGCGTTCAATCTCGCGCTTGAGGGTGTCCGTCTGCAACTTGAGGCTGCGCACCTCCTCCCTCGCCTGCGTCAGGGCCATGGAGCTCGTCTGGGTTGTGCCTGCCACCTGGTGGATCTGGGCGACAACGATTGGGAGCAGAGGGGGTGGTGGTGGGGGGTGGTGGGGGGGGGTTCATTGAGAGGGTTCGCAACAGACCGGCGGGGCCCACGTCGGCAACTCTTCACTCGACGGACTCGAACGAAGCCGCCGTCTCTCCACCACCGTCCATCCACTCAAGCAGAAGGGGCACGCGCGCACGAGATTGTAATCAATAAATGTATCGATGAGTCGCGCGTGGTGGGGTAATGCGTGGGAACCCAGCTCTCCCAAGAACTCTGGCCAGCGGGGAAGAGTAGGCCAAAAACGAACTTGTCTAGAGCTCCTAGCGGAGGCCCTTCCACCAGCAGTGGCGTGAACAAGAAATCTCAGGGCTGCGCCTTTACTGACTTGCTTTTACGTTGCGAGCAGGGGGCTGCAGAGCGAATTACACTGTTGTACTGTACTGCTAAGCCGCCACGACTGCTCCCTGAGCTGCTCCAACCCGTACTCACCGTGCACCCCCATGTCTCTGCGTGTCCCCCTCGTGTCTCCCTCATGTCCCCCTCGTGTCTCCACTCATCTCCCTGCGTCACCCCGAACACCTCCGTGGCCCCCCTCATGTCCCCCCTCATGTCTCCCTCGTCCCCCTCAGCGCCCACCCCCCTCAGCGCCCCCCCCCCCTCAGCGCCCCCCCCACCTCAGCGCCCCTCCCCCTCAGCGCCCCTCCCCCCCCGCAGCGCCCCTCCCCGTGTCTCACCCGCGACTCCACGGTGGTGAAGGCGTCCTCCTTGCTCTTGGCGGCCAGGGCCTCGTAGTGCGCGCGGACCTCGTTGAGCGCCGCGGAGAGGTCGAGCGCCTGGTCGTAGTTGTCCACCGTGATGGAGACGGCGGCGGAGGAGCCTCCGGCGAGCGCCGCCTGCACCTCCTTGACCCTCTGAGGCGCGCGGGAGACGGTGCACGCGCAAAATGTTCACGATCACGCACACAGTGCACACTACTCTGTGTTACACACAACACGCACTACAACATCACGTGCGGCACACGCACAGTACACAACTATATATTACACACAGCATGCAGTACACATCAGAGTACACACGCACAGTACACAACTATATATTACAACATGCAGTACACATCAGAGTACACACGCACAGTACACAACTATATATTACACACAGCATGCAGTACACATCAGAGTACACACGCACAGTACACAACTATATATTACAACATGCAGTACACAGAGTACACACGCACAGTACACAACTATATATTACAACATGCAGTACACAGAGTACACACGCACAGTACACAACTATATATTACACACAACATGCAGTACACATCAGAGTACACACGCACAGTACACAACTATATATTACAACATGCAGTACACAGAGTACACACGCACAGTACACAACTATATATTACACACAACATGCAGTACACATCAGAGTACACACGCACAGTACACAACTATATATTACAACATGCAGTACACATCAGAGTACACACGCACAGTACACAACTATATATTACAACATGCAGTACACATCAGAGTACACACGCACAGTACACAACTATATATTACACACAGCATGCAGTACACATCAGAGTACACACGCACAGTACACAACTATATATTACAACATGCAGTACACAGAGTACACACGCACAGTACACAACTATATATTACAACATGCAGTACACAGAGTACACACGCACAGTACACAACTATATATTACACACAACATGCAGTACACATCAGAGTACACACGCACAGTACACAACTATATACAGTATTACAATCGCCTCGTGGTGGTTAATTAACGTGGTCACCCTCGTTAGCCCCATCACGGTAGCTAATTACCTCACGGTAGTCGCTTCGTGGTGGTTAATTAGCGTGGTCACCCTCGTTAGCCCCATCACGGTAGCTAATTACCTCACGGTAGTCGCCTCGTGGTGGTTAATTAGCGTGGTCACCCTCGTTAGCCCCATCACGGTAGCTAATTACCTCACGGTAGTCACCTCGTGGTGGTTAATTAGTGTGGTCACCCTCGTTAGCCCCATCACGGTAGCTAATTACCTCACAGTAAGTCGCCTCGTGGTGGTTAATTAGCGTGGTCACCCTCGTTAGCCCCATCACGGTAGCTAATTACCTCACGGTGGTCGCCTCGTGGTGGTTAATTAGCGTGGTCACCCTCGTTAGCCCCATCACGGTAGCTAATTACCTCACGGTAGTCACCTCGTGGTGGTTAATTAGTGTGGTCACCCTCGTTAGCCCCATCACGGTAGCTAATTACCTCACAGTAAGTCACCTCGTGGTGGTTAATTAGCGTGGTCACCCTCGTTAGCCCCATCACGGTAGCTAATTACCTCACGGTAGTCGCCTCGTGGTGGTTAATTAGCGTGGTCACCCTCGTTAGCCCCATCACGGTAGCTAATTACCTCACGGTAGTCGCCTCGTGGTGGTTAATTAGCGTGGTCACCCTCGTTAGCCCCATCACGGTAGCTAATTACCTCACGGTAGTCACCTCGTGGTGGTTAATTAGCGTGGTCACCCTCGTTAGCCCCATCACGGTAGCTAATTACCTCACGCTAGTCGACTCGTGGTTAATTAGCGTGGTCACCCTCGTTAGCCCCATCACGGTAGCTAATTACCTCACGGTAGTCGCCTCGTGGTGGTTAATTAGCGTGGTCACCCTCGTTAGCCCCATCACGGTAGCTAATTACCTCACGGTGGTCGCCTCGTGGTGGTTAATTAACGTGGTCACCCTCGTTAGCCCCATGACGGTAGCTAATTACCTCACGATGGTCGCCTCGTGGTGGTTAATTAGCGTGGTCACCCTGATTGGCCTTGGTTAGTGAAGGGCACTAATTGGCGGTGCGGTGAGGAGGACGGCGTGTGCTCACCGCCGTGTAGATGTTCTTGGTGAGCGTGATCTGGTCCTGCACCGCCTGCACGTTCGTCTGCAGCTCCACGATGGACACGTACGTCTTATCCACCTCCTGCGGGGTGGACACGGCGTGTCGGTGGTCAGCGGCCTGCCGGATTCGATCTCTCGGCGCGGCAGTCAGTTTGAACAATGGCCCAGGTTTGTGAATGTGTATCTGGTCCACGTTAGGCATCAGTGGTGGGGTCCAGTGTGGGTGTTGACGCCTCTTCCAAGACCGCCTGGCCAGCGTGCAAGAGTAGGCCAGTAGAGGTACAAAATAACTTGCTATTGTTCATATTAAAAATAAACGATGGATAATCGGTTCTAAAATGACCAAAACAATACTGGCGAATCGCCTGATGAAGCTGGTTATCACCAACGAAACATTGCACTCGAACTGTAAATGTGATTTACTCTCCAATGTACCGGTGTGTTGAAGTAGTTACTAATTGGCACGTTTTATTTACATGTCAAACCTTAATAATTGTCTGTCAGGTGGTGGGTTTAACAACATGTTTAGACGATCTGACCCAAAAAACTTTATTAGACACTATCCCCATCGTGCTGGGGCTTCAGCACGTGAGCTGTCGTGCTATTAATATCGTGCTCGTATAATGGCTACAGCGCAATCACGTACGTCCTTCAGGGTGTTCCACTCGGCCTCCAGCGTGCGCGTCACCTCGTTCTCCTGCTCGTACCTGTGCACGGTCATTAGAAAAGGTGGGGGGGGGGGGCATAATTACCACAGGGTGGGGGGCCAAACCAACACAACCCTGACCCTAGCTGAAACCATGACATCAGCTTTACCCAAACCGTGACCCTAACCCTGACTGTAATCTTGATTGATCTCCGATCTAAACCCTGATCCTCAACATTACCCAGATTCTAACCCTGACCATGACAATAATTGTGACTCTACCGATGATCATAACCCTTACCCTGACCTCAATCCTAACCCTGAATCCAACCCTGACTGCAATCGTGACCAAACAACGGTCTTATTCCAAACTCTGAATCTAGTGAAGATCTTAAACCCTGACCCTTATCTTTAACCCTACCCTGATGATAATGATAGCAATGATGATGATGACAATGATGAGCCGAGACAAGCCAATTTAATTACAGGACTTTTTTAAGGTAATTTACTGGGCTGAATCCAACAACTTGCTCCGCTTGAAAGCCCGGTTTAATAACGGCCGGCTAAAACCCAGGATCTCGATGGTGCCAGATCAGCATCTGTCTCGGACATGGCCATTGTGAACCCCCTGGGGCATGAGGCCAATGCAGCTGTTTGTTGTTTGGATTCTGTATTTTTTTTTAGCTGCCACGGTTGAGACATGAGTATAGATACATACCTCGAGTAATGGGGCTTGGGGGGGAAAAAAGATTCGGACAATATTGGCTGGTTGGCTGCTTGCTGGGTGGTGTAGGAATGGAAACATTTGAGAATGTTTAGGTCAGTTTTTTAACGCTTTCTAAGTTTTACAGTGTTTATGGTAGTATGGACTCGCGTTATTAAAAACCGACTACATTGATCAAAGGGTTGCCCAAAACTTTGGAGATGCAAACCAGGACAAAGGACTATTTAAAAACCTGCGAAGGCATTTTGCCCTGACTGCTTTCCACGAGCTACCACACAGCTAATTTAATATACTGCCGCTGATGTTGGAAGGCATTAACTTAATCGATGAGCATGAAATATGTATCCTAACTTGTTTAATCTGGGACCATGCTGCGTTCCCACAGCCACTTGAAATTGGCTGCCCAGGTTGGTGAATTGGCACGGTGTGGCCGGCCTTGTTTCCTGTAATAGCCGGTCGCCTCATTTACATGAGACGGCCAACACGGGTTGAGTTGATTTCTCCCAGAATTCTGAGTTGCAAGACAATGGGAGTTGTTAAAAAAACTAAAAACTTGGTATTTACACGATGTTTTAAAGTTGACTTATTCTAAAAGTTTTGGCAAGGCATTCCCAGGAATATTTATGAGTTTTCCAGAAAATAATGCCAAAATGTAGCAAAAAATAAATGGCAACAAATTACGTTTTAATTTTAGTTTGGAATAACAAACTACCTCAATGATCATGAAACGGAGTAGATTTTTTCAGATTTATTTTCACTTCCTTCTGGCTATGGAGAGGAAGGAGAGGGATGGCCCAGCCATTACGGACGGGAAGCCCCAATCCCAGCCGGCACAGCTTGGATCTGGTTTCGAATGGCCATGGAAACACTGCATGAGAGAACCTGACTTAAAGGTACAACTTCATCGTACAAGGTAGTCCCTGAAGGCATTCTTCTGGCAACAACCATGCTATTTTCTGTAATTTTCACGAGCCATCCTTGAAGTTGTGTAAAGCTTTCGAGGCGCTTTGTTCTCGGGTCTTAACTTGAACTACATTTGTCCAGGCCGGTGGCACAGAAAATATTCCCCACTCGACACACCCCATCCAGTATATCTGTCGCTATGGCTCTGGCTGTGAGCCGCATAGTCCTTCTGCAGTCTACCAGTGACAAATATTCCCACGACAAATTAAGCCCTCTCTCTGGTCACACATTTTCTGCATCTCTCACGGCTTTGCGTCCCAGTCGGCCGCCCCTCACCACCCACCCCCCAATGTCAGACCAATGTCCTCACTTGAACGTGTACTCCTGGATGGCGGTCTGGAGGTGGTCTCTCTCTGACACCAGGGCCGTCTTATTGGCAATCAGCGTGTCGAGTTGGCCTTGGTACGAGCTGGTGATGGCCCCGATCACCACGGCCGTGTTGGCGGGGCCCGTGGGGTCCGAGTTGGTGTACATGGTAATCTGGGCTTTGAGGATGGCGTTGCGCTTTTCCAGATCTCGCACCTGACTCGCACGCACGCGGTGAGGGAGAGTTAGGGTCAGCATGGGAGGGGGAACGCCGGGCATGCTGCGTGTGTCTGTGTAAGGGTTTGTATGTGTGTGTCGGTGTAAGGGTGTGTGTGTGTGTATTGGGAGCGGTGGCACAGTGGTTGCCACTAAGTGACACGAATACGGCCACCCCAGTTTGATATCCGCTCACAGCCAATATCAGTGACGAATATCTGAAGCGGTTCTAGGTCTCCAATCGGTTGACCCAACCTTAAATTGTGTGGTGTGTAAACATTAACACTAGGAGACAAAGGCGGCCGGGCTTGGTACTAGCCACACCATCCCCTCACAAGTGTGCGATTCTGACCTTTATAGGAGTTCACTAACAGCACTTGCCCTAACAGCCTATTAAGGCTATGTGGGGATTTTTTTCTCTTTGCTTTTGCTTGTATGAGTGTATTGGTGTCTGTGTGTATTTGTCTGTGAATGTGCGCGAGAGTAATTGTGTGAATCTTTAGGTGTGCATATCTATGGGTGTGTGTGTGTGGCACAAGCGTCGTGGTGACGTCACCGCCACTTAGTGGCGAATGGCGGTTGTTATTGTGTGAACGTGTGTAAGTATGTGCTCGTGTGACGTCGCGTATGTGTGCAAGCCCCTAAATGTGTGTGTCTGTGAATGTGTGTGTGTGTAAACGCGTGTGTGTAAATGTGTGTGAGAGTGCCTCTGAAGTTCACTGTCACTGCACGTCCTGCGTTTCTCACTCGCTCAAAGGTTTTGTAACAAAAAATTTGGACAAATCGCAGAATTCACAAAACCCATGACTGAGCCCCCAGCCTCATGCAGATGCTAGTACCCCCCCAGGCACCACTCCCCTCGCTATGCACATAGATGAGTGCAGCACACGCTGCAAAAAAATACAAAGATCCCCAGTATAGCCTTTGATAGGATTCTGGGACAAGTGATGTTAAGAAGCATCAATTAAGATGCACACATTCACACACACGCATTTAAAGTCAAATATCCCCCTTATAGCCGGCTGGGACGATGCACCAAAGGTTGTTGTGGCCAACACCACGCCCAGCCTTTTTGTCTCCCCCTCCCCCCCATTGCTAATGTTTTCACACCGCAGCCTGAGGCGACCAAAGTTAAGCCCAGCATCGGTTCTGATTTCACTTTCCACTAATGTTAGTTATGGCCAGGAATTAAACTGGGGATCTTCCAAATTTGTACCGCAATGCACTCACCACTGCTCTCACACGCACACACACATCACCAGGGCAGTTGTTGGGAGTGGCACCCAGGGGTCAGTGACCAAGGGGAAGAGAAGACCCAAAGCTAGGTTGTGGCGATTGGACCGTAAGAGTCATCGTCCTTAAAGGACTTGTTAACTTGATAACAAGGTGAAGAGCCAGAGCGAGATGGTGGCAGCGGTGGTGGTAGTGGTGATGATGATGCTGGGGCTGTAGGAACTGTTCTTGGAGGTCACACGTAGACTGTGCAGAAGGAAGGAAGTGATGGCGAGGTATTGTGGTGGCTGCAGTTTTCACAGATGGCCTCCAGACGTTGGCCTGCACAGAGCTCCTAGCCTCACTCCTGGTGGCTCTACAGCTCCGCTCAGTCAATGTGAATATGGCAATATTATTGAGTTTTTTTTTGCCAGGTAAACCACGAGTTTAAGCTGTTAGATAATTTTCAGAGGCGATATTGGCCACACGTGATAGCTCCTAGAATTTGTTGATATCATCACACCTGGGAATTTATAATAGCAAAAATAATGTCTACGCATGTGTACAGTGTATATGAGCACACCTGTACATGTAATGCTGTGGAGTGACTAAAACTGTGAACTTTTGTGGCACTTTTCAGACAACGGCATACATTTAGCGATGCCCTCCCCCATTGACTTAACTATGAGAATTTTCATAATTTCAATGGCACAAGGGCAGCATGAGCAGCAGCAGCAGAAATTAGCGTAATTGGTTTAATTATAATTTTCACCATTCCAAGAGCACAAGGCCATCATGATGGTGATATGTTTCACAGACGAGCATCATCTGCCATTGGGACACAATGTTGCCCATGTTGTTTTACCCAATGATGTAATTTTCTGGTAGCTTTCTAAAACTTTCTTGGAACATTTTGACCATGACACCGGCACATGTCATGGGATCTTTAACGTCCGCGTGTGAAGCAGACGGCGCGTAATATTTTATGATTCACACCCGCGGTATTAACCAGGGCAGTTGTTGAGCTCGACAAGTGGCGAACATGCTACCGCTGGGCCACGTCAGTGCCCCAGTGTGATGTCACGGTGACGAGATATAACTACCTGGTATACAGGAGGTCATGGGTTTGATCCCGACCCTGACGCCTGTTTTATATTTGGAGTTTGCGCGTTCTGCCCGTGGTCCCGTGGATTTTTCTCCGGGTCCTAAGGTTTTTCCCTCCACATGTAGAATCAACATGTGTTTATAGTATTTGGCCGCTATAAATTTCCACACGATAGGCCGCTTCATTGAGCTGTCATTTGTGATAGCCCTTCTGAAAAAGAGCTATATAGCTCGGTGGGCCTTACCTGGTGAAATAAACATAGTAAAAAAATCTATAGTGTCCACTCAGACGCCGCCTCACCCTGTCCACGAAGCCGGCGAAGCGGTCATTCAACTTCTGCAGCTCCTCCTTCTCACGGAGACGCGGGCCTTGCACCATGTCCAGTGGCGGGAAGGACGCGGGGTCGATGTTCGGGAGCCCCAGGGTGGTGAAGCCATGGGGGGCTCCCCCGACGGGAGCGGCTCCCCCCAGGGGCGTAGACCCCATGGGGACGATGCCCGCGGGCCCCCTGCCCGGTTGGTCGCTCCCCCACGAGGGGTTTACGCCGTAGGTCCCGACCGAGATTGGCCTGCCTAAGCGCGACCGGAACGGCGCGGTGATGTTGTGCAGGGCGCTGACGGAGGCTGTGCCCCGCGATCCGATCCCCAGGCCTCCCGGCACGATCCCCGCCGGACCGGACCCCAGAGGTCCCAGCTGGCCCGGATGCATAGCACCGATGTACCCCCCAAACAGGGGGGCGGACCCAAACCCTAAGCCATAGCCACCCGTGACCCCCAGACCGGTCATGCCGCCACCTCCGGCGACTCTGGAGAGGCCAATGCCGCCGCTGCTTCTGCCGGCACCGAAACCGGCGATCCGGGATGCCGTGACCCCGGCGCCGGTCCCCAAGGCGAATCCGCCTTGTCCCGCGCCAAAGGATTTCTGCCGCAGCGTAGCGAGTCCCTTGCCCGTGTAGACGGCACCTTGACGCACAGACCGCGCGCTGGCGTGCGCGGCCGTGGCACCGGCACTGCCGCCGGCACCGCCGCCAACAGCACCGATCAGTCTGCTGCCGCTCGTAGCACTGCCGATCGCAGCACTGCCGATCGCAGCACTTCCGACCGCGCTGCTGCCGATCATGCTGCTGCTCGCGCTGGCGCTGCTCGCGCTGGCGCTGCTCGCGCTGGCGCTGCTCAAGCTGGCGCTGCTCAGGCTGGCGCCACTCACGCTTGCGCCGCCAGCAACGGCGGTGGCGACCCTCTCCATCTCTCGGAGGTGGCGAGAGATCACAGGAGGCACGGAGAAGTGTCTAACCAAGGTCCGATGGGAGGGAGATTAGAGATGCGGGACTGCCGGACCGAGCACCAAGTAAGGGGGGCCACAGAGTGCGGCCGCATTTATATCGGCGAGTCAGTGTGCGAGGGGGTGTGAGTCGGGGTGCATCGCGGTAGCCACCACGGGGGCCGTGGGGTGTGCGTGCAGGTGGCCTTGGCAGGGGTGCGGGGAATTGTGCGATTAACATCCCCACGTGCGGTTGTATTTGCAGGTGGGTTCAGGGGACGCGTGATTTGGAACCCTCGGGCTAAATTTCCCTATGACATGAGGCCCAAAAAACCATGGCATCATCGCCACCACGCCATGAAATAGTTTGCCATTTAATGAAACTACAAGCGCACGTATAAATTTTGCTCAACAAATGGCACGGCGACCCGTGTAACTTCACTGGACTGTCAACGTATCGGCAAAGCTCGGCAGAACTTCGGCGAATGCTGCTTCTCGACATAATTTTTCGTAAACCCGTGCCGATGTCTTCCATCGGTGACAACGTGGCAAATCGAGCACAGAAGTGTTTAAGCCCTTATTATCATGAATCGGAACGTGGTGCCTGGAATTCCAGTGTGATTAAATGTAATGGATTTTTCTGTCACCGAGAGGCTTCGTCAACGTTCCTGAATACGGCCAGTGAGTAAAGTGGCCTCCCCTGCATTCCAGTCTCGCAGAACCACGATTTTCTATGATCGGAAACCTCGTCAGGCAAAGCTGCAGGCTTGAGGTATTAGTAGAGAAAAATGCAACCCAAGGTGAATAAGGGTGGACATTGTGCATACGGTGGCCACTCAGTATTCGGTGTTCTGTTACCTGTATATGGCAGCACGTGGTGGTCCTGCTACGTTGATCTTGACAGAACAGTGCAGCGATTTTATAAATAACAACTGACCAGCCGGACAAAACTTTTATTACATTTTTTTATATTTGTGTTCGTTCATTATTTCAGAATGTCTTGATAAGTATTGTATTGCACCGTAAAATATTTAAACTGTGATTGCCCATTTGTATCTGAAATATATCACTGTAGTGTAAACAATGTTTACAGTGGGGGACGTTTTCATCTCGGGTACAGGGTTATGGTTGGTGTTTGGGTTAGTGGAGCTCAGAGGCTCATTACTCAGTCCAATCCACAGTCATGAACCATCCAGCCTCTATCGTCCACTGCTCCAGGAAGACCAGCGTGTCTTTGTTAGTCTGGAGCAGGGGTGAGCAACCTGCGGCTCCGGAGCCGCATGCAGCTCTTTTAAGGACTGCCTCGTGACGTTATTCACATGCATAAGATATTTTTTGGGTTAGATGGCATAAATATAAATGTGTCGTTAAACCTGCCACCACCCGATACAGCCAATTAGTAAGGTTTGTCACGTAAACTAAACATGCCAGGTGGTGGCGGGTTTAACGACGCATTTATTTTTACAAGATCTAAAACCAAAAACATCCTATTATGAATATTTTTAGCAAAATCCGAAGTGTTATTCACATGCATTTCGGCTCTTGAAAGAGGTTTTTTTTTTTACAAATCCTAAAAAAAATGGCTCTTGTTATTTTGGTTACCGACTTCTGGACCACAAAAAAGCCGACGGTCCTCTTTTTACAGAAAGAGCATGCTACACACGGCAGAGACGATAGCTAACGCTGCTGGGAGAGTGGCTCCCTCCCTTGCCCCTGTGAATTGCCAGCTTTGTTGTAGGCCAGTGAGCGCCTGAAGATGGAGGGTCTTTGGGAACATTTCGAGTGGGCTCCGTGGAGCGCGAGCTCGATCGGGCGTGGCCGAGTCCAGAAGGACTCGCACCTGGGCAACAGACGTCACTTAAAGGACACCTGCACCACTGTTCACGGAATGTATTCAAACAAGGAGACGGACGCGCGATTGTTTTGTCCTACGCACGCGCGCACGCACGCTCGCTCCATTTGACTCCTTAATGTGCGGTCGCGTTGTCGACTTCTGTCAGACACCGAGCTAGCACTGTCGAGATCCTCGGTTCGAATCCGAGGTTTTGGTCGACTTGACTGATAAACTGGGTTCTCGAGTGAAGCAACTTGATGGTCACAGTCTAAGTCGCCAATGATTTGTGTAAATACTCACAGGCCTTGCAGACAGACCCCATATACTTGCACAGAGACCCAAACATGTACAGAGGTGCATTACCTGAAACAGACTCATAGCCTTCCACAGATTCAAAAACTCACTCAGAGCCCCATAGCCATTCAACTTATTTGGGGGTGGTGCTGCTGCTGTATTGGCAGTGGTGCACAAGCACAAATAAGATAATTCAGCACATTTGTCAAAAACACTGCGGCGTTAAAAAACAAAAAGTAATATATTAGTTGACGTTTTAGGCAATGGTCCTTCACAGCATGTAGAGGCTTGAGAGGAAAAGTGGACCATCGCGACACAGACCCACAGACTCGCGAAGAGCGACATAGACTCACAGAGACTCATAGACTCTCGTAGAGACACTTGCATGAACCGACTTGCGATTCAACCGGATTCCCAAGTGTGACAGTTTATGTTATTTGGTTGCCAAGCGCAAATGACACAACAAACTCAACACATTCCGTGTCAATATCACTGTATGGCCTTAAAAGGAAATAAATACATATAATAGGCAAAGTATTTGGCAAATAGCCCTCCGCCACAGCAGATAACGGGTACTATGCAAGGATTACGGGCAGTTTTCAAGGGCAGTGCTACGACGCTTGTCATCAGGTTCAGTTGTCCAACAGGACATGCAATCGCCCACCTTTGTTTTAGCTTTATAGGTAGCTGCTTAGCTGGCTGCATAGCTAGCTGTAGAGGTAGCTGCATATCTGGCTGTAGAGGTAGCTGCATAGCTAGCTGTAGAGGTAGCTGCATAGCTGGCTGTATAGGTAGCTGCATATCTGGCTGTAGAGGTAGCTGCATAGCTGGCTGTAGAGGTAGCTGCATATCTGGCTGTAGAGGTAGCTGCATATCTGGCTGTATAGGTAGCTGCATATCTGGATGTATATGTAGCTGTAGAGGTAGCTGCATATCTGGCTGTATAGGTAGCTGTAGAGGTAGCTGCATATCTGGCTGTAGAGGTAGCTGCATAGCTGGCTGTAGAGGTAGCTGCATATCTGGCTGTAGAGGTAGCTGCTTAGCTGGCTGTATAGGTAGCTGCTTATCTGGCTGTATAGGTAGCTGTAGGGATAGCTGCGTAGCTAGCTGTAGAGGTAGCTGCATATCTGGCTGTAGAGGTAGCTGCATAGCTGGCTGTAGAGGTAGCTGCATATCTGGCTGTAGAGGTAGCTGCATATCTGGCTGTAGAGGTAGCTGCATATCTGGCTGTATAGGTAGCTGTAGAGGTAGCTGCATATCTGGCTGTAGAGGTAGCGGCATATCTGGCTGTAGAGGTAGCTGCATATCTGGCTGTAGAGGTAGCTGCATATCTGGCCGTATAGGTAGCTGCATATCTGGCTGTAGAGATAGCTGCATATCTGGCTGTATAGGTAGCTGCATATCTGGCTGTAGAGGTAGCTGAATATCTGGCTGTATAGGTAGCTGCATATCTGGCTGTATAGGTAGCTGTAGTGGTAGCTGCATAGCTAGCTGTAGAGGTAGCTGCATATCTGGCTGTAGAGGTAGCTGCATATCTGGCTGTAGAGGTAGCTGTAGAGGTAGCTGCATAGCTGGCTGCATAGCTAGCTGTAGAGGTAGCTGTATAGCTAGCTGTAGAGGTAGCTGCATAGCTAGCTGTAGAGGTAGCTGTAGAGGTAGCTGTGAAGCTCAAGGACTCTGCAGAGATAACATCTGGCACAGGGTTGGGACAACTCTCCCTGAAGCCTCTGATCTCACCATGACGTCCCACGCACCGGCCAGAGAACCAAATGTTGATAACAATGAGATGAGAGGAGGGGGGGGAAGGTCCTAGTGGACTTCAATGGTGGACATGGCAGAGGCGCTACCTCCTGCAGTCAACCGGGGTTTAAAGGACAGCAGACCAAACCAATGGAAATCGTGAAGCTCGAATTGAATGCCTTAATGGGACTTGTGATTTGGAATCGTGAGTTGACGATCTAGGTAAAGTTGTTACACTGCTTGGACAATCACCAACTGTCCCTGCGGGTGTGACAGGATTCATGCGAGTGTCCATTTCCCAGGGCTTACCCACACAACTCTTGACCGATTTTACTTAGACATTGTGGGATAAACTAAGAGAAGACCATGCTGGGATCAGCTACAGATGAAGGGCAAAAGCTCACACGGAGACCCACAGACTCGCACGGCAATCCAGACTCGCACGGAGACCCACAGACTCGCACGGACACCCACAGACTCACACGGAGACCCACAGACTCGCACGGAGACCCACAGACTCGCATGGAGACATCACTATGGACACCTGGCACTCCTCGTCGATCTTGCCATTGGCTGCCCTCGCCGGGGTTTAGTCCACCCGAGCAGAACGGTGTATGGGGAGAGTGTCCACTGCCACATACAATGAGCTACTTGTAACTCCACTGGAACCTCCGAGTTGTGGTGTGGCTGCCCTGAGCCAGCCTGAAACAGGTCGGGGGAGCAGGGGTTGCTTTTCCACTGCACAAGCCTAACCGTCCCACTGACGTTACAAACACTGTGTGGTGAAGTCAAGATGTGCATAGATGCGGCGGCGCTGTTTGGAGTTTAACCGACTTGACGTCACACACATTGTAGATGTCATTAGCCCCATCCCTTGCCCATTTTGGACCAGAGCCAGATTCATGTAAAGTATATTGTATAACCAGCTGAGAACTCAAGGGACCAGGATGTCTCATTTGCAAGACAGACCTGGGGTGACCCGGATGTCTTGTAAGGCTAGCTTCCGGCTTGACCTGGGGAAATGCAAGTGGAAAAAACACCTGTGCCGTGCTTTCCCATGCTGCCATTGCTCTGATGCGAAAGTGGGAAAGTGGTATGAGAAGAATAGGCGACAGCGGAGTACCAAAGCCAGTATGGGGTGTATATGGAGTGGCACCTTAGATTGACCGCGCCTACATCCTGTGGGGTCACTTTGGAGGGCATTTGTCTCAACATTGACGATTACCAAACCAGATGAAACCCGCACGTGGTCCTGTAGAGTCGGGAGCGTGTCTTTAATAATTAACATGTTTTAACAGTCAAAAAAGATCTCACTTCAGGGTCACAAATTCATATTTATTTTTTCTATTGAGTTGAATCTGCAATAGTTACATAAACGTATAAAATATACAATGGTGTAAACGTACAAGATTATATTCGTAATATAAAAATTACCATTTCTCAATCCACTGCTGGATGAAGGCCTCTACAACTGTCGGTCATGAGGGTTGTTTTGACGATGCTTGACCGCACTAATCAGTGCAGGCTGGCGAAGGGAGACGAGATTCAGGACCGGTTCGGAAGTCACTTGCCACTGATGTCAGCCATGGCTGGGTAATTAACACAGGTCGTCGTGTTCATGGCGCAGTGCTCCACCGGCTCCTCACACTGCATATTCATTGCGAAATAATGATGATTGCAAGTATGATTCAACTGATGTATCATGAATGTCAGAAGTCATTTTACTGAAAGAATTAGCATAGCGGCATCTGCATGTAACCGCATCTCAAGACAATACAGAAAGTAAGTTAGCTTATATGTTTGGGAGAGGCAGTCGATCATAGGCGGAGAGAAAAGGGGATAGTCTTGGACCTGGACATAAACAGGGAGTCGATAGCATAGATGGCTTGGGGAAGGGATTTCCAGACTGGGGACAGCAGAGGAGAATGAGCGACCTCCCACTGAGAAAAGATGAGGGGGTAGGAGAATGTTGAGGGTAGTAGGGCAAGAGGGGAGGGGTAGTAGAGTGTGTGAAGGGGAGCAGAGTGAGATGAGAGTGGAGGGGTAGGAGAGTGTTGGAGGTGAGTAGAATGAGAGGGGAGGGGTAGGATTGAGTGAAGTGTAGTAGGACAGAAGGGGTAAGCGAGTGTGTAGAGGGGAGTAGAGAGAGATGAGAGGGGGGGCATGTAGGCAGGTGTGAGTGCAGGGAGGATTTTGGACGCTGGGACTCCTCAGCGCCTCGAGGACACGTCGCATTCACCGAGGGGGTTTCCGGATCCCCTCCCACACGGAGTACAACACAACTCTCACACTTGTTGAGAGCCCGCGAGGCTTCCTGGATAAATAGACATTACAAATAAAATACATTATTAATCATTAGATGCTTTACGGATCCAAATGATACTGTAACATTTCTTGTAATGGTACAATGGTCCCCTTTGGATACCCTTGGGGGGATCATTGGCACTGCCCTGGTTGCCCAAGGGGCTCGTCGTTGTGGTTCTTGTTGGGCTCATGGTCGCAGTGCCACGGTGTCGCCCTCCTTCCCGTGTTTTCCTGCCCTGGCTCCCTCCCTCCCCACCGACACCGCCTGCCACCCGAACGTAGTTTTTTTGATCAACTATGTTGTTTAAGTTAAGGGTCTCAAAAATGCGATTGCATGTAGACAACCCATACGTTCCAATTATTGTTTACTTAACGCAGAGGTTTTCACAGCCAATATTACCATTTCTAATATAGTTTTGGGTTAAGGCCACAAAGACTTTGCCAGAATTCCGGTCTTCAACTCTAGCGGAATCAATAATAATTGGCGCATCGTTCAACGCTTGTACATCATGTGACCGTTTAAATCGTTGGGTGGTCAAGAGTTATGCAACAAATTGGACCAGATCATTCCAGTACATGGCCTAACCCAAAAATATAAATTGTAAAATTATTATTGATGTTGATGTGTTCAGTGATCGGCCTTCGCTCGAGTCCATCTCCTGGCCATACGTCCCCGCCGTGCCGACAAAAGGCTCCGCTGCGTGGTCACTCGGCCTCTACTGGCGGAGCAGGTGCAGCACAAGTTCCTCGTCTTCGGCCAGAGACAGCCCCGTGTCCATCACCCTCCCGCCAGCATCATCATCATCGTCGTCGTTCGACTGTGCCCGTCGCCGCTTGCAGAGAGGGGCCATGCCGCGGCGGTCCCTGCTCGTCGCCATTGGCGTCTTTGGCTCTCCACCATCCTCGCCGCTCTCCTGCGACGAGCTGCGGTGGGGGAGGGGCGAGCAATAGGTCAGGACACGTGCAAGGAATCCGGCCAAATTTGTGTCGTAAAGACCCTACACGGCCCCGACACGGTCAACAGACTAAATTGTCACCTTGCGTGCGCAAGGGTTTAATGATGCACCGATTATTATATTATCAATTCAGTTCACTCACCGGTGGAGTTGAACAATTCTCACATCCAAAGTTAGTAGCAGTTACTTTTAATTGACATGTGGTTGTCCGATAGTGTCGGGTGGAGGGGAGGGTCTTATGAAAAAAATTTGGCCAGATCATTATGGCGTAACCAAAAAAAACAATAATGACTCAATTCTTACTGGCTGCCAAACCCTAAGTGTTAGGTTTATACAATGTGGTTTTAATGTGGAGTGCTGACAGCTCTCTCTCTGCTGGCTCGATGGCATGCGGTGACTGGAGTAGTGGCACGATGATGTTAAGAAGTCCCACATACATCATCAGACATGGTCAATCCACTGCTGGACGAATGCCTCTCCAAGCCACCGTCATCCCACAATCTTGCGATGTCTTAAATCCAACTTGCGACTGCCCGCAAACTAATCTCACTGCTCCATCTCCTCCACATGATGGACGTCCCCTCGGACGCATTCCATTCCTTGGCTACTACTCCGTTGTTAATCCTGCCCCAAGCCCACTCGCTTTGCTCAATAGCTTAGAGTAATGCCACTGTGGCCATCAAAGAAATGTAATATACAATCGGTGACGTGTTGGGCAATGGCCCTTCTTCATAGCACATCAACCAAGAGAGGCTAGACAGATGGAGTGGTTAATAAGAGTTGGAGACTGCAATTATAAACACTATGGGTGACAATATTTGAATTGTGCATATGAACATGTACTCAACAGTAGCTGTTGGGTACCACACACCCTTCACTGGTTATGGGGCAACGTAGCTCAAAGCAGAGGACGGAAAACTAAATCCATCGCACATCTGTGCTCCCCACCTTCACCGACCCGCGCTGACCAGCATGGTGAAGTATAGTCAAATAACTCCCCGCGACACGAGCGGCATGCAGAAGCTCTCATCCAGCAGTGGATTTGGGAGTTGCTACGTGCATACCTGTCGCCCTCCTCGGCGACTCCACGTTTCTCCCCCTCCTCATCGCGGTACTTGTCGGGGTCAGGCAGGGTGCTGGGGTCAAAGTCCTCTCTCTCATCGTCGCTGTCGTCGCTGCGGCCGAGGACAGCGGTGCCCTCCTCATCCTGCAATGCACACGCGCGCAGGTAAGTAAAGGTACAAAGACACCCCATATAGCCTTTGACAAACTGATAGGGCAAGTGCTGTTATGGAGCACCTATGAAGGGCGACATAGCACACAAGGGGGTGCTTGGCCAGCACCACCCCTGACTGTCTTTGTTTACCCAGTGGCGATATTTACACACCACATCAGGTACTCAAATGAGGAACGATTCAGATAATCATCATTGGTGTTGGCGGTGAGTAGGAATCCAACTCAGGTCACCAGGTCACCAGCGCAACACACTAACCGCTACACTCTACAGAGGTTACTCAAACACAAGTACACAAAGGTATGCAAAGGTACATACATATACACATCTGTACATGTGACAGATCCCCTCCCCCCCGTGTACTCTAACAAGCTGTTGGGGCAAGTGCTGTTAGTGAGCACCTACAAAGGCCGGGACAGCGCACAAGAGGGAAGGGTTTGGCCAGCAGTATGCCTGGCCACCTTTGTCTCCCCAGTGCTGGTGTTTGCACACCGCACCAAGTACTCATTTGAGACCGAGTCGACCTAGGGGTGGCCCAAACCTGGTTTCTATATCACTCTCCCAGTGTGGTTAGCTGTGGCTGGGAATCAGGTGTCCAGGTTGTAATCGGAGTGCGCTAACCACTACACACAGACTTAGGTACGTACTCGCACACAAATAGGCATGTGCACACAAACAAAGACAGATCCTCCGCATAGCCTTAACAGAATGTTGGGGCAAGTGCTGTTAGCGAGCACAAAGACACACGAGCAAATGCAAGGACAGATCACACTCGTCACTCGCATCACGCGTTCGTCTCATCACACGCTCGTCTCATCACACGCTCGTCTCATCACACGCTCGTCTCAACTCGCTCGTCTCACGCCCACCACACTCTCCACGCTCACTACACTCCACGTGCGCTGGGCCGCACCTAGGGAGCGGTGCATAGCAGAGCGCAGCGGAACGCACACCTCTTCGCCAACTCCTCAGGTGCGGAGGAGAGCGGATAGAAAGGGGAGGGGAATAGAGCAGAGAAGAAAGAAGAGGAGGGGAGGAGAGTGTAGTGGAGAAGAAAGTGGGAACGAGGAAAGGGGAGAGATGAAGGGGAAAGGGGGCGGTGCAGAGGAGAGATGAGAAGGGAGAGAAGGAAGAGTGAAGGGGAGGAGAGTGGCGTGAGGCATGTGTGGATCTGTCTCGCCCCCAGGTAGGGTAGGGGATGGGACAGGAGGGGCGGAGAGCGGAGGGGAGAGGGCAAGGGAAGAGGGGAGTGGAGCAGTGGAGGAGAGTGAGTTAGAGAAACAGAAGCGCGAGTCCAGTGTGCATCACACGGGGAGGAGAGCTCATCGTTCTCGGACCGACCGAGTCCCCTCTCGCCGAGTTCCAGGCTAGGGTCACTCGGAGCGATGCGCTCCGTCAATGAGCACTGGGAGGGACCGCGCGACTCCCACGCACACCATGTGGATTCTCACTGCTACATTGTAGGGTTGCGAGAGACGCTCACAGCTTAGGGAGGCCGACAACCAGCAGTGGATTGGTCATGAGTGACGACGATGATGAAGATGGTCATGATGCCACCCCATCACCCCCATTTCTTCAGTATGAATTATTTTTTTGATCGGCTGTTAAAGTTGCGCGAGGTCAAAAAGCATCGCCAACTACGTAAAACATTTTTTAAAACCAATCAGGTCCCCAATTGGGCTGCTGGCATCATCACATGATATAAATGCGTTTTCTTTTGGACCACTTGCAGTAAGCAGTGCACCACTTAGAATTTGCACAAGTTGATATCGGGTTTGCATCGAGTTGGGTGAGCCAGCATCCGTACCACAGCTTATTTTTATAACGGTTGCTGAGCAAAGGCCCAAAGCGGCCAGCAACAAACAGCACTATTGAAGCTGCAATAGATAAAGAGTTGCTACGTTTCTTGAGTACAGCAAGGTTATTATGAGGCGAGAGAGTGTTGTGACCTGCATTGCGGTGAGCGAGTGGATAAGTGTGCTGTTGACCTGAGTGTGGTGAGTGAGTTGGTGAGTGTGGTGTTGTGACTTAGTGTGGCGAGTGAGTGAGTGGGTGAATGAATGAGCGAGTGGGTAATTGTGTGTCTGTGATCGGAGTGTGGTGAGTGAGTGGGTGAGCGTGTTACTGTGATCTGCAGCGCATTGGTTGAACCGTGGTGGTGGATTAAATGAAATCATCAGTCCTTAACACGAGTGGTGGAATCAACAAGCGAAGTTCACGGGAAAAGCAACCACTGTAGTAGCAGTAGCAAAAGAAGAGTAACAAGGAGGTGACTGAACACTGTTAAGCGAGCGCAGTGGATGGAGTGAATCGGTGAGCGTTGGATTGTCAATCCATGCCGGGCGTGTGAGCATTTGGGTTTTAGGGGCAATGCCATAACATTGTTAAAAATTATTTATGTTTTAATTAAACTTGTCTACACATGAACAGGGCAGGGTCCCCCACCACAGTAACTCACAACGCTGCCCCCACAATGCCGCCCTGATTTACATAATTGGCTTGTATCCAATTAACCCCTTCCACACCCAATTATTTATCACAATTAGATTTTTATATTTGCCACTGTGGTCAACAGGAAAGACACAGCCCTGCAATTGCGCGCTCACGCCACTGCTGGCAGAAGGGCCTCGACCAAAGGGAGCCTCTCTAGAGATCCCCTCATCTTCCACGCTGGCCAAACATCTTGGAAGAGGCGGTAGTACCCACATTTTACAACATAAAAAACGTCATTCACAACTAAGTGGCGATGACGTCACCACGGCGCTTGTGCCAGGCTAAGTGCACTTTAAGGCTACATGAAGTGTCGAACGCTCGCTGGCAGGTCACGGGACAGACCCAGGTGCGATGGGTTGATTGACTGAGATGACTGGCTGATGCACCAGCTGTGCCCCCCACTGTGCCAACTTGCTGTGTTTTTGCCACCCAGCGCTCTGCTCATTGTTGTGAGCATCACTCCTCTGCCCTGCGTCGTTGCTGGAGAGCCACTGCCTCCAACCGCCCCGTAGCGTCCTTTATGAGCCTCTACAGCGTAGCATATGCCGGAGATGGGCTATGTGTTAGGATCGCCTATGTGTAGCTGCGTTACGAAGTATATCGCCCCGTGTGCTCTTAATAAATAAGCCTTCTACTCCACATGTCTCGGAAGTCAGTCACGACACATATAACATGGTTGACCAATCGGGAGCCATCCCTTGACCACAGCTGGGCATCGATCAGCCTCCTATTGTATCTGTACCAGATGGAGATTCCTCCTGGTCGAAAAAGATGTTACATGGGACCCAAAGGACATCTCTGGTCGCACCCCAAGGTGAACAGGGAATGGCTCCGACTTCTGGCCACGTAGTTTTACCTGGGCCTGCCCACAATCATGAAGGTCCTTAATCATTGTAAGCAGAGAGACAGGGACTCTTAAAGCTTGAATAACAAACCAGAGCCCAGGCATATTGATGGTATCAGGCCTTGACCAGTCCAATAAAGACGAGATGTAGGTCCTATTGGAATTCCTGACATCTGCTATCGCAGACGGACAAAATATGACCGCCCTGGCCTGAAACCACACTGGGGCTCCGCAAGCCTCTCCTCAGCATACCTGGCAAGGCAATGTTGAATAATCCTTGCCAGGACCTTTCCTGGCACACTGAGGCGGGAGGTGCCCAAGTAGTTGTTACAGTCTGTGTGGTCCTCCTTAAAGAAGGGGACTACCAGGGCATCCTTCCAGTCCTGCGGAACCTGTTCAGTGGTCCAGACTGTTTTTATTGTCATATAGGGCAGTCTGCACACCAATGCTACCCTTTCCGAAGCATTTCGCTTGGGAAATCATCTCTGCCCAGTGTTTTTTCTGGTCTCAAGAGTCTGGATCTCTTTCTGTACTTCCTCAACAGATGGCACTTCAGCCAGCCACTCACAGGGGGTGACTACTTCCAATATTTGAGGAACAGCAGCCTCATCAGGGTCATCCCCACTTTGACCCATGACATGCAACCTATGCTCCTGGGTAGATAGTGGTTTGCCTGTGTTTGAACTTCCGTGATGGGAGATAAAACGGTTGACTATGGAGCAGATACAAGTTATGATGGCTGCAGTTTTTACAAATATGCATGGTTTACGGGAACTAATTACATGTCACATCAGCAACCATGAACTGTGATCTAATCACTGCGGGATGAAGGGCATCCCCAAACCTTCTCAAGGCCCTGCAAGACAACAATCCATCTACCGCAGCTGATTTCATCGCCGCATCTCTGCAATGGACGGCCTCTCCGGCAAATCCCCCCCCTCTTTTGGGTGTCACTGTTGTTGGTCTCGACCACCACAGCCACCATCCCTTGCAGCGACATCATCTTTCTGGTATTTACCTCACACCTGAGGCCTGCTCCTCTTCCTCCACTCCTTCCCTTACTGGTCCAAAATCTCCACCTCATCTTGGCCTCTCGGTCTCCGCCCTGGTGCTTCCAGGTTCATTGCCTTATTCCAAAGTAGCTTTCATTCTTCTTAAGACACTTCCCCCCAGCCAGCTGAGAGGACTTCCTCTCAGCATGCCTGAGATGGACACCACTAGCCCCTACCCCACTAACCCTAACCCACCAAACCTAACCCATTAATCCCTAACCCACTCATTCCAAACCCCGACTGATGCGTGCAATTAAGCGCACGATTGACATTTCTGCGTTGTTACATGCAGCCCCGTAGCATCGGTGCGTAGAATTAAGCGACGGGCGTTGCAGCCTTTGCTAATGCACACATGGCGTGGGAGGGGGGTGAGAGGGGGGTGAGAGGCGGAGCGCTCCGCAATCCATGCTGTTCACCGTTAAACCTGCGCTCCAAGTTCAACTTCGCCGGTGTGCCGTCTGTGCCCTCTCTCCCCCCCGCCAAGTTTGTACCATGGACACCCTTTGCTGGCGAGACGTTCCATCTTGAGGGATTTCACCAGGTCGAATAATTCATGGAAAAGTATGATCACACGTGCCCCCCTCCACACCTGGCCCTCCCCCCTCACGTGAAGCCGGCTCGCGCTACAAGCCTGGGCGCATGCCTGCGGCGCTCGCACGTCCTTCGTGTATTACACACGACGGCTAAATTACCGAAAATTACGGCTTGCGACGGGGCCTGCGTGGGGTCGTGTGGGGTCGCGGTAATGCGGGGGGGGGGACGGGGTATTTGGCACGTCTTGTGACCCGTGTTTTTGTCCTTTTCCCAAATTTCATTAATTTGACTGCGTTATCACCGTCGCGAAACACCAAGCGTCCGTCCAGGGCCCTCGCGGTTGAGCGAGCGGTGCATCGCCCCGTGCGCCAGCGTATGGGTGGGCGGCGCAAGGCGACATCGGAGAAGTGACCTCTGTCAATCACACATTGGGGGCGCTGCGCCACCGCCACCACTTGCCACCTGGCTAGAGACCCGTTCGTGACACAGCAGTCACAATGTTAACTTTTGGTTCTTCGAGCAGGAATTTAGCCAAGTTAAATGCGACTTTTTGCGTGCAGCCATTGGTTACCTGGCCATGGACATCAATTCGCTACACACTTGTGAACCTGGTTTATAAGTCACAAGTCCGTCTATATGGGTCTGTAGGTCTCTACGCAGTTTGAGTGTTTTATTATGTCCATGGATGTCTAGGCGAGGTTATGGATCTCTAGGCGAGGCTGTGGATGTCCGTTTGAGTGGATCTCAACGTTGCCGGCTCAGCGTTGAAGAGCTTTGCAGAGCCAACCCGGTCACCTCCAGATTCAAGTGGAACTCCCCCTCTGCTGTTGGAAATCAGGCTCTCGGAAAGGAGTCAATATTTTTAAAACATTTCTTCTAATCAGCTTCGTTCCTCTCTGGATCTCACTCTGCCACGCGGCTCCGTTATTATCTCTGTCCCATTCACACACGTGGCGCCTTGAGAAGCTGTGAAAGGCGCCCGTTAAGCGCAAATCATTATTACTACGTTTGAAACACACCTTGTATCAATGGTGCATCTATCGAGTGTGCAAGCGGTTTAACTGCGCCAGGGCCCCACTCCCTCCCACCTCTCCATGGTAGGCCTGCATGCGCTTGTGCTCACCTTGTTGCGTCCACGCTTGCTCAGCGCTCTGCGTTCCTCCTTGGCTCTCAGTCGTTGTTCCTATAACAAAACAACAAAGCACGGCGCCGAGTTAGAGCACCGAGTGTGGCCGGTTTATCGACTCCGATAAAAATAATACTGGAAAATATATTTCAGTACATTTGATATTCACGCCGTTCGTACAGCGCGAGGCTCTCGCGAAGGAAGGCGCTGTGGTGTTTTGAAGTCTGCTGTAGTTTCATGGTAGGGGGACCGTGTTGCGATGTGTACTCTCGTGGTGCGGTTTTTCACATTTTTGGCAAATGTGGACCATAACGCCGGCACACGACGATCTCGTCTCGAATGACATCACTGTCGGTTGGGCGGTTTACACCGTGATTTCATGAACCACGGAACTCGTGTGGCCACTCAAAGTTCCAGCACCTGCAGCAGCACCCGCACCACCACCCCCCCCCCACTACCCCCCCGTTCCACTGTTTGCACCAACTCGGGCAGGGGGCTTTAATTTTCTGGCCCGATTTTGGTCTTGACGACACAAATTTGACAAAATCATTATGTGGCCTAACGAAATCCAGCGTCGTGGTTAACCGTTGCCGGTCGATTGTTTGTGTGTACCTTGGCTGCCGCTGATAATCCAAACTAACCACTCGGTAAGCCCTCGAAGCCGCGCGCTTGTTGGCATGTGCACCATGCCCCACCGCTCCACCAGTGTCGCCTCAAATAAAAACGATGGTGGCACCACCAAGCTCTCAGTTTAAACAAGTTTAAACAAGCTCGCGCCTTTAATGGCCACGAACCGCGATCTACCCACGGCTGGGTGAAGGCCTCCCCCCCCCGTCGCCATCCCTTCCTAACAGTGAATACAATGGCTCTAATCTGCACACACGTTCTGTCGTTCGTACAGTCCCCCTGCCATCTTTTAACGCGATTCCATCAAACCATCTACGTAGCAAACGGAAACGCAGGAAAATTATAGTGTACTTCTATGCTGCCATGTCCACGCTCTCCACCTTCACTGATTGCCACTGACCAGCGTGCGTCTACGTGCAATTTCAGCTCTTCCATTTTATTTGTGAACGCCCGTCATGGCAGGTAAAATGTAGCCTGACGAGAAACCTCCGCTCGGCACATTGCAATGCCGATTTGCCATGTGCAGAGCTATTGTATATATTGCAAACAGCCGTCTTACACGCACGCACAGGCATGCATGCATGACTGTAAGAACCGATTGGTGGGGCGCAACTGGCGCAAGCAACAGTGCCCGTTCCGAGTCGCCCCCCCGGCTCGACTGGTCGTCCTCCAGCCTCTCTCTTGTGAACCGCGCCTGGCGCAGCGGAGGGAGAGGAACCCGGCGCCCGATTTGGCAGCGGCGTGCCCATGATTTGGCACTGCCACGTGGCGAGCACAGTGGAAACGCCCGAACCTGCCATGCCGTGAGGGGCGAGGCAAGCCAACCGCCGTGGCACCGTGCCACGGCTGCTACCTCTCAGCCACCCACCAGTCAGCGCCACCGCCCATACCAGATTGTGGCCACTACACACGGTCTGCCGCGGCCACTCCCTTGCAACTTGCCACGGCCCTTGCCTACAGCAGGTAGTGGTCACCAGACACTACTTGCCAAGGCCAAATACTTGCCATGGTCACTCATACTTCCCAAGGCCAGTACCGAATAATACTTGCCATGGCTATGGCCCACAAGAGGCCACGGTTACTTGCTAATGCCCTCCACGGCCACGAATACTCTCTTCTTGACAAAGCCACAACAGATAATATCCACTGACCGCCACCAACCCAGAAGCCCGATCTTAGTGCCCTAATATTTGAGTGCTGAAGCATTTTGGTGGTGCCATGGCGCAGCAGGAAGGGCGTTGTGCTATGAACCCGCTGATCTGGATTTGATTCCCTGTCACTGCTGACATAGGTGGCGAGGGTGATGCCTAAACCATGATGGTGAAGTATGGTTAAACAACCAGTACCCCTCTGGAAAATCGGGGGGAAAAAGTTACTCGACTCAACTGATAACGAACAAAAAAAAGCACGGCGAGTTTTATTTGCCGATCGATCGGATCTCACGCGACGGCATCCTGAAAAGATGATCCAATAAAAGGGATTTAATCAAAGTCAATTAGGCGGCGACGCGCCGAGTTGTAAAATCTCTGCCGTGGGGTGGCGGATGGAGCGGAATGAAACGAGACGTTTTGCAAGGGGTGGGGAGCACAGTCTGTTGTGGCTGCGATGCCCGGGGCCCGGCACGCCAGTGCACGTGATGACAGTGCCGTGCTAATGCACACACGCACTAAAACACACACACACACACGCTAACACACACACTAAAACACACGCTAACACACGCACTAAAACACACGCTAAC
The DNA here is from genome assembly GCF_048934315.1 of Petromyzon marinus. Lineage (NCBI taxonomy): Eukaryota > Metazoa > Chordata > Hyperoartia > Petromyzontiformes > Petromyzontidae > Petromyzon > Petromyzon marinus. Next base: position 8,946,469 of record NC_133726.1, read on the forward strand.
ACACACGCGCTAAAACACACACACGCACTAACACGCGCTAAAACGCACACACATACACGCACTAACACGCGCTAAACCACACACACATATACACGCACTAACACTAACACGCGCGCACGCTAACACACTCTGGTGCTTGACGTGGTGACAGTGCCGTGCTAACAGACACAAAGACAAAAATCCCCCGTATAGCCTTAAGACTGTAGGGGCAAGTGCTGTTCGCGAGCACCTATGAAGGCCGGCACGGCACGCGAGGGGGTGGGTGGCCAGCACCACGCCTGACCACCTTTGTCTCCCCAGTGGCGATGTTTCCACACCGCACCAGGTACTCATTGAAGACTGAGTCGACCTGGGGGACGCCCAGGACCGGTTCAGATAATCGTCACTGGTGTTGGCCGTGAGTGGGAATCGAACTCGGGTCGTCGGGTTCATAGCGCAGCGTAGCGCTAACCGCTACACTACCGCTCCCCACCTAACACACGCTAATACACACATACACGTGCTAACACTAACATGTACACACGCTAACACACACACACAGGTGCATGGCGGAGTGATAGCGCTGTTCCAACACACACATACGCTGGCACAAATACACACGCTCACTCGCACACCCACTCAGCCATACATGCGAATATAACAAACACACAGGCACCTATATCTGACACCAAAGACAAAGATCCCCCATATAGCCTTAACAGACTGTCAGGACAAGTGCTGTTAGAGAGTCGCACCTATGAAGGCACACGAGGGGGTGGCCAGCACCAAGCCCGGCCGTCTGTCTCCCTAGTGGCGATGTTTACACATCGCACCAGGTACTCATTTGGGGCCGAGTCGACCTAGGGGAGGCCATCACCGGTGGTGGCCGTGAATGGCAATCGAAGTCGGGTTGCCATGTTCGTAGCGTAGCGCGCTAACCACTGCGCCACCGCTCAGCCTTTATCGGACACCACACACACGCTTACACCCATTCTCACACGCGCCGACCCCGACACACTCGCACACAAAGTATGTATAAAATTGGCAGGGCGTGGTGGGCTATCCACGTGGCCTGTAATCTTGCACTGTGGAGGCGAGGGGAGGGTTGGTGGATCACAAAAATGTTAACAAAACTCCCACCCCGCGCGACTGCTGCGGCCTACCCGCTCATCTGCGATTCCCTCTTCATGTCTCCGAGTCGTCCTCTCTTTGAGAGCGAGCGAACACTGAGTGGCGATGCATCGCAAGTCGATATTATTGTTAATTCACCATGGGACACGGTGAACGTGTGTATGCATGTAAGCACGTATGTACCATATGCACGCACATGCTTACATATATTAGAGGCGTGACCATCAAGCACAATGTTACACACAAACACTCGATTTGTGAATTGTGTGGGGGGAGGGGGTTTGTGGGTGGGTGGGGGGGATGACTCCACCCCTAGCCCAGTTCACCACCTGCTGCACCAACAGCAGCGCCATCTTCAACACTAGAACCACAACAACAACCGCCATTCGCCACTAAGTGGCGGTGACGTCACCACGACGCTTGTGCCAGGCCATGTGCACCTTGAGGCCACACTAGAACCACCACCTGCTGCACAAACAGCACTACCATCTTCTACACTAGAACCACCAACTGCTGCACCAACAGCAGCGCCACCGTCTTCTACACTAGAACCACCACCTGCTGCACCAACAGCACCACTATCTTCTACACTAGAACCACCACCTGCTGCACCAACAGCAGCGCCACCATCTTCTACACTAGAACCACCACCTGCTGCACTAGAAGCAGCACCACCGTCTTCTACACTAGAACCACCACCTGCTGCACCAACAGCAGCACCACCGTCTTCTACACTAGAACCACCACCTGCTGCACCAACAGCACCACTATCTTCTACACTAGAACCACCACCTGCTGCACCAACAGCAGCGCCACCGTCTTCTACACTAGAACCACCACCTGCTGCACCAACAGCAGCACCACCATCTTCTACACTAGAACCACCACCTGCTGCACCAACAGCAGCGCCACCATCTTCTACACTAGAACCACCACCTGCTGCACCAACAGCAGCACCACCATCTTCTACACTAGAACCACCACCTGCTGCACCTGCTGCACAAACAGCACCACCATCTTCTACACTAGAACCACCACCTGCTGCACCAACAGCACCACCATCTTCTACACTAGAACCACCACCTGCTGCACCAACAGCAGCGCCACCATCTTCTACACTAGAACCACCACCTGCTGCACTAGAAGCAGCAACACTAGCAGCACCGCCTGCTACAGTAGCAGCAGAACTCTCACTCTCTTCTGCACTTGCAGCACTAGCGCCACCATTTTCTGCACTAACAGCACCAACACCACCACCTGCTGCACCAGCAGCAGTAGCAGGCAGCACACTCACCCTGTGCTTCTTCTTGATCTTCTCCCGGTAGAGCTCCTTGTCCACCTTGTCCTCCCGGTGCAGCCGCTTCCGCGCTTGTTGCACGTCGATGCCTCCCGGCCCCCCATCGTCGTCGGGGTCCTCATCGTCGTCAAGCGCAGCCATACTCTGCATCGGCGGCCAGGCCTGCACCTTCTGCACATGTGTGCACACACGCGACACACACACACTCATTGTCAGAATGGCCACCGTACGTTTTAGTCGGGGAGGCTCGTGTAACAACAAAAACACCACCACCATCAGCACCAAAGACAAAGATCCTCCCGTGCAGCCTTTAGAGACTGTAGGGGGTAAGGGGCTGTTAGCGAGCAGCACCTATGAAGGCGGACACGGTACACAAGGGGGCGGGCGGCCAGCACCACGATCACCACCACGATCACCACCGCAATCACCATCATGCGCAGCATCACCATGATCACCACCACAATCATCGCCACCACAATCATCACCACAACCACAGCCACCAACACAAGTGGCACCACGAGCTGCAGGAGCTCCCTCGTGTTGTCGTTTCGTGTTGTCGTTTCGTGTTTGCGAATGTTTAAATGGATCCCTGCACATCGCAATGCGACGGCGCTGGGCACGCACCTCGCCCTCGTCGGTGAACAGGACGCGAGTGTTCACTTTCAGCTTCTTTTTGAGCACGCGCTTGGCCTCGCGCACGCGGCTGTTACGGCCACTGCCGCCGCCGCCGGCCCTCCGCTCCTTCTTCTGCGATGCCACCTGGAGGTGAGGGGTGGGGTCGCAGGGATCAATAAATGCAATCAAGCAACGGTCTTTATTTTCTGTGACAGTATCGGCCTCATTAAAGTAGGCATCGGGGCAGATTACAGCAGAATGCGGAAAGGTACAAGGGCACACAGCAACAGGAATGAATAAGGGAATGAAAACTGCAATGAAAATAGGGAAAAACACAGCAACAGGGGACGTGGGGGAGGTCGGGCTCGAGATGCCATCGCAGCCAAAGCCGTCGACGCGACGACGTCATCAACGTCGTCCCTGCCGGTGGTCGGACCCCGCAGCGGCTGCGCCGTGGGCGCTGCGACCTCCGAGGTCTGCCGTCCTCGCAAAAACCCCCTCCACGCGCCCTCACACCAACTAGCACCGAGAACCACAGACCTGCCCGATCAGTATCAGGCCTGAGGGTCTCCTCTTCCCGTTGGTCGCCGGGACTATTGGAGACCACTCGAACGGGGTCAACGCTGGCCGCTAGCTCACGCGTACTGCGTGTGTGAGACTCGAGATGCACAGGTGCCGTGGGGTGATGTCACCTGTTGATGCTGAACTACACTCCCATGTGGCAGGGTATATACATAATGCTTTTAAGCATATGGATGTATATAGACAGACGGAGATCCCCTGTGTAGCCTATAACAGATTGTTGGGGCAAGTGCTGTTTGCTAGCACCTGTGAAGGCCGGCACAGCACACGAGGGGGTGGGTTACCGAGACCACGCCCATCCGCCTTTGTCTCCTTAGTGGCGATGGGTACACACAGGTACTCATTTGAGGCTCAGTCGACCTAGGAGAGGCCTAGGACCAGTTCAGATAATCCTCACCGGTGTTGACCATGAGTGGGGATCGATCTCGGGTTACCAGGTTTGCACCCACACACACTCGCATACATTGCCACACACACACACACACCCGTGCATTCACACGCAGGAAGACACACACACACAAGACAAACATCTACAGTTTCCCCACAGACAGTTGGGCTAAGTGCACTACGGCGCCCGAGGGGCTGGTGGTGTTGTGGCCAGGACCGCGCCCAGCTGCCTTTGTCTCCCCAGTAATGAAATGTATCTGTACCGGGTACTAATTTCTGAAAGAGGTGACACAGGGAAGACCCGGGTCAAGGTCCGATTCCACTTTCCACTCACTCATGTTCGCTAAGCCTGGGTATCAAACCCAGGTCATCGGTTCATAGCCCATTACGCAAACCACCGAAGCCACCGCTGACTACCCATACAAAGACCCCCCCATACAGCCTACAGAGACTGTTGGAACTCAGTGCTGTTAGCGAGCACCTAATGAAGCCGGAACGGCGCTCCTTGGGGCTGGTGTCGCCAGCACCATGTCCAGATGCCTTTGTCTCCCCAGTGCTGATGTCAGCACACCGCACAAGGCACTCATGTAAGGCTGAATCGACCTAGGGGAGGCCCAGGGTCGGTTACGATATTCGTCACCGAACCCGGAACGCCGGGTTCGTAGCGCAGTGCACTGACCACTGCGCCACCGTTCCCCCACAAAGCTACCCAATACACATCCGCACGGACACACATACGTGCTAACCCACATAATACGTCACGTGAAATCAACATTCAGATCGAGCCTTCAATCAAAAAAACACTCCAAGGCACCGAAGAGTCAACCTTGACACGTGCATCATACATCACAATTAAGTCAAGGTGCAACCCTGCAATTTCTTTACCGACTCACGCCAGTCTTTGGAAGAGATGGGTGTACCCACACTTTACCACACCAAGCTGCCTCTCCACCATCAGTCTTAGCCAGTGTGCTTCCCGGTCAACGCGACGTCCCTCTCAAGCTGCGTACATTCCCTGGGCCCGTGCATTCCTCTTCCCGTCTCTCTTGAGCGGAATTCCGAGCAGGCACAGAGCAGCGATGGAACCAGCTGGCGTGCGGGCGCTATGGACGCCATAGGACCGTGAAGAGATTGAGACAGCACAGGGAGGTATTCACCTAGCAGCGGACTGATCACGGCCGATGTTAACGGCGGAATCTTTGCTCTCCGCCAACAATGCAGTACGGTGGGATAACTTTATCGACTACTCACAACGGCTTTGGATGGGGGCCCTCATCCAGCAGTGGATTGACGAACGAGACAGTGCGCGCGCCAGGAAAGACCGGTGGAGGCCGTGAGGTCTAACCCAAAATCGTGCGCCTTACACCAAACCCCCCGACGATCACTTAGAGCGGCAGAAAACAAAGTGCAGAGGCGGCCAAACCTGTTTGAGCCACACCAAGACGGTGGAAAAATGTCCCGGGCTTGCTGGAGTGAGAACACGTGAAACACTGAAACTTCGCCATATTAATCATTAACCGTAATAATAATTATTCTCACCCCCCTCCTCGTACGTACGTATGTTGAACTTCTTTCGCACCATATGTAGCCAACCGTGCTAATCGGAGGTGTCGTGTGTGTGTATAAATGTGTTGAAATTCTTTTCCACCGTACGTAGCCAACCGTGCTAATCGGAGGTGCTGGGGAAAGACAACGAAACTTAACACAAAAAAGCAGTTCGCTGCTTTGACCCTACACGGTCAATCCACTGCTAGATGAAGACTCACCGTGCTGGGTCAGTCACGGGAGGTTGTTTGACCACAAACCCGTAACACCTGGGGGGTCTGCCACGTGACCTCCTGCTTGCGAGCCTTTGGCACCTTCACATGGGCTCAAAGTGCACCTCAAAAGGGCGCAAAAGCACTGTGCTGACACTGCGGTCACTTCGTGGTGAGCGGAAACTAATTCTTGTTGTTGTTTGACCATACTTCACCACGATGGTCATGGTGGGATGGTGAAACTGGTGGGGGGGGGGGGGTGTTGTGGACCTCGGGACCCGTTAAAAAAGCTTACACATTTCTGCACGGCTTACGCGGATTTCTATCAAGACCCCTTCAACAGTGCAGCCCGGGGCGACAGGCTCAACCTTAACCGCGCGGTGACAGCAGCAGCAGCGCCCAGCCAACCACCGTGCTGGCATTGGCATGCCGGCACTTGCGCTGAAACACGCTCGTTAAACGCAGCTTTTCGCCCCTCCCACCGCGCCACCACCACCCCCCCCCCGGAGCCACCGCGAGCCTTCTCGTGTTACCGGCGGCGGCACGGTGCCAGCATCAGGGCGCTGGCATCTTTGGTGCCAGATACCCGGCACATGCTGGCTGGTGGCCCATTAATTATGGGACGACTTTAAAAGGAGGCTTGGGTTGGGCTGGGCTTAGTTGGTCAGTGGGTCGATCAAGCAGGCCAGTGAGCTAGGCTAATCCCAAGCGATTGGCGTGCGCAACTGAGTTGCGTGCAACTGAATCGCATGTGTGTAGTGGTGTCTGCACCCAGGAATGAGCAGTTGCACAGCTGGTTGCTTAAAGGCTCCTCCTCTCCTGTCAGGCTCTCCTGTCACGCGGCTTGCTCAGGGGTGTGCGGCGAAGTAAGTCCATGGTCACGTGACGCACTGTCCAACCACGAGTAAAACCCCACTCGATAACGAGCAAGAGAACGCGCCGGCGGTTTCCTGCACGATTTCAACATCGATCGGTGGTAGCGAACGACGCCGCCGCCGTTAAAACCGGACCGACGTGCACCGAAGGGGGGGCCAAGAGTCAGACGCTGCAGGTCCCGGCATAAACTCCGCGCACTCCTAACCACACGGGAAATAAGCTCAAGACGCGGTTGCGAGGGCGAAATGGTTGCGCATCCCGATCGCTCAGCTGCCGCTTGGTCAGGTGGGGGGGGGATGTGTGGTCGGTGGATTCGTACCACCAAAGACAAAGATCCCCCCTCCCCTCCACCGTCCACAGTCTTAACAACAGACTGTCAGGGCAAGTGCTGTTAGCGAGCACCGCCGCACACGCACAGAGGGCAACGCCCAGTCCATTCAGACGTGGCCCCCGCAGCAAGGGGAAGTCTCGGCGCATAGCGAGGGAAAAAAAAAAGAGGATCGGTGGAAACGGCGGAGGAGCGGCGGTGGCCGGCCCCCCCGAACGCCATCGATCACAAGCGACGACGCGATGGCGTCCTTGCCACGGGGCCGCAATGGCGGCTTGCCGCGGGGGCCCAGCAATGAACGGGCCTCTGTTTCGCGCCGCGTCTGCTGTCCGTCACTGCCCGTGACCCCCACCTCCCGCCCCGGGGGGGAATCCGCGGTCACGGCAACACGATGGATTGAGAAATAACGCCGGTGACACTTTCGAGCGGCGAGCAATGCGCGCGAGCCGTCCGCGACGAGCCCCGAGCGGAGATGAGCGACAAGAAAAAAACCGTACGCAATTCTACGTTGTTGCGCAACCGCTCGCTCAGAGCTGGACAAAGTGATAGCGGCGGTGGACTTGAGAGAGATCCGCGTGCACCCGGCGTCGTGCCCTCGAGCTGCCGAGCATGCACGGCTCTTTTGACCCCCCACCACCCCCCCGCCCCCCTCCCACCTCACCATCCCCGCCACGGCCCCCTCCCCCCCGGTCATCTCGACGCTGCCGGGGGGGAGGGGGGGGGAATGGGAGGGGGGGGACCGCACGTTCCGTGTTTTCCACCGAGCGGTTTACATCGAAATGAAATCCGAACGCGGGGAATGCGATAAACCGCACGGCATGCTTGCGGTGGATATGAACTTTTGAAATATTTGACAATAGAAAATAAATAAATCTAAATGTCTCTTCCCCCAGGGCAGAATGGTGTCCCGGTGGCCGCCATGCCATTCCAGCTCCGCAGAACTCACCTCGTCATCCACCTCGTCCTCCACGTCGTCCGTCGCCTGCGACGCCCCCCGCACCCCAAACACGTCGCGCCGCTTCACGCTCAGCAGCTCCGCGCCCTCTTCGTCGTCGTCGTCCTCCTCCTCCTCCTCCTGACCCAACGAGAACTTTGGTGGACGGGCAGCGTCGACTGCCTCTTCATCGTCCTCCTCCGTGTCACCCCCTTCCTTCTCATCCTGCACCACAACACCAACATCATCATCATCCATGTCTCCCGCTTCCACCTCATCATGCACATCATCAGCATCCCACTCAGTGTCTCCCCCTTCTACCTTATCCTACACATCATCATCACCATCCCACTCAGTGTCTCCTCCTTCCACCTCATCCTACACATCATCATCAGCATCCTACTCAGTGTCTCCCCCTTCCACCTCATCCTACACATCATCATCAGCATCCTACTCAGTGTCTCCCCCTTCCACCTCATCCTACACATCATCATCAGCATCCTACTCAGTGTCTACCCCTTACACCTAATCCTACACATCATCATCACCAAGCGCGCGAGAGATTTTTTATGTTCCTTGACGAGCACTTCATGTGTAATGAGTGCAACCTCAATGTATTCGTTCAGCAACCGTAAGCCAATGCAGCTCAGCGAGCACTGAACAGACACGGTCAGATCTTGCAGAGTACCCATCACGATATGTACCCCCCCCCTCACAGACGGAGCGAATGCATCGCCGCTCTCAACCTGGGCCGCAAAGCGTTGGCGCGCAACAAACGTCGTCGTGAGTCGCGTGGCTGTCGAGTGCACCTCTTCGCTGGACGAGGAGGAGTCTTGCGGCGGCGCCGTCGTGGTGGTGGTGGCTGGGCCGCCCCTCGCCGAGTGGCCCCGCTCCGCCCCCTGCCGCAGGTGCTCGCGGAACGTGTTCAGCTCCGTCTCCGAGTCGGACGCCCCTTCTGAACGCGGCGACGGGAACGGGCGACGCAAGCGCTACTCTGTTAGCACGCATGGCGCGCGATGATTGCAATTGATTATAATAACGTCAAACACACAGGGAAGGCGGCAGCAGCCAAGCGGCGCGCTGGTGCCAAATTCCGCCCCCAAGCTCTGCGGTCCTCTATATATATGAAGGTGTGGGCCAATTCACGAGCGATTTCAGGCGGGTGGTCGCATTCGGCGATTGGAAGGGCATCGGTTTAATCGTTTCAAGTCACGACAACGACAAATTGAATTGGCTAAATTCCAGTTCTGAGATTTTTTAAAAATGTTGATTTGATTGACGTGCCATGAACCGTGCTCCGCTGGGCATGAGCGGGGGAGCAGGCAGCGACGTCAAGAACCGCGACGGAGCGGCAGCCACGGAGCGGGGCGCCAGGAGAAGACGTCCACCAGCAAGCAGGTGGCGGCGATCAAATCAAGTTGTCTGCAGCTACTGCTGCTGCTGTTGCTGGGCGGATCGTTACGGCGCAAGGTCGCGAGAGATGGCGGCCACGCCTTGGGGAACCCTCCATCCAGCAGTGGAGTTGGCCAAGACTGATGATGATGATGACGATCATAACTTTGTTTTTTTATACGCATAAAACAGATGAATCGATTATAACAAACAAATAGATTTAACCAAATTATTGTATAAGCTCAAGACAAGCCCGTGGGGTTGAGCACGGCACACTTCATGGCCGCTAATTCACCGTACTGAAGCCAACACATTCTTAAAAATGGATACATTTCAAACAGTGCAACGATTGAAAATGTCAATACTACGCCACAGCTCTGCTGTAAATAAGTCGCAAACAAATCGTGAGACTGGGAAACCGAGGCGTGGCACCTTCTGCCGCTCTCCGCTGCGGCGCGGCCTTCGTGCTGGGGCCCTCCGTTCCCAGCGTGCACTGGGCGGACCCTTTTGCGGCGGCTGCCCTCCTTTGCTGCGCTTCCCTCTGCAGGAAGCGGATGCGGGGAGCCACGGCAAGTCCCAAAGACCTGCGCGAGAGGCGTTCAGAGGTCATGGCGGTCGAGTCGGTCGCCCCCTCGTATCTCTATCTCCGTTTGTGAACCGCGGCGCTGCGTGTGCGCAGGAGCGAGACGGAAGGCCTTCATGCGGCAGTGGATACATCATGGTTGACGATGTTGACAGCTCACGTGATCAGACATGCCAATCCAGTTTACGTGGCTTTGGGTGGCCAATCACTGGTTTGCACAGGGAATGATCCGATGTTTAATAAAGCATCAGTCATCGCTAATGCACCTTCAAAGAGAAGCGGATTAAAACTAAGACAATTATTGAAAAAATTATATAAGATATTAGTAATTTAATAAAAAATAGAAAACCTTCATGCGATTTTTGGCAAATCAACATCCGCGGTTAACACTTGAACAAACGATTTAAAACACACGAATGAAGAATGATCTGTAACATCAGAGGCGTCGCATGAACATTTACGGAAAGTAACAGCGGCTTCGGAGAGGACGCGTCCGTGGCCAGAAGGGACGATGGCCGGTGGTTGAGACTAACGGCGGAGCGGCAGCCCAAGTCGGGATCGCGCCCATGAGGACGTTGCACGAAGACGATTCCCCCCACCCCCCCCTTCATCTTCCCAACGCAATACCTCAACAACTTTTCTCGTGCCCCAGCCTTCCGTCGCCCCCCACCCCACCCCCGACCAGGCCGACCCCGAACCCCTCCTTGACACTCCCGCCTGTTCTACTGTCACTAAAATGTCACCACCCCTTTAAGTAGCCCCATTCTTCATCACAAAAAACCCAATACCATCGTATGTACATTGTTATAATAGCTGTAACGCGCCTTGGAAAAGGCGCAATATAAATTTCAATAAGATGAAGAGGTTGATGATGACGACGATGACGGTACGAATGCAGGAACCCGCACCGTAACGTTTACAGTGTCTGCCTCTCGTTGTCGAAGTGGTGCTGTTCATCCCGGGGGGAACTGCGGTCTGGCCGTGCAGCAGCTGCCTTGGCCACAAGTTTTGGTTTCTGGGGCGTCCACTCTCAATCAACACCCCAAGAGTGCCACCACGTTGTGCCAAGCCGACCTGACTCACGCGAACCACAGAGGCCTCCACACCTATCGTGCACCCACTTTAATTACTGAAGTCTTATTTCAGTTTCATTAGGTACGTTTGGTATCTGCGCCATTCTCACAATCCAAGCCTATCGCTGAAGCATTATGTTTCACAGCCATAGGCTGAAGTTGATTCACACAGTATTGGGGGGGTGGGGGTGACGTTGCTCTGCGAATTCCCAACCGAGTAATTAATCTGCAGTGGTAATTTTTTTTAAATTTAGACCATGACACCGGCACGCATTGGCCTGCTCTTTTCGCGCAACGTCACGGGATCTTTAATGTCCACCGAGAGCAAAGTAGGCGGCGCAAATAATTTGTACTGTCAACACACCCCGAGTGGTATTGACCGGGACTGACCACCGGGATTGGAACCGTGGAACCTCTGCGAAAAAACGGCGAACGCGCAACAGCTGGGCGGCGTCACCACCCCAAGAAGTTTTCCATCCAACTCCGCCAAACAACGGCATTTCACGAGGAAAAAGAATCCATTCGGTAATCTCACAGCGCAATAAGGGGGACGGGGCTCTCTCCTACACACTCTGCGCTGCGACCGGCATCCGTAACACGATGGTCGAACCAATATCTGTAACTGCACGTGGATGATTTGGTTAACGAAGCTGCACACTCACGTCGGACAATTGGGGACGCCGCAGGCTGTGGCCTTGGGCATGAGTTTCAGATTTAAACATTTCCGCTTGTGTATTTTTAAGGACAAATGAAAAATCTTTGTCAAGACCTTCACATCATTTTAAGCATTTCAAAGTAAAACAGAGGGAGATCCTGCTGCTCAAATGAGCACCAAGGCATTTTGCTCATTTCCTGTTGACAGCCACGAACCGGTGATGGAAATTCCACATTCCCTTGGTGGGGGGAGGGGGGGGTCTATCTGTCCGTGCGCTGAACCCACCGCCTGTAACTCGCTGGACCCACCACATGGAACTCGTTGTTGCTGAAACAACTGAAGGACGACGATGTCTCTCTCACACACCTCAAACGTGACCCGAAGACTCAACTGAAGACTCAGCCTAAGACTCAAACTGCGGCCTCGCAGCTACACGGCGGGCGAGAGCGGTGTTACGACACGACAGCGCGCTCTTTCAATGTCTAACCATCATGACTGATATCTCCGCTCGATTTTTCCAGACCGATCCGACAAACGTGACCCCCTTGGCGCGGGGGTGAGCGAGGGACGTGGCGGAGGGGTACTCACAGTGCGTACTGCGGTAGCGGCAGTCGAGTGACATCGAACACCTCCTTGTTCTTCATGAGGTAGACGGCACGGATGTACGACATGAAGCACTACGCACGCGCACACAAAGACAAAGACCCCACCCCGCTGTAGACACAAGCGCTACTTGCGAGCCCTGATGACGGCCGGCATGGCGGGGTAGGGCGACAGGACCGTGCCCGGCTGCCTTTGTCTCCCACCTGCTGGTTTGGTTGAGGGAAAACCCAGGACAGATCCAAATATACACCACTGATGTTAGCCGTGATTAAACCGGGTTCTCAAGTGCAGCGAGTTGGTGGTCTCAGACTGGTCACTGATGACCGCACGAAAAACGCCATCGAGTTAAATCTTCTTTTGCACTTAAATTTGACTAAATTCCAGCCCTGAGAATTAAAAAATATTAATTTACCGCCATGCGACAAACATGACTTTCAGTGGCAGGGCCGGTGGGGAAAGCACTGTTACCCTTTATTGTGTGGACAACAGGTGGCATGAAGAGATCTCAGAGGTAGCTCTGTGGTATCCGCTTCCACAGTGCGTTCTCTAACACTAAGGGCCGCACAGCTCTTCATCTCACAGCTCAAGGCCAATAGCACAGCCGAGATAATATTTTTGGAAAAGAAGTTTAAACACCATCAGCATAACAGGACTACACAAAGATCCCCCGTATAGCCTTGAACAGTCTGTTGGGGCAAGTTCTCTTAATAAGCAAGGCACACGAGGGGGTGGGTGGCCCACACCACGCGCGGCCGCCTTTGTCTTCCAAGTGCTGATGCTTACACACCACACCGTGTATTCATTTAAGGCTGAGTCGACCCAGGGGAGGCCCAGGACCGTTTCGGATAATCATTACCGATGTTGGCCCATGAGCGGGAACCGACAGCTCGTGGAGGGGTGCCTTCATCCAGCAGTGGACTGAACAGTGCACTCACCGCTACGCTACCACTCCCACACATGACTATATGCGCACTCACACTCGCGCATTATCTCTCTCTCCGGTGCCGCCGGGTTTTACCGCGTGCTCGTCGGCGTGACGTCTCACATTTTCGCTCCACGTGGTGGGCGGCTCATTCAGGAACTCACTAAGGCACTCTCACTTGTTCTCTCGCTCATTGTGAGACGCTGCGGTGACGTCGCGGCGACGTCACCGCGGCGTCAACGCGGCGTCAACGCCCGCCGCGCCGCTTACCCGCTGCGCCCGCTCCTTCAGTTCCTTCTCCTGCGCCAGGAACCCCTCCAGCTTTCCACGCACGTCCTTCAGTTTATCCGGGTTCACCCTGCACACACGCGCGAGCGCATCATACACGCGCGAGCGCGTCATACGCGCGTCAACCCAGTTAGTCATGTTTAATCCACTGCTGGATGAAGGCAGCCCTCCGCGTGGCACCGATCGCAGGCGATCGCATCGCTCCGAGCTCGAGTATGGTTAGTGCTGTGGTGGGAAACTGCAGGGGATACCAGGTCTTATGGGCTTGTGTTGAGAGAGGAGACCCGGAGGTGGCAACACAGCAATGGATTCATAAATCCATCTGTGTGGAGCAATGTCATTATCCTCGTGTGTGTGTAGGTGGGTATTCTCCAGGTCCTCCGGTTTCCTGCCACATGAAGCCAAACTCTAACTGCTTGCGGAGTTCATGGCCAAACATCCCGCTGTAAGAGCACCCTCTCTTGACAATGAGTCTTGAGACCCAAGCGAGGTTTTCGTGGATAAACACGGGCGTGGGGAGGCCTATGGCGAGCAGTAGACTTGACAAAACGGTTGTACATGGGACACCTGTGCATGGACGTGTGGAAGTGTAACCCAGCGGCACGAGTTCAATGTCCGGTCAAGACCGATAACAACGGTGAATATTTAAACCGATCCAGGGCCTTCTTTTCCTAGGTTGACTCAGCCTTGCGAGGTTTTGTAAACATCAGCAATGGACAGACAAAATGTGACCGGGCACGGTATTGGCGACACCGCTGCTCACTCGTGCTCCGTGCTGCCCTTTGTAAGGCGCTCACTTACAGAATGGCCCCAGCAGCCTGTGTCGACTAAACAATGGGGCCTCTGTGTGTCTGCTCGGCCTCCCCTCCCCTTCCTTACCCCCCCGCCACCCAAGTACCAGGGGTGTCGTTGGAGCGCCTGTCCACGCAGGCTCCCACCCAGAGCCCGGGCCCCGCTCCGCCACACCCTCAAAGCCGCAGGTCGACAAGGGTTTTATCGCCACGTCAAAATCTGCATTCCGACTGTGCAAAGTGCTGGAGGCGTGGCTGTCATCCCATCCATCTCCCTCGCGCTCTCCGCGGCTGCAGAGCAGCGTCGTAATTTCGCGTTTCACAATTCATTTCGTTTGCACGTTCAATGTCTCGCGAAGAGAGGCGGGCCGGAATGCACGCTGCGGCGGATCGAGAGTTTGGGAATAAAGGCCCTGGGCTGTGATCGATGAAAAATGAAAAAGGCAGAAGGAAAGAGAAAGATAATAAGATAAGAGGAATGATAAAATGAACAGCGTTGTGCGGTAATTATAATGGGGTGAACGGATGAAACGAATCAACACAAGGGGACCACACCTTCCTGTAGGCCAGATTGTGTACTCGGAGACGGAGCCCACTGTGGACATCGCGTGCCTCAGATCAGCCAGGTTGTGCTCGAGCGGCCATGTGGCCAAGCGGTGGTGCGTTCTCTGCCCTTGCTATTCCTGCGGTCGCGTGTAAATTACCCGCACGCACGCCATCCATCTGCTTCGCAGTGGAGGTTAAAGATTCCGTGACGGCATTCAAAACCAGCGGGCCACTGTATGCTGGAGTCATGGTGCCAATTTGCAGCGTTCGAGAACATTTCACACCGCAAAATACTCAACCGGGATTGCACACGGCAGCATCGCCGCCTGCTGCCCAACTACAGCAGGCGACGCCTGCGAAACACGACAGCGCGCCTTTCCCTCGCAACGATCGCCCCGCCCTATAAAAGGACGGTGCCGAAAGCAAATGTACCAAATTATTTTAATTCTTTTCAACCGCCCGAACCGCAAGGGGCACCCGGATGAATCAGAGGGGTGGGGGGGGGGGGCTAACGCACGATCAATCGCGACCACGATCGATCGTGACCGTTCCGCCGCAGACCGCGACCGGCTCCGTGTTTGTCGCCGTTGCCGTGTACGCGCCGTTTGTTTGGTCATGCGTTCGTTCCCAAAGCGGCCGCCGCCGCCGCTGGCGCTGGCGCACACCGGAGTTGGGCATTGCGCTCGCGAACCGAGAGGCGGCCGAGCCACGTGCCAGGACGCGAACACTCAAGTTTGTTTGTTCCACTGGAGAGCCGAGCCGAGGCTCAAGACCCGTATTCAGGAGCTGCCTGCATTAGGATGTCTGTCTGTATGGATGGACGTGGAACTTCCTTCGCACCGTACGTAGCCAACCGTGCTCGTCGGAGGTGCCAGCTACTTGTCTGGCCAGTTGCTTTTTATTAAACATTTACAAGCCAGAGTGTACAGCGTTTTTACGTTAGATCTGCGCGTGTGTGTGTGTACGTCAATCCGTCTGCAACTGGGAGGGTGGTGGGGGGGGTGGTCATGTTACCTCTGGTAAACGTGATCAAAGACGAGCAAAACTTTTGTGTTGCTGTTCAGGAATTAGCCCGATTGCAAACTGGACTACTTGATCAAAGCGTGGCCAAAAATATAGAGACCTAAAAGAAAATTCATTTGCAATATTTGTCAATTAATTTATCCTCGACAGCGGTCTCGTCGACTTCTGCAGCGAGAATTAAACACTTCCCATGTGCATGGCGGGAAGCCGGAGAAAACCAAGACACACAAAGACAAAGATCCCCCTACAGCCATAGAGACACTTGGGGGTAAGAGCTGTTATCTAGCCTCCCCGGTGCTGATGACTTCACAGATACATAATACGACAATGGCCGCCATCCGCCACTAAGTGGCGGCGACGTCACCACAAGCGCTTGCGCCAGACGAGGTCCACCTTCAGGCCACGTGAAGTGTCAAATTGTCAAGCTATGCTCCTCCACCCAGATACAAAAACGTCTCCACACTCTTCAAAACTGCCTCATCACTAATGGAGAGTGGAGGAGTATTTGATGACATAAAAGACCCAGGTAGGTGCTTTGTTTTTGTGGAGCTGTTGGTAAGGCCCCCACCTCTTATTGCCATCCTCCAGGTCTCCAACTCATTCTCAAAGTGAGCAGCAATGACTAGATCATCAGCATAATATGATAACATGTTTGACCAGAAGGCAGCCATCCCTTGACTGCACACAGGCATCGACAAGCCTCTCATATCTGGACCAGATAAACATTCCTCTGGTAAAGCCATGGGAATAACTAAATGGTAAAAAAATAGATGGAAACTAATTTAGGAGCCAGAGGACATTCCTGTCGCACCCCAAGGTGACCACACATAACAAAACAAAAAAGATCTCACCTATCGCCTTAACAGACTTTTTGGGGCAAGTGCTCTTAGCGAGCACCTGTCAAGGCTGGCACCTCGCCCGACGACCAGTGTCTCCCCAGTGGCGATCTTTACACACCGCACCAGGTGCTCCTTTGAGGCTGAGTCGACCTAGGGTAGGCCTAGGACCAGTTTGGTTAGTTGTCACTAGTGTTGACCTTGAGTGGGAATCGAACTCAGGTCGCTGGGTTTGGAGCGCAACGTTCTAGACGTTACAAAGATAAAGACGCCCCCCGTATAGCCTAAACAGACTTAGGGCAAGCGCTGTTAGCGAGCACCTATGAAGACCAGAAGGGTACCCGAGGGGGTGGGTGGCCAGCACCATGCTCAAACCGCGTGTCTCCCCAGTGGCGATGTTTTTACACAACGCACCAGGTACTCATTCGAGGCTAAGTCGACCTAGGGGAGGTCCAGGACCGGTTCAGATAATCGCCATTGGTAGTTGGCCGTGAGCGGGAATTGAACTGGGGTCACCGGGTTCGTAACGCAGCGTAGCGCTAACCGCTACACTACCGCTCACACACTACACACACTCGCGTCGACCAGTGCTGACACACTTCACATCCACACGCAGCACGGGCGCCACCTCCTGGCGTGGCACATCCGGCCACCTGGTTTCACCGAATCCTCCACCCGTGTCGAGGACTCGCTCTGCCAGACGACAGCCCGTTTCGTCTCATCCACCACGCTTGTGTTTAATCACCACACTGCAGCTAACAACAATACTCCCACACTCACCACACGTGGGCAGGTGACAACACTTCTCCATCTGCTTCTTCCCTCGCACGACTGCACTGGATCATTCCGTCAACCTCCCTAGCTCCACTGCCTAGCTCCACCCTACCTAGCTCCACCCTCCCGAGATCCACTCTGCCGAGCTCCACCCTCCCTAGCTCCATCCTCCCTAGCTCCATCCTCCCTAGTTCCACCCTCCTTAGCTCCACCCTCCCAAGCTCCACCCTCCTTAGCTCCACCCTCCCAAGCACCACCCTCCCAAGCTCCACCCTCACTAGCTCCACCCTCCCTAGCTCCACCCTGCCTAGCTCCACCCTGCCTAGCTCCACCCTCCCTAGCTCCACCCTCCCTAGCTCCACCCTCCCTAGCTCCATCCTCCCTAGCTTCACCCTACCGAGCTCCACCCTGCCGAGCTCCACCTTGCCGAGCTCCACCCTCCCGAGCTCCACCCTCCCGAGCTCCACCCTCCCTAGCTCCACCCTACCGAGCTCCACCCTACCGAGCTCCACCCTACCGAGCTCCACCCTCCCGCGGGTGCCGGCTGGTGCTCACCGGATCTTGTTGATGGGCACCTTGCGCTCCTGCAGCTGCTTCACCATGCCGGCCTCCTCAGAGGGCAGCAGCATGAGCAGCGCCTCGCCATCCTCCTGGTACCTGCACCGGCGGAAACGGCGGCGGCACGGGCAAGCAGACGGGCATCGCACACAGCTGGCGCATGATGCATCTGCCAGTCATCTCGGTCAGTCAACCCACGGCACCACCTGGGTCTGTACCCGTGACCTCCTGCACCGAGCCTGCCACAGTAGGGGGAGCAGCTGGTGCATCTGCCAGTCATCTCGGTCAGTCAACCCACGGCACCACCTGGGTCTGTACCCGTGACCTCCTGCCAGCAGTGAGTCTTCGACACTTCACGTGGGCTCAAAAGTGCACCTGGCCTGGCACAGACGTGGTGACGTCATCGCCTCTTAGTGGTCGAATGGCGGGTATTGGTATTGGTGCATAGTGTGGAGCAGTGGTGCAGTGGTTAGCGCACTTCGCTACTGACCCGGTGACCCGAGTTCGATTCCCACTCATGACCAAACACTGGTGAGGACTATTTATACGGTCCTAGGCCTCCCCTAGGTCAACTCAGCCTCAAAAGGAGTATCTCATGCGACATGCAAACATCATCACTTGGAAGACAAAGACGTGGTGCTGGCCACCAACTCCCTCGTGTACCGCGCCAGCCTTAATAGGTGCTCGCAAACAGCACTTGCCCCAAGGGTCTGTACAGGTTATGTGGGGGTTCTTTGCGTGCGTGTGAGGGTCGAGCTACCGGGCTGTGCGCCCCGCGCGGTGGATGTAGGTGCTGGCGTCCTCAGGGCAGTCGAACTGCAGCACCCAGCTGACAGCCGGGAAATCTGAGCGCGTGAACAACACAACGACCACATATCGACACCGTCACTCCCCGCAAGCCCAGCAGGAACCCGAACCCGGTTACTGAACGGCTGGCAGGTTGCTCGAGCCTATAACACCTGGTAACCACACGCAGAGCGGTGGTTACCAGGTGATGGCGGTACAGCAGTGGACAAAAACTCGGAGCACGCCGCATCTCGTCGCATCTCGCAAGCCCAGCAGGGACCTGAACCTACTCCGTGATTGGATGATCGACGGCCTAGGAATACTGTGGCCAGGAGATGGATGTATAGCAATGGATTCTTGAATCTACCGGTGTGGACATATGAAGTGCCATCCCGTCAAATGTGTTTTATGGATTTTTTTTTCCTACAGGCACACACACTGGTGGCCTTCACAAACCCGCACGGACCAGTTGGGTGAAGTACGGTCAATTAGCGGCCACGACCCGCACGGCATGGGGAGGCTGTCATCCAGCAGTGGATTGACAGAAGGGCGGTACGATAACAAAAACAACAAACTCTTGAAATAAGAGTCTTGAGGGTCTGCGAGGTTTTCCTTGATTTTCGTAAGCGGCGACACAAGGGCAAGACACGCAACACACGCACACACACCCCGGTGACACCTCTCGGCAGCTGCACGGCATTGTAAGGAGTGCACAAGTTCAGCAGCATTGGGTTCAACACAAGAGTACTCTGGACCGGTTTCGACATTCAGTGTCTCATCAACACAGTCGCCAGGCTTGCTTGAACCAAAGCTGGTGGACTGCCAGATGTTTATATCTCTGTTAGATGTGAGACTCCACTTCAACACGAAACTACATCATACGTCACAGTAACAATAACACAGCAGACACAACACACACACGCACGATAAGACGCAAGGGCAAGCCGGGGAGGTGGGAGGGGGGCAATAGGTGACTCATTGTCAGAGTGTAACAGCGGCGGTGGAAAGGGTTGCGTGGTGGTGGTGGTGGCGGTCGGGTACCGAGGCCTCGAGCAGCGATGTCGGTGGCGAAGAGGGCGGCCGACTTCTTGCGGCAGAAGTCCTGGTACACGTCCATCCTCTTCATCTGCTGCTGCTTGCCGTGCAGTGCCAGGATGGGCATTCCTGGCCGCAGGCGGCAGAAAGCATGGAACAGGAACTGCACCTGCGGGATGGAGCGGCACGGCGAGGGGCGCGGCAAAGTGAGTGGCAAAGTGAGCGGCAAAGTGAGCGGCAAAGTGAGCGGCAAAGTGAGTGGCAAAGTGAGCAGCAAAGTGAGTGGCAAAGTGAGCGGCAAAGTGAGTGGCACAGCGAGCGGCACAGCGAGCGGTACAGCGAGCGGCACAGCGAGCGGCGAGCGGCACAGCACAGCGAGTGGCGAGCGGCACGGCAAAATGAGCGGCACAGCGAGCGGGGCAGGAAGCGGCACAGCGAGCGGCGTGGCGAGCGGCACGGCACAGCGAGCGGCACAGCGAGTGGCGAGCGGCACGGCACAGCGAGCGGCACGGCACAGCGAGCACAACAGCGAGTGGCGAGCGGCACGGCACAGCGAGCGGCACGGCACAGCGAGTGGCACAGCTTAACAGGTTTGTCACGTGACCGACTAACGAACAACACGCAATAATAAATGTAAATATTATAATTCAGTGCTTTGCCAATCCACTTTTGAATGAAGGCCGACAGAGGAATGCGTGGATTAGTTTGGGACATTTCCATAACACAAAATGGGGGAGAATATACGGCGCCGATTATTTGGTGTCGTGTACAAGTTTTGTGTTTGACCTGCATCGAACAAGCCAGCCTCTTTCCATCTGGCAGTCCACCAGCTTTGGTTCAAGTAAGTCTGGCGACAGTGTTGATGAGACACTGAATGTCGAAACCACCCCAGAGTATTTTTTATTTTTCGATTTGAAGCTTTTGTGACTGCAAGGATTCATCTTTGGTTCTTTCGGTAAAGTCACGTAGAATGAGAATAAAATAATAAAAGAACACAGTAAAATTCTCACGACGTTTCGGCTTCAATTTGAAGCTGTCGTCCCGACAGTTCTGCACCTTTCACCTGAAGACGGCGGCTTGCGTTGTGGCCGAAACGTCATGAGAATTTTATTGTGTTATTTTATTATTTTATTCTCATTCTACGTGACTTTACCGAAAGAACCAAAGATCACCCCAGAGTACTCTCGTGTTGAACCAATACTGATAAACGTATGCACTTCCAGAATGCCGTACGGCTGCTGAGATGCGTCGTTTTTTACGTTGAGCGACTTATGAAAACGTGGGCTTGGGCAGGACGCGTCACTAGAGCTACGGCGCACTGCGGTCGTGACTCATGGCGCAGTGGTGACGCAAGCAGCTCGCACGCTAGACGGACCGTGACAGAGTGAGACCGTGACAGAGTGAGACCGTGACAGAGTGAGACCGTGACAGAGTGAGACTGTGAGTGTGAGAGTCGTGACAGAGTGAGACCGTGACAGAGTGAGACCGTGACAGAGTGAGACAGTGAGTGTGGGGAGTCGTGACAGTGGGAATCTTAACAGCGTGGGACCGCGACGGCGTGGGAATCGTGGCGGCGTGGGAATCGTGACAGCGTGGGAATCGTGACAGCGTGGGACCGTGACAGCGTGGGAATCGTGACAGCGTGGGACCGTGACGGCGTGGGAATCGCGACAGCGTGGGAATCGTGACAGTGTGGGAATCGTGACAGCGTGGGAATCGCGACGGCGTGGGAATCGTGACAGCCAGGACCGCGAGAGACGGCGATGCCTTGGGGAGGCCTTCCCGGCAGCCCAAGGAGAGAGAACGCGTCTCAGGCCGCGAGCACCACGGAGACGGAGCGATGATATCAGTTCACGTGCTGCAGCAGCAGCAGCAGCAGCGAGACAGAGCGATATCAGTTCACGTGCTGCTGCAGCAGCAGCACCGTGGAGACGGAGTGATGATATCAGTTCACGTGCTGCAGCAGCAGCGAGACGGAGCGATGATATCAGTTCACGTACTGCAGCAGCAGCAGCAGCAGCGAGACGGACGGGTAAAGCGCTGAACTGTCGGGGGACAACGACGATGACCACGGATGTCATTTATCCAGCAGTGGATTGATCATGACGCGCAGAGCGATGTGCCGCACCTGCTTGCAGCTGGAGAAGAAGACGATGACCTTCTTGGTGAGGTGGCTCTTGATGAAGGAGTAGAGCATGTTCACCTTCTGGTGGAGCTCACACACCACGTAGTTCTGCTCCAGGGTGGCTGGGGTGCTGCCAGAAAGACAAAGATCCCCCATATAGCCTTAACAGACTTTAGGAGCAAGTGCTGTTAGCAACAACCTATGAAGGCCAGCATGGCACATGAGAGAGTGGGTGGCCAGCATCACATCCGGCCAACTGACGCCCCATTCGCAATGTTTACATCCCGCACAAGGTACTAATTTGAGGCCGAGTAGACCTCTGGGAGGTCCAGAATCGGTTTATATAATTGTCACTGGATTTGGCCACGAGCGGGAATCAAACTCAGGTCGCCAGGTTCAAAGCAAGGTGCGCCAACTGCGGCACCACTCCACCACACACCACAATCCCACCTCACTCCACCTGCCTCACTCGCCTGTGCCTGCACCACACACACCTGTACTCCCTCCCGACACACCTGTACACGCCCCACACACCTGTACACATCCCACACACCTGTACCTGTGCTCCCCCCAAACACACCTGTATGAGCCCCCACACACCTGTACATACCCCACACACCTGTACCGGTGCTCCCCCCGCACACACCTGTATGAGCCCCCACACACCTGTACCGGTGCTCCCCCCGCACACACCTGTATGAGCCCCCACACACCTGTACACATCCCACACACCTGTACCTGTGCTCCCCCCCAACACACCTGTACATGCCCCACACACCTGTACTTGGCCTGTTCGTGCACCCACACGTAGGCGGGGTCGCGCAGGCTGAGCCGTGCGAGGTCGCGCACAGACTTGGTCTGCGTGGCAGAGAAGAGCAGCGTCTGCCGGCTGGCCGGGAGGTTCTCCACCACCGCGTTCACCGTCACCGCGAAGCCGAGGTCCAGGATGCGGTCAGCCTCGTCCAGAACTGCCGGGGGATAGCACCGCCACCACCGCCGCCGTCAAGTCGCCAAAATTAACAGTGACCCGCAAATTCATTCCCAATAGATTTTTTTGGGCTTAGGTCTCGTAAGAGGAATCTGACCAAATCTGTGTCGTTAAAAACCCTCCACTGCCCGACATGGCCAAACAAATGTAATTGTCACCTTGCGTGCACGTGATTAACGACACGTCGATTATTATCGTTTCAGCTTGCCGCACGGTAAGTTGAAGAACGATTCTCACAACCAAGTTTGATGATTAAATCTTCACGCTCTTGGCCGAGAAATTAAGAGAGCTGTCGTGGTGTCGCAGTGAGCACGCTGGAATTGGAGAACGGATTCCGGTTTAATGGCTGTTCCGGTTTTACAACGGCCGCCGGAGTAATCCACCGACCCTTGGTACCCTTTACCCGGCGGCAGCAGCTGGACAAAAGCAGGTTGTTAGATCACGACTAGGGTCCCATGCCCGCGGCCCCACTCACCGAGCAGCTGGAGGTTGTTGGCATAGAAGTAGCTCGTTTCGTCCATGTGCTGCAGCAGCCGCCCCGGCGTGCAGATGATGACGTTGGTCCGATGGATCCTCTCCGACTCCTCCTTCACGTCCTGCGCTCGCAGGCGAGAGACGTGGGCGGGAGACACGCACGATGCTTGCTTCAGCTGCCAGGGAGGGTGAAGCGTTTGCAAAAGCGGCGGCCGAAAACCGCGGCTCGATAGAAATGCAGGTCGCTGGTAACCTTTCTGGGCTGTAACTTTACGTGAAATGGGGAGAAATTTGCGGAAGCGGCCCAGGTGGTTCACACCAGGCAAGCAGCGCCCGACGTGCGAGTACTCCCCGAACGCTCACGCCCGCAGATTTCCAAATTCAAAACTCCACACAGCCAAAGTGGTAGGCTGCACGTGGACCCCACGGGCCATTACCAAGTTAAGTCGGGGGCCGGATACAACCGCGCATGCCGCAGGTTCCTCGCGTCATAACGACGACGTGCCTGCCGTCGGGCGAGCATCACAGACGCCGCCCTCCTGCTCCTCCTCCTCACCTTGCCCCCGATGATGAGGCCCGCTGAGAACTCGTGGTACTTGCCAACCTTGCGCAGGACCTCGAAGGTCTGGAAGGCGAGCTCCCGCGTTGGGGAGATGATGAGCACGCCCAGACCATCGTCTGCCGTCCACTGCTTCCGGTAGAGGCACTCCAGAGCCTGGGGCGGGTGGGCGGGCCAGGGGTGAAGCTTCAAGTTTAAATTTGATTTCATTTCACCAGGCGAGAACTCAGAGAGACCAGGCGAAGCCTCGCATGCCAGAGTAACTGACCGGGGTTGCATAAATAACACAGGCAATAACGTAAAACAAAATACAACAACGAAGCAAATATAAATCAGATCCAAAAACAACCAAATAAAAATCATTACAAAAGCAACCTAGGGTAGGCTCTGGACAGGTTCCGATATAGTCATCAATGTTGGCCGTGCCCGAGAATCATACTTGTTCACCGGATTCCTGGTACAGGTTCGCTAATATTGGATCGCTCTCCGAGTTACGCCTTCCCGTTTACAGACAGACGGGCCGAGCTTTAGTTGAAAAGCGTAACAAATCGTCAGCCCAGCAGTGCTGGCGGCACAGGCGGCAAAGTCGCACAGGTGGCACAGGCGGTAACGCGAGTACAGGCGGGCAGCGCTCACCGGGATGAGAAAGGCGAGGGTTTTGCCGGATCCGGTCTTGGCTGCTCCAAGGACGTCTTGGCCTTGTAGCGCCAGCCCCACCGTCCTGCGCTGGATCTCCGTCGGTAAGCGGTACTCCGCGTTCTGCAGACCTGCGACCCAAACCGATTTGACTTCATCGACACAACCCAAAGTGACAGCGGAATAAATCAATACGTCGGAGGCACAGCCAATACGGGGCAACTGCACAACCGATACAGCATTGGCGGCATACGTAGCACAACCGGCAAGCGAGCAAGCACACCATAGTAACGAGCGAGATGTCAACAGCACACGATGTGGCTTGTGCGCAACGGGCTCAGAAGCCAATCCACGTGGGTAGGGTCAAGCGATGCCCACAACCCCTGTCCCGGAATCGCTAAATCTCAATGCAATCCTTGGAAACGAACACCATTCCTGAGTGAGAGAATTGCCCAAGCGTATCCTCCGGTGGCAATCGCTTCTACTTCTTCCTCCTCCGTGTTGCCTATGAAAAGCACCTCTTAGAGATTCAGTTGCAAGTGATTTTGCCATTCAGTTGCCTTGTCTGAGAGTTGTAAATTGCAGATTCACCCACCGCGCTTTCATGTGCATATTTCGGGCAAAATCACGTTATACGCTCCATGGTTTGGCGTTCTTGGCCACAATCGCACAGTCTCAAGAGTCTTTGATTTTCCACTTATGCCAGGCAGTGGTGGCTATGCACGTGGCCTGTAATCCAGCATTGCGGGGGCAGCGAGGGCTGGTGGGTCGAACTGAAATGCTGAGAAACTCCCTTTCCCTCGGAGTTGAGTTGTTATACCCTGGCTCGCCAGAAGGCAGTATAGCAAGTGAACTAATCGCCATTTGCTTCCATCTATACGGTGATAGTATTTTCCCCTCGCGTGCGAAGGGGTTTTTTTTTCCAGGAGCCCTAGTTTCTATCCCACACGTACAATAAACGCTCATTATGAATTGGCTGAAAATAATTATTATTTTACATGTAAAAAAAAACCCAATGCAGCAGTGGCAGAACCCTCCTGAAGAAGAGTCCTACGACTCCTGGATAACCAAGTAAGTTATGTTTTATTTAAAAAAAGCATATGATATAAATAATTATATGATTACTATTCATGAATATATTTCTTATTGCACCAAATTATGAATTCGATGTCTGCATCTTTCGTGGTTTGTATGGATGCGGTTGAGCGCTGCCCATCGTCTCTGTTAAAGTATGGTGGAGGTGAGGTAGCGATTGCGGGAATCCCCATAAAGGATCCCCGATCCATATCAACTATCAACGGAGAACAAGAAATCGGTGCCGGACGATTCCTGGGCAGTTGAAGAGTCCAAATTCTGCAAGTGCAGTGCTGCGGGTCCTTGAGCCGCGTCGCCCACCTTTAAGCGTCTTCTTGGACAGCGGGAAATCGGAAAACTTCACAACGTCCGCTACATTGATCTGTAACAACAAGAACGGCGACAATTACACCCGCCACTAGCTGCGTTGCTCACCAGTCACCACTCACCCACCCAGACATTCACAATTGACAAGACACCCACACCATTAACCGCTCACCAAACTCCCACCACTCACTTCACCCGATCCTCACCTACAACTCACACACACTCACCAGACACTCACTACTTACCCGATACCACTGACCACTCACCATACACAACACACTCAATGCGGAGTTGAAAATAAACCAGTGACTGGGGACTCCAAAATGCGAGACCAGGAACCGATGACACAGGGACCTGAGATCCTCCCCATGTGCCTCAGGATTACGCTCACCACTCAACCAACATTCACCAGAGACGTGGCACATACGACTCACCAAAGCAACACACACTCACAACTCACCAAACATCCACCTCACCTGTTTCTCACCAATTACCAGACGTAACTCGCTCATCTGAGCCACTCACACCCACTCAACACTTTCCTAATACAACACACTCACTTGACAATTACCTAATAATCACCATTCACACTCACCACTCACTGGACACTCACCACTTCCCAGATAACTATCCTCAACAATTCAACCCCGGACACGGGGGACCTGGGAGTGAGACACAAGGACCCCCAACACACAATCCAAATATGTACAGTGTACTGGAGGAATCCGATGAGCTAAGAAGCTCTTTACTCACAGGGGCGGATCAGCAAGTTACAATACAAAAAAAACGAATCGGAGTACAAAATAGATAAAAGGGTAAGCAAGTCACCAAACATAAACAAATATAAAATGTATAAATAAAAGAACTGCACACAAGTGCGCTCCTCCACCACCCTCCCCAGGCCAACCCACGTGTGCCGCTCGGGACCGGCGCGCAAACCTGCGCGTATTTGTCGGTGAGCTTGGCGATGGCCTCCTGCTCCACGACGTACTCGGGCCGCTTCTCCGCCTTCCTCCTCGTCTGCAGCTTGCGCCGCTTCTTCAAATCCTTCTCCTTCCACTGCTGCAGGTCCTGCACGGCGAGCTCCCTGGACGCCGCCATCGCTGCTCGTCTCTCTCGCGGTGCGCAATGACGTCACGACGCAGAGACTTTTAAGTCGCGCCGCGCGGGACGACGACGTCACGACGCAAAGGGACGTTGACGTCACGCCGCACGGGACGGCGACGTCACGACGCGCGTGGCGGCGACGTCACGACGCGCGGGACGGAGACGTCACGACGCGCGGGTCGAAGACGTCACGACGCACGGGTCGACGTCACCGCGCGTCGTGCGCGGTCGGGCGTCCAGTGCCAAGCGCAATTTCCGGTTGGTGTTGCCACGGCGACCGACTTTAGGACTCAGAATATTAACATGACGCAATATTAAAGTGCGGAAGGAATCCGATGAGCTATAAAGCAATTGTCTTCATCAGGTGTCCAGTAGGGTCGGGTAAGGAACGCTCCAACAACAACCAATAACAAAAAAACAGCAGTGAAAAAGTCCAAGAAAGTTAAACAAGTCATCCAAATAAAACGAAAGCATCCCCACCCGACAAGGCAAAGCCCACAGAGGTATTAAATTATTTTTCAAAAGCGACCTGGACATCACAAATGAGAGCTCAAAAAGTGGCTTTTCAATTTGGACATTTATAGCAGAAAGGAGTGGTAGGGCCATGTTCTGTGACCCCAGCTGTCAACCCATGCGGTTTACTTTGTATTCTTGTACAGGGAAACTGAGTTTTCAGGTCCATTGTTTGTGTTTCTCCCTTGTGACGGGACTTTGTAGGGTGAACTTTGAGATGCATAAGGGCCAATACGGTCTGTAATATGGTAGGCACTGATAAGTGGTTCACAGGTGTATATTGTTGTATTTTAGATCATAAGTCATGCAATCATGGAACAAGTGTGAGTTTTTCGCTTGCTCCAGTCACCTTGCAATGTCAGTTAAAAACAGTTTTAGATTAAAAAATTGCGAAAACATCGATTTACGACGGTCCGAATTAACGATCCGCATGTTTTTTTTTACGACGCCTCTATCAAAAAAAAATTCGCAGACTACCTACTGGATCTCCTCTCTGTTTCAAAGAACAAATTTGACCTCAGGTCCTCGCTCATTTACCAGCTTCACATTCCCTATTGCCGTACAAAAACCGGAGGAAGGGCCTTTGCTATTGATGCCCCCAGGGTCTGGAATGCTATTCCCCAATAAACTGCAACTTGAATCACCACCTATGAGATCTTCACAAAACTGCTCTAGAGGAGTTGTACACCCCTAGCTGCCACTGCTATTCAGTGGCCTAAAATATGGCTCTAGATTTTGGTGTTATAATTTATTTATGTAGTTTATTGTTAAAAATTCGGTCACAGTCCCTATGATCACTGTTACATTGCATTTATGGCTTTTATTTTGGTGATTTCGAAAACGCTTTTTTTGTTTTGGTCATGATTTTGTTTATTGTAGTACGGAGTTAGACTGATGGCCTTAATCTTAGTTGTCTTGTGGTTGTTGTTGTTGTTTGACTTGCCTCCCACTGGGATTTTTGCACACAGCGTTGGTGTACGGTGCTATTTCAGGAATATTTTGATGTTTTTTACCTGGATTTTCTGTTTGCACAGTCACATAATCACTTTAAGATGTTTTCTTGTTCATTTTTTTGTTTGTTGCGGTTGCACCCGATTCAAGAGCCGAATGGCTCACAGGGCTATACCAAATAAATGAACTATGGAACTATGGAACTATCAGCCCACCGCGGATCGATGAACAGTCCAGAAACGCCACGTGGGCCCCATCGTCCACAACACGGCGACTCTGAACTCTTTGTGAAGAACGACCGCCCCTGCCACGTCGTGAAAAGTGTGCTGAGTGTTTCCCTTGCAAAAGGTGGAATCGCTTAAGCTAGAGGAAGGAAGAAGACAAGTTAATAAAATATATATTTTTATATATATATTTTATATATGTTTTTAAAATATATTTTATATATTTTATTTCATGATTAACTATTTGATTATTTAAATTGACTAAGGTCACCTTTTATTTATTCCATGAATGAGCATTTTGCTTCTCCATGGGTGAATGGAGAAGCATACATTTTGTTAATGTTTTGAATGATTGCTATTAAACATTTTTATTTTAATGATTCTACCAGGGCTTTTCAGTCTGTGGAATGAATATGTGATTGTTATAATTGTACTCTCCATTTTGCTTCGTTCTACTACAAAGTTTCAAGTATTTTTATAGTTATAATTACTTTTAATATTCTATAATTATAAGATAATTTCAATATAATATTCTGAACATCTGCAGTTTTAGTTAGACATTGAATATTTTCAAGCGAATTTTATGCTAAATTTCAGCTTTCGAACGCCTCCTTTTTAATGTGTTTTTCCCTACAACATCAGAGTGCAGCGACACATTAAATACGCACTGCAATGACAATAGTTTAAAATGATTTGAAGCATGCTTTATTTTCAAAATGGAAATATGGTTTGGGGGGGGGCAGAGCTTTGTGACGTAATTTTTGAGGGGGGTCTGACTTTTTGTGACGCCGTGTGACGAGGGGGGGGGGGGGTTAAAATTAGCCAAAATCGCGTGATGTCATTTATGGACGGCCCCTAACTTTTATTCTCGGCGCAAACCCCGCATATTTTGCGAGAAGAGCCTCGCCTACTGATGCCTAAGTCCTCAGCTACTCAAACGCCCGACCACGTGCCTCGTAGCTGGACTCACGGCGTCGCACGGACACTGCGAGTGGCTCGAGAAGGCGTCCGAGGACGGCAGGGGGTGTGCTGCGTGTGAGTACTCAGTGTGGGGACCAGGGGGTGTGTGTGCTGTGTGTGAGTACTCAGTGTGGGGACCAGGTGGTGTGTGTACTCAGTGTGTGTACTCAGTGTGTGTACTCAGTGTGTGTGTACTCAGTGTGTGTACTCAGTGTGGGGACCAGGTGGTGTGTGTGCTGTGTGTGAGTACTCAGTGTGGGGACCAGGCGGTGTGTGTGTACTCAGTGTGTGTACTCAATGTGGGGACCAGGAGGTGTGTGTGCTGTGTGAGTACTCAGTGTGGGGACCAGGTGTGTGTGTGCTGTGTGTGTGTACTCAGTGTAGGGACCAGGAGGTGTGTGTGCTGTGTGAGTACTCAGTGTGGGGACCAGGGGGTGTGTGTGCTGTGTGTGTGTACTCAGTGTGGGGACCAGGCGGTGTGTGTACTCAGTGTGTGTACTCAGTGTGGGGACCAGGAGGTGTGTGTGCTGTGTGTGTGTACACAGTGTGGGGACCAGGAGGTGTGTGTGCTGTGTGTGTGTACTCAGTGTGGGGACCAGGAGGTGTGTGTGCTGTGTGAGTACTCAGTGTGGGGACCAGGTGTGTGTGTGCTGTGTGTGTGTACTCAGTGTGTGTACTCAGTGTGTGTACTCAGTGTGGGGACCGGGGGGGGTCGCGGCTTCGAGGCCGTGGCACCACCGAGTCCATCCCCATTCCGGGCTGACTGGAGCCCCTCGCCTGGGTCGTCCCAACCCGGTAACGCCGCGGAGTCCGCGGGACCCGCCCGGCTCTCGTCGCTGGGTTTGTGGGTGGCAGCTCAGCGGTCTCTGTCTCGCTCCCAGAGGCTCCTCCTGCGCTCAGCTGGCTGGGGAACAAACTCAGGGGCAGAGGGGTTTAGGTGCCGCCGTGCCCGTCGCCTCCTTGCTGGGCCGGGGTCCTCTGGGAGGAGCGGGGGGGGGGGGAGACAGAAAACAAAACTCAAAAATGCGGTTCTCAAGAAAAGGAAGGCAGCTTCTGTTTGCAGCGACGCTCGAGTCTCGGGACAAAGTCTCTCTCTCTCTCCCTTTTGTCGGTGAGTCGAACCGCTCTCTCTCCCTCTCGCGTTCTGATGCAGAACGGCGCTTCACCTGTCTGCCCGGCCGCTCTCCGCCGACAAACCTCGGCGACCGGCTCGAGACGGCTGGTTGAGTGCCGCACGCGTGCCCCACGCTGTTGCCGCTTGCACGGCGCCGGTACCACCGGGAGGATCTGTGTGGACACTGAATTGACAGCCGCCGTCCAGGGGGAGGTCCCCGAGGGTAACGAAGCGTACTTGGCGTTACAAACGGTGGTGCACGGTCAAAATAAAATGTATAAAAGGAATAACTAAAGAGTAATTCCAGCAGTCACGAAAGCTCCAAATCAAATTTAAACCACCTCTGCGGGGAGGATTTTAGTTAGTATTCTCTCTCTGTGTCTCTGTGTTGTCTCTCTCTGCTTGTGTGTCTGTGTTTCTTCGTGTCTGTGTTTTGTCTCTCTCTCAAATTTAGCAATCTTTGGAAGAACGTTAATCAAGCAGCCAATCACCCGCTTCATCCCCCCACTCACCCAGCCAACCAGTCACCCGCTTCATCCCCCCACTCACCCAGCCAGTCACCCGTTCATCCCCCACTCACCCAACCAGTCACCCGCTTCATCCCCCCACTCACCCAGCCAGTCACCCGTTCATCCCCCCACTCACCCAGCCAGTCACCCGTTCATCCCCCCACTCACCCAGCCAGTCACCCGTTCATCCCCCCACTCACCCAGCCAGTCACCCGTTCATCCCCACTCACCCAACCAGTCACCCGCTTCATCCCTCCACTCACCCAACCAGTCACCCGTTCATCCCCCCACTCACCCAGCCAGTCACCCGCTTCATCCCCCCACTCACCCAGCCAGTCACCCGTTCATCTCCCACTCACCCAACCAGTCACCCGCTTCATCCCCCACTCACCCAGCCAGTCACCCGTTCATCCCCCACTCACCCAACCAGTCACCCGCTTCATCCCCCACTCACCCAGCCAGTCACCCGTTCATCCCCCCACTCACCCAGCCAGTCACCCGTTCATCCCCCACTCACCCAACAAGTCACCCGTTCATCCCCACTCACCCAGCCAGTTACCCGCTTTAGCCCCCCACTCACCCAGCCAGTCACCCGTTCATCCCCCACTCACCCAACAAGTCACCCGTTCATCCCCACTCACCCAGCCAGTCACCCGTTCATCCCCCCACTCACCCAGCCAGTCACCCGTTCATCCCCCACTCACCCAACAAGTCACCCGTTCATCCCCCACTCACCCAACCAGTCACCCGTTCATCCCCCACTCACCCAACCAGTCACCCGTTCATCCCCCACTCACCCAGCCAGTCACCCGTTCATCCCCACTCACCCAGCCAGTCACCCGCTTCAGCCCCCCACTCACCCAGTGCTATTCAATGCACGCATCGTGTGTACGTTGAACTTCTATCGCGCCGTACGTAGCCAACCGTGAGGTGGTGTCAGCTCTTATCGGCAACGAAACGACAAAACGTTGGCGCAGTCGCGTGTCACCCAAACAGTCACGTGTCACCCAAACAGTCACGTGTCACCCAAACAGTCGCGTGTCACCCAAACAGTCACGTGTCACCCAAACAGTCGCGTGTCACCCAAACAGTCGCGTGTCACCCAAACAGTCGCGTGTCACCCAAACAGTCACGTGTCACCCAAACAGTCGCGTGTCACCCAAACAGTCACGTGTCACCCAAACAGTCGCGTGTCACCCAAACAGTCACGTGTCACCCAAACAGTCGCGTGTCACCCAAACAGTCACGTGTCACCCAAACAGTCGCGTGTCACCCAAACAGTCGCGTGTCACCCAAACAGTCGCGTGTCACCCAAACAAACTCGACATTCGTCTCTCACTGACGCAGCCCTGAAAAGGAAACGTTGGGCAACGTTTCGGGCAATGGTCCATCTTCATAATGGGGTTTATATAACAGGTCCCTGCAGGGTGGGCTGGTAGGACAAGTGTCTGCGCTGTCTATTGCTGATTTTACACCCCAACAGCACGAGATTTCACTTCGTTAAAGTATTGAAAGGGGACGGACGGACACAATCTATTGCAGGCTGGTACACTCAGTTTACAACTTCGTTCCTACCAGTATCATGTGTGCTGTAAGGGGCACACCCTATTAGGCCCCGTGTTGTATACAGTGCACATACATTCTCTTTGTACACGCAGTCGTACTTACGAAGTGCACACCGTGTCAACCCGCACGGCTCAGCCTGTATTCTTGTACAGGGAAATGGAGTGTTCTGGCCCATACGGCGTACAGCCGTTTCAATACGGGCAACAAAATCTTGTTTTCTCTATTTGTTTGTGTTTCTCCCTTGTGATGAGACTTTGTAGGATGAGCGTTGAGATTTATAAGGGCCACGGCGTGACCAATGAGGTCTGAATTGGTCTGTTATTTTGGTAGGCGCTGATACATTCACAGGTATGCGAATGTGTTGTGGGACTGTCAATTATTAAAAACAAATTCCAATAATAGCAACAACACTGGGTGTCTACTGTAATAGTGCTACTTGTTGCTGCCATCGCTTGCCGTTTTGGTCTTTTTAGCGGCCGTGTTTGCTCTGCAACAACAACAAATAACTGGAACCACGTGGGTACCCAAAGGTAGCGAAGTCGCGGATGAGTGGTGGTGGTAGCGGCGGGAGAAACCCCAAACCGCACACACAACGCACACACAACACACACCACACAACACACCACACATACACACACACCACAACACACACACACAACACACACAACACACACACAACACACACAACACACACACAACACACACAACACATACCACAACACACACCACACACACCACACAACACACACACCACAACACACACACAACACACACACACAACACACATACACACACACACAACACACACGCACAACACACACAACACATACCACAACACACACCACACACACCACACAACACACACACCACAACACACACACACAACACACACAACACACCACACATACACACACACAACACACACAACACACACACACAACACACACAACACACACAACACATACCACAACACACACCACACAACACACACACCACAACACACACACAACACACCACACATACACACACACACCACAACACACAACACACACACAACACACACACAACACACACACAACACACACAACACAACACACCACAACACACACACACCACACACAACACAACATACACATAACACACACAAAACACAACACACCACACAACACACACACAACACACACAAACAACACACACAACACACACACAACACACACAACACACACACAACACAACACACACAACACACCACACACACACACCACACACACAACACAACACACCACACAACACACACACACCACACACACAACACACACAACACACCACACAACACACACAACACAACACACCACAACACACAACACAACATACACATAACACACACAAAACACAACACAACACACACACAACACACACAAACAACACACACAACACACACACAACACACACACAACACAACACACACAACACACCACACACACACACCACACACACAACACAACACACCACACAACACACACACAACACACACAACACACCACACAACACACACCACACACACAACACACATACACAACACACACCACACACACCACACACACACCACACACACACACACAACACACACACCACAACACACCACACACACAACACACCACACACACCACACACACAACACACCACACACACACCACACCACACACACACCACACACACCACACACACACACCACACACACCACACACACCACACACACCACAACACACCACACACACAACACACCACACACACCACACACACAACACACCACACACACAACACACACCACACACACACACCACACACACCACACACACCACACACACCACAACACACCACACACACAACACACCACACACACCACACACACAACACACCACACACACCACACACACCACACAACACACACACAACACACACCACACACAACACACACACCACACACAAACCACACACCACACACAACACCACACACACACCGCACACACCACACACACCACGCAACACAACACACACACAACACACACCACACACACAACACACACCACACCACACACACACCACACACACCACACATACTGAAGCTTGGGAAAGTGCCACCTCACCTCCTCACCGCTCATCGTTACATAAATCATCGCCGCGAGCCGCCCACGCGCCGCTGTTCATCTCTGCTGGACTCAGCCACTCGAACAAAACCTGCCGGACTGCATTCACCTGCTGCATCATACACCTACTCATCATACACCTGCTGCATCATACACCTACTCATCATACACCTGCTGCATCATACACCTGCTGCATCATACACCTGCTGCATCATACACCTACTCATCATACACCTACCTGCATCATACACCTGCTGCATCATACACCTACTCATCATACACCTACTCATCATACACCTACTCATCATACACCTGCTGCATCATACACCTGCTGCATCATACACCTGCTGCATCATACACCTACTCATCATACACCTACCTGCATCATACACCTACTCATCATACACCTGCTGCATCATACACCTGCTGCATCATACACCTGCTGCATCATACACCTGCTGCATCATACACCTACTCATCATACACCTGCTGCATCATACACCTACTCATCAT
Source organism: Petromyzon marinus (assembly GCF_048934315.1). Taxonomy (NCBI): domain Eukaryota; kingdom Metazoa; phylum Chordata; class Hyperoartia; order Petromyzontiformes; family Petromyzontidae; genus Petromyzon; species Petromyzon marinus. The sequence goes on from NC_133726.1 coordinate 8,982,007, forward strand.
ACACCTACCTGCATCATACACCTACTCATCATACACCTGCTGCATCATACACCTACTCATCATACACCTACTCATCATACACCTACTCATCATACACCTACTCATCATACGCCTACTCATCATACACCTACTCATCATACACCTACTCATCATACACCTACTCATCATACACCTGCCTGCATCATACACCTACTCATCATACACCTGCTGCATCATACACCTACTCATCATACACCTACCTGCATCATACACCTGCCTGCATCATACACCTACTCATCATACACCTGCTGCATCATACACCTGCCTGCATCATACACCTGCTGCATCATTCACCTACCGGACTGCATACACCTACTCATCATACACCTGCCTGCATCATACACCTGCCGGACATCATACACCTGCCTGCATCGTACACCTGCCTGCATCATACACCTGCTGGACATCATACACCTGCCTGCATCATACACCTGCCGGACATCATACACCTGCCTGCATCATACACCTGCCCGCATAGTGGCGCTTAAATAAATTTCCCCTCGGCTAAACAATTCCTAACACGGTCAAACACTTCCTCCTCCTCTCTCTCTCGCAAATATTCTGGATCTTATCTCGCGCGCGCGCACACGCGCGCGCGCGCGCACCCCTCATCTTTTATTCTCGTCGAAGACTTCTCTGAAAACAATCTTCCGATGTTGTGGCTCTTGCAACCCCTAGCGCGGACACAACGAACCATCTTCACCGAGAGCTGAACCATCTTCACCGAGAGCTGATCCATCTTCACCGAGAGCTGAACCATCTTCACCGAGAGCTGAACCATCTTCACCGAGAGCTGAACCCTCTTCACCGAGAGCTGAACCATCTTCACCGAGAGCTGAACCATCTTCACCGAGAGCTGAACCTCAACGGCGGCCCGCTCCGCGATTTCAAACTCCAACCCGTGGTACCCCCCGCCGCCAGCGCGCGCCATCATCGATTTCGACATCGTCAAAAGCTCCCTAACCCACCAACACCAACAACACCACCATCACAGATAATCATCACCGCAGCCATGGCTCAGAGCTTTGTGACCGCAATGAAATTCGCGAAGGCTCAAAAGGCCGTGCTCGGGAACAGCGCGGTGGCCGTGCTGACCGGATCCTTCGAGCAGATCTACCAGAGCGCCACTTTCAAGTGCCCCTGCTCGCCCGGCGTCAGCCAGATCTACGCCTCCACCTCGCTGCTCGTGCCGGCCCTCGTCCTGCTCGCCATGGGCTACACGGCCAACGCGAGGACGTGGAAGCTGGTGACCGGCTGCTGCTCCTTCAGGCCCGTCCGTGGCTTCGGCGGCCTGCGGAGGTTCCTGCGGATTTTGCTGTCGGTCACGGGCAGGGCTATCGTGGCACCAGTCGCTTGGCTGCTCGTGGCGCTGTTTGACGGCAGCTACTACGTGTGCGGAGTGAGCCCCTACGCCACGCAGGTCGGTGGCACGGCACGCGTCGTCTGTGCGGAGCGTTCAGTGTCGCCGTGTTCGGTTGGGGGGGGGGGCGGTGGTGGGTTGGGGATTCATCACATTTTCTGCACGCCAAACCCGGGTATGTTTCTCAGTCGTCACGAGGTACCTGTGGGCAAAGTTCCACACTTCGGTACGAATTCGACTCCCTTGCCCTTGCTTGTCACCCCAACAGGATCGCCGCGGTGGCTAGGAGATGTTAGCTACCTCGCCTGGTATGCAGGACGTCGTGGGTTCGATCCTGACGCCTGCTGCTGCTGTATATTTGGTGTTTGCGTGTCTCTCTCTCATCATCATCACGGTGGCTAGGAGATGTTAACTACGTCGCCTGGTATACAGGAGGGCGTGGGTTTGATCCCGACGCCTGCTGCTGTATATTTGGAGTTTGCGTGTCTCTCTCATCATCAACATCACGGTGACTAGGAGATGTTAACTACCTCGTCTGGTATGCAGGACGTCGTGGGTTCGATCCCGACGCCTGCTGCTGCTGTATATTTGGAGTTTGCGTGTCTCTCTCTCATCATCATCACGGTGCCTAGGAGATGTTAACTACGTCGCCTGGTATGCAGGACGTCGTGGGTTCTATCCCGACGCCTGCTGCTGCTGCTGTATATTTGGAGTTTGCGTGTCTCTCTCTCATCATCATCACGGTGCCTAGGAGATGTTAACTACGTCGCCTGGTATGCAGGACGTCGTGGGTTCTATCCCGACGCCTGCTGCTGCTGCTGTATATTTGGAGTTTGCGTGTCTCTCTCCCCGTGGTGGCGTGGATCTTTCCTCACGTGCACTCCGGGTTGTTTTCCCCTCCACACTTGGAATCAACATCACGCGTTTAGAGTATTTGTCTGCTATAAATGTCCACACGATATACAATTTGGTTGAGCTATCATTCGCGATAGCCAGGTCGCTTCTCAAAAAAAGCTCGACAACTCAGCGGACCTTACCTGGTGAAATAGAAAAAAAAACCGGTTTAGTTTTTGTTGTTTACCGATGTCCGTTCCTGGACTGTCCGGGTCAAACTCTACCTGGACGAGGCAGTGGCGTCACCGGGAGCGCGTTCCCCGCTTGTTGCAGAGAGAGAGGGACACGGTTCTATTCCAGCAGCCGCCCCGATTAATACTATTCACTATTATTCTTGGTTCTTTCGGTAAAGTCACGTAGAAGGGAAACAATACAATAATAAAAAATATATAACAATAAAATTCTCACGACGTTTCGACTGCAACACACGCAATCATCATCAGGTGTGAAAACCACAGCAAGAAAATAAGAAAAAAACCGCCACTTTTTTCAAATTTCCTTGCTGTGGTTTTCACACCTGATGATGATTGCTTGTGTTGCAGTTGAAACGTCGTGAGAATTTTATTGTTTTAATTTTTTATTATTTTATTGTTTCCCTTGTACGTGACTTTACCGAAAGAACCAAGAATATGAATCCCTGCAGTCGCGAAAGCTTTAAATCAAAATCTATTCGCTATTCTTTATACAAGCAGCAGCGTATCTCTGGGACAACACGGAGCACTCATAACATGTTATGGTGATGGGGGGGGGGTGGTGGGCTAGTGGGGGGGTGGTGGTGTCCCTATTTATGTGAAGCTCTGCAGGTTGACCACACCCTGCCCAATGTACAAGGTGCTTCAAAGACATTTTAACGCTTCTTAGAATTTGCAACAATACGACGAGAAATGTGACTCTGGGTTCTGGAGAAGATTCCAGGCATATGTTGAAAATGATGGCGAACAAGTGGAGACTCTTTGACTTTTTGAAGCTATTAACATGACGTTTATTATCATTGTATTATCCGTTCTTTTTGCATTAACAACGATAGTCCGATATACGCGTTAACACTTTTTTGAAGCATCCTGTATCTTCCCTTTGGGAGTTGTTTGTACCACGTGACAAGGCTTTCCCAGAGTAAACAACAACAACAACAACAACAACAACCACCAGCAGCTAACTGATTATCGCTGGTGGTTTGTGGCATACGCTGTTGTTGCTTACTCGACGCAGGTAAAGAACGGCTTCCTGGGAGGGTGGCTGCCGACGGTGGCGGACGGCCTCTCCCACCTGCCCGAGCCTCTGGCCAAGATGAATCATTCGCAGCTGGCGCCGATACTGGCGGCCCTGCCGTGCCGGAGGCCGGACGGCATCTCTGCGTCTTCGAGCGACCAGATCTTGAGGCAGCTGGCGATCCAATCTCAGGTGAGCGGGGGCGAGTGTTGTTGTTGTTGTTACCTTGACACGTGGGTGTTTTGTCGCGAGTATATAACGGTCCGTATTTGTGTTTTGGTTTAAGCCACGTGGTGCTCTTGATGCCAGCATGCTCGTTCGTTAACCCTGCGTCTAGAGCACAGAGTTTGAGGGGCAGCGGCCCACGAGAGTCTCCAGCCCGTCACCCAGCAGAGCTCGCCGCAGGCCGAGAGGCACGAGGAGGAAGTAGGAGGAAGGGAAGGAGAAGGGGGAGGAAGAGAGGGTAAGGAGGGGGTGAGGGGTAGGAAGGAGGAAGGGAGGAGCAGGTGAGAAGAAGGACGACCTGATTGATGCATTGTCCGTACGCTCATGTGAATGATACCTGTTGTGAAAAGCGTACAATTGTGTCGGGTGGTGGAGAGTTCACAACAGGAATGTTGGCATTAAACCACCACCACTACCACTAAATGCCCCGACCCAAACACAAACAGGAATGGTTGTCGCATTTCCCCAATGTTATCTCGGTCGCGCTATCGGCGTCGCCTCATCACGAGACAAAGAATCCATCGGCACCTCTCGCCGAGCCGAGCTCGGCCGCCCTCCGCGCGGCTCTCCGTGTGAGTCGATTGGCCTCGATGTCTCCTCACACTGGCGAGGCCATCAACTCGCCACGTTTGAGAGCACGGGGATCTCTGCGGTGCTGGCTCTGCGTCCCTAACCTCTGACCTCTGACCTAACGCCATTGCCCCGACGCTCTGTTGACTACAGAGGGGCTTTGAAAACTAAACTGTTTTATTTTTACCAGGTAAGGCCCACTGAGCTATGTAGCTCTTATTTCCGAAGTGACCTGGCCAACACAAATGATGGCTCATTTTTGTGAGCCAGGGCGTGGGTGCTGAACGTTGTCCCGACTTGTCCCGTGTGGGGAGCGGTGCAGGGCTTTCAGGTCACGCGTCACGCGGCGTGTGTCGACATCGCCTCTGTCGCGCGACAAAGGCGCAGCGATTTGTGGACTGCGCTGTCAAAACCCGAGCTCTGAGTTTCAAGTTAAATTCTTGCCCATGGCTCCCATCCCGGTGGTAGTGATGCTTGAACCTGACCTTGCCGCCACCGCTGCCCTACCGTGCCCTCCTCCACCACCCTACATAGTAAACCCATAGATGGAGATGGTTCAGTTTTATTTTTTATGCGTGTGGGAGATTTGTTTGCCATTCTTGTACGTTGCACTATGATCGTGTATTTGTACTTTGCACTATGATCGTGTATTTGTACTGTTTGCTGTTGTAACGATCTCATCCGCCCCTACTGAGCATCTGTGAAAAAGAGCTTTATAGCTCATCGGATTCCTCCAGTATAAATTAAAATTCTGATGATTCCATAGAGACCCATGGACTTACTTAGACAAACTGGTGAGAACCCCAATTACACCCGGAGTTTTGCATTTCACGAAAAAATTTACAAAGATCCCCCATATAAGATCAACACACAGTTGGGGCAAGTGCTGTTAGCAAGCACACGAAGGTGGCGGGTGGCCAACACCACGCCTGGCCACCTTTGTCTCCCTTGCAGTGATATTTACACATCGCACCAAGTTCACATAATCGTCCCTGGTATTGGCCGTAAGCAGGAATCTCACTCGGATCGCTGGGTTCATGACACAGTGCAACTAACCCACTCAATTGTTTTTGGCATTTCACAAACCCACACTGAACAGCATGGGTGAAGTATGGGGTGAGTAGGCCTTCATCCAGCAGTGGATTGACAAGCAGATATGCAAGCAGACCTCGACTTACGAACACCCGCACTCACGAACACCGCCCACGCTTACGAACATGTACAATATTTCTACTTATGAGTTTAACAATGCTTCCCTTTTTGTTCAACCATAACACATTTCATGACACTAACCGTATGGGCATTTAATGGCAGTGCATTGTTGTGCTCCGACTGATTAAATATTCCCAGGAACAACTTGTCAACTAACATGTAGTAGGCTTTCACAACCAATATTATTCATAAGTCGAGGACTGCCCGTAATAAATATTCTGGACTTGGTCAACCAGACTGACTCATCTCATCCATACTGTGGTCACCCACCACACTGCAGGTCACAACAACTCACCCACTCACCCACGGCACTGCAGGTCACAACAACTCACCCACTCACTCACTGCACTGCAGGTCACAACAACTCATCCACTCACCCAGCACACTGCAGGTCACAACAACTCACCCAGTAACCCACCGCACTGCTGGTCACAAAAACTCACCCACTCACCCACCGCACTGCAGGTCACAACAACTCACCCACTCACAACACTGCACTGCAGGTCACTACAACTCACCCACTCACCCACTGCACTGCAGGTCACAACAACACATCCACTCACTCACCCCACTGCACTGCAGGTCACAACAACTCACCCACTCACCCACCACACTGCAGGTCACAACAACTCACCCACTCACCCAGCACACTGCAGGTCACAACAACTCACCCACTCACCCACCACACTGCAGGTCACTACAACTCACCCACTCACCCACCGCACTGCAGGTCACAACAACTCACCCACTCACTCACTGCACTGCAGGTCACTACAACTCACCCACTCACCCACCGCACTGCAGGTCACTACAACTCACCCACTCACTCACTGCACTGCAGGTCACTACAACTCACCCACTCACCCACCGCACTGCAGGTCACAACAACTCACCCACTCACCCACCGCACTGCAGGTCACAACAACTCACCCACTCACCCACTGCACTGCAGGTCACAACAACTCACCCACTCACTCACTGCACTGCAGGTCACAACAACTCACCCACTCACCCAGCACACTGCAGGTCACAACAACTCACCCACTCACCCACCGCACTGCAGGTCACAACAACTCACCCACTCACCCACCGCACTGCAGGTCACAACAACTCACCCACTCACTCACTGCACTGCAGGTCACAACAACTCACCCACTCACTCACTGCACTGCAGATCACAACAACTCACCCACTCACTCACTGCACTGCAGATCACAACAACTCACCCACTCACTCACTGCACTACAGGTCACAACAACTCACCCACTGCACTGCAGGTCACAACAACTCACCCACTCACCCACCGCACTGCAGGTCACAACAACTCACCCACTCACTCACTGCACTGCAGGTCACAACAACTCACCCACTCACCCACCGCACTGCAGATCACAACAACTCACCCACTCACTCACTGCACTGCAGGTCACAACAACTCCCCCACTCACTCACCGCACTGCAGGTCATAACAACTCACCCACTCACCACACTGCACTGCAGGTCACAACAACTCACCCACTCACCCACCACACTGCAGGTCACAACAACTCACCCACTCACCACACTGCACTGCAGGTCACAACAACTCACTCACTCACCAACTACACTGCAGGTCACAACAACTCACCCACTCACTCACCGCACTGCAGGTCACAATAACTCACCCACTCACCCACTGCACTGCAGGTCACAACAACTCACCCACTCACCCAGCACACTGCAGGTCACAACAACTCACCCACTCACCCACCACACTGCAGGTCACAACAACTCACCCACTCACCCACCGCACTGCAGGTCACAACAACTCACCCACTCACTCACTGCACTGCAGGTCACAACAACTCATCCACTCACCCAGCACACTGCAGGTCACAACAACTCACCCACTCACCCACCGCACTGCAGGTCACAAAAACTCACCCACTCACCCACCGCACTGCAGGTCACTACAACTCACCCACTCACCCACTGCACTGCAGGTCACAACAACTCACCCACTCACCCACTGCACTGCAGGTCACAACAACACACCCACTCACTCACCCCACTGCACTGCAGGTCACAACAACTCACCCACCACACTGCAGGTCACAACAACTCACCCACTCACCCAGCACACTGCAGGTCACAACAACTCACCCACTCACCCACCACACTGCAGGTCACTACAACTCACCCACTCACCCACCGCACTGCAGGTCACAACAACTCACCCACTCACTCACTGCACTGCAGGTCACTACAACTCACCCACTCACCCACCGCACTGCAGGTCACAACAACTCACCCACTCACCCACTGCACTGCAGGTCACAACAACTCACCCACTCACTCACTGCACTGCAGGTCACAACAACTCACCCACTCACCCAGCACACTGCAGGTCACAACAACTCACCCACTCACCCACCGCACTGCAGGTCACAACAACTCACCCACTCACCCACCGCACTGCAGGTCACAACAACTCACCCACTCACTCACTGCACTGCAGGTCACAACAACTCACCCACTCACTCACTGCACTGCAGATCACAACAACTCACCCACTCACTCACTGCACTGCAGATCACAACAACTCACCCACTCACTCACTGCACTACAGGTCACAACAACTCACCCACTGCACTGCAGGTCACAACAACTCACCCACTCACCCACCGCACTGCAGGTCACAAGAACTCACCCACTCACTCACTGCACTGCAGGTCACAACAACTCACCCACTCACCCACCGCACTGCAGATCACAACAACTCACCCACTCACTCACTGCACTGCAGGTCACAACAACTCCCCCACTCACTCACCGCACTGCAGGTCATAACAACTCACCCACTCACCACACTGCACTGCAGGTCACAACAACTCACCCACTCACCCACTGCACTGCAGGTCACAACAACTCACCCAGCACACTGCAGGTCACAACAACTCACCCACTCACCCACTGCACTGCAGGTCACAACAACTCACCCACTCACTCACTGCACTGCAGATCACAACAACTCACCCACTCACCCACTGCACTGCAGGTCACAACAACTCACCCACTCACCACACTGCACTGCAGGTCACAACAACTCACCCACTCACCCACCGCACTGCAGGTCACAACAACTCACCCACTCACCCAGCACACTGCAGGTCACAACAACTCACCCACTCACTCACCGCACTGCAGGTCACAACAACTCACCCACTCACCCACTGCACTGCAGGTCACAACAACTCACCCACTCACTCACCGCACTGCAGGTCACAACAACTCACCCACTCACCCACCGCACTGCAGGTCACAACAACTCACCCACTCACCCACCGCACTGCAGGTCACAACAACTCACCCACTCACCCAGCACACTGCAGGTCACAACCACTCACCCACTCACCACACTGCACTGCAGGTCACAACAACTCACCCACTCACCCAGCACACTGCAGGTCACAACAACTCACCCACTCACTCACCGCACTGCAGGTCACAACAACTCACCCACTGACCCACCACACTGCAGGTCACAACAACTCACCCACTCACCCACTGCACTGCAGGTCACAACAACTCACCCACTGACCCACCACACTGCAGGTCACAACAACTCACCCACTCACCCACCGCACTGTAGGTCACAACAACTCATCCACTCACCCACCGCACTGCAGGTCACAACAACTCACCCACTCACCCACCGCACTGCAGATCACAACAACTCACCCACTCACCCACCGCACTGCAGGTCACAACAACTCACCCACTCACTCACCGCACTGCAGGTCACAACAACTCACCCACTGACCCACCACACTGCAGGTCACAACAACTCACCCACTCACCCACTGCACTGCAGGTCACAACAACTCACCCACTGACCCACCACACTGCAGGTCACAACAACTCACCCACTCACCCACCACACTGCAGGTCACAACAACTCACCCACTCACCCACCGCACTGCAGGTCACAACAACTCACCCACTCACCCACCGCACTGCAGATCACAACAACTCACCCACTCACCCACCGCACTGCAGGTCACAACAACTCACCCACCGCATTGCAGGTCACCACCCCCACTTTGCATTCTGCTTCTTTCCTCGCACTGCTCCACTTGGAATCCCCTCCACTCATCATCGTCATCATCACTGTCCCTTCTCGCCAAACGTTTTAGTAACCTTGCTCAGTTCAAGGAATGTGTTCACTCTGGCGTGTTACGGCTGTGAGCTTGCTGCTGGCTCCTGGCCCCATCGAGTTTTGGGTCTCTGGGCCGGTGTGCGGTGTAGGCGGTCCACCCTGTCCACTCAGCTACTGTATTCAAGGATCCTAATTGGCGGTACACCGGTGGTGCATGGTTTTTAAAAAAAACAACAACGCAATTTTAGCGGTGATTTTTTATGTTCCCACGATTCGCAACGCCACTCAGAAAATCTTGCGGGGCAGTGGTGGTGGTGGTGGTGCGTCAACATCGGTTCTCGCGATGTCGAAGCAGTCGTAAGACGGAACGTTTATACGAGCGGCTGAACACGAGGAAGCTTCACAGTCTGTTGCCCTATCGCAGCACCCAGCCTTGTGACTATTGGCTGCTCCATGTTTTGATTCCTCGTGCCCTCAACAGATTTTCCCTGCCCTAGTCTTGGTCGCACGGTTCCTAACCCGAACCCTAAGACATTCAGAAGAAGTACAACACGATCCCAATGCTCTCCTGCCTTACTATCCATCGGCGGTTCAAGACTACGAAGATGACGATGCTCCAGTCCCACCTCAGGCTCATAAGGCAACGCAAGGAAGCTGCTGCTGCTGCTACTACAGGCGCTCGCCCTCTTGATCGGCCCCAAAAATCGCGTGACCTCGGACCCAAATCGACGGTCAATATTGACACGTCGTGAGAATTTTATTGTCTTAAGTTGTGTTATTGTTTTATTCTCATTCTACGTGACTTTACCGAAAGAACCAAGAAGAAAAAATATTGACATTGTTAAGCAAGTCTCAGTAGACTAAATAAACCTTCGAATCGCGTCAAATTTTGCGACAGGGTCTATTAAAGGCGAATAAAACAGATTTTCTGATACAAATTTAGATTTCAGACTGTGTTATCAGGACTGGTGTGTCATGGTGCACCGGTGCATGGCCAATACTTCCTAATCTAACAATGACATTGCGCGTGTATTTAATTGGCATCCAAGGACGATGCTAATATAACCACGACAGAGTGCCTGGCAGAGGAGCAGAAGGAGAGGACTCCGCTGAGGACTCCACTGAGGAGACCGAGCGGATGAAAACTGGGTTTTTGTTGGGTTCATGTTGCCAGCGGGGCGGCTGGGTGAACCGTCGGACCTGTGTGATCTTGGAGAGGTTGCAGCGGTCTGGGGGCAAAGCGTGTGTGCTCCCACCTCTTTCAGGACGTGAGGCTCGCGTGAAAGAGTAGGCCAAACACAACACGGCGAATAACAGAACCGTCACGAGTGCAGGTGGGGGGGGGGGGATATGCCATTAATTCTGAGATCTTGAAAAGAGAAGTAGGTTTCCCCAGAAGCCGGGCCCGGGAAAGTTATAAAACAAGAACAGAAGGGGGGGGGGGGGGTATGAGGAAGCAAAACAAGGAAGTTGGTGGCGGGGGGGGGGGGCTTGCGTGTTCGTGTTTTGTGCGTTTTGTTTTGCAGAGGCTTTTCGCTATCGCACGCAGCTCCGCAGGAAACCGCGGTTAACCGCATCTGGAGTCACTGCCAGTTTACCAAGGAAACCCAACCAAGTCGTGGCAGTGGCAGAGGAGGGACAGTAGTTGACATTGTCACTGCGCTCTTTTGTTTCCCCCAAGAAAGCCTCACCCCAGGCGTTTGCAGTTGAGGGGCGATCTCCCAATTGACGGGGACTTTCGTTGGCTCTCATATTTTACCCCCCTCGCTTAAAACCCGCCCTCGGTTGTTGTCTCTAGTAGCTGGGGGGGGGGGGGGGGGGGTAAATGTATCTTCCTGACGGTAAAGTATTAGAATTAAACCTGCGCAAATAAACCTCGAGAGACGACGAATCCCAACGGGCCACCGGTTAATTAGAGGTCACGGCGCGTGTCAATGGAATCTCACATGGCTAATTAACACCACCAGCGGCAGCATCAGCAGCACAGTGTACAATATCAGCAATGAGTCTAGTTCGTGAAGTTCTTATGATGGCGTCAAGTTGGCCTGATTGTACTTCAGGATCCTTCACGCCTAGCCGAATGTGCCGTTGAAACGTAAACCCTCTGTTTTGTTGTTTCAATGTTTTATCCCCACCACCACCACCACCGCCGCCGCCCACCCCAATTGCAAACCTGACGATTCTACTCCCGGTGTCTGTTCAAGGTCCTTACGCGAGTATTTAAATCTCTTCATGGCCTTGCCCCACCGTACCTCGCTTCCCTCATCTCGTTGTATGTCCCCTCCCGTCTGCTCCGCTCTCAATCTCTCCCACTACTCCTTGTGCCCAATCCCGTTTACACTTCTTTTGCCAACACGTGCCCCCTTGCACTGGAACAAACTTCCCCTCCACAACAAGCGAGCACCCTCCGTGTCGAGTTTCCGCTCCTCGCTCAAGACCCGCCTCACCTCGGTGGCCTTAGGCACCCACTGTAATTCCCACACCCACTAGCCTCCCTCCCCATACCCCCGTCCCCGTTCACCATATCACTTTCAGCTGCCCTCATTGTACCACTCATAACCCTTGTAAATTTATATCAATATAAGATGACATTCGTACCCCCGCCGTGCTTGAGACGCACCAAATGACGACGGCGGCAGCGACGGTAAACGTGACGCGAGACTTGCCCCCCCCCCCCCCCCCCCCTCTTTGATGTGCGCGCTTAGCTCTGGGGCTGGTTCTTGCTGGCCACGGCCGTCGTGCTCGCGATGAGCTGCAACTGCCTGGCGTACTGCACGGCGCCCGTCAGCTACCTGCACCTGCAGTACTGGCGGGGGTACATCGAGGCGGAGGGAGAGCTCTTTCAGAAGCGGGCATCGGAGCACTCCAGAGAGCTCGCCTCGAAGAACGTGGACAGGTAACGGGAAGGGGCGGCCTTCGTCGCCGGCTGGTTCACGTTTTCGCCGCATGGCAAGAAGGGGCCTAGGTTCGATTCCCGACTTGGGCTCTCCGTATGTTCTCCCACTGCTCTGCAGAGTGTGCGTGTGTGTTTTTTTTTTGTTTCCCAACGTAAGCAGGCTGTAGGAATGAGATAGTACGATGATTCCTGATTCTCGTTCTTCGTTCGTGGATCTCGCCAGCAGGATACAGGCTCGTAATTCCGTTAACGTAGCACACCGATCAGTAATACCAGACCAACACCCAAGAGACGTCTAATCTCAGCACTTGAATCTAAATATCATCCAGAGACGAAACCAAAATCCCACACGCACGACATGAACGCACGCAATGTGACCGAGTCCTATCACCAATCAGTGTATATCTCGTCATCATCATCGTATACATCTACTTCTCTTTGTCTATCCATGACAACTATTTAACAACAACTATTTTTATTTTACCAGTTAAGGCCCACCGAGGCTATGGTGCTCTTTGTCAGAAGCGACTTGGGCCACAAATGATAGCTCAACCAAGTGGCACACCTTCGTGTGGAGATGTACAGCAGTAGCCAAATTCTCTGAATGCACGTTTGTACGCCACTGCTCCACCCATAGAATACTACTAAACCTAACCTTTATTAAATATACACGTCCACAAATGGGAACTTTTCTACATGATTCTAAATGTGGAGAGGAAAAGCCGGAGGACCCGGAGAAAAATCCACACGACCACTGGGAGAGAGAAACATACAAACTCCAAATATACAGCAGTTGGCGTGAGGGTCGGTATTGAACCTACGACCTCCTGCATACCAGGCGAGGGCGTTAACATCTCGTAGCCACTGCTGGATGAAGGCCCTCCCCATGACGTCGGTCGCAGGACCTCTGTGCCACCCGGCCACCCCCGTGGGGATAAAACACTTCTTGCCGTCTCATTTTTTATTTTATAATCTTGAGTGCTCTGATCACACGCACACATTGTGCTTCGTGTGAATACGGATTGATAATGCCCAGGCTGGGATTCACCACAACCATCACCAGCAAAGACAAAGATCCCCCGTGTAGCCTTAACAGACCGTTGGAGCAAGTGCTGTTAGCGAGCACCTAAAAAGGTCAGAATGGCACGCGAGGAGGTGGGTGGCCAGCACCACACCCGGCCGCCTTTGCCTCCCCAGTCGTGATGTTTACTACACACTGCACCAGGTACTCATTTGAGGCTGAGACAACGTAGGGGAGGCCCAGGACCGGTTCAGATAATCGTCACCGGTGTTGGCCGTGAGCGGGAATCGAACTCGGGTCGCCGGGTTCGTAATGCAGTGCGCTAACCGCTACACCGCCGCTCCTCGCCACCATCACCACCACAACCACCACAACCACCACAACCACCATCATGATCCACCACGCAATCGCCTCTTCCCAGGTTCTTCCAGAGAGATGCGGGGGGTAGCCCCTTGGCGTCGAACCCCAGCATCGACGACTGGAAATCCGCGTCGCGCCTCTACGTCTTCCACGAGGGGCAGCCGCTGCGCTACAGCACCCTGGACAGCTGGGCGCAGAAGGGCGCCCAGCTGCCGGCGGGGAAGGAGGGTGCGGCGGGCGGCGTGGCCTCGCCCGAGGGGGAGATCGAACCCTCGCTGGCGTTCGTGGACGGCACGCGGCTCCTCCGGCTCAGAGACGCCCTCTCGGTGGACAGCGAGACGGAGCCACTCAACGGCAAAGCCACAAACATTTGAGCCGACGAGGAGGAGCGTGAAGACGAAGCGACGAGGGGGACGACTTACATAGAACCAGAAACCCCACGGACTTACATAGAACCAGAAACCCCACGGACTTACATAGAACCAGAAACCCCACGGACTTACATAGAACCAGAAACCCCACGGACTTACATAGAACCAGAAACTCCACGGACTTACATAGAACCCGAAACCCCACAGACTTACATAGAACTAGAAACTCCACGCACTTACATAGAACCAGAAACCCCACAGACTTACATAGAACCAGAAACCCCACAGACTTACATAGAACTAGAAACTCCACGGACTTACATAGAACCAGAAACCCCACAGACTTACATAGAACCAGAAACCCCACGGACTTACATAGAACCAGAAACTCCACGGACATACATAGAACCAGAAACCCCACAGACTTACATAGAACCAGAAACCCCACGGACTTACATAGAACCAGAAACCCCACGGACTTACATAGAACTAGAAACCCCACGGACATACATAGAACCAGAAACCCCACGGCTTACATAGAACCAGAAACCCCACAGACTTACATAGAACTAGAAACCCCACGGACTTGCATAGAACCAGAAACCCCACGGACTTACATAGAACCAGAAACCCCACAGACTTACATAGAACCAGAAACCCCACAGACTTACATAGAACCAGAAACCCCACGGACTTACATACAACCAGAAACCCCACGGACTTACATAGAACCAGAAACCCCAGAGACTTACATAGAACCAGAAACCCTACAGACTTACGTAGAACCAGAAACCCTACAGACTTACATAGAACTAGAAACCTCACAGACTTACATAGAACCAGAAACCCTACAGACTTACATAGAACTAGAAACCCCACAGACTTACATAGAACCAGAAACCCTACAGACTTACATAGAACTAGAAACCCCACGGACTTACATAGAACCAGAAACCCTACGGACTTACATAGAACCATAAACCCCAGAGACTTACATAGAACCAGAAACCCTACAGACTACATATAACCAGAAACCCCACAGACTTACATAGAACCAGAAACCCTACAGACTTACATAGAACCAGAAACCCCACAGACTTACATAGAACCAGAAACCCTACAGACTTACATAGAACCAGAAACCCCACGGACTTACATAGAACCAGAAACCCCAGAGACTTACATAGAACCAGAAACCCCACGGACTTACATAGAACCAGAAACCCTACAGACTTACATAGAACCAGAAACCCTATGGACTTGCATAGAACCAGAAACCCCACGGACTTACATAGAACCAGAAACCCCACAGACTTACATAGAACCAGAAACCCCACAGACTTACATAGAACCAGAAACCCTACAGATTTACATAGAACCAGAAACCCCACAGACTTACATAGAACCAGAAACCCCACATACTTACATAGACCCAGAAACCCCACGGACTTACATAGAACCAGAAACCCTACAGACTTACATAGAACCAGAAACCCCACGGACTTACATAGAACCAGAAACCCCAGAGACTTACATAGAACCAGAAACCCTACAGACTTACGTAGAACCAGAAACCCTACAGACTTACGTAGAACCAGAAACCCTACGGACTTACATAGAACTAGAAACCCCACAGACTTACATAGAACCAGAAACCCTACAGACTTACATAGAACTAGAAACCCCACGGACTTACATAGAACCAGAAACCCTACGGACTTACATAGAACCAGAAACCCCAGAGACTTACATAGAACCAGAAACCCTACAGACTACATAGAACCAGAAACCCCACAGACTTACTTAGAACCAGAAACCCGACAGACTTACATAGAACCAGAAACCCCACATACTTACATAGAACCAGAAACCCTACAGACTTACATAGAACCAGAAACCCCACGGACTTACATAGAACCAGAAACCCCAGAGACTTACATAGAACCAGAAACCCCACGGACTTACATAGAACCAGAAACCCTACAAACTTACATAGAACCAGAAACCCCACGGACTTACATAGAACCAGAAACCCCACGGACTTACATAGAACCAGAAACCCCACAGACTTACATAGAACCAGAAACCCCACAGACTTACATAGAACCAGAAACCCTACAGACTTACATAGAACCAGAAACCCCACGGACTTACATAGAACCAGAAACCCTACAGACTTACGTAGAACCAGAAGAACCAGAAACCCTACAGACTTACGTAGAACCAGAAACCCTACAGACTTACATAGAACTAGAAACCCCACAGACTTACATAGAACCAGAAACCCTACAGACTTACATAGAACCAGAAACCCCACGGACTTACATAGAACCAGAAACCCCACGGACTTACATAGAACCAGAAACCCCACGGACTTACATAGAACCAGAAACCCCAGAGACTTACATAGAACCAGAAACCCTACAGACTTACATAGAACCAGAAACCCCACAGACTTACATAGAACCAGAAACCCTACAGACTTACATAGAACCAGAAACCCCACGGACTTACATAGAACCAGAAACCCCAGAGACTTACATAGAACCAGAAACCCCACGGACTTACATAGAACCAGAAACCCTACAGACTTACATAGAACCAGAAACCCCACGGACTTACATAGAACCAGAAACCCCACGGACTTACATAGAACCAGAAACCCCACGGACTTACATAGAACCAGAAACCCCACGGACGTACCTAGAACCAGAAACCCCACGGACGTACATAGAACCAGAAACCCTACAGACTTACATAGAACCAGAAACCCCACGGACTTACATAGAACCAGAAACCCCACAGACTTACATAGAACCAGAAACCCTACAGACTTACGTAGAACCAGAAACCCCACGGACTTACATAGAACCAGAAACCCTACAGACTTACATAGAACTAGATACCCCACGGACTTACGTAGAACCAGAAATCCCACGGACTTACATAGAACCAGAAACCCTACAGACTTACATAGAACGAGAAACCCCACGGACTTACATAGAACCAGAAACCCTACAGACTTACATAGAACCAGAAACCCCACGGACTTACATTGAACTAGAAACCCCACAGACTTACATAGAACCAGAAACCCCACGGACTTACATAGAACCAGAAACCCCACAGACTTGCATAGAACCAGAAACCCTACAGACTTACATAGAACCAGAAACCCCACAGACTTACATAGAACTAGAAACCACACAGACTTACATAGAACTAGAAACCCTACAGACTTACATAGAACCAGAAACCCTACAGACTTACATAGAACCAGAAACCCTACAGACTTACATAGAACCAGAAACCCTACAGACTTACATGGAACCAGAAACCCTACAGACTTACATAGAACCAGAAACCCCACAGACTTACATAGAATTAGAAACCCCACGGACATACATAGAACCAGAAACCCCACGGACTTACATAGAACCAGAAACCCCACGGACTTAGATCCGTCACTGAAGTAAACGAAGCCCAATGTTTAATGTGAAATGTATTGAAGTTTTTGTTTCAGTGTTTTAAGATAACGTATTTTATTTCTAAGTCTACTATTTGTTTTTGTTGTTTTAAACTGCATAGATGTCCATGCTATCCGGGTGTTGCCGTGACCTCTGTGAGCCACTCGGGCTGACTTGAGGAACCTCTGGCCCTGCGAATGTTGCTGGGAATTCAGTGGCCGGGTGAAGGGTAACCACCTTGGAGGTTGGGCACGGAAGGAGGCAGGGGAGAGCGCTCTGCATGCAGTCGGAAAGAGGATTGCAGGCGACCGAGATGGGCAATGGAGTTTTTAAAACACTTTTTTGTTTAAATTCGCTTTATTTTTTATTGTTGTTTTTCTATCTACGAGACTTTACCGAAAGAAACAAAGAATATTTTTTTAACTTGTGTTTACTACTCTTTGGTTTTTGTGTGTTTACTATTTGTATTTTAGTAGGTAAGGCCACACTGAGCTATTGAGCTATTTTTCAGAAGCGCCATGGCTATCGCAGACGATAGCCCAACGGAGTGGTGGCTTATCGTCGTGTGGAAATGTGCAGCAGCAGCAGCAGCTAAATACTGGACTCTGAAACGCGTTGCGCCGTTGATTTATAAATGCGGAGGGGACAAAACCGGAGGACCCGGGGAAAAATCCACGCGGCCACAGCGGGAGAGAGACGCACACACCACGACCTCTTGTACACCAGGCGAGGTAGTTAACATCTCCTAGCCACCGTGATAATGATGAGAGAGACGCACACACCACGACCTCCTGTACATCAGGCGAGGGAGTTAACATCTCCTAGACACCGTGGCGCCCCTTTGAGTGGCACCTATAGGTCGGCGACCAAGGGGAAGAGAAGACCAAAAGCCAGTCGGTGGTGGTGAGACTGAAGCAAGTTGTGGAGGTTGGATGTCGACTGTACAACACGTGCTGGTTCTGGCAGAGAAAGGAAGTGATGGCGAGGTGTGGTGGCATCGGTGGCATTGGCTGAAGCCCTCTTCAACTCTGTTTGTGCACGCACCGCCGTGTTATGGCGCAACTGCAATGTGACAAAGTGTAATCGTGAGTAAATTGTAAACAACTTTTACTAAAAATTTGTAACGTGTATTTTATGTTGATTCGTACATTCCCCGTGTCGGGTGCAATAATGAAAAATATTCATCCCTGAAGTGAATTACATTTCCTTGCTTTAACCCCCCCCCCCCCCGCAGTCTCATCGTGGGGCCCAAACACTCCGGCAGACTGGGCCACTGAGAGCCGTCACCACAGCACACACAGAGGGGGGGGGAGCCGTTCGTGCAGATGCCACGAGCCACTGGGTGTCGTGAAGTCCTCGCCCTGGCTCGCTCAAGAACATCAACGTGGACTCGCACAGACACACGGGGGGGGGGGGGGGGATCTGAGGGGGGCTGGTGGGGGGGGCAGAGAGCCCGGGCAGTGGAAGGCACCGTCACTCACTCAGTCTCGCGAGTCGCGCTTGTCCGACGTTCGTTCGACGTTCTACTGTCTCATGCCACTCCCCTATCTGAGGCCTCCCCCTTTGAAACGAAGTCACGCCGCTCCCGGGATACTGCATTGGCATTTGGAGAAGTGGGGGGGGGGGGGTCATCCAGCAGTGGAGAAAGTGTGGTGCATGTACGAGAATTCGTTTACGATTCTGCTCGACTTTTTCTGGAGGGTCCTGCCAAGCGCCACGGTGGCTAGGAGATGTTAACTACCTCGCCTGGTGTACAGGAGGTCGTGGTGTGTGCGTCTCTCTCATCATCACGGTGGCTAGATGTTAACTACCTCACCTGGTATACAGGAGGTCGTGGTGTGTGCGTCTCTCTCATCATCACGGTGGCTAGGAGATGTTGACTACCTCGCCTGGTATGCAGGAGGTCGTGGGTTCGATCCCGACCCTGACGCCTGCTACTGTATATTTGGAGTTTGCGTGTATCTCTCATCATCATCACGGTGGCCAGGAGATGTTAACTACCTCGCCTGGTATGCAGGAAGTCGCGAGTTTGATCCCCACCCTGACACCTGCTGAAGTATATTTGGAATTTGCATGTCTCTCTCTCCCCCCGTGGCCGCGTGGATGTTTCTCTGGGTCCTTATAAACATGCACTGAGATGATCTAGATACTATAAATGTCCACACGATGATAAGCCACTTCGTTGAGTTATAATTGGTGATAGCCAGGTCGCTTCTGACAAAGAGCGGTATAGCTCAATGCGCCTTACCTGGTAAAATTATTATCCGAGTTTTTGTTGAGTATGCGAGGCTCACGTTGCTGCTACTGCTACTACTGCTGCTACTGCTGTTGCTACTGCTGCTACTACTACTGCTGCTACTGCTGTTGCTACTGCTACTGCTGCTACTACTGCTGCTACTGCTGCTGCTACTACTGCTGCTGCTGCTACTGCTGCTGCTACTACTGCTGCTGCTGCTACTGCTGCTACTGCTGCTGCTACTACTACTGCTGCTGCTACTGCTGCTACTACTGCTGCTGCTACTGCTGCTACTACTGCTGCTGCTACTGCTGCTACTGCTGCTGCTACTACTACTGCTGCTGCTACTGCTGCTACTGCTGCTGCTACTGCTTCTGCTACTGCTGCTACTGCTGTGTTGATCCCAATGGAGTGATTCGCAGGGAATTGTTCAGCATCGGGGGAGGTTTTGGCCAGCATCATTGAGGCCTGGTGGGAGGGAATTAGAGAACCAGGCAGAGACAACCACACGCGGGGAAGAAGAGGGCGAGTCTGACACGTGACGCGAGTCTGACACGTGTCGCGAGTCTGGCACGTGTCGCGAGCTGCGAGTCTGACACGTGACGCGAGTCTGACACGTGTCCCGAGTCTGACACGTGACGCGAGTCTGACACGTGACGCGAGTCTGACGCGAGTCTGACACGTGTCGCGAGTCTGGCACGTGTCGCGAGTCTGACACGCGATAGGCTTTCGCGACCAATATTACCCATAAGAGGTTTTTGGGTTAGATCACGTAAATAAAAATGTGTTGTTAAACCCGACACGACCGATGAGTAAGGGTTTGTCACGCAAACAGAACGTGCCAATTCGTTACTAGTACAGCGACATCGGTAGTGTGTTGGAGAGTAAATCAACATTTACAATTCGAGTACGACGTTTCGCCAGTAACTGCAACTAGCATCATCAGGAGACAGACAGATATGGTGCGCTCTACGAGTAACCAATTGGCGCATTCTGTTCACGTGACAAATCTCACTCATTGGCTGCGTGGGGTGGTGTCGCGTTCAGCGCCACTTTTGTATTAACGCGACCCGAACCCAAAGCCTCTGCCGTGGAAGAAGAGGGTGGTGCGGAGAGACCGCGAAGACTCCACGCGGAGAGGCATCTTTGGTGAGGAGGCGAACCCCAGAACGGCAACCGCAAGGGGTAAGCGTTTGCCCGCGTAACTCTTTAATAGGGGAAAACGTTCCTTTCAACCGCTGTACAAATATGACACAACTATTATACAAATATATATTGAGATTTGCATATGGTGATGTCGTATGCGAGATAAAGTTATATTTGAGCGCTTACATCATTACAATGAGCCGCTTTCATAACCAGGGTAATTGCAAGAGACACTGCGCATCCTACATTCCCATTCGATGTCTGTGGGCGTGTGTCTGTGCGCATTTCCTTGGCTGCCTGTGTGTCTGCTTGGTGTCTGTGTACTCGCTCACAGCACTTGCCACAGCAGCCTGTGAAGAGCCTTGGTGTGCGTCTCTCGGTGTGGCTGTGGCTGCGGCCGCTCAGCGGTCTCCTCGATCCCCGCTCACGGCCAACACCGGTGACGATTATCTGAAGCGGTCCTGGGCCTCCTCCCCTAGGTTGACTCAGCCTCGAATGAGTACCTGGTGCGGTGCGTTGTAAACATCGCCACGAGGGAGACAAAGGCGGCCGGGCGTGGTGCTGGACACCCAGCCCCTCGCCTTCATAGGTGCTCGCTAACAGCACTTGCCCGAACATTCTGTTAAAGGCTATACGGGAGATCTTTGCCTTTGTGTGTGTGTGTGTATACAATGGTTAACGCGTTGCGCTATGAGCCCAGCGTTCTGAGTTCGATGCCCAGCCACGGCTAACGTGAGTGCATCTGGACCGGTCCCGGGTTCCCTCATTCATCAGGTAGTCAAACCAACCCCTGTGACACGGCGTGGGCAGGGAGACCGTCGTCCAGCAGTGGATTGAGCAAGGGACGAAAGCACAGATCAGCATGATGTGGTGATTGACACTTGATCATAAACGCAGAGCACGCGCAGAGAATCACATGCATCACGCGTTACAGCAATCACCCTAACCTTGATCATTTCAACGACTACAAAAATATATCTCTTTTGGCCAAAATATACACACAACAAAAATAAACGCGGTACATATTTCAAGTTTAAAATGAATTGTAAGGAAATCATCATCGGGACGCGCGACACGTTTAAACACGCCATGTGGAGCAGTAATGTGTGCGACGCAGCACAACACACAAGATCTCAGGATTATTACGACTCCGCCTCCCCAGCGAAGCCTCACAGAGTCTCAAGACTCTTGTCCAGGAGGGTCCTGCCAGGTATTCGCACGAGGGTTGATGTGATGTTGCTGTTACCGTTGCTTGTGATCCCAAATGAGTCAATTGCAGGTAACCTTTTAGCATTGGGTTGTTTTAGCCAATTCCAGTTTGCGTTTGCAAGTTTGGCACCTCCGATTAGCACGGTTGGCTAAACTATTATTTATTTGACCAGGTAAGGCTCACTGAGCTATGCAGCTCTGTTTCAGAAGCGACCTGCCCACAAATTATAGCTCAACGAAGTGGCTTATCGTGTGGACATTTATCGCAGCCAACTACTCTAAACGCGTGTTTCTAAATGTGGAGTGAAAACCCGGGGGATCTGAAGGAAAATCCACGTGACCACGGGGAGAGAGACACGCAAACTCCAAATACACAGCAGCAGGCGTCAGGGTCGGGATCGAAGCCACGACCTCCTGTAAACCAGGCGAGGTAATTAACACCTCTCCACTGTGGCTACGTACAGTGCGAAAGAAGTTCAACATACTTGTGTAGTTATTTCTGCTATGGGAGGAAACCGGAGAACACGCAGGAATGCCATACAGGGAACAGGGAAAGAGAATACAAATGGCACACGCCCACTCACTCGAACGGTATGAGGTATACAGCAGACAGCTCAAGAGGGAACTCACAGACTCTCACACACTCTCACACACTCACTCACTCGAACGGTATGAGGTATACAGCAGACAACTCAAGAGGGAACTCACTCACTCACTCGAACGGTATGAGGTATACAGTAGACAACTCAAGAGGGAACTCACAGACTCTCAGACGCTCACTCACTCGAACGGTATGAGGTATACAGCAGACAACTCAAGAGGGAACTCACAGACTCTCACTCACTCGAAACGCCTTTTGTCTCAGGAGTGGCAATGTTTATTTTACACATCGCACCTGGTACCATTTAAGGCTGAGTCGACCTAGAGGCGGCTTAGGACTTGTTTAGATAATCGTCACCGGTGTTGGCCGTGAGCGGGAATTGAACTCGGGCCGCCGGGTTCGTAGTGCAGCGTAGCGCTAAGCGCTACACTACCGCGCCCCACAACACACTCACACAAAAAGACAAAGATCCCCCTTGTAGCCTTAACAGAATGTTGGGGCAAGTGCTGTTAGCGAGCGCCTATGAAGGCCGGCCAGCTCACAAGGGGGTGGGTGACCAGCACCGGCCGCCTTTGTCTCGCGAGTGTTGAAATGAACGCACCGCACCAGGTACTCATTTGAAATGAACACACCGCACCAGGTACTCATTTGAAATGAACACACCGCACCAGGTACTCATTTGAAATGAACACACCGCACCAGGTACTCATTTGAGGCTGAGTCGGCTTAGGGGAGGCCCAGGAGCCGGTTCAGATAATCGTCACTGGTGGTTGACCGTGAGCGGGAATTGAACTTGGGTGTCCGGGTTCGTAGCGCAGCGCGCTAAGCGCTACACACACACGAAGACATACGGTAACAAAGACAAAGTTCCCCCATATAGCCTTTAACAGACAGTTATGGCAAGTGCTGTGCACGAGCACCTCACAAAGACACGCGAACACGCCGCACCTCCGATTAGCACGGTTGGCTACGTAGGGTGCGAAAGAAGTTCAGCATAGTACAAAGACACACACGCGCGCGCACACACACAAAGCAAATGATGAGAAGCACCCACAGCTGTTGTTTTTAAATGACAAGGGTAAGAAGTGCGTCTTATAATCCGGCGAAGCCAGCAACTACGCCTCGTGTATTTGACGACGTGCGCCTGTACGCTGTGAGACTCGTGGCCAGCTAATGTTGTATGCATGTGTGTGTATGTTGAACTTCTTTCGCACCGTACATAGCCAACCGCGCTAATCGGAGGTGCTGGGGGGAGGAAGGACAACAAACAAAACGCGCAACATTTTATTTTGAGTGAACGGCGATCGGAAGTCGGTTGCGCAGCACAAAAAAATATTCAAATAAAATTGCCAAATGCAATGACTCGGCCCTGGGAAACCGGTCTCGTGATAATTGCCATCGCATAAACTCACATCGCGGCAACGCCAGATATCCCCGGCTGATTAGGCACTCAAGGCTTTCGCTAATAGGCGCTCGCAAACAGTACCTTACATTCACGTGCGCGCGTGTATTTGGTGAATGCCCGCTTGTAAAAAAAAAATATATATACTTTGTTTAAGTTGAGAATTGAATATTCTCTGGAAACTGCCGGTGGATGACAATGTTGGACCTGTCGCGACACTAGAACGATTGTCACCTGTGCAAGAACCGAAGTGGAGAACGTGGCTGGCTGGGAACTCAATCAAGTGGGGGGGGGGGGGGGGAATTGGCCAAGTGGAGTAGGGACGTTCAGAATAATCAGAATATGTATTTATACCGGAGTAATCCGATATAAACTACAAAGCTCTTTCTCACAGAACTCCAGTTGATGGCCGGGCCGGAGGCACGGAGCCGGCCCCGCACACCGCCGTGTAAGGAGGAGGGAGGTGCGGTCAGTGCTCTGTCCCTGACTAGAAAATAAATAGTCCACGTTTTAAAATGAGTAATGTCGTTTGAGCCATCTTTAAGAAACTATACCAAATGGTTGTCTGCATGTTCAGGTCACAGTGCCTCCTAAGGGTGGAGCAAAGAAAATTATCATTCTCACTGACCACAGTTCAGTCTTTAAAGTTGAATAGAGGCAGCCTCTGGTTTACGACGGTCCAATTTTACGACGATCCACATTCAAATAATGCCACCGTGGATCGATTCACGACGCGGGCACCTGATTTACGACGCGTCTTCCGACACGACTCCCGAACGCATTTGAACAGTCAGTCGGTCCGGTTTCCGACGCTGCTTGGCGGTGGAGGTTTCGTTGTTTCTCGAGTGTTTGTGCGAATGTTCACCTCTCAAGCACGGTTTAAATACGGCTGATGAAATGGAAGATCGGCGAGTGACGCCTCTACTTTCTTCTACTGTCCATGGGAAAATAAGGCTCGGATTTTAGACGATCCGATTTACGGCCACGGGGTTTCCAGGAACCCGCTGTGACGTCGTTAAAGTCGGGGACCGCCTGTGTGTATAAGGGAGTCCCCTGGTAAATGCTTTCCTTAGCAGGGCAGCGTGGAGAGTGCTGCCCTCTACCGAGCGCGTGGGTCAGAGGTCGCTTGAAGGAGGGATCTCAAAGGCGGCTCTGCGATGTCCGCTTCCGCGGGTTCCTTTCTCTAACAACGCGGCAGGGGGCCGCGCTGCTCGCCGCAAGAGACCCGAACGGATTCTTCGTCGCGTAACGATGCGAAGCCGACAGCGGTGCAATCGTGACGAGACTGGCGAGTTAAACCGAGCAAAGCCTCCCGCACAGGTCACCCCGGTGGCAGCAGCTGCTGTCGTGAGAATTGAGCCTCAAGCCGATGTGCCAGGTTGGCCCAACGAACGATGGAATCAACAGTCGGATTCATCCCACAGCCTCGGACGGACGGACGCCCCCATCCGAACCGAACGATCAGGGAAGGCAAATCTACACGGCGACTTTTCTACTGATCGGAGCGGTTGTGTTTTTTGTCTCGTCCGCAAGAGTCCGGCTGGGGCAGCGGTGGTCGCTCCACGCTCCCACGGATCTCCGAGGCCTCCAGCAGGTCGCTCCTCCACCCCCCCCTCCCACCCCGGCCCCGTGACGCCGCCCTGGGTCGCCGGCTCAGCCGAAGGACTCCTTGTTGTAGTGGAAGCTCGTGCCGTGCGCGTTACACCGGTTGCAAGTCCGGTGCACGGCTCTCGACATCTTCTGGGGTCCACAGCAGAAGACGCCGACCGACGTCCTGGCGATTGAGATCACGCGCAGAGGCAAAGATTCCCCACCCCCCCCCCCCCGCGACCCCCGCGTGAGGCCTTTAACAGACTGTTGGGGCAAGCGCAGTTAGCGAGCACCTGTTAAGGCCGGCACGGCACACGGTGGAGTGGGTGGCCACCAGCACCACGCCCCGCCTCTGTTTCCCCAGGTGCTCTCTTAGCGACGAGTCAACCGCGTGGGAGGCGCAGGACCGGCTCAGATAATCGTCACCGGTGTTGGTGGCCGGGTTAGCAGAGCGGCGCGTTGACCGCTACACTACCCCCCCCCCCGCACGTTGTGGCCATGCGTGGATGGGCAGCGGCGCGCTCCACGCAGCGCACAGGGGATGCGAAGCACGTCATCCGGTGACGCTTTTGCTTCGTCAGTCCGTTGTTTAACTTGGTTATTTATTTAAACCCACTGGCAGATTCGTCATCATCGTCAACTCCGCAGCACAAATTGAACACGTAAGGCTTTCGCGACCGGTATTCATTCATCATGCAGTTCTTGGGTTCGATCGCGTAAAGTATAAATGTGTCGTGAACCCGTCTCGACCCGACACGGGGTTGAGACGTGAATAAAACGCGCTAAATAGTTACTACACGTCAGCACACCGGCGAACTCGAGAGCAAACCCGCGACATTGACAATTTGAGTTAATGACATTTCGCTGGCGATTACAACAACAGCCAGCTTCGTCAGGCAATTGCCAGAATTGTGAAGAAAGTCTTCAACATTCTGATATTGCCGTTCTCATCGCTCAATCATCGCCATCACCACCACCACCAGCACCACCACGCCGTCATCATCACCATCAGGCGAGGGCCAATGCACTGCTGGATGTAGTCCTCCCCAAGCCACTACCGCCACCTCTCACAATCCACCGTGGCGCCCCTGGGCGTGAACATCGCTCCGTCTCCACCGTGACGGTCCTCTCGGGCGTGTTCCATTCTGTGGCTGCCACTCCGTTATTGCTCCGGACCGTTGGCCACCACCGTGCCTCCTAGCCGTTGACGAGTTCTGCCCAAGCCTCGCTCACGTCTAACAGTGATGATGACGGTGTCACTATTAACCTGTGAGTGTTCGTTAATCCACGCCTTCCTCTCTCTCTCTGTCTCTCAGTGCAACTCCAAGCGTGCGTCTCTCCACGCTTCTTTGGGCACTCTTTTCGTTTTGTGTTCCATATCTTTTGTGCGTGAACGACCAAGGCATTTCTGAACTGCCGTGCCACAGAAGCTATCCATCGGTAGCTGCTGTGGCACGGCGTTTCTGAACTGCCGTGCCACAGAAGCTATCCATCGGTAGCTGCTGTGCGCACCGATTGAGCACCTCTCCTTTGCGGCCACACTTGCCGCGTTACTTCTCGTCCTCAACAAGTTAAACCATGAACAATTCTCATCTTCAATCACAATTAGCACAAGTTCATGTGTTTAGTTATGACTGTCAATCACTCGGGCCTAGAAAATAAATTGACTATTTTTGATGTGACCAGGTAAGGCCCACTAAGCTATGTAGCGCTTTTTCAGAAGTGACCTGGCTATTACAAGTGATAGTTAAACAAAGTGGCTCATCGTGTGGAAATGTATTGCAGCCAAACACTCTAAAACAACGTTGTTTCTAAATGTGGACGGAAAAGCCGGAGGACCCGGCGAAAAATCCACGTGATCACGGGGAGAGAGACACGCAAACTCCAAATATACAGCAGGGGATCAGGGTCGGGATCGAACCCACGACCTGTCTGCATACCAGGCGAGGTAGTTAACATCTCCTAGCCACCGTAGCATACCCCTGAATTGGCCAAACATCTCAATGTGGCAGGTCACCCCTGAAAAGGGCTCTGTAGACTCGGCGAGACTTTGCGGGGTAGCGAGGGGGACATCGTTGCCACTGTACCTTTGGTTGCACTGCGCGATCTCGTTGAATAGCGCTCGCCAGCAGGGTCTGCCCACGGACATTCGTGAATTCAGAGCGTGATATTTGTCTTCCAGCGTCTATAAACACACACAAAGACAAAGATCCTCGTAATAGCCTCAACAGACGCTTGGGGCAAGCGCTGCTAATGAAGGCTACCGGCACTGCGGCACACGAGCGGGGTGGGTGGCCAGCACCACGCCCGGCCGCCTTTGTCTCCCTCGTGGCGATGTTTTTACTGTACACCACGCCAGGTACTTGTTTGAGGCTGAGTCGATCTAGGGGAGGCTCAGGACCGGTTCAAATAATTGTCAGCGCGCACACAAAATAAAGACAAAGATCCCCCGTATAGTCTAAACAGACTGTTGGGGCAAGTGCTGTTAGCGAGCGCCGATGAAGGCCGGCACGGCACACGAGGGGTGGGTGGCCGGTGGCGATGTTTAGACGGCACCACACCCCGTACTCATTTTAGGCTGAGTCGACCTAGGGGAGGCCAATGACCGGTTCAGATAATCGTCGCTTGGTGTTAGACGTGAGCAGAAATCGAACCCGGGTGGCCAGGTTCGTAACGCAGCGTAGCGCTAACCGCTGCACGACCACTCCCCACATAAATACACGCGCACACACAAACACACGCACTCCTGTACACACACACACATACGTCTAATGCATTTGGAGGTGCACATATCGTGTATATATAATAAGAATGTTAACTTCGAAGCCGGAGGAAGACTCAAGAGGATCCACGGACGAGCGGGAAGGCAGCCGCGCGGTTAGTAGCCGGCGCTAAAGAACCCCTCAAGCTCTGCAATTCTATATATATACTCAAGTATTGCGAGCCAATTAATGCGTGTTCAGGTGTGGGAGGAAATTCAACTATTTTTTCAATTTATTTTACCAGGTAAGGCCAACTGAGCTATGTGGCTCTTGTTAAGAAGCGAACTGGCCACAAATAATAGCTCAACGAAGTGGTTCATCATTATGTTGAAATTTACAGCAACCAAATGCTCTAAAGCATGTTTATAAATGTGTAGAGCAAAACCGGAGGACCCAGAGAAAGATCCATGCCACCAGGGGAAGAGAGAGAGAGAGAGACATGCAAACTCCAAACATCCAGCAAGGTCGGGATCAAACTCAGGACATCCTGTATACCAGGCGACGGAGTTAACATCTCCTGGCCACCGTGGCATCCCCAGGAACCAGCGCACCCGGAGAAAACCCACAGGTGCGAAGGGGCAACGCTCGATCCCACACAGGTGGGACGGGTGGGGTCCACATTCTGCTGCACCGCCTCCTGGCGGAGAGATTCCCGACTTTTGCGTGACCCACCACACCCTCGCTGTCTCCGCAGTGCTGGCTCAAGGGGTTTAAGGGTTCAGGTGGATCATGAGTGAGTGGACAAGCGCCAATAAACTCGATACGTTTGTCAATAACACTTTGTGCGTGTGGGACCTTCAAAGGATGGAGATATAATAGGTGACGTTTCGGGCAATGGCCCTTCTGCAAAGCACGTGAGGTCAATGGCAAAATTCTAACGATTCAAAGTGGGGCCCCGCTGGGCAGGACATGTCATGGCTAGGATGGAATTAAAATAATGGAGCGGCAGCCAAGGAATGGAACGCGACAAGAGGGGTTTCACCCGTCCAGGAGACGGAGCGGTGAAATCAGCTCACGAGCCGGTACCGGTTATGCCGCCGTATTTTGGGGCCGTGAGAGGTGGCGGTGGCTTTCATGCAGCAGTGGATTGACCATGACTGCCGACGATGAGGATACGTTGGCATCACATTGCACAGCGATGGCATGAACCCAGGGGCGCGACTTTGGTGGGGGTCGGGTATGTGGCGGCGATATGCGACGCATCGAATCGGAATCCGAATATTTATACTGGAAGAATCCGATGAGCTATAAAGATACATTTTCACAGATGTCCAGTAGGGGGCCCGAATCAACAAATAAACAAGTACCAACATCTTCAGATTAACAATAATAAAAATTATGAATAAAAAATTTCCCTGCGGTCTACTACAATGGATCAAGCACCGATGAAGGCATCTGGCTAACGTATCAATTAGCTATCGTATCAATTAGCTATCGTATCAATTAGCCATCGTATCAATTAGCCATCGTATCAATTAGCCATCGTATCAATTAGCTATCGTATCAATTAGCTATCGTATCAATTAGCCATCGTATCAATTAGCCATCGTATCAATTAGCCATCGTATCAATTAGCCATCGTATCAATTAGCTATCGTATCAATTAGCTAACGTATCAATTAGCTATCGTATCAATTAGCTATCGTATCAATTAGCCATCGTATCAATTAGCCATCGTATCAATTAGCTATCGTATCAATTAGCCATCGTATCAATTAGCCATCGTATCAATTAGCCATCGTATCAATTAGCTATCGTATCAATTGGCTATCGTATCAATTAGCTATCGTATCAATTAGCTATCGTATCAATTAGCCATCGTATCAATTAGCGCGGCATAAAGTTGTGCGATCCATCCCCTTTGAGAAAATCCTAGACCGATGGGGCCAGGCATCGTATCAAGACGCACGGCTTCTTAATTGTGAGAATTGTAACATTTAAATCGTTTTATTAATACTATCACTCTGAGACTGTCTTCTTCTAAACCCAATACACGGCGCAACTAAGATAATAAATACAGGGTGCTTCAAAAAAATGTTAACACTATGTAGAATTGGCAACAACACCACGTGACATGTGCTGTCGCCTCCGGTCTCTGGAGACGACCTGCAGAAGATCCCAGGCCACGTTTCGACAACGACGGCGAACACGTGGAGACTCTTTGACTTGTTGAAGCTATTAACATTACATTTGTTATCATGTTACAGTGTAATATCCGTTATGTTTCCATTGAAAACGGTAGTCCTTTTTTTAAAGCATCCTGTATAGAGTGATAGCCTACATAGTATTTGTATACGGGGTTAAAAACCACCCTGAGCTATTTCAGTTAAAAGTGAGTCGGGAGAAAGGAGGGAGGGAGCCCAAGGTCGGATCTTGCATAGCCACCCGGTTGACATCTGTGAAAAAAGAGCTTTATAGCTCATCGGATTTCTCCAGTATAGATAAATATGCTGATTCTAAAATAGGTATTTGCGGCCCTGCCCCCGCTGTGTCTAGGACAGGGCCCTTGCCTGCAGGCATCTGCAGTCAAGGGCAATGGTTGGTGTCGGCACTGTCAAACCCGCTCCACAGCTTGCTTGTGCCGACCCCATGCTGTTGCGAGCATAGCACTGCCAGACGACACTGTAGGTCGTCGCCGCCACCTGCAATGAACGAACGTGAGAAGCCACGGACGGGAAATGGGACTCACCTCAAGCGCGCCCGACCTCGTGGTGAAAAGCCTCACGCTGAAGAAGTCTGGCCGGTTCTCCCGCCAGAGCTGCGGCACAAACCACCACGGCGAAGCAACGTCGGTCAACCGGGCACGTTGCACGTGGCTGTGCACATTCACTTGCCCCCGCTTCATAGGCTTTAGACGTCTGGGCCCGACCCGGTTTGGCTCTTGCCAAAAAAAAACCATCGGGTCATAACGAAACACTTAGCCCATACATCATCATCATCCCTCCAGGGTCGATCACAACGAGTAGCACTTTGCAGGGGGGGGGGAGGGGGAGGCAACAGCGGGTTGTCCCTATGGGGGTAGAATTATGGCCCCCTGCCCGTAAAAAAATGTGGAATTTCCACCGCTGGCCTCCGCAGGGCTGTGAACGGGAGAAGAGGCACGGACAGCGGTCGCCACCGCTCGTGGGAGAGGCAGGAGGGCGGAGAGCCGCACACACGGCACGGCGGGAGAGTTTCACTTTCAGTACGGTGGCAGACGGGCAGCTGTCTGAGTTTACACGCGTCTGTATACTTAAATGAAACATACGGTATATCCTCGCTGAACGCGTGGTGTTCACGCGATAACGCGCTTTCGCTACAACACCGTTATGACGCGGGACACACAGCTATAAGGCGGAGCGTGCCCGTTATAACGCCACCACAATCCCACGCCACCACAATCTCACGCCACCACAATCCCACGCCACCACAATCCCACGCCACCACAATCCCACGCCACCACAATCCCACGCCACCACAATCCCACGCCACCACAATCCCACGCCACCACAATCCCACGCCACCACAATCCCACGCCATCACAATCCCACGCCACCACAATCTCACGCCACCACAATCCCACGCCACCACAATCTCACGCCATCACAATCCCACGCCATCACAATCCCACGCCACCACAACCCCACGCCACCACAACCCCACGCCACCACAATCCCACGCCACCACAATCTCACGCCACCACAATCTCACGCCATCACAATCTCACGCCACCACAATCTCACGCCACCACAATCCCACGCCACCACAATCCCACGCCACCACAATCCCACGCCATCAGTGCAGGCACAGCACGGGGGCACTCCGCTCCGTGGCACACAGCAGCCACTATTCACCACTGAGTTACCACGGCACTTGTGCCAGGTTAGGTGCACTTTAAGGCCATCACGTGCAGTGTGGAAGGCTCGCTGCTGCTGCTGCTACAGACACGAGGTCACAGAACAGACGTTCAGTGCTGTGCTGGGGGTTTCGATGGCAGCCGTAGCCTCGCCAGGCCACCAGAGGGCGCGATAGCCTCATGACTCAGAGACAAAATATTTTATTTTTAAAAAAGAAATCCTCAACGGCTCCGTCATTAATACTTCGCATGCGGCCCTTAAAATTAAACAAACAAGCGACGTGTTCCAATAAATGTTGTTCAGGTTTTGCTGACGCTTTCATTGTCGCTATGATGCTCTCAAACGCGCTCATCGTTATATCGCGATGGCAATACCTGTCAACCCCTTATCAGTGTCCTACCTTATTACAGACCATGTCAGACCTTACTGGTCACCCCGTGCCCCTAATAAATCTCAACGTTCACCCAACAAAGTCCCATCACAAGGGAGAAACGCGAACAAATATAATTGTTCTTGTCGAACGAGCGAGCGAGCGAAGGAACGAGCGAGCGAAGGAACGAGCGAGCGAGTGAGCGCCCCCTACTGCCACCCACTGCCACCCACCCACCTTGGCGTGCAGCGCCGTGAGCACCGCCGCCAGCCAGCCGAAGTCGCGCGCCTCCTTGCAGACCCAGACGAGGTAGAGCCGCCGCAGGCGCACGCCGGCCCACTGCTGCCTGCACCAATCGACGCCGTCTCACGGGGGAGGGGGTGGAGGGGGTGGGGGAGGGGTGGGGACGGGGGAAGGGGGGGTCAGAAAGAAAATAATTTAATTTAGACTGCAGGAGGAAATCTGATGAGCCATGAAGCTCTTTTTCACAGATTTCCAGTAAAGGGGGAAGGGGAGGCGACGCGACCAGCTACAGTGAGGGAAAAAAGTATTTGATCCCCTGCTGATTTTGTACGTTTGCCCACTGACAAAGAAATGATCAGTCTATAATTTTAATGGCAGGTTTATTTGAACAGTGAGAGACAGAATAACAACAACAAAATCCAGAAAAACGCATGTCAAAAATGTTATAAATTGATTTGCATTTTAATGAGGGAAATAAGTATTTGACCCATCTGCAAAACATGACTTAGTACTTGGTGGCAAAACCCTTGTTGGCAATTCCCGAGGTCAGACGTTTCTTGTAGTTGGCCACCAGGTTTGCACACATCTCAGGAGGGATTTTGTCCCACTCCTCTTTGCAGATCTTCTCCAAGTCATTAAGGTTTCGAGGCTGACGTTTGGCAACTCGAACCTTCAGCTCCCTCCACATATTTTCTATGGGATTAAGGTCTGGAGACTGGCTAGGCCACTCCAGGACCTTAATGTGCTTCTTCTTGAGCCACTCCTTTGTTGCCTTGGCCGTGTGTTTTGGGTCATTGTCATGCTGGAATACCCATCCACGACCCATTTTCAATGCCCTGGCTGAGGGAAGGAGGTTCTCACCCAATATTTGACGGTCAATGGCCCCGTCCATCGTCCCTTTAATGCGGTGACGTTGTCCTGTCCCCTTAGCAGAAAAACACCCCCAAAGTACAATGTTTCCACCTCCATGTTTGACGGTGTGGATGGTGTTCTTTGAGTCATAGGCAGCATTCCTCCTCCTCCAAATACGGCGAGTTGAGTTGATGCCAAAGAGCTCCATTTTGGTCTCATCTGACCACAACACTTTCACCCAGTTGTCCTCTGAATCATTCAGATGTTCATTGGCAAACTTCAGACGGGCATGTATATGTGCTTTCTTGAGCTTGGGGACCTTGCGGGCGCTGCAGGATTTCAGTCCTTCACGGCGTAGTGTGTTACCAATTGTTTTCTTGGTGACTATGGTCCCAGCTGCTTTGAGATCATTGACAAGATCCTCCCGTGTAGTTCTGGGCTAATTCCTCACCGTTCTCATGATCATTGCAACTCCACGAGGTGAGATCTTGCACGGAGCCCCAGGCCGAGGGAGATTGACAGTTCTTTTGCGTTTCTTCCATTTGTCACCTTCTCACCAAGCTGCTTGGCAATGGTCTTGTAGCCCATTACAGCCTTGTGTAGGTCTGCAATCTTGTCCCTGACATCCTTGGAGAGCTCCTTGGTCTTGGCCATGGTGGAGAGTTTGGAATTTGATTGATTGATTGCTTCTGTGTACAGGTGTCTTTTATACAGGTAACAAGCTGAGATTAGGAGCACTCCCTTTAAGAGTGTGCTCCTAATCTCAGCTCGTTACCTGTATAAAAGACACCTGGGAGCCAGACATCTTTCTGATTGAGAGGGGGTCAAATACTTATTTCCCACATTAAAATGCAAATCAATTTATAACATTTTTGACATGCGTTTTTCTGGATTTTGTTGTTGTTATTCTGTCTCTCACTGTTCAAATAAACCTACCATTAAAATTATAGACTGATCATTTCTTTGTCAGTGGGCAAACGTACAAAATCAGTAGGGGATCAAATACTTTTTTCCCTCACTGTATGCTGCGACATCCGCTTGTTTTTAATGCCATCATTATTATTATTCTGCTCGTTTCGTGCGGGAAAGTCTGGCCAAATCTCAAGACTGATGATTTTCATCTGGAGTCTCCTGCCAAGTGT
Organism: Petromyzon marinus; assembly: GCF_048934315.1. Classification (NCBI taxonomy): domain Eukaryota; kingdom Metazoa; phylum Chordata; class Hyperoartia; order Petromyzontiformes; family Petromyzontidae; genus Petromyzon; species Petromyzon marinus. The sequence goes on from NC_133726.1 coordinate 9,017,158, forward strand.
TCTCAGTATGGTGGGGGGGGGGAGATGTTGTTGTTGCTGCTGCTGCTGCTCTGAGTGATCGAAATGGAGTGATTTGCAGGGAACTGCAGCTTATTGGGACGTTTTGGCCAACACCGTTTCCCTTGTATGGTTGGGGTGGTTTTTAGCTGTGGATGGAAACCAGAGAACCCAGAGAAAAATCCCCGTGCAGGACAGGGGAAGAACGTGCAAACTCCACGCAGGGCGGCACCCGAGCCGGGGACGGGACCCAGGGGCCTTTCTCGCCGTGAGGCGCAGGATGTTACCGCTGTGCCAGCCTGCCGCACCGAACGTCAGACAAAGACGACAAAGACGACAAAGACACTTGCTAGCCAGCCGCCCGGCAGCACGACTGTGCCCCTGAACGGGCGCCAACTCATTACGTCAATGTTCCCTTTATAGTAGTATACACCAGTGGTGTAGTACCGCCAATACGTCCAAATATACAGCAGCAGGCGTCAGGCTCGGGATGGAACCCACGACCTCCTGCATACCGGGCGAGGTAGTTAACATCTCCCAGCCTCCGTAATGATGATGAGAGAGAGAGACACGCAAACTCCAAATATGCAGCAGCAGGCATCAGGGTCAGGATGGAACCCACGACCTCCTGCATACCAGGCGTGTTTCTGGGTGCTACTCACAGCAGCGCGTTGAGCACAGCGGCGAATGGCGTCACCCCGATCCCTCCGGCGACGCACAGGCTTACGCGGTAGTTGAACACCTCCTCCGCTGGGCTCCCAAAGGGCCCGTCTATGTACAGCCTTGGGTGACATCATCATCATCGCCGCCGTCGTCAGCATTATAGTCATCACCGTTATTGCCATCAGCTGCGGCAGCGGCGGCGGCGTCACCACGAGAGCATGGTCAGTCTTCGCTCCACTCGTGCAGCGCGTGGATTACACGAAGCCGCTGTGTCAACAACAACCACCGCCATTCGCTACCAAGCGGCGGTGACATCACCACGACGCCTGTGCCAGGCTATGTGCACGTTGAGGCCACGTGAAGTGTCGAACGCCCGCTTGCAGGAGGTCACGGGGCAGACCCAGGTGCCACGGGTCGACTGACTGAGATGACTGGCTGATGCACCACCTGTGCCCCCTACTGTGCCAACTTGCTGTGCTTTAGTCACCCGGCGCTCCGCTCGTTGTTGTGAGCGTCGCTCCTGTGCCCTCCGTTGTTGTTGTGTTAAACACACATATACACGGGTATAGTTTGCCAATAGCGGGCGACCTTGTGATGCTGTTTTTACCTGATTAAAGAGTCGGCATCATCGTCATAAGCGGTCAGCAGCAGCAGCGCCGTTATTAGCATCAGCAGATTCATGATCAGCAACAACATCATCGTGAGCAGTAGTCATCGTCGTTAATGTCAGCATCACCACCACCACGGCTAAGAGGCCATCACAGACGTTGTTCCGTGACGTCACCTTGTCCAGGGCCGTTCACCTGCACATGGCGGCGCCGTGCACGGCGAGCGTTCCCTAGCGGGACGCCTCTGCCTCGTGACCTGATGCCGCCCACGAAGCACACGTTGCGATGCGAGCGCGGGATGTTGATGAGCAGACACGTTCTCAGGCAAGCTAACAGCGTCGCTGCGATGTCATCGCATCGCGAGCGGTGGCTCGGCGGTCGAGCGAGCGGCTCGGCCATCTGAAGGCTGCGAGTTTCGAATCGTCCTTGTGGGCGTCGACTCAGCTCATCGTCCACCTGGCAGGTCAACGCGGCTGACCCTTGGATGTACTCGCCGCCCCCCCTGCCACAGGAATGTGGAAGCTCCGCCCGCCTCAATGCTCGCCGGAGCGGGCAATTCGTCGTAAACCAACCACTTACTTTGGGTGCTGACGAGGAGGAGCGGGGCTTGTGCGTAGATACTCCATATTTGGGTTCTGGTTTCTGATCAGCTGATCTCGGAGAGAAGCTGGATTAGAGTACAAAATAATAGAGAAATGTAAACTCTCGTACACGCATGTTATTAAAAAAAACCTACAAATAATCTCGGCGAAGTGTTGATTAATTCTCAGCGTGGCCACACTTGCCTGTCCAGTCGCCAAGCACTCGCAAATGGATGGCGAAGTTCCCTTTAGAGTCTGGTGGGCACTGCAAAGACAAAGACGAAGATCCCCCATGTAGCCTCTGACAGGATACCTGGGCAAGTGCCGCTAGCCAGCAAACACGATTGCTTGCAAAGCACACGAGGTGGGTGTTGTGGCCATAGCCCTCGTCTCCCCAAACGCCGATGTTTACCCATCGCTCCGGGGACTCATTTCAGGCTGAGCCGACCTCGGGGTGTACCCAGCCGCTGTTATTTCGCCGCGTTGGTCGGCACGTCGGCGTGAGGTACCGCCGCCTTCTCCTGTAAAGCCACGGGCATGGCGCCTCCGCACGCGACGCCCCCACGGGCACAGGGAGTTCGCAGACATTTGAAAAAGGTTTTTACCCTCCTCTTGGCCAATCACCAACCCGCACTGGCCATCGTAGTGAAGTGCTGCCCGTCCTCCTGTAATCCTGCATGTGTTCACAACGCGAATTGGGTATAAAGCGATGAATGTACGAGGGAACGCATTTTTTTAAGAACGAGGTTGCGAATTGGTTATGGCGCGGCCCTTTTTCCAGTGTCCAAAATGATGAAAAATAAGAATATGGGTGACCCTTTCTGGCAATAATAAAACAGTTGCGTTAAGATGTTAAAACACCAAACATAAACCTTTTGCAAGGAATCCTGTCTGCATTAACCACACACAGTGCTTGTGGTGAACACGCAATCACACGCTCTGGTAGTATAAAGCACTGTCCACACCATAGACAGCTTTCTTTAACCCTCGTGTAGCCTTGACAGACTGCTGGGGCAAGTGCTGTTAGCGAGTAGCACCGATGAAGGCCGGCACGGCACACGAGGGGGTGGGTGGTCGTGAGCGGGAATCAAACTCGGGTCGCCGGGTTCGTAGCGCAGTGCGCTAGCCGCTACAGCACCGCCGGTGCCACAAACATCGTCTCAGAAGCCGCTAGCATGCCGACGGTATACACCATCCATAATACAGGTGGGTGAGATCGCGTCAAAATAATAATAATGTGTCGTTAAACCCGCCACCACCCGACACAGCCAATTAGTAAGGTTTGTCACGTAAACACAACATGCCAATTCGTTACTAGTTCAGCACACCGGTGTGTTGGAGAGCAAATCCACAATGTTTACAATCTGAGAACAGAGTAAAATCTGAGTCCATTGTGGAGTTAACATCTCCTAGCCATCGTGGAGCCCCTTCAGGGCCACAGTCGTGCTGCCTGACGGCTGGCACGATGGCTGACGTTCTGGGCGGCAGGCTGGCACAGCGGTAACGTCCTGCGCCTCACGGCAAGAAGGGTCCCGAGGTGCCGTCCTGTGTGGAGTCTGCACGTTCTTCCCCTGTTCTGCACGGGGTTTTCCTTGGGTTCTCTGGTCTCCTCCCATAGCTGAACCCCGCCCCACCCACACAAGGTGACTTGGATAAAACCCAACGCCTCCTGTATACCAGGCGAGGGAGTTAACATCGCCTCGCCACCGCTGTGCAACATTTAGGCGGCCAGGGGCATCGCTCAGCCCGCGATCGCTGCTGCGCTGGAGCCAGACACGAGATGAATGTGTACTTGATGGATGTTTGTTATTTCTGGATGTTTTTGCTGGGTTACAGACCCCTCTAGGGTCCGTTTTGGAAATCCTCCACACTATCCCAGTGTTTGGATGACAGTGGTAGATATGATTTTGATTGTTTTTTTTTATTTAAAACTTAAAAAATCATGGCAGTTTAGGAAGTCAGAATGAGCAGTGCAATAAAGATATTCTCATTTCAAACTCATGTTGCTAAAACACACACTTGGTATGTTGGTAGAATACTCTCAGTGACCAGTGTCTGTCTGTCTGTCTCTGTCTAGAGACACCGTCAGAGACAGCTCTGTCTGTCTGTCTCTGTCTCTAGAGACACAGAGACAGCTCTGTCTGTGTGTCTCTGCCTCGAGAGACACATAGACAGAGACAGACAGCTCTGTCTGTGTGTCTCTAGAGACAGAGACAGACAGAGCTGTATCTGACGGTGTCTCTCGAGGCAGAGACACACAGACAGAGCTGTCTCTAGAGACAGCTCTGTCTGTGTGTCTCTATCTCTAGAGACACATAGACAGAGACAGCCAGCTCTGCCTGTGTATCTCTACCTCGAGAGACACCGTCAGAGACAGCTCTGTCTGTGTGTCTCTGTCTCTAGAGACACCATCAGAGACAGCTCTGTCTGTCTCTGTCTCTAGAGACACATAGACAGAGACAGCTCTGTCTGTGTGTCTCTGTCTCTAGAGACACCATCAGAGACAGCTCTGTCTGTCTGTCTCTGTCTCTAGAGACAGCTCTGTCTGTGTGCCTCTGTCTCTAGAGACACATAGACAGAGACAGACAGCTCTGTCTGTGTGTCTCTGCCTCTAGAGACACCATCAGAGACAACTCTGTCTGTGTGTCTCTAGAGACACCGTCAGAGACAACTCTGTCTGTGTGTCTCTAGAGACACCGTCAGAGACAACTCTGTCTGTGTGTCTCTAGAGACACACAGACAGAGACAACTCTGTCTGTCTCTGTGTCTCTGTCTAGAGACACCGTCAGAGATAGCTCTATCTGTCTGTCTCTGTCTCTAGAGACACCGTCAGAGACAGCTCTGTCTGTCTGTGTGTTTCTGTCTAGAGACAGTCTAGAGACAGTGATAGACAGCTGTAGCAGAACACGCGTGCCAACGAGGGCACTCAATTGATTTTTATTAAGTTTAAGTTGCGTGCAAAACTAGTTACTACTGGCCAAGACTAATTAGAGAATCTATCGACATTTTCAGAAATCATTATAACCATTCGGATAGCTACAGACTTAGTGCTGCTTGGAAGCATCATGTGCATGCATAACGTACGTTGATTACCATGTAATTAACCCAACCGGCAATGGAAACCCATAGTCATGAATACTCATTCATTACCACCCCCACTTCGCGCAAGAAGGGCACTGAAGTGCTGTCATCGCATCTACCCCTCCGTTTAAGGAACGTAACAGGAGGACTTCTCCACACATCTGGCCGTCGCCTGATGAAGCTCGTTGTAACTACTGGCTAAACGTCGTACTCAGATTGTAAATGTTGTGGCTTGGCTCTCCAACACACCGGTGTGCTGTACTAGTGACGAATTGGCCACGTTCTGTTTACGTGACAACCCTTACTAGTTGGCTGTGTCGGGTGGTGGCGGCTTTAACGACACAACATTTATATATTTATACGATCTAACCCAAAAAAACCTCGATGACGAACGGCAGGGCTTCCTGAGTAGTGGGCGGATCTACCTGAGCAGTGGGTGGAGCTACCCAGGTAGTGGGCGGATCTACCTCAGCAGTGGGTGGAGCTACCCGGGTAGTGGGCGGATCTACCTCATCAGTGGGTGGAGCTACCCGGGTAGTGGGCGGATCTACCTGGGCAGTGGGTGGAGCTACCTGGGTAGTGGGCGGATCTACCTGGGCAGTGGGTGGAGCTACCCGGGTAGTGGGCGGATCTACCTGAGCATTGGGTGGAGCTACCCGGGTAGTGGGCGGATCTACCTGAGCAGTGGGCGGAGCTACCCGGGTAGTGGGCGGATCTTCCTGCGGAGTCGGTGGGGCTATCTGGCGACCGAGCATCCATTGTTAAGAGGGAAGGCCGCTCACTCAAACTCAAATTATGAAACAATTTTATATTTTACCAGGTGAGCTATACAGCTATTTTCCAGAAGCGACCTGGCCACAAATGCTAGCTCAACGAAGTGGCTCATCGTGTGGAAACGTAGAGCAGCCCAATACTCTAAACGCGTGGTGATGTTAGTTAGAAATGTGGAGGGGAAAACCGGAGGACCCGGAGAAAAATCCACACGACCACGTGGAGAGAGAGAGAGAGAGACACAAACTCCAAATATACAGTAGCAGGCGTCAGGGTCGGGATCGAACCCACAACCTCCTGTATACCAGGCGAGGTAGTTAACATCTCCTAGCCACCGTGATGATGATGAGAGAGACACGCAAACTCCAAATATACAACTGGCATCAGGGTCGGGATCAAACCCACAACCTCCTCTATACCAGGCGAGGTAGTTAACATCTCCTAGCCACCGTGATGATGATGAGAGAGAGACACCCAAACTAAATATACAACGGGCATCAGGGTCCAGATCAAACCTACAACCTCCTGTATACCAGGCGAGGTAGTTAACATCTGTGTGGGGGCTGCACCCTGTGTTCCCCGGTTGAGCGTCCCATGGACGCGCGCGAGCACGCCGCTCCATCTCCGCTGTTCACCTTCCTGCCGCAGACAGCTGTGAAGAGCAGCCATGCGTTGAGAAACATCTGGAAGCACTTAATCCTCAAACATAACCCCCTGAGTGAGGGGGGAGGGTTGTTAAGTGGGTGGATTGTTGTGTGGGGGGGTGGCGAGGCTGGGAGAGGGGGTTTCCTGTGCGACTGCTGCTGCCTTCGCGGAGATGAAGGGGCAGCCCTGAAATTGCCTCCTCATGCCCCTGCTGGGCGGAAGGGCCTCAAGTGGAGGGGCAGTTCCCTCTTGTAAGGCTCTAGGGGGCTGGACATGTCACGGCTTGAATGCAATAAAAATAACGGAATGGAACGCGACCGAGGGGTTACGACTGCCGAGGAGACGGAGCGGTGAAATCAGCTCGCGTGCCGGCGCCGGTTATTATGCCGCCGTATTGCAGGGCCGTGAGAGGTGGCGGTGGCTTTGGCTCTCATGCAGCAGTGGATTGACCATGGCTGCCGCCGATGAGGATACGTTGGCATCACATTGCACAGCGATGGCATGAACGCAGTGGCGCGACTTTGGTGGGGGTCGGGTATGTGGCGGCGATATGCGACGCATCGAATCGGAATCTGAATATGTATTTATGGCGGAGGAGTCCGATGAGTTATGAAGGTCTCACAGGTGTCCAGTAGGGGGGCCAGTCGGCCACAAGGGGGGTCCAGAATCAACAAATAAACAAGTACCAACATGTTCATAAAAATTATTTCGAAAAAATGTGTATTCGTTAAAAATAACTTGCACGGACCAAACCCCATTGAGGCATCTGGCTATCCTCTCAATTAGAGCGGCATAAATTCGCGCGATCCACCCCCTTTGAGGAAATCCTAGAGCGATGGGGCTGGAAAGAAAGCAAGACGCACGATAACTTAATCTTGATTTGAAGCTTAATCGTGAGCATTGCATCTTTAAACATGTGGTATTAGTACCGTCACTGTGAGGCTGTCTTCCTCTAAACCCAACAGGCGGTGCAACTAAACTTAATATATATAGTTATATCCTAACATATTGTTGTATACGGTTAAAAAATATAAACATCCGTAGCAATTCCAGTAAAAGTGAGTCAGGGAGGATGGACGTGGGCCCACAGTCGTATCTCGCACCGCCACCCCCGTTGGCAATAGGCCGTTGCGCCCCTGCTCGAGACAAGGGTGGTCGCTGTGCGTGCATGGTCCAGGCCGCACTGCTGCCCCTGACACGTGCACCGTCGCGGCCTGGCGCTTGCTCACGGCACTTTCCAAACGACTGAGCGCCGTCGACATCATCGTCCCTTCGGGTCGATAAATCGAGCAGCGGTACAACGTTGTGGAAAGTCAGCAGCAGCCGTCTTACGCATAAACTGCCCCCACACCCCCCCGCTACACCACCAACCCCTGCCGCGGGAATGTGGAATGCCCACCGCTGTCTCCGGGGCGGCCGTCGGAGATGATCCCCACCTCGTCGCTCGTTTGCACGGGGAGGCGGCAGGCCGCGTCGTTTGGACCGAGAGCCGATTGAGATGTCAGCCGATGTTTGTAACGAGCCCCAGGGCGGTAGAGCAGCGCAGTGGTGAGGCTCGCGGCCTCGCAGCGAGAAGGGGCCTGGGTTCGACTCCCGACTCGGGCGCCTCTCACTGTGTGGAGTTTGTGCTCTCTCTCTCTCCCCCACCTGTGCCGCGTTGGGTTTCCTCCGGAGAAGTTCTGGACCGCGACCGACGTCAGAAATTAACGTCCCCTACAGGGACCCTACCGTCGACCGGGTCAGAGACCGGTGGGGCCATGCGGCCGATTGTGGCCACCCAATACACAAACGGTGCATGGAAGATCGGGCGGCATGCGCGTGTGCAGCCACGAATCCCAAACCGTGGACTGCGTCGTAAACACTCCGCCGCTGCTGCCACTTCCACCGTCTTCACTCCTTTAAAGGAGGAATGGACGAGATCCGCTTTGCTTCTGAACAGACAACTGAGTGGACAAGAACATCTAAGATTACATCTTTAATCCGCAACTATGAATCCATACGAAATAAGCGAACGATGAAAGCTAAGCGAATTAGCAGGGTAACTGGCATTGGCCAAACATCCCAATGGTCAGATATCACCTGCAATTTGCCCAATAGGGATCACGTGCAGCAACATCGCCCTCTACTTCAAAAAACTGGCAGTAACCTCCTGAAAATGATTTTAAGAATGGAACAGTAAAATGAAAACTAAACTATTTTTTATTTTTCAAGCCACCTGGATAACACAAATTATTGCTCAACGAAGTTGCTTATCGCGTGGAAATATATCGCGGCCAAATGCTCGAAACGCGTGCTGTTGATTCTAAATGTGAAGGGAAAACCCGGAGGACCCGGAGAAAAATCCACGCGACCAGGAGGAGAGAGAGAGAGACACGCAAACTCCAAATATACAGCAGCAGACGTCAGCGTTGGGATCGAACCCACGACCTCGTGCATAGCAGGCGAGGCAGTTAATATCTCCTAGCCACCGTGGCGACCTCAGTGAGGTTGTCCTGGAGAAATATAAACAAGCATAGTAATAATATTTTTCGACGTGGTATGAGCTCATTCCAGGCTGGCGAGCGTCTTCCAGGCGGCTGCCGGCCAGCGCGGGGCTCCGAGCGAGGTTCTGGTTTCTAACGTGGGGGTTCTGGAAATCGGTCAGGAACACTTAGCCAGCGTTCCAGAGGGCCCCCAGTCCCGATCGGGGAGGGATGTTACTGACATAGCGACGCCAAAGCACGGCGCGAGTCTCGGCTTCTTCGGCCCGAACACCAACACGGCGCACCCTGTGGTGACGTGACTCGCAAGGCGTGCAGACAGACAGGCTGACAACGTGGGACCTTTCTTGCCGGGATCAAAGTTTCAGAATAGGATTGACCCTTTCTGGGGGGGCGGGGGGGAGGTGGTATGTGCCAGCAGGCTTATGCGATGCATCGGGGCCCAGTCGGCCACAAGGGGGGGGAGGGCCGATTCAAACAGATAAACAAGTAATAAAAAGTGTGTTTCCAACAATTAACCATAAATGTCAAAAAAATTTAAACATTTACAAGTGAAAAAAATAACAATTCCCAAAAATGTAGAGCGTAAACTACAGTAGGCATACACTGGGTGTTTGTTACTGCACACCGGACGTTTTTGCTAACTCGCACGCAGTGCCACTGGGAGACTATCTTCTTCTAAACCAAATACAGTTATAGCCTAACATATTCTTTGTATACGGGGTTAAAAATCATCCGTAGCTATTTCAGTACAATAGGTCGTTGTGCTCCTGGCGGCTGGAGTCCAAGACCACCGTGGACCGTTTGTAAGCCTCGCAACAACAACAAATATTGAGTAGTAATTGACTACTACATTTACCCAAGAATGTCAGCGTGTAACGCGCGAGACGCCACTCCACTTCGACCAGCCCCCCTCATTAATAATCATTAATAGGTGACGTCATCCACATGGACCCGCCCCTCATCAATACAGGAGCGGGTGACGTAACTCCGCATGGAGAACCCCTCCCCCCCCTCATTAATAATCATGAGAAGGTGATGTCACTGCAAATCGAACAGCCCCCCTCATTAATAATCATGAGTGGGTGACGTCACTCGACATGGGGGTAGGGGGGGGGCGCCTCCTCCCCCCTCCTCAGCGTCAACTCACAACCCTCACTACAAAGGCAGCACCCTCACGTCACGTGATCTCCGTAACGCTACTGAGACATCAAAGTAAAAAGGACGTCGTGATGAACAAGGCATTAAAACCTTTAAATGAAAAAAAGTCTGTGTCACCGCGGCCTTATAAATTGCACACGAATTGATGCAATGAATATATCACGTCGTGGTCTGATTTTCGCTTGCAAGTTTACCATTTACTGCAATACGCCCGTCCTTGGACGGGCAAAAGGCTCGTAGTAGTAATAATAATAGTAACGATGGTGATACCAATGATGGCTGAGAGGGAGCTACCACAGCACCCGGGTCAATCAGTGCGCTGGACTCATTGTCAGGAGGTCGCCGGCTCGATTAGATTCCCGGTGCGGCAGTTTAAAAAAAACTGGCGCAAGTTTCTAAAGTCCACCCACCATAGTAAAGTTTAGGTTTTTTTTGGGTTGGATCACGTAAATGTTTCAATCTGGTCGTTAACCCCGCCACCGCCACCCGACACAGCCAATCAGTAAGCTTTGTCACGTAAACAGAACGTGCACAATTAGTGACTACTTCAGCGCAAACCGGTTGTTGTGTGTTTGAGAGTAAACCCGCGACATTTGCAACTCTGAGTACCGTGACATTTCGCTGGTGATTGTTGTTGTTGTTGTTTAGGCGTGCCGTGCGAGCGGCTCTCTTACCTCTGTGAGGGTAAATGGATGAGACTCAAACGTTGAGACACTTGGGCAATGTAGCAGCACGTACTAGCTCACGCGCGCACACACACACACACACGTGCGCACGCACAAAGACAAAGGTTCGTTAGCGAGCACCTATTAAGGCCGGCACGACACGGGAGGAGGCGGTGGTGTGTCCACCACCGCGCCCGGCTCTGCCTTTTGCCTGACGTGGACATCGGGCAGCAGCACTCGTTCAAGGCTGCGTCGCCCGTGGGGAGCTCAAGGACACTGATGGTTTGGCCATGGCCGGAAATGGAAGCCATAAATAAGAGCAGAGAATGGCTCATCCCTCGCGGAGCAGTGGCAATCTCGCGGATGGGTCGAGGCATCTTTGTCTGCCGAGTTATCTTGTGGCGTGTATTCTCCATGCCGACGCGAATTATGATGATCATCACCTTCATTATTCTGTGTCTCGCTCAAATGAGCGTGGAGGCGGCGGTAAGCCAGCCTAGCTGCATCTGGATACGAAGTCTGCGTTTGTTTTTTGTTCACCGGTTGGATCTATCGCGAAGGTTTCCCCGGTGTCACAAGTCCTACTGTTGGCAGGCTCTCCGCTCGCCGGTGCTTGAGCCGAGGAATCCTCCAGGCTGTGGATTCTGCCGACCATCGCCGGTGTTAACATGATTACGGCTCAACCTTGGTACGCTTCTCGGTTATTGTTTGCGTATTCTTGCCGACGAGATGTCTTCCTTGGGGGGCGATCCTCTCCGATGGGAATCGCAGCTCTACATCCTGGAGTTCTAATGTTGGAAATTTGTATCTTGTCCGAATTTTTTTATTCTGACGCTTCAAAAAAATGTTAACACTTCGGAGAATTTGCAACAAAACCACAAGCAATATGCTGCTGCCTCCGGGCTCTGGAGACCACCGAGAGAAGATTCCAGGCACGCGTTGACAACGACGGCGAACAAGTGGGAGACTCTTTGATTTTTTAAGCTATTAACATGCATTTGTTATCATGTTACAGTGTATTATCAGTTATTTTTCCATGAAAAATGATAGTCCCGTGTAAGTGTTAACATTGTTTTGAAGCACGCTGTAGTTTGAGGCGTCGGCCGTTGTGATGGTTCAAAATTGCCGCAGTGCCGTTTGCACGAATGACGCCGTGTAAATGCGAACCATTAATTATTTTAATTATGATTAAGAGCATCGGATTGGCGACACGGGGGTTCGTCTGCTCACCTGGCCCGGCCGGGCGGTGAAGCCCGGCCTGAGCATGCGGATCTCCAGGACGTTGCCCGGGTGCTGAGCGGCCGAGGTGACGGTGACCGCCCGGCTGCTGCGGATGAGGCGGTAGACTCGCTCGGCGCAGTAGAGGCACAATGGGCCCGACACCCACAGCCAGGCCTGCCGCCAACGCCACCGCCAGCACCGATCGGCCGGGAGATTGACGCAGCACAGGCAGTGGAGATGGAGGGAGAGGCAAGCGGGAGACAGGTGGAGACGTCAACCTGCAATGTAGGTTTCCATAGCAGCCGCTGATACTACTATGGAGTCCGTTGTTGGTGTCTGGGCTGGGCCACGTGGTGGTGGGTGGGTGGTTTAATTCGAACGTTCTTGTCGTGAACCCTCCACCGCCCGACGCGATTTTGGCATTCGCAGATATAATTAGCGCGGGAACAGCTGCAGACCGTGGTTAAAACACCGAGATGCACGCACGGTGCGGGGGAAAACCTTATGCACCCACCTCGGGAATTTGCGACTGAAATCTGGGCAGCTCACGGCATTCCACCCCGGAGTTCTTCGCCATCCCTGGCTCCGGCTCGGCAAATCCTTCGGGAAGGGGCTCGGGAATGCCAACGCCGGGAAGCGATGTGGCGTTGCCGGGCCGCCCGTGGGTATCGCATCCCGGCGGATGTTCCAGGAGGTTTATTTGGACTTTGAGAACTCCACTGTAATAGACAAAGGAGATGCATTTATTTATTTGTTATAATCATTCTTGTTGCTGTGCCTGTGTGCCCGGGAAAGCCTCGCATAGTCTCAAGCCTCGTTCTCAGCAGGGTCCTGCTAGGTCTCTGTGGTAAGGGGCGATGATTGCAATGTGTCATCACTAATTGAATCATTGTAAAGCACATTTATGAAATGGTATTCATGATAAAGGTTTTGTGGGTTAGATCGGCAAACTTATAAATGTGTTGTGAACCCACTACCACCCAACATGGCTAATTAGTAAGGTTTGTTATGTAAAAAAAACATGCCAATCAGTTACTACTTTAGCCCACCGGTGTGTTGGAGAGTAAATCCACAACATTTACAATTTGAATACGACGTTTCACTGGAAATTACATCCAGCATCATTGGGCGATTTTGCCAGACAAAATACGTGACAAACGTTACTAATTGGCTATGTCGGGTGGTGGCGGGTTTACAACACACTTAAACTTACGAGATATAACCCGTAAAACCTTTTTTATGAATAATATTGGTCGCTAAATGTTAAAATTTGGCAACATTTTCATCGGAACCAACGTCACAACGACGCCACTGCACCATCACAGTCGCCTCCTTTCTAACTGCCTTGGCTGTTACGAGCCGGCTCCTGATTTCCAAGGGTCACTCTCACAGTCTCATCAACAACAACAACCGCCATTCGCCACTAAGTGACGGTGACATCACCACGGCGCTTGTGCCAGGCTATGTGCAATGTAAGGCCACGTGAAGTGTCGAACACCTGCCGGCAGGAGGTCACGGGACAGACTGAGATGACTGACCGATGCGCCACCTGTGCCCCCTACTGTGCCAACTTGCTGTGTTTTAGCCACCCCTGCGCTCCGCTCGTTGTTGTGAGCGTCGCTCCTCTGCCCTCTGTTGTTGCTGGAGGGCGACTGCCTACAACTGCCCACCACCTACAACTGCACCCCCAGGGTCGTTGAGCTCTGTCAGTGCCACTCCTGCCCTCCTCCTCCACCATGCACCCACGTCCTAGCCATCCCGATCATACCTCGCCTGGTATGCAGTAGGTGGTGGCTTCGATCCCGACCCTGACGCCTGTCTCTCCCCGCGGTCGCGTGCAAGTTTTCTCTGCGTCCCGCGGGTTTTTCCCTCCAAGCGTTTCGAGGATTTGGCCGCCGTACATTTCCACGTGATCACAAGCCACTTCGTCGAGCTATCATTTGCGATAGCCAGGTCGCTTCTAGAAAAATAGAGCTATGTAGTCGCTCAGAGAAGCCTTACATGGTGAAATAAAGCATAAGCATCGGTGAGCTTAGTTTAGTACTTTCCTGCCCATACGGTCTATTCACAACCCCAAATTGCCTGCCCTATCCTCTGTGACGTCAAGGACGGTGTTCCGTGTCGCTTCACCCGGTCGCGTGCAGCAGCAACAGCAGGAAGAAGATGAGGTAGAGGCTGTGGGTGTACCAGAAGACGTTGTAGGAAGTCACTCTGTAAGTCAAAGGGCAAAGCAAGCCGTCAGATTATTACATCTTTAAAGGCAGCTTCCATTGCATGTGGAGTCGGCGTCATCGTCGTCATCACCAGCAATGGTCGCTCCACTGAGCTACCATTTGTGGCCAGGTCGCTTTTGAACAATAAGTGAATATCCTCTTTGGTTCTTTCGGTAAAGTCACGTAGAATGAGAATAAAATAATAAATTGATAAAATAACACAATAATATTCTCACGACGTTTCGGCCACAACACAAGCGGCCTTCATCAGGTGAAGGGACGAGACTGTCTGGTAGGACAGCGCTGGAGTGAAAAAGCCACATTCAGATCACGACCTTTAAGCTTAAAGATGAAGGCCGCTTGTGTTGTGGCCGAAACGTCGTGAGAATATTATTGTGTTATTTTATTTTATCAATTTATTATTTTATTCTCATTCTACGTGACTTTACCAAAAGAACCAAAGAAGATGAATCATTGCAGTCACGAAAGCTTTAAATCGAAAAATAAGTGAATACCTCAGTGGGCTTTGTCTGGTAGGATGGGGATGGTTTTGTGTTGTATTTGTTTGTGTTTGGGGGATTTGCGAACCTTTCTTGTACTTTGCGCTCCTATTGTGCTTTTGTAACTGTTTGTTGTTGTGACGTTCTTACCCCGTGCCCCGACTGGACAACTGTGAAAAGGAGCTTTATAGCTCATCTGATTCCTACAGTGTAAATAAAGATTCTGATTCTGGATGAAGGCCTCCTCACCAAGCCACGAAGAGCTATATCACTCAGTGGGCCTTGCCTGGGAAACCAATTAAAATAGTTCATAGAATGTAACAATCCATGCGGGACGTTCTCTCCTCGCGAGTTGATCTCATCATCGCTCTGTCTCCTGCTTGGGTGTCACGTCCTCTCGGGCGCATTGCGTTCCTTGGCTGCCACCCTGTCATTGTTCTTGACCCATCGGCCAACATCCCCTCTAGAAGTGGCGCGCCCGGCTATTTGTGCAGCAGTGGTCAATAAAGGTGAGGCTCTCGGCATCAGCGTCAGTGTAAGGATCTCAGTGTTAGGGTATCAGTGTTAGGATCTCAGTGTTATGATCTCAGTGTTAGGATCTCAGTGTTAGGATCTTAGTTTTAGGATCCCAGTGTTAGGATCTTGGTGTTATGATCTCAGTGTTAGGATCTCTGTGTTAGGATCTCAGTGTTAGGATCTCAGTGTTAGGATCTCAGTGTTAGGATGTTAGTGTTATGATCTCAGTGTTAGGATCTCAGTGTTTGGATCTCAGTGTTAGGATCTCGGTGTTAGGATGCCAGTGTTAGGATCTCAGTGTTAGGATCTCAGTGTTAGGATCTTGGTGCTAGGATCTCGGTGTTAGGATGCCAGTGTTAGGATCTCAGTGTTAGGATCTCAGTGTTAGGATCTCAGTGTTATGATCTCAGTTTTAGGATCTCAGTGTTAGGTCTCGGTGTTAGGATCTCAGTGTTAGGATCTCAGTGTTAGGATTTCAGTGTTAGGATCTCAGTGTTATGATCTCAGTGTTAGGATCTCAGTGTTATGATCTCAGTGTTAGGATCTCAGTGTTTGGATCTCAGTGTTAGGATCTCGGTGTTAGGATGCCAGTGTTAGGATCTCAGTGTTAGGATCTCAGTGTTAGGGTCTCGGTGTTAGGATGCCAGTGTTAGGATCTCAGTGTTAGGATCTCAGTGTTAGGATCTCAGTGTTAGGATCTCAGTGTTAGGATGTTAGTGTTATGATTTCAGTGTTAGGATCTCAGTGTTAGGATCTCAGTGTTAGGATCTCGGTGTTAGGATGCCAGTGTTAGTATCTCAGTGTTAGGATATCAGTGTTAGGATCTCCGTGTTAGGATCTCAGTGTTAGGATGTTAGTGTTAGGATCTCAGTGTTATGATCTCCGTGTTAGGATCTCGGTGTTAGGATGCCAGTGGTAGGATCTCAGTGTTAGGATCTCCGTGTTAGGATCTCAGTGTTAGGATCTCAGTGTTAGGATCTCAGTGTTAGGATCTCAGTGTCATGATCTCGGTGTTAGGATCTCAGTGTTAGGATGTTAGTGTTAGGATCTTAATGTTAGGATCTTAGTGTTATGATATCAGTGTTATGATCTCAGTGTTAGGATCTCAGTGTTAGGATCTTAGTGTTAGGATGTTAGTGTTATGATCTGCTGTGTAACGGTCTGAGTGACTTTCAGCTGCAGGAGTGAGTGAACCACCTGATCTGTCGAGTGGATGAAGTTCCGATGAGGAAGAGGATGACGACCATGAGGATTCCCGTAACACCTGGGACTGATTGATATAAAGACAAACATCCCCCATATAGCCTTAACAGACTGTTGGGGCAAGTCAGTGAGCACCTATGCTGTTAGCGAGCACCTATGAAGGCCGGCACGGCACACGAGGGGGTGTGTGACCAGCACCACGCCTGCCCACCTTTGTCTCCCCAGTGCTGATATTTCAGAATCAGAATATTTATCTATACTGGAGGAATCCGAAGAGCTATAAAGCTCTATTTAACAGAGGTCAATTCACTGATGTTGTTTGTGAGCGTGAATGGGACTTGTGTCGCCGGGTTCGTAGCACACTCCGCTAACCAATGCGCCACCGCTCACCATTAACATAAACACACGCGCGCACAAACATCTGTTTTGCATTTGTTTTAAATGTGAATCCAAAAACATACCCGTTGTGAAAAGGATTTTCCTTGGATCCTGAAAATAGATGCATATTTTGTAAATTGAACTGCATTCACTGCCACTCACAAAACGCCGAGCAGAGTGTATCACCGTGCGGGGATTCGCGCTGCTGCCGCTGCTGCTGCTACTGCTGCTACGCGGCTCTCTCCACGCGCGTTGCTCTGCGGCGACGATGTACCGACGTTTTGCTACCCGGTGCTGGGAGCCTCGTCGGCTCAAGCTGAGCTAACCAGAGCGGCGGGCAGCCCGAATAACAACGCAGGGCCCATCTGTGACCCCACTGCCGGATGAAGGCCTCCCCCCCGCATACAATGCAGCTTTGTTTGACCATACGCGTCTGTTCCCCTGCCACGCTGTAGTCGATCGTGTTCCTGAAGAATACCGCATTATGGAACTATCGCGTTACAATAAATAATATGTAATGTAGGGGTAGAGTCTGCGATAGCGCGTGAGATGCGTACGCAGGCTGAACAAAGACTGAGGTGCGTGGGTAGCATCTAGAAGCATCCAGCAGCATCCCAACGCCTTGTGTGATGCTAGGTAGCATCTATAAGCATCCAGCAGCATCCCAACGCCTTGTTGTGATGCTAGGTAGCATCCAGCAGCATCCCAACGCCTTGTTGTGATGCTAAGCCAAGGCAGCCGAATGAGCGCTGATTCCTGTTTGCACAACGTAGCTCCGTCTGCTCAATCGCGTTATAACCAAAATGATGAAAAAATAAGAATAAGTTTTACCATTTTTGGCAATAAATTGGTGTTAAGATGTTCAAACATCTGAACACCTGTTTGACACTGACTGGTAAGATGAGATCATCAAGAAGGCCGTCTCTGGTGTGGGACAATCAGTTTTAAAGACAATGCGTATATGATAGGAGCATGTTTGTTTGCATGCTTTGCCACAAGTATGTGTGGTGAATGCAGACTTGATGCCTTGCAATAGGTAACATCTATTTGATGTTTTAACATCTTAACACAACTGTTTTATTATTGCCAGAAACGGGTCACCCATATTCTTATTTTTCATCATTTTGGACACTGGCAAAAGGGCCGCGCCACAACCAATTCGCAACCGCGCTCTGAAAAAAAATGCGTTCCCTCGTACATTCATCGCTTTATACCCAATTCGCGTTGTGAACACATGCCGGATTACAGGAGGACGGGCAGCACTTCACTACGATGGCCAGTGCGGGTTGGTGATTGGTCAAGGGGAGGGGTATAGAGGTAGAGTACAACTATGGATGTTGCTGCGCTGACCGCAGCATCGTGCAAGTACCCGGCGCGTGTGCCTGGGGAGGGCAGGGGCCCATTCAGATCTCGCTCGCCACCGATGTTACAGCCCTGGCCGGGAATCCAATCGGACTTTTCACATCATTTGCACGAAGCATCGAGGATCGATTTGTGAGCGCGAGAGTCAATTCGAATTTATAGTCAAACGCGATCTTGAGTTCATCTGCGATATATTCCCTCCCTGCAAACTGCTCACCTCGTTTCGATATCGCACGACATTTATTTCTGGGAACTGCGATGAGTGATGGGCGGAGAAGTTCCAGGCATTGACCATGTGTGCTGCACAGTGCAAGCCTGCAGGGAGCGAGAGAGGGACAGAGTGAGGCGAGAGGTCACACGGCCACAGCCTCCAGAATTCTCTGGGAGGGGCTTCGCCGGAGTTGGGGGGGGGGGGACGTGATCTGGTAGCACCTCCTTCGCTTTACGTACACGGTGGTGGTGGTGGTGCATCGGGTATCTACGGATGCAATTCACCACTTTACAAATGTAAACTATTGTTGAAAAATGAAAGTATGTTTTAACCTTTCTAGCAATAAAACAGGTGGTGTTAGGATGTTCAATTACCAAATAGAAACCTTTTTGCAAGGCATCAAGTCTGCATTAATCACACGTTACTTGTGGCAAAACATGCAAACAAACACACTCTGATAATTATACATCTATTGGCGTGGGCCAATAAGTTCCAAGGACAATGCATATATATTATCATCAGAGCAGGCTTGATGCCTTGGTGTCTATTTGGTGTCATCAGAGCAGGCTTGATGCCTTGGTGTCTATTTGGTGTTTGAACATCTGAACACGACTCCAGTTGTATTCCCAGAAAGGGTCAAACCCGATTGTTATTTTTCATCATTTTTGAAACTGGCAAAAAGTTCCTATGTCATTGGCACAGCCCGGCTTGTGCAGTGAAAAAACGCAAACGGCCTCCACACACACGTGCACACACACTCACATACACACGCACATACACACATACACACACTCACATACACACTCACATACACACGCACATACACACATACACACACATACACACACTCACATACACAACAACAACAACAACCGCCATTCGCCACTAAGTGGCGGTGACGTCACCACGACGCTTGTGCCAGGCTATGTGCACCCTGAGGCCACGTGAAGTGTCGAACGCCCGCTGGCAGGAGGTCATGGGGCAGACCCAGGTGCCACGGGTCGACTGACTGAGATGACTGGCTGATGCACCCCCTGTGCCCCCTACTGTGCCAACCTGCTGTGCTTTAGCCACCGGGCGCTCCGCTCGTTGTTCTGAGCGTCGCTCCTCCGCCCTCCGTTGTTGTTGGAGAGCGACTACCTCCAACTGCCCAGTAGCATCCTTCACGAGCCTCCTCCACAGAGGCCGATCTTGACACCGCTGGTACCAGTCATCGGCAAGTCCACTCAGCTCCACGTCCTCCTGTACCACATCACTCCATCCCTACTCTAGCCCGTGCCGCGCCCGCTTAGCCCCCTCAATCCGGCCGAACAAAAGCTGTTTCGGTATGTGGTGACTGGGCATGCGGGCTACATGACCCAGCCATCGCAGCCTTGCCCGCCGGAGGAGCTCACCAATGGGACCTTGCCCAGATCTTTCAAGGATTTGTGAGCTCCTCACACAATCCAGTCTGGTTAAAACCAGGATGGATCGTAGGCAGGCCAGCCTAAATGTTTCTAACCGGCGAAGATGTTCCATTAGGGTGGTCCACGTTTCGCAAGCGTAGAGAAGGGAGGGAATGACCGTGGCCGAGAAGACCTGAAGCTTAGTGCGGAGCGACAGACCAGGTAGCTTCCACACAGTGTTACGCAACCGATGAAAAGATATTGCCGCTCGACTGATTCGGAGTGAGACCTCTGCTGTTAAACTGGAGCTAGTCATAAGCACACTGTCCAGGTATGGGAAACTCTCCACTCTCTCCACAACTGCCCCATCACCGATTGGGAGTTGTGGGGGTGGAGTGTCCGATGGTACAAAATACCCAGGCAGGTGCTTAGTTTTGGTGGGGCTGATGGTAAGGCCCCACCTCTTAGTGGCACGCTCCAGTCTCAGCAGCAGCGTCTCCAACTCCTCCTCTGACTGAGCAGCTATTACCAAATCATCAGCATACTTAACGTGGTTGAGCAATAGGGAGCCATCCCTTGACCACACCCGGGCATCGATCAGCCTCCCATTATATCTGTACCATATGGAGATTCCCCCGGTACAGCAATTGAAGGCTTCACGAACTACGTGGTCAAAATAGATGTTAAATAATGTGGGAGCCAGAGGACATCCCTGTCGCACCCCAAGGTGTACAGGGAATGGCTCTGACTCCCGGCCACGTAGTTTTACCCGGGCCCGCTCACCATCATGAAGGTCTTTAATGATCGTGAGCAGAGGGTCAGGTACTCCAAAAGCACGAAGAACAACCCAGAGCCCAGGCCTACTGATGGTATCATAGGCCTTGACCAGGTCAATAAAGCAGAGATGTAGGTCTTGTTGGAATTCCCTACACCTCTGCTGTAGCAGACACACACACATACACACACGCACATACACACACATACACACACATACACACACACACATACACACTCACATACACACGCACTCACATACACACACACATACACACACACATAAACATACACACATACATACACATACACACACGGGGATGATGTTTTTTCAAAGGGTAGCGGCACGTCACCTGTGAACAGGGCGATGGCGATCCCGCACGCGACGTGGAATGATTTGTTCCGATCCAGAAGCCTCCGGGTTCCGCGACTCGTCACCTGGCCCAGGTGAGGCACACGATTATCAGGGTTGACTACGTACGGTGCGAAAGAAGTTCACCGTGTGTACGTAAATACGCCACCACCACACGCGCGTGTCAACTGCGGCGTACACGTGGATAGCCGCCGGGGGGATGGAGGCGAGCGACATCCACCCACAAGGCGGTGCTCAATTTACCCTTCCTGCAGAGATGATGATGATGATGACGGGATGATTGCAACCCCAACAGGGATTAGAACTCTGAGTCTGACGACATTCGGGCGATATTCCCTCCGACCACTACGTCAGGTTTCCATGCATCACGATACCGGCGAGTCGATGTCGATGGAACCGCAGTGGCTTTCTGAATTGTGTTGGTGCCCCCACCGATTTGTAGAGATGTGGCTTCTCGAATTGTACGAAAGTTGAAGAGGCGATTGTTTTCCACGTGTAATTTTGTAGTCTAAGTCTGTGGGTCTCTATGTAAGTCTATGGGTCTCTGTGTAAGTCTATGGGTCTCTATGTAAGTCTGTGGGTCTCTGTATAGGTCTGTGGGTCTCTATGTAAGTCTATGGGTCTCTATGTAATGCTATGGGTCTCTGTGTAAGTCTATGGGTCTCTGTGTAAGTCTATTGGTCTCTATGTAAGTCTATGGGTCTCTGTCTAGGTCTGTGGGTCTCTGTGTAAGTCTATGGGTCTCTATGTAAGTCTATGGGTCTCTGTGTAAGTCTATGTGTTTCTATGTAATGCTATGGGTCTCTGTGCAAGTCTATGGGTCTCTTTCTAGGTCTGTGGGTCTCTATGTAAGTCTATGGGTCTCTATGTAAGTCTATGGGTCTCTATGTAAGTCTATGGGTCTCTGTGTAAGTCTATGGGTCTCTATGTAAGTCTATGGGTCTCTGTGTAAGTCTATGGGTCTCTATGTAAGTATATGGGTCTCTATGTAAGTCTATGGGTCTCTGTGTAAGTCTATAGGTCTCTGTGTAAGTCTATGAGTCTCTATGTAAGTATATGGGTCTCTGTGTAAGTCTATGGGTCTCTATGTAAGTCTATGGGTCTCTGTGTAAGTCTATGGGTCTCTATCTAGGTCTGTGGGTCTCTATGTCAGTCTATGAGTCTCTATGTAAGTATATGGGTCTCTGTGTAAGTATATGGGTCTCTATGTAAGTCTATGGGTCTCTGTGTAAGTCTATGGGTCTCTGTGTAAGTCTATGAGTCTCTATGTAAATATATGGGTCTCTGTGCAAGTCTATGGGTCTCTATGTAAGTCTATGGGTCTCTGTGTAAGTCTATGGGTCTCTGTCTAGGTCTGTGGGTCTCTATGTAAGTCTATGGGTCTCTATATAAGTCTATGGGTCTCTGTGTAAGTCTATGCGTCTCTGTCTAGGTCTGTGGGTCTCTATGTAAGTCTATGGGTCTCTATGTAAGTCTATGGGTCTTTGTCTAGGTCTATGGGTCTCTGTGTAAGTCTATGGGTCTCTATATAAGTCTATGGGTTTCTGTGTAAGTCTATGGGTCTCTGTCTAGGTCTGTGGGTCTTTATGTAAGTCTATGGGTCTCTATGTAAGTCTATGGGTCTCTGTGTAAGTCTATGGTTATGTGAGTCACTGATGAGCAGGCGGAGCCCATAAGCTGACGATAGGCAGCGGCTGACACCCAGACTCCAACGCAGAGTCTCAGCAGCGCTGGTTCAGCTCTACGTCCTCTGCGCCACTCACCTCGGCAAATAATAATAATAAGAATAATGAGAATGATAATAAGAAAAATAAGAAGAATAAAACGACGCTTTGCGGGAAGCGTTAAAAAGTCTTCTCTGTCCGTCACGTAATCATCGACGGCTGGAGACAAACGCGCTGCCAGTAGCTCCCCCCACCCACGCCACCGCCTCCTCCTCCCTCTTGTGGCTCTCTCGTCGTGCCCCCGGCCACACGGATACACCACCCGGCTGTCTGTCATCCCCCCACGTTCTGGTGGTTGGTGGTGGTTGGTGGTGGTGGTGGGTAGTGGTGGTGGGTGGTGATGGTGGTGGGTGGTGGTGGTTTGTGGTTGGTGGTTTGTGGTGGTGGTGGTGGTTGGTGGTGGTGGTTGGTGGTGGTTGTTTGTGGTTGGTGGTGGTGGGTGGTGGTGGTTTGTGGTTGGTGGTTTGTGGTGGTTTGTGGTTTGTGGTGGTGGTGGTTGGTGGTGGTTGGTGGTGGTGACTCACCCTCCGTGATCCCCGCAGCAGCGCCAGCGTGGTGCGGCACATGGGCAGCAGGATGAGGGCGCAGTTGAGGTTGATTGCGGAAGCCGAGGCACGGCTAAGGCACAATCCTAGCTGATGGAAGGAGACCCCCCCATTGAGACATCGACACGCACGGGCACCCCCCCAACTGCGACAAATACTCCCTGCAGCAACACAGACGCTTGGGCAAGTGTCGGTGCTGAGCACCTGTGAAGGTCACCACGTCACACCTGTGAAGGTCACCACGGCACACCTGTGAAGGTCGTCACACCTGTGAAGGTCACCACGGCACACCTGTGAAGGTCACCACGTCACACCTGTGAAGGTCACCACGGCACACCTGTGAAGGTCGTCATGGCACACCTGTGAAGGTCGTCACACCTGTAAAGGTCGTCACACCTGTGAAGGTCGTCACTGCACACCTGTGAACGTTGTCACACCTGTGAAGGTCACCACGTCACACCTGTGAAGGTCACCACGATACACCTGTGAAGGTCGTCACACCTGTGAAGGTCACCACGTCACACCTGTGAAGGTCACCACGGCGCACCTGTGAAGGTCGCCACGTCACACCTGTGAAGGTTGCCACGTCACACCTGTGAAGGTCGTCACACCTGTGAAGGTCACCACGTCACACCTGTGAAGGTCGTCACGGCACACCTGTGAAGGTCGTCACACCTGTGAAGGTCGTCACGGCACACCTGTGAAGGTCACCACGTCACACCTGTGAAGGTCACCACGTCACACCTGTGAAGGTCACCACGGCACACCTGTGAAGGTCACCACGTCACACCTGTGATGGTCACCACGTCACACCTGTGAAGGTCGTCACACCTGTGAAGGTCGTCACACCTGTGAAGGTCACCACGGCACACCTGTGAAGGTCGCCACGTCACACCTGTGAAGGTCGTCACACCTGTGAAGGTCACCACGTCACACCTGTGAAGGTCACCACGGCACACCTGTGAAGGTCACCACGGCACACCTGTGAAGGTCACCACGGCACACCTGTGAAGGTCGCCACGTCACACCTGTGAAGGTCACCACGTCACACCTGTGAAGGTCGCCAACGTCACCCACGCCCGGTGCTCGTTTCAGGCCGAGCTGATCTAGGGGGAGACCCAGAACCGGTTGAAAATATTCGCCACTGTCATTGGTGCTGACCACGACGCCACCTTTCCCCACACACACAAAGACAAAGATCCCCCGTGTAGCCTTAACAGACTGCAGGGGCAAGTGCTGTTAGCGATCACCTATGAAGGCCGGCACAGCACACGAGGGGGTGGGTGGCCAACACCACGCCCGGCCGCCTTTGTCTCCCAGTGGCGATGTTTATACATCGCACCGGGTACTCATTTGAGGCTGAGTCGACCTAGGGGAGGCCCATGACCGGTTCAGATAATCACCACTGGTGTTTTCCGTGTGCGGGAATCGAACCCGGGTCGCCAGGTTCGTAGCGCAGCGCGCTGACCGCTACACCGCAGCTCCCCACGGACACACCCGCAGAAACATTCCACGCACACATTCGAGCGGACACTTGACCTAAACATTAATCCCACTGGGACACACCATGACAGGTGAGGGCCTTGATGATGCTGGGTTATGTCTCTCTACGTGGCCCCTAGAAGTGCAATGCACTTGGTCCATCATCATCATCATCGTCGTCGTTATCATCATCATCACCACCATCAATGTCACCATCATCACCGTCCATGTCCCAAGGCTCTCGTCACCCCTGGCCCAGAATATCCCTCCCCGTGTCTCGCTCCTCATGCCCCACGTCACTTCACCCTCACGGGGACTCCTCTCCCGCTCCTCCTTACGCGAGGGGCGATGCTGCGGCTGAGAGACGCGAGGTGGTGGTGGTGGACGCCACCCGGGAGCCGGTTCTGCTGAGTTTCTCCAGATCTCTCTGATTTATATCAACATTTAATGGGATTGTCTCAGATTTTTTTTCTTCCAGACATCCCAGAATGCTCTTGGATTTTTTTCTCTCCAGGATTTCTCCAGATTGAATTTTTTTTTTATTTCCCAGAATTTTCTTGGATTTTTTTCTCCAGATTTCTCTGATCGCTCTTCCTTTTCTCCTCCCAAATTCTCTCGGATATTATTCTGGATTTTTTTTATGACTTTCAAATAAAAGATCTCCAGATTTCGATCAATCTCATTGAACTCTCCTCCCAGATTCATTCCAAACTTCCATAATCCTTCTCCAGGCATCTCAGAATTTCCTCGCATTTTTGTGCAGATTCATTTGCTCACAATTTTAAGTTTTGTTTCAAAATTTCCTCGCAGAAGTAATTAGTTTCAAATCTTTTCTCACGACCTCAGGCAATGCATTAAAAAACCAGGCCACTGTCAGACAGCCTTCCCTCCTCCACAAGACTCAAGCAACGACGCATCTCGCTAAAAATAATCACCCCACACCGTCTCGCTCCTCCATCTAGGAGAAGCCCGCTGACTTCCCCATGGCTCCCGCGTGGGTTAACAAAGAAAAGAAATCTCTCAGCAGCTGCAGCGGCACGAAAAACCAGTTCTGGACAGCTCAAGTGTCAAGGGGCGAATGCAGGTCGGGAGAACGTTCAGGCGCATCGGCAGATCTCACCCCCAGCATCTTGTGCAGGTAGTAGTACTCTGGGCCGTAGTAATAGAGCAGAAACGTGCGGCAGAAGACAAAGGTGGTGGCAGCCATCCACAGCATCTGCGTGGACACCGACACACACGCGGGCACACAACCACAGAGGGGAAGGGATGAGCAAGCGGCGACGACCCGATTATCGTCTCCCGTCGCTCAACCGACCCGACTGTTTGGCAAAACAAAACAGTCTCACCTTTGTTGCCACGCGTGCCGCTGGACGGGAGGTGATGGGAGGGGCTTGGTGATGTCATCGGCTTACGGGGGGGGGGGGTTCCTGCCTTGAGTGGGTGAAGGAAGCCGCTATTTTTAAAGGGGAACCCGAGTAATTGATGACCACAAAGAGAGCGTGGTCGATTATATTGCCACTACTTTCTCGTTTCACAGCGGCTTTTGGCTGGGCATCAAACAACGACTGTCACTGCATCGCGCGGCGCTTCCAGACGCACTTCTGCGGCGTCTGGAACGCTCTCCCTTCATAACATTCATACGATGAATCGACTAAAGCAGTGGTTCTTCACCTTTTCTGTAGCCCGGACCCCTTTGGTTCTCAATCGTCACAAAATGTACAATGTTAATAACCACGTGGGGTTTAATGAAACAAAGTTGTAGCTAACAATGTTAATAACCACGTGGGGTTTAATGAAACAGAGTAAGTTGTAACTAACAATGTTAATAACCACGTGGGGTTTAATGAAACAAAGTTGTAACTAACAATGTTGATAACCACGTGGGGTTTAATGAAACAGAGTTGTAACTAACAATGTTAATAACCACGTGGGGTTTAATGAAACAGAGTAAGTTGTAACTAACAATGTTAATAACCACGTGGGGTTTAATGAAACAAAGTTGTAACTAACAATGTTGATAACCACGTGGGGTTTAATGAAACAGAGTTGTAACTAACAATGTTAATAACCACGTGGGGTTTAATGAAACAGAGTTGTAGCTAACAATGTTAATAACCACGTGGGGTTTCATGTAACAGAGTTGTAACTAACAATGTTAATAACCACGTGGGGTTTAATGAAACAGAGTTGTAACTAACAATGTTAATAACCACGTGGGGTTTAATGAAACAGAGTTGTAACTAACAATGCTAATAACCACGTGGGGTTTAATGAAACAGAGTTGTAACTAACAATGTTAATAACCACGTGGGGTTTAATGAAACAAAGTAAGTTGTAACTAACAATGCTAATAACCACGTGGGGTTTAATGAAACAGAGTTGTAACTAACAATGTTAATAACCACGTGGGGTTCAATGAAACAGAGTTGTAACTAACAATGTTAATATCCACGTGGGGTTTGATGAAACAGAGTAAGTTGTAACTAACAATGCTAATAACCACGTGGGGTTTAATGAAACAGAGTTGTAACTAACAATGTTAATAACCACGTGGGGTTCAATGAAACAGAGTTGTAACTAACAATGTTAATATCCACGTGGGGTTTGATGAAACAAAGTTGTAACTAACAATGTAAATAGCCACGTGGGGTTTAATGAAACAGAGTTGTAACTAGCAATGTTGATAACTACGTGGGGTTTAATGTAACAAAGTTGTAGCTAACAATGTTAATAACCACGTGGGGTTAAATGAAACAGAGTTGTAGCTAACAATGTTAATAACCACGTGGGGTTTAATTAAACAGAGTTGTAGCTAACAATGTTAATAACCACGTGGGGTTTAATGAAACAAAGTTGTAGCTAACAATGTTAATAACCACGTGGGGTTTAATGAAACAGAGTAAGTTGTAGCTAACAATGTTAATAACCACGTGGGGTTTAATGAAACAAAGTTGTAGCTAACAATGTTAATAACCACGTGAGGTTTAATGAAGCAGAGTTGTAACTAACAATGTTAATAACCACGTGGGGTTTATGAAACAAAGTTGTAACTAACAATGTTAATAACCACGTGGGGTTTAATGAAACAGAGTTGTAACTAACAATGCTAATAACCACGTGGGGTTTTAATGAAACAGAGTTGTAACTAACAATGTTAATAACCACGTGGGGTTTAATGAAACAAAGTTGTAACTAACAATGTTAATAACCACGTGGGGTTTAATGAAACAGAGTTGTAACTAACAATGTTAATAACCACGTGGGGTTTAATGAAACAAAGTTGTAACTAACAATGTTAATAACCACGTGGGGTTTAATGAAACAGAGTTGTAACTAACAATGTTAATAACCACGTGGGGTTTAATGAAACAGAGTTGTAACTAACAATGTTGATAACCACGTGGGGTTTAATGAAACAAAGTAAGTTGTAGCTAACAATGTTAATAACCACGTGGGGTTTAATGAAACAAAGTTGTAGCTAACAATGTTAATAACTACGTGGGGTTTAATGAAACAGAGTTGTAACTAACAATGTTAATAACCACGTGGGGTTTAATGAAACAGAGTAAGTTGTAACTAACAATGCTAATAACCACGTGGGGTTTAATGAAACAGAGTTGTAACTAACAATGTTGATAACCACGTGGGGTTTAATGAAACAAAGTAAGTTGTAACTAACAATGTTAATAACCACGTGGGGTTTAATGAAACAAAGTTGTAACTAACAATGTTAATAACCACGTGGGGTTTAATGAAACAGAGTTGTAACTAACAATGCTAATAACCACGTGGGGTTTAATGAAACAGAGTTGTAACTAACAATGTTAATATCCACGTGGGGTTTAATGAAACAGAGTTGTAACTAACAATGTTAATAACCACGTGGGGTTTAATGAAACAGAGTAAGTTGTAACTAACAATGTTAATAACCACGTGGGGTTTAATGAAACAGAGTTGTAACTAACAATGCTAATAACCACGTGGGGTTTCGTGTAACAGAGTTGTAACTAACAATGTTAATAACCACGTGGGGTTTAATGAAACAAAGTAAGTTGTAGCTAACAATGTTAATAACCACGTGGGGTTTAATGAAACAAAGTTGTAGCTAACAATGTTAATAACCACGTGGGGTTTAATGAAACAGAGTTGTAACTAACAATGTTAATAACCACGTGGGGTTTAATGAAACAAAGTAAGTTGTAGCTAACAATGTTAATAACCACGTGGGGTTTAATGAAACGGAGTAAGTTGTAGCTAACAATGTTAATAACCACGTGGGGTTTAATGAAACAGAGTTGTAACTAACAATGTTAATAACCACGTGGGGTTTAATGAAACAGAGTAAGTTGTAACTAACAATGTTAATAACCACGTGGGGTTTAATGAAACAGAGTTGTAACTAACAATGTTAATAACCACGTGGGGTTTAATGAAACAAAGTAAGTTGTAGCTAACAATGTTAATGACCACGTGGGGTTTAATGAAACAGAGTAAGTTGTAACTAACAATGTTAATAACCACAAGGGGTTTAATGAAACAGAGTTGCAACTAACAATGTTAATAACCACGTGGGGTTTCGTGTAACAGAGTTGTAACTAACAATGTTAATAACCACGTGGGGTTTAATGAAACAAAGTAAGTTGTAGCTAACAATGTTAATAACCACGTGGGGTTTAATGAAACAGAGTTGTAGCTAACAATGTTAATAACCACGTGGGGTTTAATGAAACAGAGTTGTAGCTAACAATGTTAATAACCACGTGGGGTTTAATGAAACAAAGTAAGTTGTAGCTAACAATGTTAATGACCACGTGGGGTTTAATGAAACAAAGTTGTAGCTAACAATGTTAATAACCACGTGAGGTTTAATGAAGCAGAGTTGTAACTAACAATGTTAATAACCACGTGGGGTTTAATGAAACAAAGTTGTAACTAACAATGCTAATAACCACGTGGGGTTTAATGAAACAGAGTTGTAACTAACAATGTTAATAACCACGTGGGGTTAAATGAAACAGAGTTGTAACTAACAATGCTAATCACCACGTGGGGTTTAATGAAACAAAGTAAGTTGTAACTAACAATGTTAATAACCACGTGGGGTTTAATGAAACAGAGTTGTAACTAACAATGTTAATAACCACGTGGGGCTTAATGAAACAAAGTAAGTTGTAGCTAACAATGTTAATGACCACGTGGGGTTTAATGAAACAGAGTTGTAACTAGCAATGTTAATAACCACGTGGGGTTTAATGAAACAGAGTTGTAACTAACAATGTTAATAACCACGTGGGGTTTAATGAAACAGAGTTGTAACTAACAATGTTAATAACCACCCAGTTGTCCTCTGACTCATTCAGATGTTCATTGGCAAACTTCAGAGGGGCATGTACAGTGAGGGAAAAAGATTTGATCCCCTGCTGATTTTGTACGTTTACCCACTGACAAAGAAATTATTAGTCTATAATTTTAATGGTAGGTTCATTTGAATAGTGAGAGACAGAATAACAACAACAAAATCCAGAAAAACGCATGTCAAAAATGTTATAAATTGATTTGCATTTTAATGAGGGAAATAAGTATTTGACCCCTCTGCAAAACATAACTTAGTACTTGGTGGCAAAACCCTTGTTGACAATCACAGAGGTCAGACGTTTTTTGTAGTTAGCCACCAGGTTTGCACACATCTCAGGAGGGATTTTGTCCCACTCCTCTTTGCAGATCTTCTCCAAGTCATTAAGGTTTCGAGGCTGACGTTAGGCAACTCGAACCTTCAGCTCCCTCCACAGATTTTCTATGGGATTAAGGTCTGGAGACTGACTGTACCACCCTGCCTGGCTGTATCCCTGCCTGCCTGGCTGTCGTACCGCAGCCTGCCTCTGTCCGCCTGGCATCCAGCTGCTGGTCTCTGTGTCTGCCCGTACACAGACGCAGCCCTCTGTGTGTGTGCAGACCCAACAACAACAACATCAGCAGCAGCATCATTACCATCAGCAGCAGCATCATCAGCAGCATCATCAGCAGCATCATCAACATCATCATCAGCAGCAGCATCATCAGCCGCAGCATCATCATCAGCATAATCAGCAGCAGCACCATCATCAGCAGCATCATCATCATCAGCAGCATCATCAGCAGCATCATAATCATCAGCAGCATCATCATCAGCAGCATCATCATTAGCAGAAGCATCAGCATCATCAGCAGCAGCATCAGCAGCATCATCATCAGTAGCAGCATCAGCAGCAGCATCATCAACAGCATCAGCATCATCATCAGCAGCATCAGCATCATTATCAGCAGCATCATCAGCAGCAGCATCAGCATCAGCAGCATCATCAGCAGCATCATCAGCAGCAGCAGCATCATCATCATCAGCAACATCATCATTAGCAGCATAATCAGCAGCATCAGCATCATCATCAGCAGCATTATCATCATCAGCAGCTTGTGCCCGCCTCGCTAACGTCACGCCCCACGCCCCACGCCGGCGCTGTCTGCTCAGCCGCGAGGCTGTGAAGTCCGGCACGACAACAAAGACAAAGCCCCCCCGTGTAGCCTTGGACAGACTCTGGGCAAGTGCTGTCAGCGAGCTCCTGTGAAGGCCGGAACGGGGTGGGGGGGGGGCAGCACCACGCCAGGCGCCAGGTGCTCATTTGAGGCTGAGTCGACCTAGGGGAGGCCCAGGACCGGTTCAGATAATCGTCACTGGTGGTGGTGGCCGGAGCTTTACACGTTGTGTGTGTGTGTCCACACACGTTGTGTGTGTGTGTCCACACACACACACAACGTGTCCACACAGCGTGTACACACACACAGCGTGTACACACACACAGCGTGTACACACACAGCGTGTACACACAGCGTGTACACACACATAGCGTGTACACACAGTGTGTACACACACACAGCGTGTACACACGCACACAGCGTGTACACACGCACACAGCGTGTACACACACAGCGTGTACACACACAGCGTGTACACACGCACACAGCGTGTACACATGCACACAGCGTGTACACACGCACACAGCGTGTACACATGCACACAGCGTGTACACACGCACATAGCGTGCACATACAGCGTGTACACACACAGCGTGTACACACACAGCGTGTACACACACACAGCATGTACACACACACACATAGCGTGTCCACACACACAGCGTGTACACACACATAGCGTGTCCACACACACGCAGCGTGTCCACACACATAGCGTGTCCACACACACACAGCGTGTACACACACAGCGTGTACACACACAGCGTGTACACACACACACATAGCGTGTACACACATAGCGTGTACACACACACATAGCGTGCACACACACAGCGCGTACACACACACAGCGTGTACACACACACATAGGGTGTACACACAGCGTGTACACACACATAGCGTGTACACACAGCGTGTACACACACAGCGTGTACACACACATACAGCGTGTACACACACAGCGTGTACACGCGTGTACACGCTGTGTGTGTACACACACACACATACAGCGTGTCCACACAGCGATGACCCGGCGAACAGCCACCCTCGCTGTCTCAGCAGTGTCTGTCCGTCCGTCTGTGCGTGTCTGTGTGTTTGTATGTGTGTATGTGTCTGTATGTGTCTGTGTGTATGTGTGTTTGTGTGTGTGTATGTGTTGTCTGTGTGTGTTTGTGTGTGTGTCTGTGTGTTGTCTGTGTGTGTATGTATGTGTGTTGTCTGTGTGTGTATGTCTGTGTGTGTGTCTGTGTGTGTCTGTGTGTCTGTCTGTGTGTGTATGTGTGTTTGTCTGTGTGTGTGTGTGTCTGTGTGTGTCTGTGTGTATGTCTGTGTGTGTCTGTATGTATGTCTGTGTGTCTGTGTGTGTATCTGTGTTTGTATGTGTGTGTATGTGTGTTGTATGTGTGTTGTCTGTGTGTGTATGTGTGTGTTGTCTGTGTGTGTCTGTGTGTTTGTCTGTGTGTGTATGTGTGTGTATGTGTGTCTGTCTGTGTGTGTATGTGTGTGTTGTCTGTGTGTGTCTGTGTGTGTCTGTGTGTTTGTATGTGTGTCTGTCTGTGTGTGCCTGTGTGTTTGTCTGTGTGTGTCTGTGTGTGTTGTCTGTGTGTCTGTGTGTGTCTGTGTGTTTGTATGTGTGTGTATGTGTGTGTGTTTGTATGTGTGTGTCTGTGTGTGTGTTTGTATGTGTGTGTCTGTGTGTTTGTATGTGTGTGTCTGTGTGTTTGTATGTGTGTGTATGTGTGTCTGTCTGTGTGTGCCTGTGTGTTTGTCTTTGTGTGTCTGTGTGTCTGTTTGTGTGTGTATGTATGTGTTGTCTGTGTGTGTGTCTGTGTGTATGTGTGTCTGTCTCTGTGTGTGTATGTGTGTTTGTCTGTGTGTCTGTGTGTGTCTGTGTGTTTGTCTGTGTGTGTATGTGTGTGTCTGTGTGTATGTGTGTATGTGTGTTTGTCTGTGTGTGTCTGTGTGTGTTTGTCTGTGTGTGTCTGTGTGTGTTTGTCTGTGTGTGTCTGTGTGTATGTGTGTGTTTGTCTGTGTGTGTCTGTGTGTATGTGTGTGTGTGTATGTGTGTGTGTCTGTGTGTTGTGTGTGTGTCTGTGTGTGTCTGTGTGCGTCTGTGTGTGTCTGTGCGTCTGTGTGTGTCTGTGTGTGTATGTGTGTATCTGTGTTCGTCTATGTGTGTGTGTATGTGTGTGTGTCTGTGTGTTATCTGTGTGTTCGTAGGTGCTCGCCCCAACTCGCCGTGGCGGGGAGCCATTCTCTGTCGAGTGATCCTTACCAGGCTGCAGTGCTTCCACACTTCGTTAAATACCCAACTCCTGAGCGCCAGAGCCATTGTTGCGGGCCGGCCCCGAACTCTCTCCCCTCTCTCTGCGTCTGTCTCCTGCCCGCGTGGGTGCGAGCAAAGTGGTGCTGTGTGTGTGACAAACTGTGTTGCTGTGTCCCACAGGGTTGAGTAGCAGCAGCAGTACACTGACCAACACCACCCCAGCCCTCATCTCCCTCCTCCTCCTCCCCTCCCCCCAACCCCCCAGCATCACTTCCCCTACCCCCGCACGGAGACAAAGGACGTCCGAGAGCTTTCATCCTCTCCACGATGTTGGGCTGAGTGCTGTTAGCGAGCGCCTATTAAGTCGTGCGTTGGCGTGCCGATGGTGATTGACGGCGTTTGTGATGGTGGTGTGTCCCGCCTTCGTAAGGTGCTCGCCGACGTGGCACTTGCCCCAAGCAGTTTGTGTAGGTTACACGGGGGATCTTTATCTTGTGTGTGTGCCCCGTGTGCCTGGGGGTCAAGGGGAGCGGTGGCGCAGCGGTTAGCGCCACGTCGCGCAACGAACCCGGCGCGTCCCGAGTTCGATTCCCGCTCCCGGCCAACATCGGTGACGATTATCTGAACCGGTCCTGGGCCTCCCCTAGGTCGACTCAGCCTCAAAAGCGGTGTGTAAACGTTGGCACTGGGGAGACGAAGGCGGCCGGGCGTTGTGCTGGCCACCCACCCCCCCTCGTGTGCCACAGTGTTGTGTGTGTCTGTGTGTGTCTGTGTGTTGTCTGTGTGTTGTCTGTGTGTGTCTGTGTGTTGTCTGTGTGTGTCTGTGTGTTGTCTGTGTGTTGTCTGTGTGTGTCTGTGTGTTGTCTGTGTGTGTCTGTGTGTTGTCTGTGTGTGTCTGTGTGTTGTCTGTGTGTTGTCTGTGTGTTGTCTGTGTGTGTCTGTATGTTGTCTGTGTGTTGTCTGTGTGTTGTCTGTGTGTGTCTGTGTGTTGTCTGTGTGTTGTCTGTGTGTGTCTGTGTGTGTCTGTTTGTTGTCTGTGTGTGTCTGTGTGTTGTCTGTGTGTTGTCTGTGTGTTGTCTGTGTGTGTCTGTGTGCTGTCCGTGTGTGTCTGTGTGTGTCTGTGTGCTGTCTGTGTGTGTCTGTGTGTGTCTGTGAGGCTATACGGGCGATCTTTATATCTGGGGTCACCAAGTGGAGAGCGGTGGCGCAGTGGTCAGCGCACTGCGCTACGAATCCGGCGACCGGAGTTCGATTCGCGCTCGTGACCAATGTTAGTGGCGAATATCTGAACCGGTCCTGGCCCTCCCCTAGGTCGACTCGGCCTCAAATGAGAACCCGGTGGAGCTGGCCACACCATCTCCCAGTGCGCGCACTATGCATGCAGGTAGATGCACATGCATCAGGGCTACACACGGCTACATACAGCGTACATACACACAGTGCCGGATTATATTATGATCCTTGCAGCACAAGTAGCTACTACATATGTAGTAGCTACATATGTAGTAGCTACTGGTGTAGTAGCTACTACATATGATGCTACGGGCCCCGCACTTTCAAGGGCCCCGCGCTAAATGCTTTCAAGCTATCAATTCCGGTTCAGCGATTCTGCACTTACTCTATTACTATAGTACTATACTGCCTTCAACTTTTATGAACGAGTTGTTTAAGGTTAGCGATTTGTCGTATTATCTGGCTGTATAGCAAATGAAAAAAATACAATCACGTTACTATGCAAGTAAAAAATGATGTTTATATTTACGTGTTTTTTTTAAATTTAGGGCCCCGTTAAAACATGCTACAGGCCCAGCACTCGCTACATCCGGCACTGTACACACACACACGAAATGCTCGTAGACATACGAGATGCACACAACAAGCAGAGTGCAAAGAGCCAGCAGACAGTTGTGGCGAGTGCAATTAGACTCTCACGTAAGGCTGAGTTGACCTCGGAGTACTCAACACACACAGAATGCGTGTGACAGTCTACCAGACTGTTTTAACTCTCATCCCCACCGTGTTCAACCAGCTGATGGCAGGTCACAGCAACGCACTTACTCGCACCCTAACGCACCCACCACTCACCCAACAACAACCTCGAGTCGGCGCTTGTGCCAGGCTAGGTGCACTTTAAGGCCACGTGAAGTGTCGACCGCCCGCTGGCAGGAGGTCACGGGAGAGACCCAGCAGGTGTCATTGGTTGACTGACTGAGATGACTGGCAGATGCACCACCTGTGCCCCCTACTGTGCCAACTTGCTGTGTTTTATTCGCCCGGCGCTTTACGCGTTGTTGTGAGCGTCGCTCCTCCGCCCTCCGTTGTTATTGGAGGGCGACTGCCTCCAACTGCTCAGTAGCGTCCTTCACGAGCCTCCTCCACAGATGCCGATCTTGACACCGCTGGTACCAGTCATCGGCAAGTCCACTCAGCTCCACATCC
The DNA here is from genome assembly GCF_048934315.1 of Petromyzon marinus. NCBI lineage: Eukaryota > Metazoa > Chordata > Hyperoartia > Petromyzontiformes > Petromyzontidae > Petromyzon > Petromyzon marinus. Next base: position 9,052,912 of record NC_133726.1, read on the forward strand.
TCCTGTACCACATCACTCCATCTCTTCTCTAGCCCGTGCCGCTCACTGTTAAGCCCCCTCGATCCGGTCGAACAAAAGCTGTTTAGGCACGCGGTGGCTGGGCATGTGGGCTACGTGACCCAGCCAACGCAGCCTTGCCTGCCGGAGGGTCTCAACGATGCAACTCTTTCCAGCTCGTTCGAGGATTTGTGAGCTCCTCACACAATCCAGCCTGGTTAAACCCAGGATGGATCGTAGGCGGGCCAGCTTGAATGTTTCTAACTGGCGAAGATGTTTCATGGGGGGGGGGGGGGTCCACGTTCCGCAAGCATAGAGAAGGGAGGGAATGACCGTGGCCTACAAGACCCGAATCTTTGTGTGGAGCGACAGAACAGGTAGCTTCCACAAAGCGTTGCGCAGCCGATGAAAATATGCGGCTCGACTAATTCGGAGTAAGAACTCTGCTGTCAAACCATTCACTCACTCACCCACTCACCTACTCACTCACCCACTCACCCACTCACTCACCCACCCACCCACTCACCTACTCACTCACCCACTCATCCACTCACTCACCCACTCACTCACTCACCCACTCACTCACTCACCCACCCACTCACCTACTCACTCACTCACCCACCCACTCACCCACCCACTCACCCACTCACTCACTCACCCACTCACCCACCCACTCACCTACTCACTCACTCACTCACCCACTCACTCACTCACCCACTCACTCACCCACTCACCCACTCACTCACTCACCCACCCACTCACTCACTCACCCACCCACTCACTCACTCACCCACCCACTCACCTACTCACTCACCCACTCACTCACCCACCCACTCACCTACTCACTCACTCACCCACCCACTCACCCACCCACTCACCTACTCACTCACTCACTCACCCACTCACTCACCCACTCACTCACCCACTCACTCACTCACCCACTCACTCACTCACCCACTCACTCACTCACCCACCCACTCACCTACTCACTCACTCACCCACTCATTCATCCACCCACCCACTCACTCACCTACTCACCCACTTACTCACCCACCCACTCACCACGCGGTAGGTCACCTCACTCCTCTTTCTGCTTCTTTCCCTGCACTGCTCCCCTCTGGAACCCGCTCCTCCCATCATCGCCTCTCTCCCCAAAGCTCTTATCATCACCTGGCACGATTCAAGATACGCGTTACACGCGCATCTGTTACAGCTGCCATAGTGCTATTTGTTGCTGACCGCTTGGCGTCTGGGCCCCATTTACTCATCAGGAACAGTGATTTCTTTTTTTTAAACACAGGAAATACACACACATCCACACACATCACTCGCCCCACCACGAACATGAACACAGCATTTTAATATCAACACAACATCGAGTCGTGTCCAGTCAATCTAAACACGCGTCGTTATATACAGCGCTAGCTCGACTAACACGAGGAAGTATTTAGTGAGTGCTGAATGTTTGCGACCGCCGTTTACAGCAGAACCCCGGCCCTGCCGCGTGCCACCCCGGGGACTCCGGATCAGTTCCACGGTGGCTAGGAGATGTTGACTACCTCGCCTGGTATGCAGGAGGTCGTGGGTTCGATCCCGACCCTGTTGCCTGCTGCTGTATATTTAGAGTGTGTGTGTATCTCATCATCATCACGGTGGCTAGGAGATGTTGACTACCTCGCTCGGTATGCAGGAAGTCGTGGGTTCGATCCCTACCCTGGTGATGCCTGCTGCTGCTATATATTTAGAGTGTGTGTGTTTATCATCATCATCATGGTGGCTAGGATATGTTAACTACCTCGCCTGGTATACAGGAGGTCGTGGGTTCGATCCCGACCCTGACGACGCCTGCTGCTGCTGTATATTTGGAGTGTGCGTCTCTCTCATCATCATCACGGTGCCTAGGAGATGTTAACTACCTCGCTCGGTATGCAGGGGGTCGTGGGTTCGATCCCCACCCTGACGCCTGCTGCTGTATATTTGGAGTGTGTGTCTCTCTCATCATCATCACGGTGCCTAGGAGATGTTAATTACCTCGCTCGGTATGCATGGGGTCGTGGGTTCGATCCCCACCCTGACGCCTGCTGCTGTGTATTTGGAGTTATCGAGTCGCCGTCTCTCCCCGTTGTCGCGTGGATTTTCCCGCTGGGTCCTCCGATTTCCCCTCCACGTTTAGAATCATCACGCATTGAGATCATTCAGATCATTTTGCTGCTATAAATTGCCAAATCATGGGCCACTTTGTTGAGCTGTCATTTGTGGTCAGGTTGATTCTGAAAAAATAAGTGAATGCCTCAGTGGGCTTTGTTTGGAAAGACGGAGATGGATTAGCGTTGTATTGTGTCTGGTTGATGTGTGTTGTCTTTCTTGTACTGTTCACTACGATCCTGTTTGTGTACTGTGTTTGTTGTTGTTGTACTGTTCACTACGATCCTGTTTGTGTACTGTGTTTGTTGTACTGTTCACTACGATCGTGTTTATGTACTGTGTTTGTTGTTGTTGTACTGCTCACTACGATCCTGTTTGTGTACTGTGTTTGTTGTTGTTGTTGTACTGTTCACTACGATCCTGTTTGTGTACTGTGTTTGTTGTTGTTGTACTGTTCACTACGATCCTGTTTGTGTACTGTGTTTGTTGTTGTACTGTTCACTACGATCCTGTTTGTGTACTGTGTTTGTTGTTCTTGTACTGTTCACTACGATCCTGTTTGTGTACTGTGTTTGTTGTTGTACTGTTCACTACGATCCTGTTTGTGTACTGTGTTTGTTGTTCTTGTACTGTTCACTACGATCCTGTTTGTGTACTGTGTTTGTTGTTGTTGTACTGTTCACTACGATCCTGTTTTTGTACTGTTTGTTGTTGTTGTACTGTTCACTACGATCGTGTTTGTGTACTGTGTCTGTTGTTGTTGTACTGTTCACTACGATCGTGTTTGTGTACTGTGTTTGTTGTTGTTGTACTGTTCACTACGATCCTGTTTGTGTACTGTGTTTGTTGTTCTTGTACTGTTCACTACGATCCTGTTTGTGTACTGTGTTTGTTGTTGTTGTACTGTTCACTACGATCGTGTTTGTGTACTGTGTTTGTTGTTGTACTGTTCACTACGATCCTGTTTGTGTACTGTGTTTGTTGTTCTTGTACTGTTCACTACGATCCTGTTTGTGTACTGTGTTTGTTGTTGTACTGTTCACTACGATCCTGTTTGTGTACTGTGTTTGTTGTTCTTGTACTGTTCACTACGATCCTGTTTGTGTACTGTTTGTTGTTGTACTGTTCACTACGATCCTGTTTGCGTACTGTGTTTGTTGTTCTTGTACTGTTCACTACGATCCTGTTTGTGTACTGTGTTTGTTGTTGTTGTACTGTTCACTACGATCCTGTTTGTGTACTGTGTTTGTTGTTGTACTGTTCACTACGATCCTGTTTGTGTACTGTGTTTGTTGTTGTTGTACTGTTCACTACGATCCTGTTTGTGTACTGTGTTTGTTGTACTGTTCACTACGATCCTGTTTGTGTACTGTGTTTGTTGTTGTTGTTGTACTGTTCACTACGATCCTGTTTGTGTACTGTGTTTGTTGTTGTACTGTTCACTACGATCCTGTTTGTATACTGTGTTTGTTGTTGTTGTACTGTTCACTACGATCGTGTTTGTGTACTGTGTTTGTTGCTGTACTGTTCACTACGATCCTGTTTGTGTACTGTTTGTTGTTGTTGTACTGTTCAGTACGATCCTGTTTGTGTACTGTATTTGTTGTTCTTGTACTGTTCACTACGATCGTGTTTGTGTACTGTTTGTTGTACTGTTCAGTACGATCCTGTTTGTGTACTGTTTGTTGTTGTTGTTACATTCCTACCCCGTGCCCTTACTGGACATCTGTGAAAAAAGAGCTTTATAGCTCATCGGATTGCTCCTGCAGTCTAAATAAATACTCTGATTCTGACCTCCCGGCGATGGGCACGCCGCTTACATCACCAGTCGCTCTCGTTATTTACAGGAAAGGAATTCGCCAAACATCCCAATGGAGCAGGAGCCTCCTGAAATTAAATGTTGTTACCTTATATAGATTGATAAAGCGGGCAGCGCCTTCATGTGAGGCGCTTTGCAACAATTACAAAATTGTACATGTAGATGATAGCGGTTCAAATAAAGAGTGGGGTTGTTATTGACAAGTGGTGGTGTAGCTGTGGTGACAGCAGGGAAGGCTGAGTGGTTAAGGAGGGGTAGGGATGGTGACAGGGGGGTTAGGATAGTGATAGGGGTAGTGATAGGGATGGTGATAGTGATAGGGGTAGTGATAGGGTAGTGATAGGGGTAGGGATGGTGACAGGGGGGTTAGGATAGTGATAGGGGTAGTGAAAGGGGTAGGGATAGGGATGGTGATAGTGATAGGGGTAGTGATAGGGGTGGTGATAGGGGTGGTGATAGGAGTGGTATAGGGGTAGTGATAGGGGTGGTGATAGGGGTAGGGGTAGTGATAGGAGTTGGGATAGTGATAGTGATAGGGGTGGTGATAGGGGTAGTGATAGGGGTTGGGATAGTGATAGTGATAGGGGTAGTGATAGGGGTAGTGATAGGGGTAGGGATGGTGATAGTGATAGGGGTAGTGATAGGGATGGTGATAGTGATAGGGGTAGTGATAGGGGTGGTGATAGGGGTGGTATAGGGGAAGTGATAGGAGTGGTGATAGGGGTAGTGATAGGGGTAGTGATTGAGGTTGGGATCGTGCTTGGGATAGGGGTAGTGATAGGGGTGGTATAGGGGTAGTGATAGGGGTAGGGGTGGTGATAGGGGTAGGGGTAGTGATAGGGGTTAGGAAGTGATAGGGGTAGTGATAGGGGTTAGAATAGTGATAGGGGTTAGGATAGTGATAGGGGTAGGCTTGGTCGTAGCTTGGCGTGCGGGGCCAGGCAGTAGCAGGATGATGATACTGGGCTAGTGGAGGAGAGATGGGAGTTAAATCTTGACTTAAAGCTTTCGTGACTGCAGGAATTCACCCAAAGAATATGAGACCCAAAGAATATGAGATGGGGGTTGTTTTAACGGAGGACCGGAAGCTGGTGGTAGTTATCGTGAAGATGATTGCTCTGCGTGCTGCAGTGGGAGTTGGTTCCAATGAAGGGGAGCAGGAAGGGAAAATGAATGAGAGAAAGAGACTGGGCACAGGGCGAGGGAGGCACAGAGAGGGAAAGTCGAAATTGGTGAGCATGGAGGGCGGGATGGGACAGAGTCGTAAGAGATGGAGAAGCATGATAACGAAGGGCAAGGCCACAGAGGGATTTATGTATGCACACAGTATGTGTTTTGAACTTCTTGTTGTCCTTCCCCCGCACCTCCGATCAGCACGGTTGGCTAGGTACGGTGCGAAAGAAGTTCAACGCACGTACGTAGCCCAAGCGTGCTCATCGCTTGGGCTACGCAATCGTTGGGGGCGAGAGTGAGAACATTAAACAGACAGCGATGACGTTGACATTCAGCGAGGCTCTCCTAGGATCGACGAACGTTGAGACAAACATCGCAACATTATAGGACCACAGAGCTTGGGCAATGGTGCCATTCCGCTTGTCGGGCGGTTCCCCCCCCCCCTCCCAGCGTCCTCCTCTCCCTCTCTCGACGCGCCCTCTGTGCCGGCGTGAACGGCACCCTCCTCGTCACCTTCTCACGCGCTCGGTGGTTGGGCGTGGCGTGCGTGACGACCACCACCACGTGACGTTTTTGTGTCGTGCGTGGCGCGTGCAGCGCCACGTGCCGCAGCGCGTGGCTTTTTGACTGTGTTTGGTTATTTGTTGCTGGTGACTTTGTGTCTCGTATCGAAATCGGCTCCAGGGCTGTTGCTGCTGGCAGCAATAAAAGTGGTTTAAAAGTCAAAAGTCTCTCTCATTCTGTGCACCATTCCCTCCCCCGTGAGCGCCGCGTGAGTGCCGCACGTTCTGCATGGATTATGCAGAACGTGCGTTTTTTTGTTGTTTTCTATCTACGTGACTTTACCGAAAGAACCAAGAATATGGATTATGATGTTGTCATTCTGCAGCATTACGATTCACAACGAGGAATGAGAATTACACGTTTCCTCGATCACGATTATGAACACTTTATTCGACAAGCTGACGGTAGAATTATCCGAATATATTAGTGTGTTTGTTCGCATGTTTTGCCACAATCACGTGTGGTTAATGCAGACTTGATGCCTTGCAAAAAGGTTTCTGATTGGAGTTTGAACATCTTAACGCAATTTCTGTTTTACTGCCACAAAGGGTAGAAACCGTCTCTTATTTTTCACCGACTAAATATTACTCACTCAACGCACAGCGCTTTGAAATCGTCCGTTGTGGAAAGTTGTCCGTCGTATTGTCATGAGCTGCACCCAACAGACCTTGATACTTTGCACCACGGCGAATTTGCTTCACAGGGATTCGTTTGATTGCACTGCGCGAGCGATGCGACGGATATTGAAATCCCCCTCCACCTTCTCATCACGGTAAAGACCTCGATCAACGAACCTCGCCGCCATCGCAAGCCCCCCGATCCCCCTTCTGGAATGACACCGCTGCCCCTGCTGCTGCTATTGCCACCATTCTACGACTCTCGCCCAGATCTGGAAGAACGCTGCTGGTTAAACACAGCCTGGAAACAACACGGACGTCCGGAATGATAAAGTTGAACACCGAGTAGGAGGCTTTCGCGACCAATATCATCCATAGCAGAGGTTTTTGGGGTTAGATCGCGTAAATGTATACATGTGTCGTTAAAGCCGCCACCACCCGACACAGCCAACTAGTAAGGGTTGTCACGTAAACAGAACGTGGCCAATTCGTCACTAGTACAGCACGCCGGTGTGTTGGAGAGCCAAGCCACAACATTTACAATGTGAGTACGACGTTTCGCCAGTAATTACAACTAGCTTCATCAGGCGGCAGCCAGATTTGTGGAGAAGTCCTCCTGTTTCGTTCCTTATCTAGAAGGTGGTGGCGGGTTTAACGACACATTTATATATTTACGCGATGTAACCCAAAACAACCTCTACTATGGAATAATAAACGTCTCCTCTCATTCGAGACCCAAACATCGCACACCTCCTCCTGACTCTGACATTCATCCTCTTACCACTCAAAGACACCGGTGGTGGAACCGTCAAACTGCATCAGAACATCACCACGCCGATGGGCGCACCCCCTTCATACGTGGAAAATGGCACAAGACATGAGCCACAGTAGCACACATGTCAACCCTTACGGTTTACTATATCATAGCTGTCAAGCCGTACGGCTTACCCTGTAGGGATATTGGGTTTTCAGGCCCATACGACGTACAGCCGTTTCAATACGGGCCAAAAAAATGTTTCTTTGTCTGTGCTTCTCCCTTGTGATGGGACTTTGTAGGATGAACGTTGAGATTTATAAGGGCACGGGGTGACCAATAAGGTCTTAATTGGTCTGTAATAAGAAGGTAGGGCACTGATAAGAGGTTGACAGGTTTGTAGTGGTGCAACTGGGAGAGTAAAACCGCAACATGACAATTCTAATACCGTGACGTTTCGCCGGTAATTACAACCACAACCAGCCTCATCAGGCGAAACGTCGTACTCGAATTGTATCAGGGTTTGCTGAGCAGAGGCCCAAAAAAATGATAATCCCAAAACGGCAAACGGCCAGCGGCGAACAACACTCCGTTAAAGTTGTAATCGCTGAGCAAGAGTCGTTGAAGAACTTGCCGTGCATGTGCCAGGGTCTGTATGCCATGGGGAAGAAATGGCCATAGCCCGAAACGTCGTCTGTGCGAGGGAGTACGAGAGAGAGAAAGCACGTGATGGCAAGGAACAGTTTGGGGGGCGGATGGGGGGCTGTGTGCAGGATTAGAGGGGAATTGTTTTTCAAAAACCCAAATGCCCCTCGCTTAAGTGAAGCCATTAAATTACTTCCGTAGGAAATAGTCTGAAGAGGTGGTAAAGTGTGTCGTGTGTGTCGTGTGTGTGTCGTGTGTGTGTGTGTGTCGTGTGTGTCGTGTGTCGTGTGTGTCGTGTGTCGTGTGTGTCGTGTGTGTGTGTCGTATGTGTGTGTCGTGTGTGTGTCGTGTGTGTGTCGTGTGTCGTGTGTGTCGTGTGTGTGTGTCGTATGCGTGTGTGTGTGTGTCGTGTGTCGTGTGTGTGTGTGTCGTGTGTGTGTGTCGTGTGTGTGTGTGTGTCGTGTGTGTGTGTGTGTCGTGTGTGTCGTGTGTGTGTGTCGTATGTGTGTCGTGTGTGTGTCGTGTGTGTGTCGTATGTGTGTGTCGTCTGTGTGTCGTGTGTGTGTGTGTGTCCTGTGGGGAGCGGTAGTGTAGCTGTTCGCGCGCTGCGCTACGAACCTAGCGACCCGGGTTCGATTCCCGCTCAGTGAACCCTAGGTCAACTCAGCCTTAAATGAGTACCTGGTGCGTTGTGTAATAAACATCGCCACTGGGGAGACAAAGGCGGCCGGGCGTGGTGTTGGCCACCAACCCCCTCGTGTGCTGTGCTTGCCCGGCCGCCTTTGTATCCCTAGTGACAATATTTACGCACCGCACTAGGTACCAATTTTAGGCTGAGTCGGCCTAGGGGAGGCCTAGGACCGGTGCTGATATTCGTCACCGATATTGGCCGTGAGCGGGAATCGACCTCGCGTGGCCGGCTTCTTAGCGCAGCGCAGCGCGAACCGCGACACTCCGATCTGTTTCGGTGCTAATGACTTGCTTTGTATTACATTCTAGACTCTAGTATTACATTCTAGATTATCGTGTTACATTCTAGATTCTCGTGTTACATTCTAGACTCTCGTGTTACATTCTAGATTCTCGTGTTACATTCTAGACTCTCGTGTTACATTCTATATTCTCGTGTTACATTCTAGACTCTCGTGTTACATTCTAGACTCTCGTCTTAAATTCTAGATTCTCGTGTTACATTCTAGACTCTCGTGTTACATTCTAGATTCTCGTGTTACATTCTAGACTCTCGTGTTACATTCTAGACTCTCGTGTTACATTCTAGACTCTCGTCTTACATTCTAGATTCTCGTGTTACATTCTAGATTCTCGTGTTACATTCTAGATTCTCGTGTTACATTCTAGACTCTCGTCTTACATTCTAGATTCTCGTGTTACATTCTAGACTCTCGTGTTACATTCTAGACTCTCGTGTTACATTCTAGACTCTCGTGTTACATTCTAGATTCTCGTATTAAATTCTAGGTTCTCGTGTTACATTCTAGACTCTCGTGTTACATTCTAGACTCTCGTGTTACATTCTAGATTATCGTGTTACATTCTAGATTCTCGTGTTACATTCTAGATTCTCGTGTTACATTCTAGATTCTCGTGTTACATTCTAGATTCTCGTGTTACATTCTAGATTCTCGTGTTACATTCCAGACTCTCGTGTTACATTCTAGATTCTCGTGTTACATTCTAGATTCTCGTGTTACATTCTAGATTCTCGTGTTACATTCTAGACTCTCGTGTTACATTCTAGATTCTCGTGTTACATTCTAGACTCTCGTGTTACATTCTAGATTCTCGTGTTACATTCTAGACTCTCGTGTTACATTCTAGATTCTCGTGTTCCATTCTAGAGTCTCGTGTTACATTCCAGATTCTCGTGTTACATTCTAGACTCTCGTGTTACATTCTAGATTCTCGTGTTACATTCTAGACTCTCGTGTTACATTCTAGATTCTCGTGTTACATTCTAGACTCTCGTGTTACATTCTAGATTCTCGTGTTACATTCTAGACTCTCGTGTTACATTCAAGATTATCGTGTTACATTCTAGATTCTCGTGTTACATTCTAGACTCTCGTGTTACATTCTAGATTCTCGTGTTACATTCTAGATTCTCGTGTTACATTCTAGACTCTCGTGTTACATTCTAGACTCTCGTGTTACATTCTAGACTCTCGTGTTACATTCTAGATTCTCGTGTTACATTCTAGATTGTCGTGTTACATTCTAGATTCTCGTGTTACATTCTAGATTCTCGTGTTACATTCTAGATTCTCGTGTTACATTCTTGACTCTAGTATTACATTCTAGATTCTCGTGTTACATTCTAGATTCTCGTGTTACATTCTAGATTCTCGTGTTACATTCTAGACTCTCGTGTTACATTCTAGACTCTCGTGTTACATTCTAGATTCTCGTGTTACATTCTAGACTCTCGTGTTACATTCTAGATTCTCGAGTTACATTCTAGATTCTCGTGTTACATTCTAGACTCTCGTGTTACATTCTAGATTCTCGTGTTACATTCTAGATTCTCGTGTTACATTCTAGATTCTCGTGTTACATTCTAGATTCTCGTGGTACATTCTAGACTCTCGTGTTACATTCCATGTTCTCGTGTTACATTCTAGATTCTCGTGGTACATTCTAGATTCTCGTGTTACATTCTAGACTCTCGTGTTACATTCTAGACTCTCGTGTTACATTCTAGACTCTCGTATTACATTCTAGATTCTCGTGTTACATTCTAGACTCTCGTGTTACATTCTAGATTCTTGTGTTACATTCTAGACTCTCGTGTTACATTCTAGATTCTCGTGTTACATTCTAGACTCTCGTGTTACATTCTAGATTCTCGTGTTACATTCTAGACTCTCGTGTTACATTCTAGACTCTCGTGTTGCATTCTAGATTCTCGTGTTACATTCTAGACTCTCGTGTTACATTCTAGATTCTCATGTTACATTCTAGATTCTCGTGTTACATTCTAGATTCTCGTGTTACATTTTAGACTCTCGTGTTACATTCTAGATTCTCGTGTTACATTCTAGATTCTCGTGTTACATTCTAGATTCTCGTGTTACATTCTAGATTCTCGTGGTACATTCTAGACTCTCGTGTTACATTCTAGACTCTCGTGTTACATTCTAGATTATCGTGTTACATCCTAGACTCTCGTATTAAATTCTAGACTCTCGTGTTACATTCTAGATTCTCGTGTAACATTCTAGATTCTCGTGTTACATTCTAGACTCTCGTGTTACATTCTAGATTCTCGTGTTACATTCTAGATTCTTGTGTTACATTCTAGACTCTCGTGTTACATTCTAGACTCTCGTGTTACATTCTAGATTATCGTGTTACATTCTAGACTCTCGTGTTGCATTCTAGACTCTCGTGTTACATTCTATATTCTCGTGTTACATTCTAGATTCTCGTGTTACATTCTAGATTCTCGTGTTACATTCTAGATTCTCGTGTTACATTCTAGACTCTCGTGTTACATTCTAGATTCTCGTGTTACATTCTAGATTCTCGTGTTACATTTTAGACTCTCGTGTTACATTTTAGACTCTCGTGTTACATTCTAGATTCTCGTGTTACATTCTAGATTCTCGTGTTACATTCTAGATTCTCGTGTTACATTCTAGATTATCGTGTTACATTCTAGATTCTCGTGTTACATTCTAGATTCTCGTGTTACATTCTAGATTCTCGTGTTACATTCTAGACTCTCGTGTTACATTCTAGATTCTCGTGTTACATTCTAGATTCTCGTGTTACATTTTAGACTCTCGTGTTACATTTTAGACTCTCGTGTTACATTCTAGATTCTCGTGTTACATTCTAGATTCTCGTGTTACATTCTAGATTCTCGTGTTACATTCTAGATTATCGTGTTACATTCTAGATTCTCGTGTTACATTCTAGACTCTCGTGTTACATTCTAGATTCTCGTGTTACATTCTAGATTCTCGTGTTACATTCTAGACTCTCGTATTACATTCTAGATTCTCGTGTTACATTCTAGATTCTCGTGTTACATTCTAGACTCTCGTGTTACATTCTAGATTCTCGTGTTACATTCTAGACTATCGTGTTACATTCTAGATTCTCGTGTTACATTCTAGACTCTCGTGTTACATTCTAGACTCTCGTGTTACATTCTAGACTCTCGTGTTACATTCTAGATTATCGTAGGTTTGCGCAGCGCAAAAGCTGTGGTCCGATGAATGTTCTTGCGTAGCTCCAGCGTCTGCTGTCAATCATGACCAGATCTGTCCTGTCCACGTGTTTCCCATGCTGTGCCCTCCATTGTGAAGTCCCTGCTGCAGTCGTTTAGCTTCACGTCAGTGTTACACATTCGCGCGTCGTGTTTTGAAACGAATTCTAGCAGCGTCTCACCTCCTTCATTCTCCACGCTTCGTGCACGAAGCGTTCCCATCCGGCGTTATCCTTCCCAAATGTTTTGCATTACAATCTCCCACAATTATCTTAACGTCTTGCCGAGGCAGTTCCTTCAGCGAGCTTTTCACAACACTCCTCTCCCCGTGCTGTCTGATGCTGGTGGCATGCGTTTGGGGTGACATCTTTAGGGGTTGGCCATTGTATCCCACCGGAATCGCCCTTGGACTCACCGCTCTCCATCCCAATCACGATGCTGTGGCTTTTGCACTCAACAAGAACCTCGCTCCTCTGGTGTGTGAACTCTGTCTTGCCCTGACCGGATCACTTCATGCCCTCCCCCCATTCTTGTCCATCTCATTGCCGCCAGCCCTATGATGATGTCGTTACCCGACTTCAAATGCGGCTGTCTTGTTTCCTGATGGCGTCTCAGCTCCAGCTGCTGCTGCTGACGCCGCCGCCGCTTTCCGGCAGCAATTTTTGTTCGATCCAACCCCGGGGACTCGACTGGCGGACGTGGGACCCCCCACTCTTGGCACAATGTGGGGGGTGGTGGTGCAAGCCCCCCACTCTCGGCACAATGGGGGGGTGGTGGTGCAAGCCCCCCACTCTCGGCACAAGGGGGGGGTGGTGCAAGCCCCCCATTCTCGGCACAATGGGGGGGGGGGTGGTGGTGCAAGCCCCCCACTCTCGGCACAATGTGGGGGGGGGTGGTGCAAGCCCCCCACTCTCGGCACAATGTGGGGGGGGTGGTGCAAGCCCCCCACTCTCGGCACAATGTGGGGTGGTGGTGCAAGCCCCCCACTCTTGGCACAATGGGGGGGGGTGGTGCAAGCCCCCCCCACTCTTGGCAGCAGCGTCACGTGACGCATAGGGGGGCCCAGGAGGCCACAAGGGGGGGGGCAATCAACAAATCAACAAATACGGACAAAATAAGAATCGCTTTTACCCTTTCTGGCAATGAAACAGGAGGTGTTAGGGATGTTCAAACACAAAATAGAAGAAGCCTTTTGCAAGGAATTAAGAACCGTATTGACCACACCCGCTACTTGTGGTGAACATGCAGACACAATCCGTGCTCTGGTTTTATTGTTGCATCTTCATCACAGGTACGTGCGGTTAATGCAGACTTGACAAGGGCTTCTACTTGACGTTTGAACATCTTAACACCTCCTGCTTTATTGCCATGAAGAGTAAAACCGAATATTCTTATTTGTTCATACTGTGATACTGGCAAAAAGGTCCCACGTATGAACGTGTTAAGACAAATTACTCGACATTTTTTATCCCTAGATTTGAAGCTTTCGTGACCGCAAGGATTCATACTCTTTGTTTTTTTCCGGTAAAGTCACGTAGGTAAAAAAAATCAAATACAATTAATGAAAAACAACTAAATTAAATCATTTATTTTAATTTTATTTTTTACCTACGTGACTTTACCGAAAAAAAAACAAAGAGTATTTTTTATCCCACCCAAATTTTAACCATAAATGTTACAAATTAACAAAAATTACTGTTCCGAAAACTACACACAGCGTGAAATATCGTAGCCGCTACTGGGTGATTGTCACTGAACACCGTTCAGTGTTGATGACTGACATGCACATGGAAGGGAGACGCACGATAACTTCATTGTGAGTATTGTACCATTCTATTATTGTTTTATTAATACTATCACTCTGAGACTGTCTTCTTCTAAACCCAATACACGGTGCAACTAAAATAATATACATAGCGATAGCTTGGCTGTATTTCACTCCAGCGCTGTCCTCGAGACAGGCTGGTCCCTTCACCTGATGAAGGCCGCTTGTGTTGTGGCCGAAACGTCGTGATTTTTGTTGTTTTATTTTTTACCTACGGGACTTTACCGAATAGAACCAAAGAGTATGGATCCTTGCAGTCACGAAAGCTTCAAATATAGAATTGACATAATCTTGTACATTACGGGGTTAAAAACCATCCTGAGCTATGTCAGTTAAAAGTGAGTCGGGAGAAAGGAGGGAGGGAGCCCACAGTCGGATCTTGCATAGCCACCCCGTTGACATCTGTGAAAAAAGAGCTTTATAGCTAATCAGATTTCTCCAGTATAGATAAATATGCTGATTCTAAAATAGGTATTTGCGGCACTGCCACCGCTGTGTCTAGGACAGGGCCCTTGCCTGCAGTCAAGGGCCATGGTTGGTGTCGGCACTGTCAAACCCGCTCCACAGCTTGCTTGTGCCGACCCCATGCTGTTGCGAGCATAGCACTCACGGAACGCCGCGTGGCCAACGTGGAGGGGACTGTGTTCACAAGAAGAGATTGCGTGACAATCACCCCTACACGTGGATTAGAACCCGAGACATTATCCGTGTGTGAGACCCGCGACCCTGATACGCAGCGATGATGATGTCACGTCGGATATACACGCACGCACACTCACACTCACGCACACTCACACGCGCACACTCACACGCACACCCACACGCACGCACACTCACACGCGCACACGCGCGCGCACACTCACACGGTGAGCGGCTGTGCACAGGATCACTCGACGGAACGCGGTGTGTGGTCCAGGCTCCCACCACCAATTGCAGAATTAACTGAACCCTGAAGGCGGCGTGGAGGGGGCCGAGCTGTGACTTTGATGAACGCGCGCGGATGTTTGCGAGTGGCCGTGGTGACGCGCACAGCGCCTGTAATTCATTGGCGGGGAGTTGGTGGGTCACGCGAACGTGCTCGCAGTACGCGTCGCGATGGTCTCGTTCGGCACTGACGTGTGCTGCGGTGTTCATGACATCGCGCGGTTTAATGGGCATAGGCCCCAGAAGGCGAAGCAGCCAGCAACAAACAGGAGCGCTGTCGTGGTGTCGTCGTGGGCAGGGGGAGGGAGGTCGCGACCGAGGAGTGGCGATGCGTGGCACTCTGGGCAGGAAATGACTCTCAACATCCGAATGACTCCTCGTAGTCGCCATCGTCAGACGTGGCCAATCCACTGCTGGATGAGAGCCCTCCCCCCCTAAGCCGTCGCCGTCTATCGCAGTCCAGCCGGCACCTGCACGCGAGCCGATTAGTTCGCTCCATCTCCAGAGCGGACGTCCGCCTTGGGCTGCCGCTCCGTCACCAGTCTTGACCACCGGTCACCCATGCCACCCGCGCGTGTCCTCTCGTCCACGCCATCTCGCTCGCTCTCTCTCGTCTGCCTCCCTCTTAAATGTAGTTCCAACCACGCGTATCTTAATACTCCAATCCTTGTTGTTCCGTTTTGTCCTAAGTGTCGATGTTTCAGGCTACGAGTTCACCGGAGGGCTCAGAGGTCGGAGACTCTGAGCCGACTCCGCCGAGATCCTGGGTTCAAATCCGGGTAGTAGCCACCGCCCGTGGTGATTCAACCGAGTTGTCAAGCCTAGCGAGTGGTGGCCTCAACCCGCTCACCAACGACTTAGAGACTCAGAGGCTCACGTGGAAACTCGTAGAGAGTCACGCAGGAGCCTGGAGACTCACATAGAGACGCATAGACTCACACGGAGACCCATAGACTCATTCGGAGACCCACAGACTCACATAGAGACCCATAGACTCATATAGAGACCCATAGACTCACATAGATACCTATAGACTCACACGGAGACCCATAGACTCATTCGGAAACCCACAGACTCACATAGAGACCCATAGACTCACATAGAGACCCATAGACTCATTCGGAGACCCACAGACTCACATAGAGACCCATAGACTCACATAGAGACCTATAGACTCACACGGAGACCCACAGACTCGCATAGAGACCCACATACTCACATAGAGACCCACATACTCACATAGAGACCCATAGGCTCACATAGAAACCCGCAGACTCACACAAGACCCATAGACTCACACGGAGACCCACAGACTCACATAGAGACCCATAGACTCACACGGAGACCCACAGACTCACATAGAGACCCATAGACTCACACGGAGACCCACAGACTCACATAGAGACCCACAGACTCACACGGAGACCCACAGACTCGCATAGAGACCCACATACTCACATAGAGACCCACATACTCACATAGAGACCCACAGACTCACATAGAGACCCACAGACTCACACGTAGACTGAGTTCTCAAGTGTCGCGAGTTGATGGTCTCAGCCCGGTCACAATCCAGCACATTCACTTTGGTTTTTGCAATCTAATTGCGCTCGATTCTAGCTCTGAGAATTTTAAAATATATTAAACTCAGATTTTTAAAGAACCAAGGAAGATATATAAATCAGTTTTACTGTCACGCAAGAATCAATCTCACAGCACACTTTGCGGGACGGAGCGCCACCGGCTGTGTAAGAGACCTCCCCACACACGGCGGTAACGTATTTTATCAACCCCAGAGAGGATTGTGATGATTGGTTGATACGTAATGACGCCTCCCCAACCGGGAGTCGAACTCACAACCTTCCGATTGCTATGAGCCGCACGTTCTCACGAGCCACATTGGCTGGGTAAAAGAAAAAATCAAAGAGACGTAACATTTTTTTTTAAAAATGTCATTAAACTGCGATCAATGTTTCATCTCTGCCTCTCTTGCAAATCTCGAGACTCTGCAGAGAGACTCAGTCTGGTTGGGGGCCGTGCAGCCAAACAGCCGCGGGGTTGGACACGGACCTCCGCCGCACGGCGTGTTTTAAATTACGGGCTTAGAGTAGAGAGAGGGGATATGAACTCATGTGGATTCAAGTCGCTGGCTGAATTCCAAAGCCAGGCCATATTTTTGTCCCAATAAATGCCATCATGTTGACAACTCTTGGTCATTGCCGCGTCTTGCTGTGGTGGGCTGGGGCGGGGGGGGTTATCGCCCTTCTCAGTAAAGGCCGTGCTCGTATCACGCCGCTTGGTGCTTGGGGACGCGAATTGGATGTAACACGATATACGCGGACGCGAATCGAATACACAGCGTGCTTCAAAAAAATGTTACATGAGACCATCGTTTTCAATGGGGAAAAAACGGATAATACACTGTAACATGATAACAAGTGAATGTTAGTAGCTTCAAAGAGTCTCCACTTGTTCCCCATCATTGTCAACGCGTGCCTGGAATCTTCTCCAGGTGATCTCCAGAGCCCGGAGGAGGCAGCACATTCATTCGCGGCACTGTTGCAAATTCTCCGCAGTGTTAACATTTTTTTGAAGCACCCCCCCCCCCCCCCCCCCCTGTAAGAACGCGCGATCCAGCGAAGGCAACGACATCACGCGGATAGGAAGCGAGCGGCGGTCGCCCGGCTGCTGCCTCGGGCGTAGTAGCCTCGCCATCGCCCCAGGCAAGTTGGGATGATGCTGCTGCTGCTGCCTGCTGCTGCTGGCTGCTGGCTGCTGCTGCTGCCTGCTGCTGCTGGCTGCTGCTGCCTGTTGCTGCCTGCTGCTGCCTGCTGCTGCTACTGGCTGCTGCCTGTTGCTGCCTGCTGCTGCTGTCTGCTGCTGCTATTGCCTGCTGCTGCTGCCTGCTGCTGCCTGCTGCTGCTGCCTGCTGCTGGCTGCTGCTGCCTGCTGCTGCTGCCTATGCCTGCTGCTGCCTGCTGCTGCTGCCTGCTGCTGCCTGTTGCTGTTGGCTGCTGCTGCCTGCTGCTGCTGCCTGCTGCTGCCTGCCTGCTGCTGCCTGTTGCTGCCTGTTGCTGCTGCTGCCTGCTGCTGCCTGTTGCTGCCTGCTGCTGCCTGCTGCTGCTGCTTGCTGCTGCTGCCTGCTACTGCTGCTGCTGGCTGCTGCTGCCTGCTGCTACTGCTGCTGCTGGCTGCTGTTGCCTGCTGCTGCTGGCTGCTGCTGCCTGCTGCTGCTGCTGGACACGGCATCGAGACGCCACCCCTGACACGCGCCTCGCCCTTTGCTCGGCCTCTTCACGCATCTCGCGCCGTGGCGGACTGCGCTCGGCGCCTCCGCAGTGTCCACTTCGTTCACCGGCACGCGGCGTTGTCCATAACGCGGCGTTGTTCGGGAACGCGATGACGAACGCCGAGCGACAGGAGGTGAACACTCGCGCGGGCTGCCATCACTTTGTGATTGTTTTTAACGCTTTCAAGAACGAAAGTCGAAAAGCGTCCGTCCGATGGCTGTGTCCGTCCGTGCGTAACGCGGGGGGGGGGGGGGGGGGGGCGATACGAACACGACTCTGGCGTGAAGTTTCCGTCTCTACTGCGGGACTCGGCCCCTGGAGGGACACGCTGTGGTGGACACGTTGACAAAAGCGTTGCCCTATGGGTCGAGAGACAAAGCCAGCGCTGATAACGATTCGTCGTCAAACTGGGAACGTTCTCAGGACGATTGCTTGTGTGGCGATCGAAACTTCGTGATCTATTATTTTTTCTACTTACGTGATGACTTTACCGAAAGAACCAAAGAGTATGGATTCCTGCAGTCACGAAAGCTTCAAATCTAGATTGTTCTTCTCACCGTCAAGGGAAAACTTTCGAGGGCAACACCTGACGTGGGACAGCGTTACAGAATCCAAGGGCACGATTCGTTGTTTTCCATACCTGTTAAAGCGTGACTTAGCTTAGCTGACTCCGGCAAAAGGCCGCAACAACAAGGCCACCCCATGCCGGATGATCTTCAGCAGCTGTCTCGACCCAGACGCTTTGCATGTCTTCTTGTGCAGCGAAATTGCGTTTTTGTCCATTAGTTTGTCTCTCCTTGAGATGCTTAAGGGGCACGGGGGTGACCGATACGGTCTGAATTGGTCCGTAATAGGGTCGGGCACTGACAAGGGGCTGACAGGTTTTGATTTTTTCTCGCCCTTATTTCTGAGCGTGACTCTGTCATTCGGCCCGTCGACTGAGTCTTGATTATCTGGAGGGGGTTTATATCCGGTCCGTGGCGTGGCACTGCGGCCAGAAGCAATCGACTCACATGTGGATACGGGGATGAGTTCCAATCCCGGAGAGGGCCAACCCAGCCCATCCTCATCACCCCCTAGGCGGCGGCTGAGATGAGGAACCCAATGTACATGAAGCGATCTGTGGTTGTCTTATCGATACCCTGGTTGTTGTGGTTCACGGCCGACACCGGTGACGATTGATTATCCGAAGCAGTCCTGGGCCTCCGCTAGGATGACTCAGCCTCAAAAGCGGTGTGTAAACATCACCACGAGGGAGACAAAGGCGGCCGGGCGTGGTCCTGGCCACCCACCCCCTCGTGTGCCCTTCTCCTCCAGTCTGTTAAGGACATACGGTGGATTTTTGTCTTCTATATACAGCAAATGTATACTATGTGCACCTAGCCTGGATGTGTAATAGAGGTCGTTTTGCCTTTTAGTTTGTTATTCTTTCCAAGGCACCTCCGATTAGCACGGATGTCTACGTACGGTGCGAAAGAAGTTCAACAATACATACACTACACGATACATTATAATACACACTACACTATGCGCTACATAGTACACTACATTGCGCTACCCACTACACTATACACTACGATACACTACACCACTATACTAAATTGATGACTAATTTCTTAAGAACTCCTTTTTGTGTTTAGCTCCTTGTCCTTCCCAGGCAACCTCCGATTACGTCCGGCGCGAAAGAAGAAGTCCAACAACAGACACGTGCGTACGTGCATCTCGCCGGTTCAAATCCCTCTCTCCCCGGCGTGGCAAGGCCGAAACAGCAACAGCGCAAATGTCTCACGGTCCAACCATCTCCTCCTCCTCATCAGTCCGCCCAGCGGCGTGGATTGACGGACAACCACAGCTCCAAGATGGGGCTGGTCGCGTGCCTAGACGTCTTGGACAGCGTGGGCATTAGAAGAGTAGGCCAACATCCTCCCACCCCGACTAGCGAGTGAGGGGCAGGCGGGGGGGGGGGGGGGGTAACGGGCCCTCTCCTCCCTCTCTAAGAGCTCCCTCCCGTGGGTGCCCTTCCGCCAGCGGTGGGCGCGAGAGAGCCGTTGCGGGGCTGCGCCTTTACCTGGCCCAGCCTGCGAACGCGTTGAGCCTCGGGTCCGGGACATTTGTTGGGAATGCGGCCGACCTCGCCCGAGGCGGTCGACAGTGGACAGTGCCAGAGACGACAACACAGACACATCTCTTGCCGCACCGGACTGCCGCTGCCGTGCTCCTCCTGCGCCTTAATGCCAGCGGCGCAGCTCTGTGGGGGTGCGGGGGTAGAGGGGGTAGAGGGGTAGAGGGGGTAGAGGGGGTGCGAGGGGGTAGAGGGGTAGAGGGGTAGAGAGTAGAGGGGGTAAAGGGGGTACAGGGGGTATGTGGCAGCGTTGTGCGACGCGTAAGGGCCGAGTCGGCCACAACGGGGTTCCGAATTAACAGATAAACGTGCCAACAAGTTTTAAAAAAACATTTTTTTATTCACAAAAATTTACCTGCGGTCTACAATGGACCAAACGCCGATGAAGGCATCTGGCCATCGTATCACTTAGAGCGGCATAGAGTTGAGGGAATCCTAGAGCGATGGGGCCACGCATGGAATCAAGACGCACGGTAACTTCACTGTGAGTATTGTAACACCTTGAAATATACATTTTATTATTAAAACTGTCTCTCGTGCGACTGTCTTCCTCTAAACCCAAATACACGGTGAAACTAAAATAATATATATAGTTATAGCCTAACATAGTATTGCATTTATAGGGATTAAAAACCATCCGTAGCTATTTCAATAAAAGTGTAGTCGGGAGAAAGGAGGGATAGGGGGGTGCCCAGAGTCGCATCTTGCGTAGCCACCACGTGCCAGTAAATCCTTGCGTCTCTGCCTACTTCTATGCTCCCGCGTCTTCGCTGCCCGAGCACTCCGCCGTGGCCAGCAAGGTGAAGTGTGCTCGAATAATTCCCAATGGACCCAGGCCGCGCGGGCAGGCCCTCATCCAGCAGTGGAACGGAATGCGGCGCACGCGCCGGGCGACAGATCACCAACCGCGGGGCGATACAATTCACGTCGCAAGGGACAAGGTTTGCGCAATTGTCGTGCGCAACTTTGCGGCTAACTTCGTTTGGACCTCTGCTTACAATTCCCGAGTCCGCGATTTCATCTCTCGGTGCCATGGGAACTCACAAGTGGATTGTGTTGAAGACAAACAAAAGACAAAGGGTTGAGGCTCAACCACCGCGCAGGTAAATGGACAAGGTAATCGATAGAGCGGTACTCTGACGCCGCACACCAACACCGCTGTGTTCCCTGGAGATGATGCTCGTGGCTGTACGTCACGTGACTGACGAACGGGCACATTCACAAAACAAAAAAATGCAAAGTTATTTATTTTTGTGGCGTTTGCTACACACCGGCGTAAGGCACTACTACTACCACCACTGGAGTTCCAACCTCTCACACGCCTAGACTATTGCACCCTATGCTCCTGCACACCGGCGTAAGGCACTACTACTGCCACCACTGGAGTTCCAACCTCTCACACGCCTAGACTATTGCACCCTATGCTCCTGCACACCGGCGTAAGGCACTACTACTACCACCACTGGAGTTCCAACCTCTCACACGCCTAGACTATTGCACCCTATGCTCCTGCACACCGGCGCAGTATCGCGAGGACACGCGAGGTGGATGGGATGGATGGAATGGATGTGGGGGGGGGGGGCTAAAATCATCCCCGTGGACTTTGCTCCGGACTGATCCGGGTGAAATGAAGTTCTCCGCGTTGTGAATCGGACGTTGGTAAACGTTGCGCCTTGCGACCATTTCGCTGAAAGTATTGGAAATAAACGTTTTGCCCTGTTGACGTCATCGCGAACGCAACGATCGTCGACGTTTCGCGACACGAGGAATCCGCCCGGATTTCGCGGAGCAGCGCAGCCCGCCTGTTGGAGGATGTCCCGCGGAAGTGGATGTCGTAGAACTGCCTCTGAGATCCCTTCTTCAAGTGACATCTGGTTCATACTCTGCCGCTGAGAGCAATGCCCATCGCGTCACAAACTGCTGTTTTTCATTCTCAGAGCTGGACTTTAGCCAAGTTAAGTGCAGAACCCAATTTAACGTGATTTGGGTTTTTTTTGTTTTGTGCAGTCATTGGCGACCGGGGTGAGAACATCAACTCGCTAGACTTTAAGAATCTGGTTTAATCACAGGCAGCTGCATGACATCGATCCCAGGACCTCAGAGGAAACTCGTGTTCGACTCCCTGCCACGGCCAACATCAATGCTGAATTATATCTGGAACGGTCCTACGCTCATTCCTTTCACCAACCCGCACTGACCAGCGTGGTGAAATATGGTCAAACAACCCCCTTGGTCGATGGGGCAAACAGAGGTCTTCATCCACCTCGGAGTATCAAGGTTGGCTACGTAAGGTGCGAAAGAAGTTCAACAAACATACATCCAGCAGTAGATCCACGAATGTCTGTGAATCATTGACGTGATCTTATTTACGATGCCCTTCTGAATCACAGTGCACAGATGCATTGTGCCACTCTGATGCTTGCTTTGGGACGGCCTTAGTCCAGTAGTGGATTTATAACGGGCTCTACATTATTTTAAAACGCACTTTTGACCCCTGTATTTTAAAGCAAATGTTGGGGTGCGTCTTATAATCCGGCATGTGTGTGTGTGTGCGCGTGGCCTCAAGGTGCACATAGCCTGGCACAAGCGTCGTGGTGACGTCACCGCCACTTAGTGGCGAATGGCGGTTGTTGTTGTTGTTGCGTGTGCTGTGCTGGCCTTAATAGGAGCTCACTAACAGCACTTGCCCCGACACAATCTGCTTAAGGCTACATGGGGGATCGCTGTGTGTTTGTGACCCGTGTGTGTGTGTGTGACCAGATCTGGTTTGGGGTGCGTCTAACTTTCCGGAGCATCCCATAATCCGGAGAATTGCGGCAAATATTTCATTGCCAATGTACAGATGCAAACACCATCGCAACGGCAAACAAAAAAGTTAAGTAATTGAAACTTGTATGTACGGAACGCAGCTGGCACAAGCAAGAAATCTGCAAACAATTATCTGTAGCCGGAGTTAAAAAAAAACACACATGTTCTCGTGAATTTGTTAGCCTCTGGTCATCTGGAAGATCTGGAGTGGCTCTGTGCTCCACGTGGACCCGGAGTGGGGTTTTTCCTGTCCATTGCTGGGTGACAATGGCGTCTCAAAGTGGGAATTGATTGTGCATTGGTGGGGTTTTTAAACGTCGCTATGTCCTATTTGTTGACAGGGCTGAGTGTTCACCGATGAGATCCTTGTGGTTCGATTCCGGGCAACCGCCGTTGGATTACAACCGGGTTTTATCGAGTGTAGTGTAATTGGATGCTCTAAGCCCAATCGCAAATAAATACACAAACAACAAAAAACAATCAAGTAAAATGTGGCGGTCCTGCACTCGACTTTTTGTCTAAAGCGCAGCTCTGAGAATTAAAAAAAACCGTCAGTTTGTGCTGCGATAAACATTGCTCTTAGTGGCAGAGCGGATGTGAAAGTGCTGCCCCCTTCTGTGCGTGGACCAGAGGTCACTTGAAGAATGGATCTCGGGCGTAGTTCTGTGATATCCGCTTCCACGGGCCATTCTCTCACACGAGGGGGGTGTCGCACTGCTCTTCGAGATTTCAAAACCGGATTCTTTTTGTCTCGTGGCGATGCGATCTGAAAAAATAACTTGTCAAAAACGTAGACCTGATTGTCAATTTGAGAAGTAGTCGTCACGCTGTTCGTGCCTCTCAAATGAAGCGAACAGCTGACGGATGTGAGGGTAGGTGCCCAGGGGAGTGCATGCCCAGGACGGACAGCGCCTGCCTTTTGGTTTGTATATTTATATACTGTATATATATGTATGTGTGTGTTTTTTAGCGCTGGTGACGTTGGCAAGCCGCAGTATTCCCAGCGTAGGCAGCACACGTTGAAGAATGCATGACCTCATCATAGGAACCACTCGGATAATGATTACTGACCCCCACTGCATGTAGTGCTCACCAGAGGGGGACCTTCACTGCGCGGCTGTGCGTGTCAAGGATGTCAGGCGTGATGCACGCATTGCAATGGACCCGCGGGGGAGTTCATCACGAGGCGTGTTTAATCAGGACATTGATACATGGATGTTTAATTTTTTTCATGCTTTTTTTCCCCTCGATTATTTCTATAATTGCGCGCGATGGAAGCAGCAGCAGCAGCGCTATGGGTCGTGAGCTCCACACTGATGTTGAGGTCTCCTCCTGTGAGTCGTGAGCTCCACACTGATGTTGAGGTCTCCTCCTGTGAGTCGTGAGCTCCACACTGATGTTGAGGTCTCCTCCTGTGAGTCGTGAGCTCCACATTGATGTTGAGGTCTCCTCCTGTGAGTGGTGAGCTCCACACTGATGTTGAGGTCTCCTCCTGTGAGTCGTGAGCTCCACACTGATGTTGAGGTC
Source organism: Petromyzon marinus (assembly GCF_048934315.1). Classification (NCBI taxonomy): domain Eukaryota; kingdom Metazoa; phylum Chordata; class Hyperoartia; order Petromyzontiformes; family Petromyzontidae; genus Petromyzon; species Petromyzon marinus. The sequence goes on from NC_133726.1 coordinate 9,077,353, forward strand.
TCCTCCTGTGAGTGGTGAGCTCCACATTGATGTTGAGGTCTCCTCCTGTGAGTGGTGAGCTCCACACTGATGTTGAGGTCTCCTGCTGTGAGTGGTGAGCTCCACACTGATGTTGAGGTCTCCTCCTGTGAGTCGTGAGCTCCACACTCATGTTGAGGTCTCCTCCTGTGAGTCGTGAGCTCCACACTCATGTTGAGGTCTCCTGCTGTGAGTGGTGAGCTCCACACTCATGTTGAGGTCTCCTCCTGTGAGTCGTGAGCTCCACACTGATGTTGAGGTCTCCTCCTGTGAGTGGTGAGCTCCACACTGATGTTAAGGTCTCCTGCTGTGAGTGGTGAGCTCCACACTGATGTTGAGGTCTCCTCCTGTGAGTCGTGAGCTCCACACTGATGTTGAGGTCTCCTCCTGTGAGTCGTGAGCTCCACACTGATGTTGAGGTCTCCTCCTGTGAGTGGTGAGCTCCACACTGATGTTAAGGTCTCCTGCTGTGAGTGGTGAGCTCCACACTGATGTTGAGGTCTCCTCCTGTGAGTCGTGAGCTCCACACTGATGTTGAGGTCTCCTCCTGTGAGTCGTGAGCTCCACACTGATGTTGAGGTCTCCTCCTGTGAGTCGTGAGCTCCACACTGATGTTGAGGTCTCCTCCTGTGAGTCGTGAGGTCCACACTGATGTTGAGGTCTCCTCCTGTGAGTCGTGAGCTCCACACTGATGTTGGGGTCTGTGTCTCTGTGTATCACGATTGGTCTTTATACATCACCACGTGACTCTGTGTATCACGATTGGTCTTTATACATCTCCACGTGACTCTGTGTATCACGATTGGTCTTTATAGATCTCCACTTGTCTCTGTGTATCACGAATGGTCTTTATACATCACCACGTGTCTCTGTGTATTCTGATTGGTCTTTATACATCTCCACGTGTCTCTGTGGGTTTGCGATACGGTGAGCGCTGCGCTACAACCCTAGCGACCAGGGTTCGACTCCCGCTCATGGCCAATAACAGTGACGATTATCTGAACCGGTTCTGGGCTTCTCCTAGGTCGACTCAGCCTCAAATGAGTACCTGGTGCGGGGCGTGAAAACATCGCCACTAGGGATACAAAGGCGGCCAGACGTGGTGCTGACCACCCACCCCCTCGCGTGCAGTTCTGGCCTTCATAGGTGCTCGCTAACAGCACTTGCCCCAACAGTCTGTTAATGCTATACGGAGGATCTTTGTCTTTTTTTACTAGACGGTCCACAGATTGAACATCTCGTTTGCAAGGCGTTCCAGGGTGTCAGGCGACACACGCATAGCGAACGCGTAATGAACACGTGTACACGTTCATTCTACAACTCATACAGTCAACGTTTATAGAATGTAAACCAAAACAACGACGCGCAGCCGAGGGCATGAATCAGACAGCGAGGGGCAATGCGCTGAACACTGCACAGCGGTCTACACACGCAGGGACGGGTGGTGCACAGCGCAAGGAGTTGCAGCCGGCTGGCGGCGGTGGCTACGCCAGGGTTGGTGGGCCACGCACAGATGTGGTGGAACTCCCAAATCGCACGGGCGTCGAGGAGGCGAGGTCCCGTGGCTGGCCAGAAGGTGGCACAGCGACGTGCGGTCGACGTCTCGAACTCCGATGGTCCCTTCAGTCATGGAATGGAGTGTTTCGCCTCGCGTGCTTGGGTTTTCACCCAAACATCAAATCATTAATTGGCTGAAAACATTGTTCCTCTCTGCACACCTTAAACTAAAAACTAAACATTTTATTTTACCAAGTAAGGGCCCCCTGAACTATATAGCTCGTTTTCAGAAGTGATCTTGCTATCACAAATGATAGCCCAACGAAGGTGGCTTACTATGTGGACATTTACAGCAACCAAATACTCTAAACGCGTGACGTTGATTCTGAATGTGGAAGGAAAACCCGGAGGACTCGGAGAAAAATGCACGCGACCACGGAGAGAGAGACATCGCAAACTCAAAATATACAGCAGCAGACGTCAGGGTCGGGAATCGCAACCATCACCTCCTGTATACCAGGCGAGGTAGTTAACATCTCCTGGCCACTGTGATGATGATGAGAAAGAGTTACGCAAACTCCAAATATACAGCAGGCGTCAGGGTTGGGATCGCACCCACCACCTCCTGTATACCAGGCGAGGTAGTTAACATCTCCTGGCCACTGTGATGATGATGAGAAAGAGTTACGCAAACTCCAAATATACAGCAGGCGACAGGGTTGGGATCGCACCCACCACCTCCTGTATACCAGGCGAGGTAGTTAACATCTCCTAGCCACCATGATGATGAGAGAGAGACACGCAAACTCCAAATATACAGCAAGCATCAGGGTTGGGATCGAACCCACCACCTCCTGTATATCAGGCGAGGTAGTTAACATCTCCTAGCCACCGTGATGATGATGAGAGAGAGGCACACACCACGACCTCCTGTACACCAGGCGAGGTAGTTAACATCTCCTGGCCACCGTCGCGCAATCCTCGTGAGTTGCGGGTTGTGTTGTGCGATGGGGTTGCATCAATGCTGCTGCATAAACTCTTTATAATAATAATATTGTTGTTGTGTTGTGCAAGGGCGTGTTCACGCAAGTTACAATCAATTTGAAACTGGCGGCATGCTTCATCACGCGGGGCTTATGATTTGTATTTTGCTGTAATTCAGCTCAGCGGTTATAGGGTGGCCTATGGATGGACTGGTCCCCTCGTTATGGGAATGTGGAATTTGCACCACTGGCTCACGCTCGCCCAATGGAGGTGATTTGAGTTTAATTGGGCGGTGGTGTGGCCACCTTTGTCTTCCCGGGCAGTGCTGATTGCTCAAATTGCCCCTTGGGACTCATTTCAGGCTGAGTTGACCTAGGGGAGCCCTAAAACGCATTCAAATTCCGGCTGCCACTGTTGATGTGTGCTGCGATTCAGGGATATGTTCCAGGCGAACGCCACACACACACAGACACACACAGACACGGGTGGATACTCACGAATAGACACACATTCCCACAAACACACTGACACACACAGACACACACATACACACACACAGACACACAGAAACACACACGGGTGGATACTCACGAATAGACACACATTCCCACACACACACAGACACACACAGACACGGGTGGATACTCACGAATAGACACACATTCCCACAAACACACTGACACACACAGACACACACAGACACACACACAGACACACAGACACACACAGACACGGGTGGATACTCACGAATAGACACACATTCCCACAAACACACTGACACACACAGACACACACATATACACACACACAGACACACAGAAACACACACGGGTGGATACTCACGAATAGACACACATTCCCACACACACACAGACACACACAGACACGGGTGGATACTCACGAATAGACACACATTCCCACAAACACACTGACACACACAGACACACACAGACACACACACAGACACACAGACACACACAGACACGGGTGGATACTCACGAATAGACACACATTCCCACAAACACACTGACACACACAGACACACACATACACACACACAGACACACAGAAACACACACGGGTGGATACTCACGAATAGACACACATTCCCACAAACACACTGACACACACACACGCACAGACACACACACACAGACACGGGTGGATACTGACGAATAGACACATTCCCACAGACACACTGACACACACACACAGACACACACAGACACAGAAACACACACGGGTGGATACTCACGAATAGACACACATTCCCACAGACACACTGACACACGAAGGTTTATATACACGCACATAACACGGACACATGCATGCATGCACGCATACAAAATGAAGGTAAGACAGAGATTCTCAATATTGCCTTTAGCAGGCTGTTGTGCCAAGTGTTTTTAGTGGGATACGTAGTGCAGTGTGATAACCACTACCACCACTCCCCGCATACATACAGACAGAAATCCTCCATGTAACCCTTCGATAGTCTTACACAGACTACACACACATCAAGTTTCAAGTTTCATTTATTAGGTATAGCCCTGTGAGCCATGTGGCTCTTTAGTCGGGTGCAGAACATCTTAAAGCGACAACGCGTAACAGAAACATCCTGGAATAATCCAGCAAATATTCCACACACAAATTTTTGTTTATTAAAACGCTGTGTGCAAAAATCGATGTGGTGCAAGCCAACAACAACAACCATAAGACAATTTAGATTAACCATATGTTTTCTAATCACCAAAATAAAGCTATAAAAACAATGCAACAACAGTAATCATAGGAACTATACATACACCCTTAAAGAGTCTACACAGACTACACACAAACACACACCATACCTACACAAACGTGCATACTTACAAACGTACACTGCTATATATACATTCAGACTCACACATACACACGGAGGCACACACACACGTACACACTAAGCTATGCACACTATTGGGGCAAGCTTGATGACATACGTGCACAAAGACCGACACAAACACACACACAGCAGAGTTCACCCACATCCTCTCCCGAGACTTCTACCGCTGCGTGTTCCACAGAGCCACTACCTCGCCTGAACCAGACTTAACATCTCCCGAGTTATTTCCCATGGAAATAAAAAAACACACACAAATCCTTGAACACTGCGTTTCTCTACAAGCCCAGTGATGCCTCGAGCCTGGGTTCAGCCCCGGGACTGGTTGTCTTGCTTTAATAGACAAAGATAAAGACAAAGACCCCCCCGTGTAGCCTTAACAAACTGTTGGGGCAAGTGCTGTTAGCGAGCACCTTTGAAGGCCAGAACGGCACACGAGGGGGTGGGTGGCCAGCACCACGCCCGGCCGCCTTTGTCTCCCCAGCGGCGATGTTTTTACGCACCACACCAGGTGCTCATTTGAGGCCGAGTCGACCTAGGGGAGGCCCAGGACCGGTTCAGATAATCGTCACTGATGTTGGCCGTGAATCGAACTCGGGTCGCGGGATTCGTATCGCGGCGTAGCGCTGGCCGCGAGACAGACACTACGCCTCCTGTACGGGTCGCCGGCTTCACGTGAAACTTTACAAGCACAGTGCAGTGCTCTCTTTTTTGCACATCTCACCAGGCCACAGGGCCTCCTGGGAGTGCAACGTTCAACATGAGCAGAACTCATAATAGAGGTTTTTTTGGGTTAATATGTAAATGTGTCGTTAAACCCGCCACCACCCGACACAGCCAATTAGTAAGGTTTGTCACGTAAAGAGATCGTGCGAATTCGTTACTAGTACGGCGCAATCTGAGATTGTAAATGTTTGTGGCTTTGCTCTCCAACACACTACCGGTGTTGCTGTACTAATAACGAATTGGCACGTTCTGTTTATATGACAAACCTTACTCATTGGCTGTGTCGGGTGGTGGCGGGTTAACGACACATTTATATATTTACGCGATCTAACCCAAGAAGAAAACTGTATTATGGATGATATTGGTCGCGAAAGCCTTCGTGTTAAAATGAGCAGAACTCTGGACCGGTTTTGACGTACGGAGTCTCATCGGCATTCAGTCTTTGCTGTTTTTTCCTGGATTTTTCTGTTTGTGCATAGTCACTTTAAGATGTTTTCTTGTTCATGTTTTTGTTTGTTGCGGTTGCACCCGATTCAAGAGCAGAATGGCTCACAGGGCTATACCAACTAAATGAAACTGAAAACTGAAGTCAGAAGATGTATTTATATTGGAGGAATCCGATGAGCTACAAAGCTTTTTTCACAGATGTCCAGTCGGGGCGGGTATGAACGTTACAACAACAATAACAAAAACTATATAGATATGCAAAGTACAAGAAAGGAAAACAAATCACCCAAACATATAAATACAAGACTAAACCATCCCCATCCTACCAGGCAAATCCCACCGAGGTATTAACTTGTTTTTCAGAAGAGACCTGGCCACAAATGACAGCTCAACAAAGTGCCTTATCATTTAGACATTTACAGCAGCAAAATAATCTAAATAATCTCAATGCATGTTTCTAAACCAATCACTGGCGGTGAATTTCCAGACATTTACGGCATAAGCAAGGACCCTCTCGGTCAAATTTGTGTCTAAGTTAAGTCGTTATGGAAAATATTGGTTGAACGTAAAAAAATATCTTCAGAAAATTGGCCTCCTTCACGTATCTGTCCAGGGATAAATGTGGAGGTGGCGTGTGGTCTGCGTCGCCTGATGACTTGCAGAAGAACGCTCTAAATGTGCTCTGTCTTGCACTCGGAAATGAAAATGAAAAGGCAACGCTTTTTGCATTTTGTAGGCACGGCTTTGAAATAGCAGAGCACGGCTAACGTGTGGCCTCGGGGTGCCCAGGGTTCATGGTGTCTACTCGCCACTGTACCAGGCAAGGCCCTCTCTCACTCATTTAAGAAATTCATGATGACCGTGTCTGAGATACTGAGCCAGCACGGCTGACAAACCTGGGTTCAAACCCTGGGACTGGGTGTTTGTGTCTCTCTATATTTATTGAATATTTGGAGGGTTTCGTAAATGGCCGTGACACCGCTCGCTTGTGCTGCCAAATCCCGGCCACGTCACTAACACAAACAGCATTGATGATGGCCTTGATGATGATGATGAGTTTTGAGTATTTGGCCCTATAAATGTCCACATGATGAGCCATTTGTGATGGCCAAGTCGCTTCTGAAAAAAAGCTCCGTAGCTCAGTGGTAAAATAAAAAAAAATAGTTTAGATGGTTATAAAGTCTGAGTTATCCGTGGTTCAATTTCAATATTCGAGCTCCCAACAGTCAACGTTTGCTGTTCAAACAGTAACATAGATATTTTAAGTGTTCTTTTGTTTATTTTAAGAATTCCAACTCCGTACAGCATCCTTTAAAAACAACAACAGCAACAACAACAACAACAGCAACAACAACAACAGCAGAAACAACTGCACTGGCTCTGTGATAATTGAAACTGTAGAAGAAAAAAATTCCAAACGGGAAATTTCTGAACGTGCTTTTTGTTAACCCCCGACGCTAATGAGGCCCAATTAGGTTACTAACAACCCCCTTGCAGCACGTGCTCACTTGAGGAGGGCCCGCGTTGACCACAGTTCACCGCGTTCCCTTGGACATTGTGTTTATGACTACGTTTTCTAGACTCATTATTTTTTGCAACACGAAGCCCTTTGCTCTTGCTTATCCTGAATGCGGCTCGTTTGTTTGTTTACGAAAGTGTAAAAAACAGCACCGTAGAGGCCACGGTGTGTTTTTTTTTCTAAATGCTAAGGGTAAGCATGTAGACGTCATAAGGGTTAGCATTTAGAAATGACGAAAAAAATCCATCATGTGAGAACGGTGCAGAATTAACCTACAATTTTTAAACAACAAAACAAAGACGAAGATTTTTTCCAGGCGACGTAGTTAACATCTCTTAGCCACCGTGATGACGATGAGAGACACACACACTCTAAATATACAGCAGCAGGCGCCAGGGTCGAGATCGAACCCACGACCTCCTTTATACCAGGCGAGGTAGTGAACATCTCCTAGCCACCGTGATGATGATGAGAGACACACTCTAAATATACAGCAGCAAGAGTCAGGGTCGAGATCGAACCCACGACCTCCTGCACACCAGGCGAGGTAGTTAATATCTCCTAGCCACCGTGGTAATGATGATGATGATGAGAGACACACACTCTAAATATACAGCAGCAGGCGTCAGGGTCGAGATCGAACCCACGACCTCCTGTATGCCAGGCGAGGTAGTTAACATCTCCTAGCCACCGTGATGATGATGAGAGAGACGCACACACCACGACCTCCTGCACACCAGGCGAGGTAGTGAACATCTCATAGACACCGTAGCGCCTTCGGGGGGAGGGGGCACCGGTGATTATAAACACTGGATAATCGCTCATCATTATTTAAAATATCTTATTTTTGCACATTCTTGCATGACATGTTTTTGGATGTTATGTATATTTTGTATGAAATTGGTATACATACAAATAAAACAAAAATCAATATCCCACTCTATTTCCTGAACCGTACTTACCACTCCAATCTCGAAGACTCTACATGGGGAGATGTGTATACACGTGCAGTATTTTAATTAAGTTGTAAGTAGTGTATAATGTACCGTATACAATATTTAACACCGCAATGAAGCATAGCTACTGTTTGTTTTGTCATGCACGTGGTGCCTGCCGATCGCCGGACTGGTTACAGCCTTTGGAGCGGTTTTGCCGGGACCGCCGGATAATGTTGGAATCTAGATAATCGCGCAGTGCCGGATAATCGATGATCAACTGGACTGTATATGTACAGACAGTCCCCGGGTTGCGGAAGACTCGACTTCGGGAAATCCGGCCTTACGGAAACGCTCCCATAAATCATGTTAAAAAATATAAATACGCGGAAACGTTTGCGTTAGTTACGTTAAGCGCAAGTAGCGCAGCGCGGTGAGGTTGCGGGTGATTGGTACTGCGCAGCTCGAGCTTCACGAGGATTAAGTTAAATTGAATTAATCTTGATTTTGGGGGGGAAATGTTCAGTTTCCGACATACGGAAAAATCGAGTTACGGATCGTTCTAGGGAACCTAATCATCCCGTAAAACGGGGACTGCCTTTGCCGGGTTGCGCGATGACGTCAACGCGTTCGAAAAGAAACATCGACGTCGTGACGTCACCGCGGTATACGCACATCGCGGTGACGTCAGCCGGCGCACAGAATAACAACAAGAAGCGGTGTAAAATGGCGAAAGCGGGAGCCGTGGTTCTGTTCGCCGTCTTCGCGAACGCGGCATTCGTTGGCGTCAGTGCAGAGGTGAGAACGCGTGAGACGTCAGTCGTTAAAATGGATAATCATCACCTTTGGTTTGTTTTATTTGTTTCCCTCCCCCCCCCGCGCTGAAATTCGCTGCCGCGTAACGTTGGACCGGCTGCGGCCTAGCGAGACCACGCTCTGGCCTGAAATGTCGGCGGGGTTTGAGGGCGACCTTAGCCGGTTAAGAGCACGGAGGCACCGGGCTTTGGGGTGGTAGCTTTTTACCTTTTCAAATGTTGCAATTTTCCGTTTAAACAATTGCGTGGTTAAAAAAAAAACCCCACGTATTAGGATCCTAACTACGCGTGCAATGTGGTATTTGTGTGTATGTGTCACTGTGTGTGCGTGATTTGGGGAGCGGTAGTGTAGTGGTTAGCGCTACGCTGCGCTACGAACCCGGCGACCCGGGTTCGATTCTCGCTCACGGCCAACACCGCTGACGATTGTCTGAACCGGTCCTGGGCCTCCCCTAGGACGACTCGCCCTCAAGTGAGAAACCTGGTGTGGTGCGTCAAAACATCACTGGGGAGACAAAGGCGGCCGGGTGTGGTGCTGGCCACCCCACCCCCCTCGTGTTTGTGCCGGCCTTGATAGGTGCTCGCTAACAGAATTTGCCCCAACAGTCTGTTACAGGCTGTACTGGGTGGTGGGGAGGATCTTGGTTCTTTGATGAGCGTTAATGGATTCTACATCCCGTGCCGAAAAGCGTCAACAATGTCTTTGCCATCCTCGCCTCGTCCCGCAAAGCCAAGCAGGCGCTGGGGTCACCACAGGCGCTGGGGTCACCACAGGCGCTGGGGTCACCACAGGCGCTGGGGTCATCACAGGCGCTGGGGTCACCACAGGCGCTGGGGTCACCACAGGCGCTGGGATCATCACAGGCGCTGGGGTCATCACAGGCGCTGGGGTCATCACAGGCGCTGGGGTCACCACAGGCGCTGGGGTCACCACAGGTGCTGGGGTCATCACAGGCGCTGGGGTCATCACAGGCGCTGGGGTCACCACAGGCGCTGGGGTCACCACAGGCGCTGGGGTCACCACAGGCGCTGGGGTCACCACAGGCGCTGGGGTCACCACAGGCGCTGGGGTCACCACAGGCGCTGGGGTCACCACAGGCGCTGGGGTCACCACAGGCGCTGGGGTCACCACAGGCGCTGGGGTCACCACAGGCGCTGGGATCACCACAGGCGCTGGGGTCACCACAGGCGCTGGGGTCATCACAGGCGCTGGGGTCACCATAGGCGCTGGGGTCACCACAGGCGCTGGGGTCATCACAGGCGCTGGGGTCACCACAGGCGCTGGGGTCACCACAGGCGCTGGGGTCACCACAGGCGCTGGGGTCACCACAGGCGCTGGGGTCACCACATGCGCTGGGCTCACCACAGGCGCTGGGGTCACCACAGGCGCTGGGGTCACCGCAGGCGCTGGGGTCACCGCAGGCGCTGGGGTCACCGCAGGCGCTGGGGTCACCGCAGGCGCTGGGGTCACCGCAGGCGCTGGGGTCACCACAGGCGCTGGGGTCACCACAGGCGCTGGGGTCACCACAGGATTGCTGTGCCTGCTTGTGCCTTGTAACTCGATGCCGCCCAACTGATGCTCTTGCTTCATCAACCCACCCGCACTGACAGGCATTGGTATGGGTTTAAGAAAAAAAACATAATCTCTCACGGCGTCAGGAGGTCCTCTCGTCCAGCAGTGAATTGTCAAAAGGAATGCGGCATGTGCGTGCTGGTGTACTGCGGGTTCTGCTCAAGCACGATGGTGATGTGTGCGAGTCGTGTTACTGCTTGGCCATTATTTAACCATGGGGAGTGTGCACTTTTGAGATTGTCTCCTCCTTTAATCAGGCGAGTGCCCAGCGACGTTCAATTGTCTCTTGAATCTAATATTAAAGTCCTCGATTTAAACTCGTCAGAGCACATTGAGATCCAGCATGTGGTGTCATTAACGCCCGCGACTCAACCGGCTGAGAACACATTGCAATTTTAGTTTTTTTAAATATTCGTGTTATTTGATTGACTCGGTGGGATCACGTTGAGTTTGTGTCTTCTCTTGTGATTCATCATTCGATTTTCTTTTATTATAGCCAGGTGAGTGGCATAACACATGGCTGTCGTCGAACATTGTGTTGGTGTTATTAATGTAACCAGGTAAGATTATATTAAAATGCATTATCTTTCAGAGTTGACATCTTTATATTACCGTGTAAGAGTTGTTTGATGTCACGGTCTATTTAACTGAGAGTACACGAGCAGGTCCTCATCATCATCGGCCATGGTCAATCAACAGCTGGATGAACGCCTCCCCACCACGATCCTCGGAGTAAATATCCAACCAAGCGCCTGCACGCAAACTGATTTGGTCGCCTCATCTCCTCGGTGATCTTGCTCTCGGAAATCGTTCCATCCTTGGCTGTCACCGCAATTGCTTCCGAATAAATTTTCCTTCTTTATTTAACCAGGTGGGCAGATAATTTAAATTAATTAAGCTCTTACGTTGATTGACAACCTTTATTTAATCACGTGAGAAGAGCGATTTGAGATTGATTTCTGAAATCAATGGCATCCCCAATTTAATCAGAGGTATGAACCCACGAAGACTCACTCACGTTTTGTGATTGATAGCCTTTTAAACAGGTGAGAGGCATATTGAGATTTAGCTCAATAATTTGTGGAAATAATTGGTGTATTTTAACCAGGTAAGAGCCCAACGAGCTGTGATGTGCTCTGATTGATATCACTGGGTGAAGACTTAATTGAGATATAAACTTAAGTCATTGAATTTATCTCATCTCTTAGATGATTGATGACCATTATTTAACTCGATGATAAGCCATTGTTATTAGTTATGTTATGGCATCCGTGTCCTTTATTTAACTCGTAGATATCATTGAGTTGAATTATCTCCAGGATGAATAATGGCACATTGAGATTCATTATCTCAAAAATTATTTACTTTACTTGACCACGAGACCCCGTATTTTTGCGATTGACGTCTATTTTGTAAACAGGTGAAAGGCCATTGAGGTTAATTGTCTCTGCTGATTGAAGTCATTGATTTAGCCAGGTGAGACATTATTGAGAAGCATTACCGCTCGTGATTCATGTCCTGCATTCAGCAATGTGAGAGCGCATTCTCTGTCTGTTGTGATATTATTACTACAGCGTAATCACTTTTTGGAAACTGCGGGCTTGGGCAGGACACGTCGTTGGAAGGGATGATGCGCCAGCAGGCGAGAACAACGATGGAGTGGCAGCGAAGGGAGGCAACGTGCCCTAGGGGTGTTGTGGCGATGGAGCGATGAAATCAGCTGTTGTGTGCTGTTGCATGGTGGGATGTCACATCACAGGGCCCCATGGCTCTCGCCTCGGGAAGCCTTCATCAAGCAGTGGATTCATCATGGCTGGTGGCCAGGAGATGTTAACTACCTCGCCTGGTATACAGGAGGTCGTGGGTTCGATCCCGACCCTGACGCCTGCTGCTGCTGTATATTTGGAGTTTGCGTGTCTCTCTCCCCGTGGTCGCGCTGATTTTTTTTCCGTGTCTTGTTTTTTCCTCCGCATTTAGAATCCACATCACGCGTTTATCGTGTTTGATGTAAATTTCCACGCAATAAGCCATTTTTGTTGAGCTATCATTTGTAGCCAGATTAATTCTCAAAAGAGCTATAAATCTCAGTGTTTTACCTGGTAAATATATTTTTTTTGTTAAATGTGAGAGCCTATTGAGAGTCGGTAGCTTTAAAAGAGTGATGGTTTTTTAAGCAGGTAATAATCCATCATCTCTTAAATAATTATAATCGGCATCCTTAATTTAACCATGCATAAGCCAATTGAGATCCATTGTTCCTTTTGCAAGCAAGGTCTGTGAAAACCCTTTGATAAAGGTATACATTGAATTATCTCTGGTAGGTTGCAACGACTATTGTGCCAATGATGATGTCACACGCTCTTTAACAGCCTCATCACATCAGACTCAACAGCTGTGAACTGCGCAAATTGCCAAAATGGTTCGCTGTGTAATACTGTGCCCTCTTAATATTTTGCACGCAATGCGTTGAAGTGCAAATCCTTGTTGGGCATCGTCTTAGTCCATCATCATTGCTTTGCATTAGATAAAATGAGTCCTGTCACCAGCGAGGTCGCCATAAATGCACCCAATCTCATAAGATCTCAGACGGCAAACGGGATTGAACCTGCTTAAGTGTGTACGTATGTCAAACTTCGTTCGCGCACCGTACATAGCCAACCGTGCTCATCGTAAGTACGGGTTGAATGTCCACCAGAGCTTGCCAAGTGTTGTAGGCTGCGAGCTTGATTGAAAGTGGTGAGAGTCTTGAGTGTTTTCCCCTCATATGCATGGGTGTTCCTCGGCCTCGTCAAGTCTGGAAATTTATTGGGTGAATGACCGCCAGTGAAACATACCAGGTGTCGTAGGTGTGGGCCTGTGAGATAATCGGAGAGGTTGCAGTACAGCAATGAGTGTGGTCCACAGATTTAGTGCACTCGCTACTGTGAGTCTGTGGATTAAATTTATAAGTGTGGAGCTTTGAGCATCACCCCCTCCTCGTATGTGTGGTCAGTTTCCTACCACATGAAGCCAAACGCTCATTCATGACGTTTGTCAAACGTCACAATGCTGGACTCTCTTGAAAACGAGTTTTGCGACTTCATTGGAATATGTGATCATCCTAATACTTTTCATTATTACTATTGTGAGTCTTATATAATACTTGCCATCCGATGGAAAGGCCAGCCACGTCAGGGGAATATGAAATTTCCACTGCCAGCGCAGCGTTGTCAACATTGGCGCTCGCGAGACTACATTTGATGACAATACTTGGAAGTGTTTGGATAAACTTGACCCACCACGGTTAATGATTACAATTTCCACCGCTGGCTCGGGATCAGCAGTGGAAAGTCAATGACACCCTGAGGTCATTCGTGGGGCATGGCGACACTGAAAAGCCTTGTTTTTTTTGCACGTATTCATAATGCTTACGATCACATCAACTGGAATACGCCCGGCCTCATCATCGCAACAGCTAAGCAGGTTTGAGCCTCGATAGGACTTGGAATGAGCGACCACCGTACCAAAAAAAACGGATGCTATTGGCTGCTGCAGGTCTCTGTTAGCAGGAGATAGTGCAGAAGACAATAATTATACAGGTAGTCCCCGAGTTACGATGGTCCCCGACTTACGATGGTCCAACTTACGATATTTCGATTTTACGATGACGATAGCGATAAGACAAAATTGTTAAATATTTTCTAATTTCGCGCGGCAGGCAAACGCAGCAGCGTACGAGGTACGATAATGTACGTTGTTTTTTTTTTATTGCAGATAGGATTGTTTCCTGAAAAAACTTTCTATTAAATTGCAGTTCATATAGGTAGGCTAAGAATTTATCTTGTTTTTTTAATTTTCATTTTACTGTGCAATACAGTATTGTAATTAATAAATACATACAGTATATAGTTTATACAGTACGGTATTGTAAATTTGCTCTGTTTTGCTCAATTATCACCATTCTTTAAGACTACTGGGTAGGCTAGGCCATCTTCGACTTACGATATTTTTGACTTGAGGATGGGGTCGTCGTACCGCATCTCCATCGTGAGTAGAGGACTACCTGTATTGTTTTCTCTTGTCCCACACTTGTGTCCCCCCACCTTCACCAAACCCAACATCGCCCGGCGTGCCGAAGTATGACAATAAACCCACATGACCCACTCGGCATGGGCAAGTCCTCCTCTTCCAGCAGTGGGTTGACAGACTGACTGTACATATAGTGGTGTACATTCGTACGTCACCACGTGTCTGTATTACGCAATTGCTTTCAAATGATTTTGGTCTGTAGCAAGTTGTGCAAGTGCGTTTGTCTGCTCATCTCATGCACTTACAGGGGGCTTCATGGTTCCTGCAATTATTCGCGCAAACAGCATTCTGTGCCAAGCAAGCATGGGCTTTAGTGTGAAAAATGTGTCAGCGTGTAGCCCTAATCAAATTAAGCATTATATGAAGAGAGAATACTTTGGCCCTCCTAGCTATTGAAAGTGTGCTGGGCATTTGTTGTGGTCAGGTATGGTCAAATAATCGCCCTCTACCTGCATGGGGTTGTGAGGCCCTCGTCCATCAGTGACAAAAGGGTTAAACCTGAAGGTCGTGAGTTCAAATCCCAGTTAAGGATCGACTCAGCCCATCATCCATTCCTCCTGGATGTGTAAAATTAAAACCACTTTGTGGGATTTCAGCAATCGTTCTCTTATGGAGAGGCTGGTCCCTGACATGGTAATGTGTAATTTCTACTTCTGGCTCCTCTGAGCAGGGAAATGCTGACGTTGGTTGTGGGATGATGATGATGATGATAATGGTGACATTAATCAATGTGATGATGAAAATGGTTGTAAAGATTGCAGCTGAGTTGATCTTGTTGATTGTGATGGTAATAGCATTACTAGTGGTGGTAATAATTATAATAATGCTTGTCATGTTCATGATTAAATATTTTACATTTACATAACAATATACATGAATATGATGATGATAATTGTTAATAATTTTATGATGCTGATGATGAAGGCGATGGTAATGATGCAATGATGATAACAATGGTAGGGGTTTAAAACGATTGTATAACGTACATTGACATGATATTGACTGACGTGAAATGATGATGTTGATGATAGTAATCGTGATAATAATTTGATGATGATGTCACACTTGTTGTTACAGAGCAATGCTCAAATAAACGTGCTGGTACAATCTCTCAACCAGTCCCGGCAGTTTGAGGTGAGACCACTCTTCATTGCGTTTCATTAACACTGGCACAGTTAGTGTGTCACACTCTTCATCCACCTCCATCCCAATTAGCCAACCACCACCCACAGGCACACGACAAAGCAGAACAAAAATACCAAGGTGCCTCTGCTCTGCCTTCTAGACTTTTGGCAGCAAGTGGTGTTAGTGGGCGTCTATTAAGTCTGGTTGAGCACGTTGGTTGTGGTGTGGCCAGCAACACAACAACAATAACCACCGTTCGCCACTAAATGGCGGTGATGTCTCCACAGCGCTTGTGCCAGTGTGTGTACACTGTAAGGCCACGTGAAGGGTCAGAACGGCCGCCGGCAGGAGGTCACGGGACAGACCCAAGTGTCATATGTTGACTTACTGAGATGATTGGCCGATGCACCACCTGTGCCCCCTACTGTGCCAACTTGTTGTGCTTTAGCCACCCGGCGCTCTGCTCGTTGTTGAGCGTCGCTCCTCCGCCCTCCATTGTTGTTGGAGTGCGACTGCCTCCAACTGCCCAGTAGCGTTATTCACGAGCCTCCTCCACGGAGGCCGATCTTGACACCACTGGTACCAGTCATCGACAAGTCCACTCGGCTCCACATCCTCCTGTACCACACCACTCCATCTCTTCTCTAGCCCGTGCTGCGCCCGTTTTGCTCGCTCTAGCCGGCTGAAGAACACACACGCACACATGACTACCTTTGTCTGCCCAGGTGCCCCGATGTCCATTACGAACACCACGGTGACCGTTGTTACGAGCATGCTTTCGACCCGTAGCACACCACGGGAAAGGGGGCAGAGTCGATGTTCATGAATGGAAGAATACAAAGGAATGGGAACGGGAGGAGAGTTGCGAAAGAAAGGGAGGTGCGAGGGAGGAAAATAATGGAGAAGGGAAATAATGGAGAAGGAACGGAATGACGAGACCACCGTGTCAGGAGAGATGAGGATAGGCGAGGAAGCGGCTGCATCAGGGCCTCGGCATTGCTGCATGAAGCCGCCTCTGTCCTCACAGGGTGGCTGGAAGAGAAGAGGGACTCCGAGTGGGGCTGGCAACACATAAGTTGCGTGATCTACAGGAGGCTTGAGCTGCTCGAGATGGAGATATTTGTTTTAACGATTGCTCCCGATGACTGTGTCACAGACACAGAACCAGCGACCACTGATTCCTTGGTTCAAGCTGCCGAGTGTCTCTTTCAACCCTTTGCCGTTCCGACGACGTACGTGCACTTCATCAGTTTTCCTTTTAGTTTCGTTTCGACGACGTACTTGTACATCATACAAATAAAACCGGAAGAAAAATATAATAATTTGAATCGGTGCCGAGGCTCCCACAAGGCCATGCGGGAGGGCGTGTGGCACTGTTTGGCACCGGCTATCGTAGATTGGCGGCGGATGTGTCGCTTCGTTTCTCTGTGGTGAGTCACATCTTAAAAAACAATGGCACTACTACGCTTCTTGCACAGGTCTTAGAACAGGAAAGGAGTTAAGCGATTTGTAATGGCCAGGTCAGAGCCTCTAAGCCACTGGTGGACATTGCTGATTCTCATGACAGGGTTCATTTTATAAAAAAAAATGTAAATGTGGAATGACCACTGCCAGTGTATGACTACTGGTCTATTGCTGGAGTCAGAAGGTTGTAGATTCAAATCCAAGTCGATGATCACGTTGATCTATCATTCATACATAATAATGTATGTAAATAATTTTTAGCCCTTTGTCAATACATTGCTGGGTGAAGGCCTTCCCATGCTGTGGGAATGAAACTAAGGCTGCTACGTTTGGGGGGTGTTAACCACTGCAGCACCACTCCCTCAATCATTCTTTCGAGGTAGATAAATATAGTACCACAATACACAGTGGGGATTGTCTTGACAAATTTATATATTAAACAAATTTCAAGACGGCTTTCATCCCTACTCATTTTTATTCGTTGCTCCGTAGTGAAAATTCAATATTCCTATGGCAGAGGGCACTATATCAACAAAAACCCTTGCTGACTTCCTGAAAAAGGGTGCCTCCTCTAATCAAACCTAAAAGGCCGATGACGACGATGATTTTGAACAGCACGATGAAGGTGACCGGGGTAACTTCAGTCCCCAACCAGGATTTGTACTCTCTGCCGATTGTGAGTCAAGCTGTCTCAACTCAATCACTGTCTGGGCAGAATTTTTTTTAATCACATTTGAAAAATAAAAAAATGGATTTTCACATTTTTTTTGTTCCTGCAAGTCACTTAATCCATCCAGCATTGGTACTTTGCAGCGTCCGAGCGAACGCACTTACGTGGGGCTGTCAACGCGTTTTGAAACGTTAATACCGAATTTAAAAAAATGTATTTGCAAATTCATTTTTCACCCCCCCCCCCCCCCCGCCACTTGGGGCGAGAGACAACACCTGGGGCTGTGAGGCACGTACAAAGACAAAAATCCCCCATATGGCCTTAACAGAATGTTGGGGCAAGTGCTATTAGTGAGTAGCACCTACGAAGACCGGCAAGGCACACGAGGGGATGGGTGGCCAGCACCGCACCCGGCCACCTTTGTCTACTTCGTGGTGACGTTTACTCGTTCAAGGCTGAGTCGACCTAGGAGAGGCCCAGGACTGGTTCAGATAATTGTCACTTGTGTTGGCCATGAGCGGGAATTGAACTCGGGCCTCCTGGTTCGTAGCGCGGCGCGCTAACCGCTACACTACCGCTCCCCACAGAGGCACGCGCACACACACACACACGTGTATATACAGTGAGGGAAAAAAGTATTTGATCACCTGCTGATTTTGTACGTTTGTCCACTGACAAAGAAATGATCAGTCTATAATTTTAATGGTAGGTTTATTTGAACAGTGAGAGACAGAAAAACAACAAAAAAAATCCAGAAAAACGCATGTCAAAAATGTTATAAATTGATTTGCATTTTATTGAGGGAAATAAGTATTTGACCCATCTGCAAAACATGACTTAGTACTTGGTGGCAAAACCCTTGTTGGCAATCACAGAGGTCAGACGTTTATTGTAGTTGGCCACCAGGTTTGCACACATCTCAGGAGGGATTTTGTCCCACTCCTCTTTGCAGATCTTCTCCAAGTCATTAAGGTTTCGAGGCTGACGTTTGGCAACTTGAACCTTCAGCTCCCTCCACAGATTTTCTATGGGATCAGGGTCTGGAGACTGGCTAGGCCACTCCAGGACCTTAATGTGCTTCTTCTTGGCGATTCGCTGGAGGAAGGTGATATCACGGGAGTACTCCTCAGATCCTTTCAATTGTCGTCTTATCCACACTTTTCATGTGGCCCATAGTAAAATACAAATTTTAGAACACGAATTTTACCAGGTTCGGCATGGACTAGCCCCCACCATAGGAACCTGGACTTTTCACAGCTGGAACAGGGCTGCTGAACGTAAGATGGCTCCATTCGAGCAGGGAGTCGTGATGAGACGCCGGTTTTCCCTCGTTGCAGGCTCGGTGCAGGCTCGGTGGACGCACGCGTGATTTAATCGGGGACACGAGTACAGTAGTTCCCTCGGTTAACATGAAAACTACCGTTCACCGAAATAGCTGTTCATCGAATATAGGAATTCGGTGTAAAACGCATGAATGCGTTCCAAGACCGTTTGACACGTAGGCACTTGCGACAGGTTATTCATGATAACGTTTTTTTGGATTAGATCGTGTGAGTATAAATGTGTCGTTAACCCACCACTACCCGACACAACCAATTTAGTCAGGGTTGTCACATAATCGAAATGTGCCAATCGGTTACTAATTCAGCACACCGGTGTGTTGGAGAATAAATCCACAACATTTACAATTTTAGTACCGTGACATTTCGCTGGTAATTGCATCTAACGTCACAGTACTCGAATTGTAAATGTTGTGGATTTACTGTCCAACACACCGGTGGGCTGAAGTAGTCACTAATTGGCAAGTTTTGTTTACGTGACTAACCTTGATGTAAGCGGCTGTGTCGGGTGGTGACAGGTTAACGACACGTTGATATTTACACGATCTAACCCAGATAAAAAGCGTTCCAAAACGATCGTGAGTTGACCTCTTTGACCCAAAAAAATAGTTTCTAACATTTAAACACTCATTAATAATAAAGGAACATTACAATAACATATTGACGGATTAATAGAAACATCGTTAAATAATGAATAAATAGAGCATAACAATTACTGTCTTGGGCTAAGAAGTTAGCTGGCTTAATGGGGTTGCAGGATAAATTGAGGTAGGAGAAAATTTATTTTTGTAAGGAGAGTCTCCTTCCATTCGAACCTCTGGAGGTCCAGAAGTGCTGGCTCCTGATGTTGATGGCTCCAATCTTGGCCTCTTTCTCAAGAAACCGTCAAGATTTGTTTGCTGTGCTGCCTTCGCTCCTCTCCATTCACAACTTCTTGAAGGAGGGCATAAATTGGCGTCGCCGATTGGCTGAGAGAATGGCTCGGCCCCACTTACGAGCGCTCGCATTGTCCGAAATTGGCGACCCGCGTGCATAACGTAAACATGCCACTAGACAAAATGTTAACGTCAGTCGAAACCATGGGGGTTCCTATGGGAGGCGAAACGTTGATTGACAAACCGTTAACCGATGCCACTGGTTAACCGAGGGACTACTGTACATTGAAGGACTTGTTCCAGGGATTGAATAACGGCTGGGGGAGAAGGAAGAGGGGAGGCTACAGGAGCGTCACGAGAATTTCAGTCTGGCTTCTAAAATTGCCTCTGAAAGTGCAGTTAAATTGCTCGCTCCTTCCTGGGAGTCTAAATTGTTAAAACTCAGAGGCTCGAGCGAGCGTGGGCTCACGTGCGCTGAGCCGGATGTGGACATTTTTACATTCTGCCAGCGGTCTTCAGCATTGCGACAAACACCAGCGTACCCTTTGCAACATAACGATCACCAACGTCATCATCACTATCATCAACTCTGCACGAGAACATGTTAATCACCGCACTGGCCATAACGACAACGTGTTATCACCACTGCTATCATCTTTACCACTGAAAGCAGGCTGGCCCTTTGTGCCCAAGGTAATGTCTTTATTCCACGGCACTGGTTCACACGCTCGTTCTCTCCCGCAACGCCCCGAACTCTGCCTCTCGCTCCCTCTTTTTAACCTCCTCCTGGCTCCGCACTTCCTCGCCCTCCATCTCCACCAATCGTCCCTCTCTTACCCTCACCTGGCCTAACCTTCCCACCTGGCGCTCACCCAGCCCTCCAGCTCTTTTCCCTTTTGAACGTTCCGGCCAATCCTTTTGCTGCCCGTGCCCTAACCGATCGGAGCGTGGAGTGTTTGCTCCTCCCTTCTTGATTACTCTGGTCCCAGGGATCGCGTGGGACAATCACCACACCACAACAATGCGGCAAAAAGCCATTGTCGTGCTCCAATGTTACACTCCCAAGCCTCTGCTCCCTATCTTCACCAATCCATGCCAGCCTGGCGCACCGTGGGAAAATAACCCCCTGAGGCCCTCATCCAGAATTAGGGCTGTGTGCGCCACTCTCCAAAATGTTATTCGGGTTGGACCACACTACGTGTTGAATTGCGCGATATCCGACGTTTTGCCCCACGTGCTGGGAGCTTGCAGATTCGTGTGTATGTGTGTACATCCCCGTGCAGCATCTGAGAACGGTACTTCTGGCTCCAGAGCGCACGCAAGCATACTGAGTTCAGTGTCTTCTCGCGACAAATAACAGCGGTAAATATTTGAGCCGGTCCCGAGCCTCGCCTCGGTCGACCCAACCTTAAAAACGAGTACCCGGGGCGGGGTGTATAAACATCGGCGCACGGGGGAGACAAAGGCAGCAAAGGTGTGGTGTTACCACCCGTCCACGAGTGTGTCCCGTCGGCCTTCATGGGCGCTTGCTCGCAGCGCTTGGCCCAACAATCTGTTAACGACGGACCTTCACCGGGGGGGATCTTTGCGTGTTTGTGTGTGCGCGCGCGCAGGTTCGTTTGGACGTGACGGTGAGCGAGGGTAAAGTCTCTGTGAACACGCATCCCGTGGGCAGCAACGTGGTGACTCGTGTGGATTGCCAGGCTGACGTGGGTATGCACGCGCACGTGCGCGCATCCACTCTGTGTGTGCTGGGGCACCGCGCTGAAGGTCGCAACGTCTCTCTTGCTGCTTATTTCCCTCGCACTTGCCCCACTTGAATTCCCTCCCCATCATCATCATCGTCGTCTCTTCTCCAAAGCTTCACGCTTTGGGTCTTTGGGGCTCTGCTCAGCAAATTGGTTTCACAAAACACATGCAGGCAAAGGTCCCCCATGTAGCCTTCAACAGACGGCTGGGGCAAGTGTATGTGCGTCTGCAAGTGGTGCTGTATGTGTGTGTGTTATATCCTCTATATATGTATGTCTCTGCTAGAGGATCTGTATGTTATAGTGTATTACATTATCCGTATGTGGGTGTCTTTGTGCAAGAGGATCTTTGTGTTCTAGTTTATTACATCGTTTGTGTGTGTGTGTCTGTGATAGAGGATCTGCATGTTATAGTGTCAGCTTTGTGTGTGTCTGCTATAAATGTCCAAATGATGGGCCACTTTGTTGAGCTATCATTTGTGGCCAGGTCGCTTTTGAAAAACAAGTTAAAACCTCAGTGGGCTTTGTATAGTAGGATGGGGATAGTTTGGTTTTATGTGTATGCGTTTGTTTTATTTACCTTTCTTGTACTTTGCACTCCTATCGTGTTTTTGTACTGTTTGTTGTAACGTTCTTACCCGTGCCCCGACTGGACATCTGTGAAAAATTACTTTATAGCTCATCGGGTTCCTCCAGTATAAATACATCTTCTGATTCTGATTTATGTTGTAGTTTGTGATATCGTTCGTCTGCGTGTGTGCCTGTGTACTAGCGGAGCTGGCCACTGATGGAGTGTCGGTGCTGCAGCAGTGGTCATCCCCCGTGAGTCTCCGTGTGCTCGTGCTCGAGTCTCCCATCTCGGGGCAGCCAGGCCGGCCGGGCATCGTGGCCCAGCTGCAGGTGACTGACATCGACTCAACGCAGGTGAGACCGTGTGTGCGTGTTTGTGTGCGTGTGCGGTAGAATAGCGGCTAGCGCGCGCTGCGCTACGAACCCAGCGACCCGGGTTGGATTACCGCTCACGGCCACCAACATCACTGACGAATATCTAAACCCGGTCCTGGCCCTCCCCTAGGTCGACTTAGCTTAAAATGAGTACCTGGTACGGTGTGTAAACATTGCCACTGGGGAGACAAAGGCGACCGGGCGTGGTGCTGGCCACCCGCTCCCTCGTGTGCCTTGGCGACCTTCATAGGTGCTGCTCGCTCATAGCACTTGCCTAACAGTTTGTTAAGGCTACACGGGGGATCTTTGTCTTTGTATGCTCGCTCACTTTCACACTCGCACACATTCACTCGCTGACACCCTGACCCTGTTGCTCGCCTGATTGCGTCGGCCGGGACGCTGTGAGGACACCGCATCTCCTGCACGCGTCTCGACTCGCTCATTGTGTGAGGCGTCACTCGGTACGCAGAGTGAGGACACAGCACCACTTTGTGTCCAAGAATGACCTCCAGAACGTAACGTTACAGAACTACTTTTGAGTTTCTTACATTGACCACTTAATCCACACGGGGTTGCCGTTCTATTGATTTACAACTAAGGTTCAGAGTGTGAATTTCACGAGCCTTGTGTCTATCTGTCTTATTTGTCGGTCTAAAATAGGGGGGCACTTTCCCTGGTGAAAAACAACCAAGTATTTTTTCAAAGGGTTGCCCAAAAACTTGGAATACAGAAAACAGCGCTAAAAGGGCACAGACACCTACGGCACACTGCCTAACACACCAAGGAAAGGTGTGTGTGTGAGTATGTGGTGTGTGTGCATGCGTGGTGTATTGACAAACCATGCCACCTGGGTCTGTCCCCGTGACCTCCTGTTAGCGAGCCTTCGACAATTCACGTGGCCTCAAAGTGCCCCTGGCCTGGCACAAGTGCAGTGGTGACGTCACCGCCACTGTCGCGTGTGCAGTGTTTAACGGACTGTGCTACGAACCTGGCGATCCGAGTTCGATTCCCACTCGCGGCCATCACCAGTGACGAATATCTGAACCGGTCCTGGGCCTCACCTAGGTCGACTGAGCCTCAAATGAGTACCTGGTACGATGTGTAATCATCGCTACTAGGGGACAAGCAGCCAGGCGCGGTGTTGGCTACCCCCCACTCCCGCGTGTGCCGTGGTGGCCTTCAGTGGAGTGACATCACGACGCGTGATGCTGCCTCGTGACACTGCACGACACGGGCAGCGTGACATAATCGCGACGTCACGCAACACGCGTGGTGAGAGTTTAACACGAAGTAGGCTTTCCTAACCAATATCTATAATAAAGGCTTCTCTTTGGGTTAGATCGCATAAATATGAATGTGTCGTTGAACCCGCCACCAACCGGACGGCCAATTAGTAAGGTCTGTCACGTAAACTTAACGTGCCAGTTCGTTAACTAGTTCAGCACTAAGCGGCGTGTTGGAGAGTAAACCCACAACATTTACTATTCGAGTACTGTGACATTTCGCTGGTGATTACAACAACAGCAACAACCAGCTTCATCAGGCGATAGGCAGAATTGTGAAGAATTCCTCCTGTGTTCGGTCACACCACCGCACGTGATGATGTGACGTAAGCCTGGAAACACCTCACGTCACTGTAGATAGAGACTCCCCTGGACAAAGACCGTTTGGGGAAAGTGTTACAGAATCCATGCATAAGCGTGATTTTCCTTCCCTGATACAGAAGACTCGATAATTATCCACGTGCGGTTTACCCTTTTTGAAGATTAACCGCGCACCTGAGATTTTTACATAAATTAACAACTCGTGGATTTTCCCTTAGGCCTAAATTAATAGTCATAGACCAGTGATATATTGTTATTCTTGGAAATGTTTATTACAAGCCACCTGCTTAAACCGAACAAATATGTGCTCCGGTCCATGCGAAATCCACATGATCGCCCCTACAGTACAGTAGTTGCCATATCTTTACAATCGTCGGCGGAGTTTGATTGGTGTGGCTCTGCTGTCCACATAGTGGGCCGAGTCTTCTGCGCGGGAGAAGCAAAGTTGTTATCATAGAGCACCCACATCGATCGGTCGATCGTGAGTATTTGTTCTAAATAGAAAGGTTAACAATCGAAATCGTCAGTTGTGCTAAAAAAAACACAAATTTACACCCTATGTTTGGCATAGAGACCCACGTAAAATGGTAATATTTTTGGATTTTCTGTGATTTTTAGTTATCCGCGGGAGTCCTCCCCATCAACTGTACTTGGTGTTTATATTTTTTCTGCATGCGCGAGGAAACTGAAGTGCCCGGAGAAAACCGCCACACGTCATGTTATATTCCATCTCGCCATCATCCGGCTGGCTGCGTTTATTTTTTATTTTTACGCTTTTAGATATTTTATCCACCAGCATCGGCATGCATACAGATTTTCACGTCTCCTCTCGAGAGATGTCGCCTTAATTTATTAACGCGCCCGAGTTGGCGAACGGCAAGGGGAATGAGTCGAGCGCTCCCCCACGAATTACATTTCTTCCCCCATGAGCCGTATGAAGGCTGGGAATTTAATACATTTGATCTTTTCCCTCTTTCCATTCTCGCGTGAAATAAATAAATGCACACCGTCCGCTTCCCCCCCCACCGCGAAGCTGCCGTGATGCAATAGCGAGCAGCGTACTGAACTTGCGATCCGTTGTACACCGATTCGATTCGATCTCCCGATTCGATCTCCCGCCGAGGCAGTTTAAACAACGGGGCGAGTTTCTTAAATCTCTCACCGCCACTGTTCGCCCAGCTGTGCGCAGTCGCCTCGCTTTTTACGCGGGTTTACGTGACGCGATTTGTTTAAATGGCGCGTTAGGTTAATTTACGCTTGTTTTTTTTTTTGTTATGCGCCCACTATCATCGAAGCGACGGGCTCCAGCACCGTGGTGCTGCGGTGTCACAGAATGCGCTTCGAGCTCATCGTTAGTCGGGGCAGCAAAGTTGAGTGGCGACGCCGCCTAAGGTGCAGCAGCAGTACGACAACCACCACAAGCGCGGACAGCAGCACCAGTCAGCATCTCCTTCTCGCGCGCCATTCGCAAGATCTTGTCCGCATGGTCTTTGTCTTGTGCACGCATCTTGCTTGACGTGTTTAAAAAGCTGTTAGTTTTACTTATTTTTTTTTTAAATAGGTTGTTACTTTTTTTAATACATGTATGGTAGTGTATTGTAAATATAATGTTACCGTAATCGGTGAAATGCGTAGACGTACGAGTGAGGTACTATAGCTCTCCCTAACCCCAACCATTTCCTTGATTTATTATGGGGAAAATTACGTTTTATTTCGCGCGTTTTTGAGTTGCGCGCCGTTTTTCAAGAACACAACCTCCCGCGTAAAACGAGAGGTGGTCGTAGAACTGGGTACACCGCGGAGAGTTGATCGGCAGCTCACGGGTGGTGGGGTAAAGTGTGGGTGCATCTGGCCAGCATTGGAGGAGTAGGGATTTGTATTCGTTGGGTCTTTCGGTAGTAGAGATTTTATTATGAGAAGCTATCTGGAACTTACGTGGAGGGTCCTTCAGCCAGCGGTGACCGCAGCCAGCGACTGCAGGGATCCACCATCGCCTACTCTCCTCCCGTTTTATATTCGCACCTCTGGGTGTGTGGCAACGGCTGCTGTCGAGATTGTGACTCGATTGCGTTCACGTGCAGCAGGCGGTTTATGCGGTGAATAGCCCAACCAACAATATATATCCGTTGTAATTTATGTGAATGCCTTAATCCCCCCCCCTCTCTCTGGTCTTTGTTTGGCACGTTTTGTTTACGTGACAAATCTTACTCATTGTTGTCGTCGTAGTTGTCATAGTTGTCGTCGTTGTCATAGTTGTCGTCTTAGTTGTAGTTGTGGTCATTGTTATAGTTGTCATTGTTGTAGTTGTCATTGTTGTAGTTGTCATAGTTGTCGTCTTTGTTGTAGTCGTCATTGTTGTAGTTGTCATAATTGTCGTCTTTGTTGTTGTCGTCGTAGTTGTCATCATTGTTATAGTTGTCGTAGTTGTTATTGTTGTCTTAGTTGTCATTGTTGTAGTTGTCATTGTTGTAGTTGTCATTGTTGTCGTAGTTGTTGTCTTAGTTGTTGTCATAGTTGTCGTCTTAGTTGTAGTTGTCATTGTTGTAGTTGTCGCATTGTTGTCGTCTTAGTTGTCGTCTTAGTTGTTGTAGTTGTAATTGTCGTTGTAGTTGTTGTCATAGTTGTCGTCTTAGTTGTTGTCATTGTTGTAGTTGTCATCTCAGTAGTTGTTGTCTTAGTTGTAGTTGTCATCATTGTTGTCATAGTTGTCGTCTTAGTTGTTGTAGATGTAATTGTCGTCATTGTTGTAGTTGTCGTAGTTGTCTTAGTTGTAGTTGTCGTAGTTGTTATAGTTGTCGTCTTAGTTGTAGTTGTCATTGTTGTAGTTGTCGTCATTGTTGTCATAGTTGTCGTCTTAGTTGTTGTTGTCGTCGTAGTTGTCATCATTGTTATAGTTGTCGTAGTTGTCATTGTTGTCGTAGTTGTTGTCTTAGTTGTAGTTGGCGTAGTTGTCATAGTTGTTGTCTTAGTTGTAGTTGTCATTGTTGTAGTTGTCATAGTTGTCATCTTAGTTGTTTTCGTCGTTGTCATTGTCATGCTTGTCGTAGTTGTCGTCATAGTTGTAGTCATTGTTGTAGTTGTCGTCTTAGTTGTTGTCGTCGTTGTCGTCTTTGTTGTTGCTGTCTTCGTCGTCGTTGTCATCGTTGTTTTTGTCATCATTGTTGTCGTTGTCGTCGCCATGCTTGTAGTTGTAGTTGTCGTAGTTGTCATTGTTGTCATCGCTGTTGTTGGTGCGGGACCCCGGTGAGTTGGTTCCATGCACTGAGCTCTCTCTTGCACGTTACCTGCCCCAGGCGCGCTCTTGTAGGCACACACACACACGGGCACGCACGCGCACACACACGCGCACACACACACGAGCACACACACACGCACACACGGCCGCCTGAACAGGCACGGAACAATCTTGCGGATACGCTGAAAATGTGCCGCCAGTCTCGACTTACCCTTTTGTGAATGCTTACACGTGCAACGTTTGCAACCGATGCAGCTGGAGAAACATTCCGTCTGAAGCGGCAGCGTGCACCACTTATCTGTGTGTTCGGCTGCGTGTGATTATGCGTGTCGCCCTGGCTGGCTGTCTCGTAAACGTTTGGCATTCTATAAACGTGCACTGCTTGAGTCGTGTATTATTAACGTGTGTGTGTGTACAAGGTGTCACTGCGTTTTTTTGCGACGCATGTCACTTGACACCCTTGTAATCGACGAGATAATCCATCTCAAGGGAGTATTATTATCCAAGTGAAATATTTGATGAAAAAACAAACGCTTGGCCCTTGATCAGCATTTTATTCTAGTTTATTTCTAAAGTGTCTTGAGATGCAATTGCATTTAGATGCTGTGTACATACAAAGACAAATCCCTCGTATAGCCTTAAGAGACTGTTGGGTCAAGTGCTGTTAGCGAGCACCTATGAAGGCCGGCACGGCGCACCAGGGGGTGGGTGGCCAGCACCACGCTCAGCTTCCTTTGTCTCCCGAGTGGCGATGTTTACACACTGCCCTAGGTACTCATTTGAGGATGAGTCGACCTAGGGGAAGCCCAGGCCCGGTTCAAATAATCGTCTCTTGTGTTGGCCGTGAGCGGGAATCGAACTTGGGTCGCCGGGTTTGTAGCGCAGTGCGCTAACTGCTACACGACCGCTCTCCTGCGTGTGCGTGTGTGTGTATACATACACGTATACACTGACATTGCTGCTGTTAGCAAGCTGTGCCTACACCTCAGCAATCAGTTGCGCAACAATTTGCCCTCAATCACTGCTCGACCCGGGCTCTTAAGTGTTCTGATACTTGCATCGTCTTTGTGCTGTTCGCCTTTTGGCGTTGTTCTCTGGTCTGACACTGGTGGTAGTGAGACTAGGTCATAAAGAAGGCTTCTGTCTCTCGTGTGTAGGCCAATCCGTTTCAAAGACAATGCATCAAATGTTGTTATTATCAGAGCGTGTTTGTTTGCATGTTTTTCCACACGTATGTGTGGTTAATGCAGACTTTATGCCTTGCAAAAGGTATCTATTGGGTGTGTGAACATTTTAACACCTGTTTTATTGCCAAAAACGGTAAAACCCATTAAAATTTTTCATCTTTCTCCAAACCGACAAAAAGGTCTCATTAATACAACTTATTCACAGCCTGCCGCTGCTCTGTCACACGTCTGAGCGAGTAATCGCGAAATGAGGAAATTAAACCGCGCATTCAGGGTTGTGACGACCGACCAACCTCCTTCACGAGTGCAACACGACGTGGGTTACGAATGAAATCCGTCGCTACAGATCGCCAAGCAGGCTCGGTACTCAAAAGCGGAGTCCAATTCCGTTGCGCGACTGCGTCCAACCGGATGCAGAGAGAGACGTCCCTACACCTGCAACTCGGGTTGCATGCAACCAAGTTGGTCAGAGGGTGGTAGGCTCGACTCGATGGATGGGATCGTGATGCGAGGGTTTCTAAGTTGAGGTTCCCGCCAACGATGGGTGTCTCTCCCTCCCCCCGCGTCGCCCAGGTGACCCAGGCGTTGGTGCCGATGCTGGAGGTGACGTTTGGAATGTCGCAGAACGAAGTGCGGCGCGCCACGTGGAGCGTGCCCATGGAGGAGAGCATGCTGTACAGCATGCCACGTGACGCGGACACCTACGGCACACTGCCCAACACGCCCGGGAAAGGTGTGTGCGAGTATGTGGCGTGCGTGCATGTTTGGTGTGCGTGCAAACCCACGGCACCTGGGTCTATCCCGTAACCTCCTGTCGGCGAGCCTTCGACACTTCACGTGGCCTCAAAGTATGTGTGTGTATGTATGGAGAACTTCTTTCTCACTGTACGTAGCGAAACGTGCTAATCAGAGGTGCGGGGGAAGGACAACAAACTAAAGTGCACCTGAGTTAAACACGTAGGCTTTCACGACCAGTATTATCCATAAGAGGTTTTTGGGTTAAAAGTGCAGCACCTGGCCTGGCACAAGCGCAATGGTGTCTTGAGGCTGGGTGTCAGAATCAGTGTCTTGAGACCAGGTGATAGGATCAGTGTCTTCCGAGACCAGGTGATAGGAGCAGTGTCTTGAGATTGGGCGATAGAATCAGTGTCTTGAGACCAGTTGTCAGGATTAGTGTCTTCCGAGACCAGGTGTCAGGATCAGTGTCTTGAGACAGAGTTTCAGGATCAGTGTCTTTGAATTCTGCTCCAGACCGCTGGTCTCTCTGTATTTAAACATACAACGTAACATTTTCACATCACCATAAATAGTCAACGGTTTAAACCGGTGACATTTCTAATTTTATGCAGTATCGCTCTTACCAGACCACTGAAAGAAAATGTTGACTGCAGTACGAATCTCACAAGGTTGATGCAAAATCCTGGATTATCTGTAATGGCAGCAGCATACGAAGGCAGGTGATGTGTATTAAGATTTATTAGATGATTTGTGCACTACCATAGCCATTTGCACGTTAGCAAGATTCACGGCTGATTAACATAAACACACAATCTGCTGCATTACATTATTTAAACATCAAGCACCTCACCATGTTTCTATGCTACGGAGGATTTTCAAAAAAGGCATAAACATCTTTTCATTCAATGGAGTGGTAACTCTACGGGTGTTTTAACGAAGATTTAATTTGCCTTTAAGCGGTGTGTTGATGATTTAAATGACATGTCTGAGATCAAACGGTAAGTTTCCTGAGCATTAGGGTGGCATGTTAATAGAAGAGTGTGGGTGCTGCAAATTTATCTCAAACATTTCGAACACAATTAATGTGCATGCATGCACACTGCAGGTTGTACTTTGAGCAAATGCTGAAATATGGACTCCTTGAGCCAAGTCTCAAGACACTGAGCCTCGAACCCGGTCTGAAGACGCTGATCCCGACACCCGGTCTCAAAATGCTGATCCCCTGACACCCGATCTCAAGACACCGACCCTGACACCGGTCTCAAGACACCGAACCTGACATCTGGTCTCAAGACACCGATTCTGACACCCGTCTCAAGACACCGATCCTGAGACCCGGTCTCAAGATACCGATCCTGACACCCGGTCTCAAGACACCGATTTTGACATCCGGTCTCAAGACACCGAACCTGACATCCGGTCTCAAGACACCGAACCTGACATCCGGTCTCAAGACACCGATTCTGACACCAGGTCAAGACACCGATCCTGAGACCCGGTCTCAAGACACCGATCCTGACATCCGGTCTCAAGACACCGAACCTGACATCCGGTCTTAAGACACCGATTCTGACACCCGGTCTCAAGACACCGATCTTGACATCCGGTCTCAAGGTTCTTCTGAAGGAGGGTCTCCCCACACTCTGCAGGTCATGGGGGTTATTTGGCCATACTTCACCGCGCTGATCCTGCTTCATGTGATTTGCGGGAGGCTTGATCTGGTTTAGATATGTTGATGATTTGCTGATGTTGCATTTAGGTGGATAGGAAAAAATGTGGTGCACGGTATGAAAGGAGGCAAAATGAATAAGACTAGACCGCAATAAGACTTGACGGCAATGAAACTCATTTTCTTCTTTGGGGAAAAAAAGTAACAACCCGTGTCTTCCTTGAACAATACACTTGGGGTTTCAATTGGCTCTCATCGTCACCATTCTAGCCGCGATGAATCCCCATGGCCATCGGTGTCGCTCACCAATTCCACAGTGCAAGAGTCCGTCCAGCACTTGGACACAAGCGGAGTTGTACGCGCGTGCTGTCCTCCCCTAACACGCGTTCCTCTGTCTCTCATTCTTCCGTAATTAAGATTCTGCTTTTTTTCGTTACGCACATGGTGCCGATTGCCGGACTTGGTACAGCCGATGGAGAGGTTTTCCGGCGATGGCCGGATTACGTGTACGCATGTACATACGTTGAACTTCCGCACCGTACGTAGCCAAATCACGTGCTAATCGGAGGTGCGCGCCGGTTTTGCCGGATTGGCCCTCGGGATCGCTGGATAAATATCGGAAGCCGGGATAAATGGCGCGCTGGAAAATCGGCGACGGTCTACTGTGGCTCCATCGGAATCCGTGACAATTTGGCGGAACTCGTCTGCGCGTGTGCTGGGCGACATCAAGTTGTAACTCGCGGCCCACCCTGGGCTGAAACGTAACGGAGAACTCCCCCCAACCCCGCGCGCGCAGAGCTGCCCGCGGGACCCCTGCAGACGACCAGCCACTACCCGATGGGTCAAGCGGAGACCACTCTGGAGGAAGCAGCCGCTCCGGGGAAGCTCCCCGAGACGCCTCTGCGCGCCGAGCCCCCTTCCTCGTACAAGGTGAGAGAGGGGAGGGGGGGGCGGGGGGGCGGGAAGGGAATGAGCAGCGTAAGCAGTCCACTCCGTAAATGATTTTTTTTGGGCTTAGATCGCGAAAATAGCTATGTGGTCGTTAAACCCACCACCCTTCCGTCACAGCCAGTTAGTAAGGTTTGTCACTTAAACAAAACGTGCCAATTCGTTACTAGTTCAGCACACCGGTAGCGTGTTGGAGAGTAAACCCACAACGTTTACCTTTCGAGTACGACACACACCGGTGTGCTGAACTCGTAACGAATTGGCATGTTTTGTTTCCGTGACAAACCTTACTAATTGGCTGTATCGGGTGATGGTGGGTGTAACAGCACTTTATATTTACGCGATCTAACCAAAAAAACCTCTTATTATGCATTATTATCGATAACATGGAAAATCTTGGTCGCGAACTGACGCAGTCCACTACCAGTTTCGGGCGCCCGTCCTCAGTGCAGTTCGTACGTTCTCTATCGCTCTCTCCCCCCGCTTACTACTCAGGCTTCCTGTGGGTACTCCCTGGTTTCCTCTCATAGCTATCAAAATCGCGTACAATAAAACTGGTATTGGCCCAAGCCTACCAAATGCTGAAATATTTCCTGCAAATTGCTAAATTGGCGTCACGCACGGCAGCAGCATCACCTTTCTGCTTCGTGAACTTGGCATTACCCTCCTGAAATAGTCTTGAGATTCGGTGAGGCTTTGATGTGCCAGCGAGTTGAGTTGCTGTGCCAGGATATGTGTGTGTGGTTGTATACATATAGTTGTGTCTGTGTAGTGTTGTGGGGAGCAGTACTGTAGTGGTGAGTTCGATGCTCGCTCACGACCAGATATTTTAAGCCGTCCTGGGCCTCCCTTATGTCAACTGGGCGTGGTGCTGTCGTGTGCTGTGCCGGCCTTCATAAGCACTGTCCCAACAGTCTGTTAAGGGTCTAAGGGGGGGGGAATCTTTATCTTTGTGTGTGTGCGCGTGCGTGCGTGCGCGTGTGTGCGTGTGCGTGCGTATCAGCTGGTGTGCCAGCGGGCCGAGATGCTGCGCCAGGAGGTGTGCCGCCTGTGGAGGAGCCTGTGGCAGCAGGCCCTGCCGCTGGTGTGCGGCGCGGCGCTGCTCGTGGTGGTGGGGGCGCTGGGCGGCACCGTCATCGTGCTCGGCCTCCGCGTGCTGTGCCCGCACGCGCACGACAGCAAGTACGCACGCACGGGGAACACGTGTACGCGCACGCCCAGAGAGGGGAGCGCACGCGCGTGTACAAGCACACATACATAGTGATGTACACATAGCGACGTGTACTACACGCACATACGACACTCGGCCACTTGTACGACACACAGCAATGTGTGCGCGCACACACATGCTATGCTCACGCACATACGTGCTGCGTGCACCCGTGGTGACGTACACACAGTGACGCGCTGAGTAACTTGTCGCCACAGTTCCTTTGTATGACGGTTGATGTAAATGCAGAGCAACGACTACAATTTTACATTTAGGTGGTCAAGCCAGACTACCGCGTCAGGAGCAGCAGAGTAGTGTATCATCGCCGCAATGTCTCCTCTGTATTTGAGGATCTGGCATTGCATCGTTATACGTTGTACGGTCTGTTCTGGTTGCCCACAGTCGCGCACACTACTGGAGAGTTTTTAATTTTCCATCTGTGCACCAGGTATCCGCATCTGCCATGGTTTGTGCGGATGTGGTTTATGGTGGACCGTGAGCTTCGTGGAAGAGCAAACCCAGGGACCTTCTGCGTTGGGTCTTTCGCAAGGTGTTTGGGTTTGAACTCGCATCGTTGAATTTGAAGCGTCGTGGGTCCAAAAGGGCTTTGCTGCGTGACTTCCAGCGATGACGAGGGACGTTGTTGAGGTCCCGATGATTGAGAAGGGGCGACTGTTTTCCTCGATTCGCGGGGCTTCCCGGTGGGTTGCAGCGTCGTGGCCGTTGGGTGGGGGGGAGATTTGGTGACAGCACGGGCAGCCCCAGGGTGTTGGGGTCGACTTGAGGGTTCCAAGTGATACACCGCATTCCAGTGTTCAGTTGGACATCATCAAGGCGAGTGCGACGACCTCTGGTCCATGCTTGTGCATAGTATTCAGCTGCAGAGTACACAAGCACCATCATTTATTCCCCCTAGCACTGAGAGTGCTGATGCTCCTCCAGCTTGTGCTCGCCAGTTTCTGGGCCAGGTTGGCCCTTGTTTTGGTCTTGGTGGCTACCTTTTTCAGGTGGTCATTGAAGGTTAGCGTAGGGTTCAGCTTCACTCCGGGATAGGTCGGAGTGGGGTCGTGTCGCACAGTGTTGCCGCAGAAGGTCACTTTCAGAGTGTGCTTGGCCCTCTTATTATCAAGATGAAATGCAATGGCTGTTGTTTTGTGGGGATTTGGCTTGAGCCTCCATTTCCAGAAATATTTCCCCCCATTGTTCAGAGTGGAGTCGATGTTGTTGAAAGTGGCTGCTTGCATTGCCAGGGCAAGATCATCTGCATATAATAGATTGCGTGACCCGGCTGGCCAGGCAGCTTTGGCCAGGTTCAATCCTGGCCATGGTTTTTATAGAATCACGGGGATTTCGATGCCGATGTGGGTTATGGTGGGCCTACGTTGACCTTTGTGGA
Source organism: Petromyzon marinus (assembly GCF_048934315.1). Lineage (NCBI taxonomy): Eukaryota > Metazoa > Chordata > Hyperoartia > Petromyzontiformes > Petromyzontidae > Petromyzon > Petromyzon marinus. Next base: position 9,111,968 of record NC_133726.1, read on the forward strand.
AGCTTGGGAGTATTTAGCGGGATGCGTGAAGCGTGCTCCAACTTTGATCTTTGTAAAAGACGCTGAGGGTCCGGGTTGCAGTCGTGTTGCCTGTGTGCAGAGTGGAAAGTTGCTCGCCGCTTGGGATCGATAGCCGGGTGCGGATCTTCGGCGGACATTCAGTCGGCGAGGCTTTCGCCGCCCGCCTGACCTACTGCATAGCCCCACCTAGTGCGGTGGCTGTTAGAGTCACCAACGTATAGGGCAGGGATTGGTGCACATGGTGAGCGCTGGCTGTAGCCATTTTTAATTAGGGGCTTTGTACACGTTGGTGATGTGCAGCTCCCCTTGTCTTGATGCTGGTGGTGTAGGTGGCTTCTTTGTCAGTTGGCGGGAAGGCGTAGAACTCTGCGATGGTGTTATTCGCGTGTCTATGGCCAAGCCATGCTTTGGGTGGTAGTGGCTCGTCGTCAGGTTGTTATCCGTGGGTGTGGTATCGATTGGCACATACGAGGCATCCAAGACATGGGTTTCTTGGAGCGTCAGGACACAGATGTTACGTGGGTGTTCATTACGTTGACGAGACACTCGCACTTCTCCCGTGAGAGTCCCTCAATATTCAGTTGAAAAATGGCCGTTGGCGTGGCTTAGTGTTGTTGCTTTGGAGACCGGGAGATCGATGGTCCATGTTGATGGTGGTGGTGATGGCGGTGATGGTGGTAGTGGGTGTGTGTGACCGGCTCCAGTTTAACAGCAGAGGTCTCACTCCGAATCAGTCGAGCGGCAATTTATTTTCATCGGTTGCGTAACGCTGTGTGGAAGCTACCTGGTCTGTCGCTCCGCACTAAGCTTCAGGTCTTCTCGGCCACGGTCATTCCCTCCCTTCTCTATGCTTGCAAAACGTTGACCCCCTTAATGGAACATCTTCGCCGGTTAGAAACATTTAGGCTAGCCTGCCTACGATCCATCCTGGGTTTAACCAGGCTGGATTGTGTGAGGAGCTCACAAATCCTTGAAAGATCTGGGCAAGGTCCCATCGGTGAGCTCCTCCGGCAGGCAAGGCTGCGTTGACTGGGTCATGTAGCCCGCATGCCCAGCCACCGCATGCCGAAACAGCTTTTGTTCGGCCGGATCGAGGGGGCTAAACGGGCGTGGCAGGGGCTAGAGAAGAGATGGAGTGACGTGGTACAGGAGGACGTGGAGCTGAGTGGACTTGCCGATGGCTGTTACCAGCGGTGTCAAGATCGGCCTCTGTGGAGGAGGCTCGTGAAGGACGCTACTGGGCAGTTGGAGGCAGTCGCCCTCCAACAACAACGGAGGGTGGAGGAGCGACACTCACAACAACGAGCGGAGCACCGGGTGGCTAAAGCACAGCAGGTTGGCACAGTAGGGAGCACAGGTGGTGCATCAGCCAGCCATCTCAGTCAGTCGACCCGTGGCACCTGGGTCTGCCCCGTGACCTTCTGCCAGCGGGCGTTCGACACTTCACGTGGCCTCAAGGTGCACATGGCCTGGCACAAGCGTCGTGGTGACGTCACCGCCACTTAGTGGCGAATGGCGGTTGTTGTGTTGTTGCTCTGGAGACCGGGAGATCGATGGTCGATGTTTGGTCGCCGCATTGATGGCATTTGTCGTGATTTCTCACTTAACAGAGTGGGACCGTGATACATACGCACAGAGTGACATGTATCGATTTGCACAAACCCACACGCACGGAGTGACACAGAGGTGCGTATGTCTCCAGCGGGCCCCCCCCCCCCCCTGCATCGTCACGCCTGTGTGTCTCCGCGTGTCTCCACGTGTCCCAGGTTCGACTCGAAGGCGTTTTACGTGGACAACCTCCAGATGGACTTCCAGCCGCTCATCGTCGACAAGAAAGGGACACCGTGCTAGGAAGATGGGGGGGAGCGCACTTTAACCCCCGAGCCGATTTCAGTGAAACCTCCCCACCCCCACCACCCCCTTGTTACTTACGCGGCCATAAGCCGCCAGCTGTTCCTCCCCACCCCCATCATTGCGCGCGAGTTCTCCTTGCCCCTCCCGGCTGTCTGTCTCTTCTGTCTCTCTCTCGGTTTTTCTTTGAGAGCCACGCTCCTCGTCGAGAGTTGAAGTGACGATGCTGGCTCGCTGTGTATCGGAACGGTTGTGCTGTGTAACAAGAGTGATAACGATATTGACGATAATGTTTTGTCTCCTTACGTTGGACATTGAGTTCATAGACTATGAATCCATTAGGAATTCCTGGGGGTTGTGCTCTTGATGCCTGAGGCTCGTAGAGCCAGATTAAGGCACGTTTAGGGTTCATTGTTCATTACTGGGATGCAGTCTTGGGCTAGCTTTTAGAATGGATTATTAGGGCACCATGCTAATACCTGAGGCTCATAGAGACGCACTAAGGTACTCCTTGGATTGTTAGGCATCACTGATTATTCCTAAGGCTCACATGGCCAGTTTTAGGATCCATTGTTAACCACTGAAATTCACAGAGCCAGGCTTGAGGACCTTTAGGGTTCTTAGAATAAAGCATTCATACTTAATACTCACCGAGATAGAATAATGCACTTTAAAAGATTCTTCTGGATCATTGGTAATTGCTGATATCCACACTCACAAATGAGGACACAACGTAGGCACACGTAGGGGTGGTTCTTTTGCACGCTTATTCCTGAGGCTCGACGGAGCCAGACGAAGGCATCCATCACCCAGAGGGTTCAAATCGGAGGAGTTCCCCTCTGTGAAGTTTTTTTCATTTCTTCAGCCAACGCCGGTGGCTGTCGCTTGCCACACCGGGGGGCGCGCGCCGCGGTCAGATTGTGCGACCTGGGGGTTTCCATTTGGCGTTGCCGCTGCGATCGAAATAAGATTGATGGCCGTTTTGGCAGGCGTTCCACCACCCCGTGGAGAGGAAATCTCCCCAAAACGCGCGGCCAATCTCGTTCACGTCTCGCTAGCTAAACTGGTCGTTGTTGGTGGGGACGGCTGAGGGCCGGCTTGGGATTGCCAGGGGTTGTTGCAGTCGTCGCGAGGGCCGCAACGACGGCGGGTGGGGGGGGGTGGCAGTAGATGGCAGCACAGCAATGGGTGCGGTCCACAGAATCAGGTCTGGCCCACTGCCTCGATTCAGTGTTGCTCCCCTCGCGGAGCCTTTGAAGGGTCTCCCACCTCGTGCGTGTTGCTGGGTTTTTCCGGCTGCTCCGGGGCTTTCCTCCCAAATGAAGCCAGAAACTATTCATCGTACAGCTGGCCAAACATACCAGATTCACAGGACCCTCCCCGCTAAATGATTCTTGAGATGCTGTGAGATTTGGTTTCCTGGGTAAAGAAACTGGCATTATCCTTATTATAAAAATCTGCTTATTGTGAATATCAAATTACCGGCCCCCGTGATTGCTTGTCATGAGCCTGGTCGGACCATCTTAACCCAACACGGCCGTCATCCCAGCAGCACGCAGCCACTCCCGCACCGCACGACGCAGACTCGGCACCGGCTCCCTCACGGTGCACACGGCACGTTGAGAGTCACCGTCGCATTAGGTGCCACGGTGGCTATGAGATGTTAACCACCTCGCCTGGTTTACAGGAGGTCGTGGGTTCGATCCCGACCCATGATGCCTGCTGCTGTATATTTAGAGTTTGTGGTGTCTCTCTTCCCCGTGAGTCGCGTGGATTTTTGTCCGGGTCCTTCGGCTTTTCCCTCATTTAGAATCAACGTCACGCGTTCAGAGTATTTCTTTGGGATAAATTTCCACGCGATAAGCCACTTTGTTGAGCTATCATTTGTGATTACCAGGTCGCTTCTGAAAAATAAGCTATATAGCTCAGTGGGGCCTTACCTGGTAAAACAAAAATAGTTTTAGTGTAGGGCGCCAGCGTTCCGGTGCCGCCGTGCCGGTCTGTGTCTCACAGCAACAAGGGACCTGGGTTGGAATCCTGACCTCTCTCTGTGGCGTTTGTATGTTCTCTCTCCCCCTATTGTTCTGCGTGGATTTCCCCCGGGTTCTCCAGTTTCTTCCCATAGCCAAAATAATCATACAAGGACATTGCTGTTGGCCAAAAGCAGTCGCATGCCGAAACGTTACCTGCACATTGCTCAATTGGGATGGTGCAGTGACATTGCCCCTGACGGCGAACGCATGGCAAGGACTCTGCTGGAAAAGAGTTAAGGCTGGCTGAGGCTCTCATGAACTATTTAAAAACTTAACTATTTTTTTTCAAGGTAAGGCCCAAGTATAGCCAAATACTCCAAACACACGACGTTGATTCTTAATGTGGAGGGAATAAACCGGAGTACCCGGAAAAAAATTCATGCCTCCACGGGGAGGGAGAACACGCAAACTTCAAATATACAGCAGGCGTCAGGGTCGGGATCGAACCCACGGCCTCCTGTATACTTGGCGAGGTAGTTAACATCTCCTAGCCACCGTGGATGAGCAAGCGTCGCAATATAATGATTTGACCGCACAGCCGAGGTGAGCGTGCAGCGTGGGTGAATGTGCCATCTACAACAAAAACCACAGGGCCTTGTTCTTGGGCCGAGTCCCCTGAGTGACTCATGGCCGGGAGTCTCCCATCAGAAGTCCCCGTGACCCGGCGAATCGTGCCGCGTGCATCGGCGTGACCCTTCGTGGCCGTTGAGGCTGCGATCGCTGCGGTTACAGAGGTGGGCAGTGATTTTGTTGTGATCTGGACCTCCCCCCCCACCCCCCCCCGTTGCTCTCGCCCCCCGTGCAGTCGTTGCTATGGATCTTTCTTTCATGTTTGTTTCGATGGTACGTAAACGCGCGCACGTGAAATCCGATTGCTTTTTTGTGTTTGATGGAAAGGAACCACTCGTTGCACATGCTTGTACGCACACGTGTACACGCACACACGTCACACGTGTACACGCGCTCACGTATACACGCACACGTGTACACGCGCACACGTGTACACGCGCACACGTGTACACGCGCACACACGTGTACACGCACACACACGTGTACACGCACACACACGTGTACACGCACACACACGTATACATGCGCACAGGCGGTGCTGATGTTTACACACCACACCAGGCTCGGTTGGACTTACGGGAGGCCCAGGACCGATTCGAATGTTTGCCGCTGTGGTTTTTTTTAATTTGTGGTCCTGAGCGGGCATCGACCGCGAGGTTTTCCACGTTCGTGGGCGCTCTCGCGCTAGCCGCTGCGCAACGCACACGCACGTTCACACGTTTACACGTGCGCGTGGTAATAATTATAATTCACAACCCTTTTGTTAGTTCACTCCTGCTTGTAGGCGTCCTCCGACACCCCATTGGCAATCATGGGGGGTTGACCATATTTCACCACGCTGGTCCGTTCGGGTTTAGTTTAGATCACTTGCGCTGTCACGTGGCACATTTACGCACGTCCACAAGTGTACATGTGGGCAGATGCATTCTTATTCGCAAGTGTGTACATGTATAATTATATATACACACAAATTAGTAAACAGATTCCCCAATTAGCCTTTTGATGCACAAGTGTGCCCACAGACAGTATATACACACACAAAACCACGCCCGGCCGCCTTTGTCTCCCCAGTGGCGATGTTTACACCGCACCAATGTACTGATTTGAGGCCGATTCGACCTTGGGGAGGCCCAGGACCGGTTCATATACTCACCACTGTTATTGATCTAAGCAGGAATCGAACTCTGGTCGCCAGCTTTGTAGCGCAGCGTGCTAACCACTACGCCACCGCCCCCCACACGTATGCGTGTGTAAACACACATACACACACATACACAAGCACGCACACGTATGTAGTTACACAACACACAAGCACGCACACTCTCCTCGGGAGCTAAGATAGGCACAGAGACCCTTGGCCCTGTGTGTCTTGTTTTTTTTTGTTCACCAGAATCACAGCGGTTTGTTTTAATCACTGAAATGTAATTGTTGTTCCATCATCCGTTCACCCAAATTGGGCTTCCAGATGAAATTTGTCCCAGTCGTGGCTGTTTCACAAACGCAAGCCTTGGGCCAGTTTGTGATAACCACACTGCTTTCATCATCATCACCACCATCATCATCCACGATCTTATCTGTTGTTGTATGAGGCGCCTGCCCCCACACAAGCATTCGCCGCAGTCTTCACGACGCAACGACCCCCGTCGTTCTGCATCGCTGACGATGCGAGCGGATCGTATCGCTACTCATCGAGGGTGGGGGGCACGTGGTGGTGGGGCTTAGGGCAGGGCACTGCTGCCACCTCTGGGCTGCCACTGTTGTTGTGTTCGTCTCGCAGAGGCTACCGCGGCCCAGGAGATGTTTTTGTTTAGTGGTGGTGGGGGGGGGTTACAGACCACGCGTCCGTGGTTTTGTGTGGCCCGCGTTTGTCACCGGGCGGGTGCGTGGGGTGGTTCGCCACGCTACTGGAGGCGGGTTTCTCTCTTTGTTTTTGTGTTGAACATGAGCCGGACCATGATATTACAACGGTTTAAGGTTCGCGCGTAATTTTTCTCAACAACCTAAAACAACAACAAAAGTCCCGTCTACTTCTCTTGCCTAGGTGGTGTCTGTGAAAACAAACGGCTGCGGTTTGTTGGGAATTAAACAAAATAACAATCTTAAGTGTTACGCCAAACTTCCAAAAGCCGGGAGGGGGGGGGGCTCGTGACGCCACGGAGTTGCGAGGCTCGCGCGTTGAGGCGTCGCCCGGATGAAGATTGACGAGGAGTTGTCGGTGCAACGAGTCGCGTGGTCGTCATTGTGGGACAGCCCGTGCCCAGCAGGGCAGTGCGTGGGCCTTGATGAGGCGGTGGTTGCGTCTCTCTCATCCATGGTTGCCCTTAGTCCGTCGTCGTCGTTATTATAACCATCGTTATCATCACCACCATCGTTATCATTACCGCCGCCATCGTTATCACCATTATCACCATCGTTATTGTTATCGTTATTGTTATCACCATCGTTACCATCATCGCCATCGTTGCCATCATCGTTACCATCATCGTTACCACCATCGTTACCACCATCATCGCCACCACCGTTACCATCATCACCGTCCACGTCCCAAGGCAGCCGTCACCGCCGGCCCCGAATGTCCCTCCCCGCGTCTCGCTCCTCGCCCCACGTCGCTTCACCCCCACGGGGACTCCTCCGCGCCCTCCCGCTCCTCCACACGCGAGGCGAGGGGCGATGCTGCAGCTGGGCGAGGCGAGGTGGTGGCGGACGCCACTCGGGAGCCGGCACTGCTGAGTAGAACGGAGTGGGGTGGGGTGGGTCTCCACATCTCTCTCAAATGTCTCCATATGTTAATGGGTGTCGTCAGGCGCTTGTATTCGTGTATGTTGAACTTCTTTCGCGCCGTACGTTGCCGACCGTGCTAATCGGAGATGCGGGGGGGGGGGAAGACAACACGCTCCTAGATCTCGCCATGTCTTCTACTTTTACTCCCGAAATTCTGACATTTCTTTCTGCCATTTTATTTTCTCAGCTCTTTCATCCCCACGCGCACACATCGATTGCTTCACGCTCCGTGCAACTCTCGTCCAATGTGCTGCTCTCTGTCAATCCCGCGGACTTTTCCTTCACCGCCCTCCGATCGTTTGTGCGCGCGCCCTGGGAAGACGACGAGCCCCGTGCAGTGGCCGAACGCCGTCACCTTGCAACTGGAACAAACTTTGCATGCAGCGCGTCATCGCAACTCGCGGTCTTCGCGAATTGATTGTTAGCCCTCCCTTAACGCCCCCCCCTCCGCTTTGAGGGCGGGCACGTTGCAAATGTGAACATTGTGGCCATTTGTCATCGTGCCGAGCGGCGGTCGCGTGGTTGGGAGGCCAAGTCGCCGCCCTCGGAAGAGCGTTCGTGCCGATCATGGCGACCATTTCGCCAATCGGATTTGAACCTCGATTTGAAGCTTTTGTGACTGCAGGAATTCATACTCTCTGGTTCTCTCGGTAATGTCACAAAGTGATTTGAACACGATCCCATTTTCACCAAGTGACTTTACCGAGAGAACCAGAGAGTACGAATTTGAACCGTTCGCCAACAACAACAAACTCGCCACGCACTTTACTCGATGACAGCCATGAAAAGGCGGGGGGGGGGGGACGAATGATGAGTGACGATTCGGACAATGGGCCTTCCTAGCAGAGAGGGGTACTTTGCCCAACGCGTCAGGGTTGCTGCTTCGTAGTAATCGCACAGCAACAACTGGGATCAAGCGATCGATTTGCACACGGTCCCATTTTGTTCGGCTGCCGCACCGGGAGATGAAACGTCCAACGCTGTTCGTACGTTTTGATCGTTCTGATTCGCCCGAGAGGTTTACCCACCCCACCCATCCGCACGTTGTGATTGGCAGCTGCCCATGCGCCGTTGGCACAGCTGTCGCGTCGCTGGACGAGAACAAGACCGGCCCGCAACGTCGGAAACCAAACTCCAATGGTCAATGACTGCAGCTGACCCGATTGTGTGTTTTTAAGGGGGGTTGTGTCGCCCATCTTCGGCAACTAGGTCCGACGTTTCACCCCCCCCCCCCCGCTTGTTTTCCCGGATGTCCACGTGGAGTGAGACTTCGGGAATGTTGCTGAAACAGTGGAAGTGCACCGGGGTGCTACGCGGCACAACCACGAAAGGCCTGCGGCGTAGTCCTGATGCTGTTCTAGTTGCATACCTGTCAACCCCTTATCCGTGAGTTTGACACGTAGTCGGCTTTCGCGACCAATATTATTCATAATAAAGGTTTTCGGGTGAGATCGTGTTAGTATAAATGTGTCGTAACCCTCAACCACCCGACACAGCCAGTAAAGTTTGTTATGTAAACAGCGCGCCAATCAGTTTACTAATTCAGCCCACCGGCGCGCTGGAGAGCAAATCCACAACATTTACAACTCAGACCTGATTGGTCACCCCGTGCCCTTACAAATCTCAACGTTCATCCTGCAAAGTCCCATCACAAGGGAGAAACACAAATAGACAAAACATTACTAATTTTTTTTCCCCGTATTGAAACGGATGTACGCCGTATGGACCTATAAACTAAATTTCCACGTTAAAGAATACGGGGTAAGCCGTATGGGTTGACAAGTATGTATAGCATGTGTATAAATGATCCATCTTATGCCGAGTCAATAGATTTGGAGCCCTGGCGAACTGGGTCTTGGCCGCGCCCCAACTTTGAGCCAGTGCCTTCGAGGGGATTCCTGAGGGTTCGAGTCCTGTGTCTGGGTGTCTCTGTAAACTCGACGGAGCCCGTGACTGTGGCAATCCAAATGATAAATACAACACAAGTTCACAACAGGCCAAGCAGCCGATTATTCCACTTAACACTGCAAGGTAGGAGGAGGCATCGACTCGTCAGGGTTGAGACATTTGGAGAGGGCCTTCAGAGATTATCAGCTGTGATGATGCGTGTTCCCATTTCAGTCGCCTAACCAAAATCTCTGGACATCACGCATCACCGAATCGTCGCCTGTAACTTGTGTTGTGCCGTTGTTTTGAGCGAGTAGGTTTATGGGGGGGGGGGGGGGGGTTATTCGTTTGATTTTGACACCGAGAAGAAACGAAACGGCGGCATTGACGATTGTGACGACCCCTTGAGTCGCGGCTCCCTGACGGGTGGTCACACGCGGTGATGAAATCTCTCGCAGCAAATCGCTGCGGAGGGGGGGGGGGGTCTCATTTGTCTCGCCCGCTCAACTGGTTGCAGAGGCGCGCCCCCCATTCGTGGGAGCGACTCGGTTGCATGCAACCGGTCGCTTGGGTGTGAACCAGGATTGGAGCGTCTCGAAGACAAGATTTGCATGTTGTATAATTTAAGTAAACAATTCTTTAGCAGGTGATCGTAAAGCGAATCCGTATGACTCGGGTTTATTTTTATTTGGCGTTTTGTTTCGTAACGTAATTTAAAATTTGCCTTGCGGGAGTCGGATGTTCCACGCGTTGAGGTTGTGTATTTGTTGTTGTTTTTGGTTTATCAATAATGATTGCACTGGGGGGGAGGGGGTGAGGGGGGCCGGGGTCACGTGATGAGGAATTACGTCCCCTTGTGCAACTTCGATAGATGTCAGCAGCAGCTCGCGTCGTGAATGATGATGATTATGCCACAGTCACAGACACTGCGATCCCTGGGAGTTGGTTTAACACGGCGTAGGCTTGCGCGGACAATGTTCATGACAGCTGTGATTTTGGGGTGTTAAACCCGCCACCACCGGACAACAGCCACTTTAGTAAGGTTTGTCACGCAAACAACGTGCCAATTCGTTACTCGTTCAGCACACCCGGCGTGTTGGAGAGTAAACCCGCAACATTTACAATTTTAGTACGACGTTTCGGCACAATCGCCCGATGAAGCTGGGTGGTGTAATTACCAGAGAAACGTTGTGCTCAAATTGTAATTGCCAGAGAAACGTTGTGCTCAAATTGTAATTGCCAGAGAAACGTTGTGCTCAAATTGCAAATGTTGTGGGTTAACGCTCCCAAACACATTGGCGAGTGCTGAACTAATTGGCACGTTTTGTTTACGTGGCAAACCTTACCGATTGGCTGTGTCGGGTGGTGGTGGGTTAACAACACATTCATATTTACGCGATAAAACCCAAAGTAACTTTTATTATAAATATCTGGAAGGTAAAGTCACGTAGAAGGGAAACAATAAAAATATAAAACAATAAAATTATCACGACGTTTCGACTGCAACACAAGCAATCATCATCAGGTGTGAAAAACCACAGCAAAAAAAATATTGAGAATGTAATTTTTTATATTTGTATTATTTTATTGTTTCCCTTCTACGTGACTTTACCAAAAGAACCAAGAATATGAATCCCTGCAGTCACGAAAGCTTTAAATCAAAAAATATCTGGAAGCTCAACCAAGACACAGGTTGGAACTGGAAGCCCCTCCCCACCGTCAGTCGCTCCCACAACAGACCCCGCCCACTCACGCAGACCCCGCCCACTCCCTCACAGACCCCGCCCCCCCCACTGGAGGTGTGGAGCCTCGGGGTGGCGCTGTGCTGCAATAGAAACGGACTGCCACGGAATCGCTGATCGTGCAAAATGTTCAGCCAATGAAAAGCATGGGGCGTGTAGCACGACGGTATCCCAACCTAATTGGATTTCTAGATCCACGGATCGATTGGCAAAGGCATCGACGCGTCGATTTTAACCCACATCGCGATCAACTTTTAAGCATGGCTTGCCGGTTCGACGGAGCGAGAACCGATACTCGTGGAACCTCGATTCACGGTCCACGAGAAGAATTTTACGGGCAAGGACCACGCCCCCGTCGGGAGTCACCACGCCCACACGCCCACCCCTCACGCCCACCCTCCCACGCCCACTCCCCTTGCATGGCCAACATCTCGGCTGTTTGCGTGGTGGTATCGTCCGACCGTGGTGGTATCGTCCGACCGTGGTGTTTTCTGACCGTGTTGTTTTGCTCCCGAGCGCATCGCTGTCAACCCCTTCTTGTCAGTGCCCTTCCTTGTTGCAAACCAACTCAGCCCTTAATGTCGGTCACCCCGTGGCCCTTATTAATCTCAACGTTCATCCTGCAAAGTCCCATCACAAGGGAGAGAAACACAAATAGAAACTAGTGTTTTGCCCGTATTGAAACGTCTGTAACGCCGTATGGACCTGAAAATTCCCTGTTCAAGAATACGGGGCAAACCGAATGGGTTGTCAGCTATGCTGCTATACACCACGACTATACACGACAAACCTGTCAACCCCTTATCAGTGCCCTACCTTATTACAGACCAATTCAGACCTTACTGGTCATCCCGTGGCCCTTATTGATCTCAACGCTCATCTTACAATGTCCCATCACAAGGAGAGAAACACACATAGACAGTTTTTGTGGCTGTATTGAAACGGCTGCACGCCGTAGGGATCTGAAAACTCAATTTCCCTGTGCAAGAATACGGGCTCAACCGCATGGGTTGACAGGTTCGCTGATAAGACACGCGCTGTCAAATCCGGTCCAGAGTGTTGCTTTTGTTGAACCAGGTATGAATAGCATGTGTACAAAATATCAATCTTATGCCGAGTCAACAGATTTGGAGCCCTGGCGAACTGGGTCTTGGCCGCGTCCCAACTTTGAGCCAAGCGGCTTCGAGGGGATTCCTGAGGGTTCGAGTCCTGGGTCTGGGTGTCTCTTGCAACTTCGACGGAGCCCGTGGGTTGTGGCAACCGTCCGAATGAATGCCAGGCACGCGAAGGACGACGTGGCAGGGAGTTTCCACGGTGGCCGTGTCGTCTTCACTCTTCCGACTTCCGTGAACCGGTCCCCCCTCGCCCTTCAAATGTATTCGTGGAAAACGCGCACACACACGCACAAATAACAACCGACGCATCGATATTTACACAGCACCCGGTTCTTTAATCATCATTATCCCGAAACTGTGTTTGACACAAAGATGTTTTCCTTTGCGACGTATTAAAATGTATACCTGTGTTATTATAGATGTCCGTGGTGTCGGTGGGTGATGTGTTTTGGGTGGAGAACGGAGGTCTTGTAGAAATTGTAAAAAAATTCCCTAGGCTACCGCTCCGTTTTCGAACGTCGCTTAGTTTAAATGGGGGGGGGGGGGGGGGGGTTCAGTTGCTTTAGATAAATAATGGCTCCCTCCTGGAGATGTGAAGGCGCGTGGTTAGCATTAGCGCGAGTGAGTTGGGGGGGGGGGTGGTGGTCAGCGCTACGCTGCGCTACGAACCTGGCTACCCGAGTTCAATTCCCGCTCACGGCCAACCCCGCTGACGATTATCTGAACCGGTCCTGGGCCTCCCCTAGATCGACTCGGCCTCAAATGAGTACCTAGTGCGGTGTGTAGTAAACATCGCCACTGGGGAGACAAAGGCGGTCGGGCGTGGTGTTGGCCACCCACCCCCTCGTGTACCGTTCCGGCCTTCATAAGTGCTCGCTAACAGCACTTGCCCCTACAGTCAAGGCTATACGAGGGGTCTTTGTGTGGGTTTGTGTGCGTGCACACGAGACAAATGGTGCATCATTTGTTCACAACACGCGCACACACAAGATCACACGTGTGGACAATGTGTATACACGCATTACGTTTATACATTTAACACGTGTGAGACACAGCTGCCTGGCGCGCCATCCATCAATCGCCATTCCGACCTCAAATCAGTTTTCTTGATTGGCGTGACCAACAAACGCCTGGCCACGGTCCACTGTGTACAAAACACAGGTGGGTTACGTTTGAGTTTAACGTCGTTAGTCTCAGCCAAAGTGAAACAAACAAACGCGACTCGGCGCGACAAATCTCGCGACCCGTCGAGGCTAACGAGGCATCGACTTCAGTTTGTTTTTTGTTCAATTAAAAAAACACACCACTAACGACTCCCGCCTAGCCAACGACCTGAACGAGTTCTACTGTAGATTTGAAAGACAATTGGACTGTCCTGAACCACCCCTTCCAACCCAAGAGGCCCCATCCCCCACCAATACTACAGAGACGACTATCTCCTTTCAGGAGGGAGAAGTTAATAGACTTTTCAAGAGGCAGAATCCACGCAAAGCAGCCGGGCCGGACTCTGTCTCTCCAGCCACCCTCAGGCACTGCGCTGACCAGCTGTCTCCGGTGTTCACCAACATCTTTAACACCTCCCTGGAGACATGCCATATACCAGCCTGTCTCAAGTCCTCCACCATCATCCCTGTGCCCAAAAAGCTAAGGCCAACAGGACTAAATGATTACAGACCGGTCGCCCTTACATCTGTGGTAATGAAGTATTTTGAGCGCCTGGTCCTGGCACACCTCAAAGCCATCACAGACCCTCTCCTGGACCCCCTTCAGTTTGCCTACAGAGCCAATAGGTCTGTGGACGATGCAGTTAACATGGCCCTCCACTTCACCCTACAGCATCTGGACGCCGCAGCATCCTACGCCAGGATCCTGTTTGTGGACTTCAGCTCTGCCTTCAACACCATCATCCCTGCCCTGCTTCAGGACAAGCTCTTCCAGCTGAACGTGCCATACACCACCTGTAAATGGATCACAGACTTCCTGTCTGACAGGAAGCAGTGCGTTAAGCTGGGAACACAAGTCTCTGACTCCAGGTCCATCAGCACCGGAACTCCTCAGGGCTGCGTCCTTTCCCCTCTGCTCTTCTCCCTGTATACCAACAGCTGCACCTCCAATCATCTGTCCGTCAAACTATTGACGTTTGTGGATGACACCACCCTCATTGGGCTGATCTCTGGTGGGGATGAGTCTGACTATAGGTGGGAAGCTGACAATCTGGTGACCTGGTGTAGCCAGAACAACTTAGAGCTAAATGCTCTAAAGACAGTTGAGATGGTTGTGGACTTCAGGAAGAATACAGCACCACTCACCCCCATCACCCTGTTAGACTCCCCAGTCAAAATTGTAGAGTCCTTCCGCTTCCTGGGCACTATTCTCTCCCGGGACCTCAAGTGGGAATTGAACATCAGCTCCCTCACCAAGAAAGCTCAACAGAGGATGTACTTTCTACGGCAGCTGAAGAAATTCAACCTGCCAAAGACAATGATGGTGCAATTCTATACAGCGATCATTGAATCCATCCTCACCTCCTCCATAACCGTCTGGTACGCTGCTGCCACTGCCAAGGACAAGAGCAGACTGCAGCGTATCATCCACACTGCTGAGAAGGTAATTGCCTGCAATCTACCAACCCTCGAGGACCTGCACACGACAAGGTCCATGAGGCGAGCGAGGAAGATTATGGCCGATTTCTCCCACCCTGGACACTCTCTGTTTCAGCTACTCCCCTCCGGCAGAAGGCTTCGGTCCATCAGGACCAAAACCTCACGCCATAAAAACAGTTTCTTCCCATCTGCTGCTGGCCTGTTAAACAAGGCCAAGGGATTACACTGTTTTTAACATTTGATCTACATAACGACACCTTGCCGATATTAACTATGTTACCCTATTTGTATTTTTTATTTTTAAATTATATCTTAAAGCTATTTTATATTCGATATTTATTTAATTTTATATACTTCAGCCCCTTGGTGTTAGACTTTTAACCCTTATTATAGTAAGACTTGTTTAAAACTTATTTAAGATTTTAGATTCCTATATGTTGAATGTATGCACCATCCTGCCAAAGTAAATTCCGTGTCGGTGTGAACTTACATGGCGAATAAAACCCTTTCTGATTCTGAAAAGCCTCGTTCACGCCGAACAATCTGTCACTGCCGCTGCTGTCACGTGGGGCGGTGCCCCCAGCTCCTGCTGCAGCGCAGAGCGTTCAGAGTGAAGCAGCCGCAGCAGCAGTCGGGGTGATGATGATGATGATCCAGCACTGATTCACTCCACTCGCTCACCGGCAGTCAGTCGCATCATTATCACTCCTCTAGCGCTACTACCACGGTTACTTTTCCCGTGAAACTCACTCGTTGAGGACTCGGTCGATATCATACGTTGTCTAATCTCATCTACTTTATGTTCAACCACCACACCGCAAGTTGCAACAACGCTCACACTCATTCATTCACCCACTCGTTCTGTCATCCACTCACTCATTCACTCACTCATTCACTCACCCACTCGTTCAGTCATCCACTCACCCACCCTAGGGGTGTTGCGTGCACCCCAAGGCTAAGAACCACTGCTTTAGACTGACTGGGCCCCATCATCAATCTCGCCGATCCCGCCAGATCTTCCAAACGCTGAGCGGGGCTTGAGCCGACAACAGCGCTCGAGAATGACCATCACAAGCCTGCAACAGCGCTCGAGAATGACCATCACAAGCCGGCTACAGCGCTCGAGAATGAACATCACAAGCCGGCAACAGCGCTCGAGAATGACCATCACAAGCCGGCTACAGCGCTCGAGAATGACCATCACAAGCCGGCTACAGCGCTCGAGAATGACCATCACAAGCCGGTAACAGCGCTCGAGAATGACCATCACAAGCCGGCTACAGCGCTCGAGAATGACCATCACAAGCCGGCTACAGCGCTCGAGAATGACCATCACAAGCCGGTAACAGCGCTCGAGAATAACCATCACAAGCCGGCTACAGCGCTCGAGAATGACCATCACAAGCCGGCTACAGCGCTCGAGAATGACCATCACAAGCCGGCTACAGCGCTCGAGAATGACCATCACAAGCCGGTAACAGCGCTCGAGAATGACCATCACAAGCCGCCTACAGCGCTCGAGAATGACCATCACAAGCCGGCTACAGCGCTCGAGAATGACCATCACAAGCCGGCTACAGCGCTCGAGAATGACCATCACAAGCCGGCTACAGCGCTCGAGAATGACCATCACAAGCCGGCTACAGCGCTCGAGAATGACCATCACAAGCCGGCTACAGCGCTCGAGAATGACCATCACAAGCCGGTAACAGCGCTCGAGAATGACCATCACAAGCCGGTAACAGCGCTCGAGAATGACCATCACAAGCCGGTAACAGCGCTCGAGAATGACCATCACAAGCCGGCTACAGCGCTCGAGAATGACCATCACAAGCACCGCGCCGCAGAGGGCTGCGCCTGCGGCAGCCAAGCGGTGGGCAGCGTAGAGGGCAGTTTCCGCACAGTCCAATGTTGTACCGTACACCTCCATGTCCCCCCGCGGCCGCCCACCAAACCTGCGCTTACTAGTGCGGCGAATGATGCATTGTTAAAACAACAACTCGTGGACTGATCCACAGCCGCTGGGTGGACAGAGGCTGGAGGATTTAAGAGACTTGCTCCGTTCCTTTAACATACCACACCCGGGGAGATCGATTCGAAGCGGCCCCCTCTGTAGCGCGACTGAGCAAGTGGCCGTACCCATCGCAGCCGCCCTTTGGGCTGCCCGCGGTGCCTTGGAGATGTTAACTACCTCGCCTGGTATTGCAGGAGGTTGTAGGTTCGACCCTGACACCTGCTGCTGTATATTTGGAGTTTGCGTGTTTTACCCTGTGGCCTCGTGGATTTTTCTCCGAGTCCTCCGGGTTTTCCCTCCACATTTATAATCAACATCACGCGTTTAGAGTCCTGTCTTTGTCTGGAGGACAGGAGGACTTCTCCACAAATCTGGCTGTCGCATGATGAAGCTAATTGTAATTACTGGCGAAACGTTGTACTCAGATTGTCAATGTTGTGGCTTGGCTAGTAACGCATTGGCATGTTCTGTTTACGGGACAAACCTTACTAACTGGCTGTGTCGGGTGGTGGCGGGTTTAACGACACATTTATATATTTACGCGATCTAACGCAAAACAACGATTATGGATGTATTTGGCTGCTATACATTGTCCACGTGATAAGTCACTTCTCTTGGGCTATCATTTGTGATGACCAGGTCGCTTGTGAAAAAAGAGCTACATAGGCTGACAAAATAAAATAAAAGTTTGGTTATCTCTTTTTTTGCAAGATGCACAGAGAGGAGGATGTTGGGGAGGAGCAGCGCCCTCTGGCTGCCCCAACAAAGCGCGTGGACATCGCGTCCCGTGCCACCGCGCAGTGCCACCAGGTGGCGATGCCGCCCACTGTGGCCTGGGTCGATGGCTATCGACCCGGGCACGGTGGCTGAGTCGCACAGGGCGGTTGGGGGTGTTGACTGTGGCTGGTCCCAGTTGCTCAGCCAGGGCCACCGATGGCTCTTTGGTTTCGGTCCAGAGGCTTGAGTGTCTCTTGAAGGGGTTCATAGTGGCAGGGTCCTCAGAAATATTAAGTCAGCACCGTTGAGATAATGGGATTTGAGCCTTGGGACTGGGCATCTTATGCCCCTTGCGAGGTGGGGGGGGGGAGGGCCCATAATGGTTGTGTCAGAAATATAAAAGCATCTTATTGAGGACCTGGGTTCAAGGCCTGGCTATGGGTGTCTCTATCAAGGGTCCGTAATGGCTGTGTCATAGACATTGAGCCAGCACTGCTGGGAACTTGTGTTCCCAGTCTTGAGTTTGGGTGCTGGGAACACAAGTTCTCAACACAACTTGTGTTCCCAGTCTGGTGGGGAGGAGGCCGCGATGGCGTGGAGGAGGCCGTGATACACTCACTCATCTTACACTGACTCACTCACACATCATACACTGACTCACTCATCTTACACTGACTCACTCACACATCATACACTGACTCACTCACACATCATACACTGACTCACTCATCTTACACTGACTCACTCACACTTCATACACTCACACAACCACTGACCCATTCACTTATCATACAATGATTCACTCATCATACACTCACTCATAATACGCTGACTCACACATCATACACTCGCTCACACTACCACTGACTCACACATCATACACTGACTCACTTATCATACGCTAACTCACACATCATACAATCACTACCATTGACTCACACATCATACACGGGGAGTGTCATGCTGACAGATATGGCTGCAAGTTTGTTCGTACATGTTATGTATATCGTTTATTGTTAAATTTGAATCAAAGTTCCTATGATTACTGTTGTTACATTGTGTTTTATAGCTTTATTTTGGTGATTTCTAAAACATATGGTGAAGCCATGTTTCTTGCGGAAGTGCGGAGTTGGCCTGATAACTTGAGTCTAAATTGTCTTATGGTTGTTATTGTTTGACTTGCATCACACTGGGATTTTTTCACACAGCGTTGTCATACGGTGTTTTTTTTTGTGTGGAATATTTGCTGGTTTATCCAGGATGTTTCTGTTGCGCGTCGTCGCTTTAAGATGTTCTCTGTTCATATTTTGTTTGTTGCGGTTGCACCCGACTCAAGAGCCGCATGGCTCACAGGGCTATACCTAGTAAATTAAACTTGAAACAGTCTTGAGTTTGGGTGCTGGGAACACGTGTTCCCAGCACCCAAACGTGTTCCCAGCAGTGCTGAGAACACGTGTTCCCAGTCTTGATTTTGGGTGTTCCTTAAAGGTTCTAGATTTGAAGTTTTTCGTGACTTCAAGGATTCATACTCTGGGGTTTTTTTCGTGACTTTACCGAAAAAAACAAAGAGTATGTTCCTCAAAGGCCGTTTCAGAGGTGAAAAGCCAGCATCTCTGAGAAACTCGATTCCATTGCCGGAGCTGGGTCTCGGTCCCTATTTGGCTCGCAATGAACCTCAGCACTGGCCTAGGTTCGAGTCCCGGGTCTGGGCATCTCGTTCTCAGAGAGGCTCCTTCATAATCGCCGTCTGTTTTTTTTCCTTTGGCACGAAGCCCAACACCGCCGGGGGATTCAAATCTCGCGGACTTGCGACCGACCCGCGATCAGAAGAGCGATCGGTTTGGGGTGGGCGTAAGGTGCACGACAGATAATGAATTCCGGTAATCTCTCATCTGGGGCCCTCCGAACTGAACCACACGACTGCGAGTTTGCATGAAGCAGGTTGCCGTGTGTGGAGTGAGCAGCGTTAATCTATAGCTCGACACAACTATACACAACTGTAGCATGAGTGTGGTCAGTGACGATGCTTGGCGTTTACGTGCAG
This sequence comes from Petromyzon marinus, assembly GCF_048934315.1. Lineage (NCBI taxonomy): Eukaryota > Metazoa > Chordata > Hyperoartia > Petromyzontiformes > Petromyzontidae > Petromyzon > Petromyzon marinus. The sequence continues at coordinate 9,131,346 of NC_133726.1, forward strand.
AGGTCGCCCGCTTGACTTTCATCTCCCGTCGCGGCAATTTAAGCAACCGCGCAAGATTCTCAAATCCCCCACCCCCTCACCCCCCACGGGAACCGCTGTCGTCCTCCCTGGCCCCCGTCCCACCCCCAGTTGTTAAACACCCCGGGGGGGGGGGGGGGGGGGTGCGTCCGGGGTGGTTTCAACGTCCGTCTGAAGGGCGCGGAGATGTTTAGTTTTTACCCCCCCAAATATGATGAGGCCAGTTTAACACGGAGTCGGGCTTTGGTGACAATGTTAGCAGCCTCGGCCGGTTGGTGCGCCCTGTTTTGTCCGGTTTTGTCTTGTTTTGCTTGATCACCTGTGCTGGTGAGAGAGGCCTGCTGTTCATCACACCCGTGCTGGTGAGAGAGGCCTGCTGTTCAGCACACCCGTGCTGGTGAGAGAGGCCTGCTGTTCAGCACACCCGTGCTGGTGAGAGGGGCCTGCTGTTCGGCACACCCGTGCTGGTGAGAGGGCCCTGCTATTCAGCACACCCGTGTTGGTGAGAGGCCTGCTGTTCATCACACCCGTGCTGGTGAGAGGGGCCTGCTGTTCGGCACACCCGTGCTGGTGAGAGGGCCCTGCTATTCAGCACACCCGTGTTGGTGAGAGAGGCCTGCTGTTCATCACACCCGTGCTGGTGAGAGGGGCCTGCTATTCAGCACACCCGTGCTGGTGAGAGAGGCCTGCTGTTCAGCACACCCGTGCTGGTGAGAGGGGCCTGCTGTACAGCACACCCGTGCTGGTGAGAGAGGCCTGATGTTCAGCACCCCGTGCTGGTGAGAGAGGCCTGCTGTACAGCACACCCGTGCTGGTGAGAGAGGCCTGCTGTTCGGCACACCCGTGCTGGTGAGAGAGGCCTGCTGTACAGCACACCCGTGCTGGTGAGAGAGGCCTGCTGTACAGCACACCCGTGCTGGTGAGAGAGGCCTGCTGTACAGCACACCCGTGCTGGTGAGAGAGGCCTGCTGTTCAGCACACCCGTGCTGGTGAGAGAGGCCTGCTGTTCGGCACACCCGTGTTGGTGAGAGGGGCCTGCTGTACAGCACACCCGTGCTGGTGAGAGAGGCCTGCTGTACAGCACACCCGTGCTGGTGAGAGAGGCCTGCTGTACAGCACACCCGTGCTGGTGAGAGAGGCCTGCTGTTCAGCACACCCGTGCTGGTGAGAGAGGCCTGCTGTTCGGCACACCCGTGCTGGTGAGAGAGGCCTGCTGTACAGCACACCCGTGCTGGTGAGAGAGGCCTGCTGTTCGGCACACCCGTGTTGGTGAGAGGGGCCTGCTGTACAGCACACCCGTGCTGGTGAGAGAGGCCTGCTGTTCAGCACACCCGTGTTGGTGAGAGGGGCCTGCTGTTCGGCACACCCGTGCTGGTGAGAGGGGCCTGCTGTTCAGCACACCCGTGCTGGTGAGAGAGGCCTGCTGTACAGCACACCCGTGCTGGTGGGAGAGGCCTGCTGTTCAGCACACCCGTGCTGGTGAGAGGGGCCTGCTGTTCAGCACACCCGTGTTGGTGAGAGAGACCTGCTGTTCAGCACACCCGTGCTGGTGAGAGGGGCCTGCTGTTCGGCACACCCGTGCTGGTGAGAGGGGCCTGCTGTTCATCACACCCGTGCTGGTGAGAGGGGCCTGTGTTAGGGAGGCTTCCCTCCGTCTCCCCGTTCTCCTGTGACCCACCGTCCTCCTGCTCCTCGGGGCACGATGTAAACAGCTGCACTGACCAACTCGCAGATACGCCGCGGTGCCCTTCTCGTACACGCCAACCACGAGCTGCGCAGCGGCGAGAGTACCCACGCGGGCAGAACACGCGAGGCACCACAACGCACAGGCTCACAAGTTAACGTGCACAGCGAGAGTACCCACGTGGGTAGAATACACGGGACACCACAACGCGCAGGCTCACAAGTTAACGTGCACGGCGAACGCGCACGCGCGGGCAAATTATACGCACGTGCGCAAACACAAGTCACCACCCAACGCACAGGCTCACCACACCACACACTCCTCTCCCTCCCCGTACTCACAGAGACGACACGACACACCGTTAGTGTCTACTGGTGGTTTATTCTCTATTTGATTAGAGTTAATCTACCCGTGTCAGTGTAGACCAGCAGGACAGATCGAACCTATCTCTCTACTGTTTAGGGCTCAATTTGCCTAGTCTCTCCCTACTCGCCCCTCTAGGGGATTTTCTCCTCAGATTTACCTCTTCACTCTATACTTACGCTCCGACTTCGAGGGGTAGGAAGCCGCGGATAGGCGAGGCTGCACGTGGCTTTGGCTGGGAAAACTGGATATGGCTGCTCTCTGACCCGTCTCACGGACGTTCGAGTGGCAGGGAGCTGACGACTCCTCGATTCCCCTCTCCAGTTGACTCCCAGCACAAAGAGAGCGAGCGTCCCAATTTCACCCCCTTTTGATGCTCCAGCTCCAAAGCATACGCACCGCCACCCGCTGGCCCCTGGTAAATCGGGTTTCCCCCCCTCCGACGCCCCCCATTGTTTAACCAAGTGCACCAGCGACACCTAAAGGTGAGCCGGTGCCGCCCCGCTCCCCACCTGCCTGCTGGCCCGCGTGTGCTTTTTGGCTTTCTTCATTGCGGTTCTCATTGAGCCCGCCGTGGCCGTGCGATTTTAAGTCAATCCACGGCGCCGCAGTGCCAATCGGCCTGGGGGGGGGGGCTGCTGCCAATTCCCTGGCCCTGAGAAACCGTGGAGCACCCCCACGAGGGGGGCTCTCGGGTGAAAACTCAGGGGCAGGTGACCCCCCACGAGGCCCTACGTGAGTGCGTGTGTGTGTTCATGTGGGGGGGGGGGGGGGGGAGCGTTGTGACGGGAGCCGGGTGGCTGCTCGGCTGCAGCAGCACAGCGACGGCCCCGGTCTCGACGGAGCGGCTTCGCTGTCGTGGCATCACACCTGCTGTTCATCACACCTGCTGTTCATCACACCTGTGCTGGTGAGAGGGGCCTGCTGTTCATCACACCTGCTGTTCATCACACCTGCTGTTCATCACACCTGCTGTTCATCACACCTGTGCTGGTGAGAGGGGCCTGCTGTTCATCACACCTGCTGTTCATCACACCTGCTGTTCATCACACCTGCTGTTCATCACACCTGTGCTGGTGAGAGGGGCCTGCTGTTCATCACACCTGCTGTTCATCACACCTGCTGTTCATCACACCTGCTGTTCATCACACCTGTGCTGGTGAGAGGGGCCTGCTGTTCATCACACCTGCTGTTCATCACACCTGCTGTTCATCACACCTGTGCTGGTGAGAGGGGCCTGCTGTTCATCACACCTGCTGTTCATCACACCCGTGCTGGTGAGAGGGGCCTGCTGTTCAGCACACCTGCTGTTCATCACACCTGTGCTGGTGAGAGAGGCCTGCTGTTCATCACACCCGTGCTGGTGAGAGAGGCCTGCTGTTCATCACACCCGTGCTGGTGAGAGAGCCCTGCTGTTCATCACACCTGTGCTGGTGAGAGAGGCCTGCTGTTCATCACAACCGTGCTGGTGAGAGAGACCTGCTGTTCATCACACCTGTGCTGGTGAGAGAGGCCTGCTGTTCATCACACCCGTGCTGGTGAGAGAGACCTGCTGTTCATCACACCTGTGCTGGTGAAAGAGGCCTGCTGTTCATCACACCTGCTGTTCATCACACCTGTGCTGGTGAGAGAGGCCTGCTGTTCATCACACCTGTGCTGGTGAGAGAGGCCTGCTGTTCATCACACCTGTGCTGGTGAGAGGGGCCTGCTGTTCAGCACACCCGTGCTGGTGAGAGGGGCCTGCTGTTCAGCACACCCGTGCTGGTGAGAGAGGCCTGCTGTTCAGCACACCTGTGCTGGTGAGAGAGGCCTGCTGTTCATCACACCAGTGCTGGTGAGAGGGGCCTGCTGTTCATCACACCTGTGCTGGTGAGAGGGGCCTGCTATTCAGCACACCCGTGCTGGTGAGAGAGGCCTGCTGTTCAGCACACCCGTGCTGGTGAGAGGGGCCTGCTGTACAGCACACCCGTGCTGGTGAGAGAGGCCTGCTGTTCAGCACACCCGTGCTGGTGAGAGAGGCCTGCTGTACAGCACACCCGTGCTGGTGAGAGAGGCCTGCTGTTCGGCACACCCGTGCTGGTGAGAGAGGCCTGCTGTTCATCACACCAGTGCTGGTGAGAGGGGCCTGCTGTTCATCACACCTGTGCTGGTGAGAGGGGCCTGCTGTTCAGCACACCCGTGCTGGTGAGAGAGGCCTGCTGTTCATCACAACCGTGCTGGTGAGAGAGACCTGCTGTTCATCACACCTGTGCTGGTGAGAGAGGCCTGCTGTTCATCACACCCGTGCTGGTGAGAGAGACCTGCTGTTCATCACACCTGTGCTGGTGAAAGAGGCCTGCTGTTCATCACACCTGCTGTTCATCACACCTGTGCTGGTGAGAGAGGCCTGCTGTTCATCACACCTGTGCTGGTGAGAGAGGCCTGCTGTTCATCACACCTGTGCTGGTGAGAGGGGCCTGCTGTTCAGCACACCCGTGCTGGTGAGAGGGGCCTGCTGTTCAGCACACCCGTGCTGGTGAGAGAGGCCTGCTGTTCAGCACACCTGTGCTGGTGAGAGAGGCCTGCTGTTCATCACACCAGTGCTGGTGAGAGGGGCCTGCTGTTCATCACACCAGTGCTGGTGAGAGGGGCCTGCTGTTCATCACACCTGTGCTGGTGAGAGGGGCCTGCTATTCAGCACACCCGTGCTGGTGAGAGAGGCCTGCTGTTCAGCACACCCGTGCTGGTGAGAGGGGCCTGCTGTACAGCACACCCGTGCTGGTGAGAGAGGCCTGCTGTTCAGCACACCCGTGCTGGTGAGAGAGGCCTGCTGTACAGCACACCCGTGCTGGTGAGAGAGGCCTGCTGTTCGGCACACCCGTGCTGGTGAGAGAGGCCTGCTGTTCATCACACCAGTGCTGGTGAGAGGGGCCTGCTGTTCATCACACCTGTGCTGGTGAGAGGGGCCTGCTGTTCAGCACACCCGTGCTGGTGAGAAGATGGCACCGATGATGGTAGCCTCAGCCGGTCGGTGCGCCCTGTTTTGTCTTGTTTTGTCTGTTAATTCAGTGTTTTCCCAAGATTTTCGGAGTTCCCTAACAAGAGATGAACTTTTAAACATCAGGGAAACAACTCCTGTAGATTTATTTCCCACTTTTCTGCTTCCAGCGGCAGAATTAGTGGGCATTCTAGCCTAAGCTGTGCTAGGCTTTGCTCAAGCAGCGAAACACCGCCCAAGGGGTAAACGGTCGGGGGCTCTTGTACGGCTACGCAGACGCGGGATCCGAACAGTGCTTCCGAGCTTTTTCCCCTCCAACGTACGTTCACTGTACAACAAAATGTACGAACTTCAGCTACTGATGGAGACATGGCTGTGTGATTTCATTCTGGACACTGTGCTACAACTGGCAGGATCCCATCTTGTAAGATCGGATCGTGACATAGCACTCTCTGGCAAGACGAAAGGCGGTGGTATTTGTTTTTACATTAACAGTGGCTGGTGTGTAGATGTCACAGTGATTCTGCAACATTTTTCTCCGCTCCTTGAATCATTTTTTATAAACTGTAAACCTTTCTACTCGCCTTGCGAGTTCGCGTCGCTCATTTTGGTCGGAGTTTACTTGCCGCTGGGTCCTCAGGTTAAAGAGGCCCAACGCATGCTCGTTGACCAGATTCTGAGTGTAGAGCGAGCAACTCCAGATTCGTTGGTTATCGTACTTGGCGACTTTAACAAAGGTAATCTCAGCTACGAACTCCCCAAATACATACAATTCATTAAATGCCCTACCAGAGAAGGGAACACTCTGGATCACTGCTACACTACAGTCAGTAGAGCCTACCACGCCGTCCCCCGAGCAGCACTAGGACACTCTGATCATGCCATGATCCACCTGATTCCTGCATACAGGCAGAAACTAAAGCTCTGTAAACTTGTTGTGAGGACATCTAAAGAGTGGACCAGTGAGGCTGTGGAGGATTTGCAGGCATGCTTGGACTGTACTGACTGGGATATGTTCACGACTGCTACCAATAGTCTGGATGAACTCACAGAGGCTGTGGCGTCGTACATCAGCTTCTGTGAGGACTGCTATATTCCAACACGTACCAGGGTGAACTTCAACAACAACAAGCCCTGGTTATCAGCAAAGCTCAGAAGGTTGAGGTTGGAAAAGGAGGAAGCGTTTAGGAGTGGGGATAGAGACAGATTCAAGGAGTTGAAGAACAGGTTTAGCAAGGCGGTGAGAGAGGCTAAACGACTGTACTCAGAGAGACTAAAACAACAGTTCTCTGCTAACGACTGTGCTTCTGTCTGGAGAGGGCTCAGGCAGTTAACCAACTACAAGCCCAGAGCCCCCCACACCACTAACGACTCCTGCCTAGCCAACGACCTTAACGAGTTCTACTGCAGATTTGAAGGACAATTGGACTGTCCTGAACTACCCCTTCCCACCCAAGAGGCCCCATCCCCCACCCCTACTACAGAAACGAATCTCTCCTTTCAGGAGGGAGAAGTTAATAGACTTTTCAAGAGGCAGAATCCACGCAAAGCAGCCGGGCCGGACTCTGTCTCTCCAGCCACCCTCAGGCACCGCGCTGACCAGCTGTCTCCGGTGTTCACCAGCATCTTTAACACCTCCCTGGAGACATGCCATGTACCAGCCTGTCTCAAGTCCTCCACCATCATCCCTGTGCCCAAAAAGCTAAGGCCAACAGGACTAAATTATTATAGACCGGTCGCCCTTACCTCTGTGGTAATGAAGTCTTTTGAGCGCCTGGTCCTGGCACACCTCAAAGCCATCACAGACCCTCTCCTGGACCCCCTTCAGTTTGCCTACAGAGCCAACAGGTCTGTGGACGACGCAGTTAACATGGCCCTCCACTTCACCCGACAGCATCTGGACTCCCCAGCATCCTACGCCAGGATCCTGTTTGTGGACTGCAGCTCTGCCTTCAACACCATCATCCCTGCTCTGCTTCAGGACAAGCTCTTCCAGCTGAACTTGCCCGACTCCACCTGCAGGTGGATCACAGACTTCCTGTCTGACAGGAAGCAGTGCGTTAAACTGGGAACACAAGTCTCTGACTCCAGGTCCATCAGCACCGGAACTCCTCAGGGCTGCGTCCTTTCCCCACTGCTCTTCTCCCTGTACACCAACAGCTGCACTTACAATCATCTGTCCGTCAAACTCTTGAAGTTTGCGGACGACACCACCCTCATTGGGCTGATCTCTGGTGGGGATGAGTTTTATTATAGGTGGGAAGCTGACAACCTGGTGACCTGGTGTAGCCAGAACAACTTAGAGCTAAATGCTCTAAAGACAGTTGAGATGGTTGTGGACTTCAGGAAGAATAAAGCCCCACTCACCCCCATCACCCTGTGCGACTCCCCAGTCAAAACTGTAGAGTCCTTCCTCTTCCTGGGCACTTTTCTCTCCCGGGACCTCAAGTGGGAACTGAACATCAGCTCCCTCACCAACAGAGCTCAACAGAGGATGTACTTTCTACGGCAGCTGAAGAAATTCAACCTGCCAAAGATAATGATGGTGCACTTCTATACAGCAATCATTGACTCCATCCTCACCTCCTCAATAACCGTCTGGTACGCTGCTGCCACTGCCAAGGACAAGAGCAGACTGCAGCGTATCATCCACACTGCTGAGAAGGTGATTGCCTGCAATCTACAAACCCTTGAGGACCTGCACACCTCGAGGACCATGAGGCGAGCGAGGAAGATTGTGGCCGATTCCTCCCACCCTGGACACTCTCTGTTCCAGCGACTCCCCTCCGGCAGAAGGCTGCGGTCCATCAGGACCAAAATCTCACGCCACAAAAACAGTTCGCCACGTTCTGTGTACGTAACAAACCTTACTAAGCGGCTGTGTCGGGTGGTGGCGGGTTTAACGACACATTTATATATTTACGTGATCTCACCCAAAATAACGGCTGTTATGAACATTGCCCGCGAAAGCCTACGCCGTGTTAAACCGACCTCCCAGGGATCCCAGTGTCTGTGACTGTGGCGTCGTCGTCATCATCATTCACGACGCGAGCTGTTGCCGACATCTATTGAAGTTGCACAAGGGGACGTAATTCCTCATCACGTGACCCCGGTCCCCCCCACCCCCTCCCCCCAGTGCTATCATTATTGATAAACCAAAAACAACAACAAATACACAACCTCAACGCGTGGAACATCCGACTCCCGCTACGCATTATGGATGACGAGGCCAGCCAATGGGCGCGTCGTGCGTGACACGGAGAGAGAGAGGATGGACATGGACCAGTGACCGTGACCGTGGTGGCCTCCATCCATCCTCCTCTGCGCACTGAGGTCTCTGGGGGGCGCGAGTAAGCGAGGGAGCGAGCGGCCGATGATCCTCCTCCTCCTCCCTCCTCCTCCCTCCTCTGGCCGCACTCCTTCACACTCCCAGGGGGAGCCGTCGCTTCCGTCTGGGTTGCCCGACCGCCTCCCTCCCCCGGTTGGCATCGTCACAGGCCCCGGTGATTTTTTTTCGTCCTCCCATGGGTTCGCAGTCGACGAACAACCAAGGCAAGTTTTTTGTTTGTTAACAATTGGAACGTTTGTTTTGTTACTGATCGTAATGTTGGTAGAAAAGTTTGATGGCCTCAATTGGCTGCAACGAGGTGAAGCCCGAAAGCCACATGAGAGGGTGGTGGTGGTTGCTGGTGGCGATGAGACTCTGAGCCAGATGTTGGAGGGAAGTTGGGCCTCAATATCTGGCAGAGGGAAGGAAGCGATGGGGCGGGGGTGCAGCAGTGTGCGCGGTGGTGACATCAAACGGACATCGTCCATGATGACCTCTTGACCTTGCAGTCATTCTGCTCGTATTCCCCAGATCGATCAAACACTCGTTGTCGATGTTTTCCCAACGAGACTGGTTTAACAACAACAACAACAACAAACACGTTTCAGGGGAAGTTTTCTTTTTCGCAGAACGAAAATGTTCACCGAAACGCTGAAATGACCTCGACCACGATCATCGGCAGCAGCGCGCCGGGCCCCCCAGCAGCCTGCGGCGGCGTCACCTGGAGCGGCCGTGGCGCCTTCCCGGTGGGAGCAGAGGAGGGGTGGGGGGAGGGTGGGGGGTGACGACGCCGAAGAGTGCGGAGGAGGAGGAGGAGCGTCCGTGGACTCGAGAGCATTCACGGAGCCCCCCCCACCCCCCAGTCCCCTCCCCCCCCCGTGCGTCGAGACTGCCGTGGAGAGCCCAGCGGGTTGGGCCATGGAGATGGAGCCGATGACATCGATCTCGCGTGCTGCAGGCGCCCGGTGGATTTGTTGCATCGCAGTGGCGGCCCCTTGCCGGGGGGGGGGAGGGGGGGGGAGGGGTGTTCATCCAGCAGTGGATCGTGGCCAATCAGGATGCCATCGTGCATTGTGTGGAAGATGTCCATAAGTCCACGTTTCTTGGACAGCGAGCAGAGGAGTGGCTTCTGTGGCGCTGTGCTGTCTCGACGTGGTCCCCCAGATGATGTGCAGTGCACTTTGTCCGTCGTCGTCATTATCACCACCATCACCACCATCATTATCACCACCACCACCATCACCACCACCACCATCATCATCACCACCATCATCATCACCACCATCACCACCATCATCATCACCACCATCACCACCACCATCATCATCACCACCACCACCATCATCATCATCACCATCATCATCATCACCACCACCATCATCACCACCATCATCATCATTACCATCATCATCATTACCACCATCATCACCACCACCACCATCATCGTCACCACCATCATCATCACCATCATCATCACCACCACCATAATCATCATTACCACCACCATCATCACCACCACCATCATCATCATTATCATCATCATCACCACCACCATCATCATCATCATCACCACCATCATCATCACCATCATCATCACCACCACCACCATCATCATCATCACCACCATCATCACCACCATCATCATCACCACCACCACCATCATCATCATCACCATCATCATCACCATCATCACCACCACCACCATCATCACCACCACCATCATCACCACCACCACCATCATCATCACCACCATCATCACCACCACCATCATCATCACCACCATCATCACCACCATCATCATCACCACCATCATCATCACCACCATCATCATCATCACCACCACCATCATCATCATCACCATCATCGTTACCGTCATCATCACCACCGTCCACGTCCCAAGGCAGCCGTCACCGCCGGCCCCGAATGTTCCTCCCCGCGTCTCGCTCCTCGCCCCACGTCGCTTCACCCCCACGGGGACTCCTCCGCGCCCTCCCGCTCCTCCACACGCGAGGCGAGGGGCGATGCTGCAGCTGGGCGAGGCGAGGTGGTGGCGGTGGTGGTGGTGGCGGTGGTGGTGGGGGCGGTGGTGGTGGTGGTGGGGGCGGCGGTGGTGGCTGGGTCACTTTCACGTGGGCTGGGTCACTTCCACGGGGGCTGGGTCACTTCCACGTGGGCTGGGTCACTTCCACGTGGGCTGGGTCACTTCCACGTGGGCTGGGTCACTTCCACGTGGGCTGGGTCACTTCCACGGGGGCTGGGTCACTTCCACGTGGGCTGGGTCACTTCCACGGGGGCTGGGTCACTTCCACGTGGGCTGGGTCACTTCCACGTGGGCTGGGTCACTTCCACGGGGGTTGGGTCACTTCCACGGGGGCTGGGTCACTTCCACGTGGGCTGGGTCACTTCCACGTGGGCTGGGTCACTTCCACGTGGGTTGGGTCACTTCCACGTGGGTTGGGTCACTTCCACGGGGGTTGGGTCACTTCCACGGGGGTTGGGTCACTTCCACGGGGGTTGGGTCACTTCCACGTGGGCTGGGTCACTTCCACGTGGGCTGGGTCACTTCCACGGGGGCTGGGTCACTTCCACGTGGGCTGGGTCACTTCCACGTGGGCTGGGTCACTTCCACGTGGGTTGGGTCACTTCCACGGGGGTTGGGTCACTTCCACGGGGGTTGGGTCACTTCCACGGGGGTTGGGTCACTTCCACGGGAGCTGGGTCACTTTCACGTGGGCTGGGTCACTTCCACGGGAGCTGGGTCATTTCCACGTGGGTTGGGTCACTTCCACGTGGGCTGGGTCACTTCCACGTGGGCTGGGACACTTCCGTGCCTGTCACTGCTGCTGCTGCTGTGCTCACGCACCACGGATCTGACGTGTAAAGAAATTATAGCTGGGTAACTGGCTACAGTTGCGAGATTCTTTGACAGCACGTTTGTTTAATTTGTTTAAACACGTTATCATTCAGATAACGGAATCATTTAAAATTATGGAACTTAACGTTCAACGTTATAATTCAACGATTGATATTTAAACTTAAATGTAATGCAGAATATTATAAGGGTTTTCTTACATTTAATGCATGCATACAATGTCAGTGACATTTGTCTGAGTACCGATCTGGACATTAAAATGAAAAACAAATGTCAGAGAGTGGAGGTGTGTACACTGTGTGTGTGTGTACACTGTGTGTACACTGTGTGTGTGTATACACATTGTGTGTGTATACACACACACACACAATGTGTGTACACGCTGTGTGTACACAGACACAGTGTACACACACTGTGTACACTGTGTGTGTGTGGAGGGGGGGGAGGAGGAGGGGGACGAGGAGGAGGACGAGGAGGAGGATGGGGGAAGAGGGGGAGGATGGGGGAAGAGGGGGAGGAGGAGAGGGAGGAGGGGGAGGATGGGGGAAGAGGGGGGGAAGGAGGAGAGGGAGGAGTGGGAGGGGGAGGAGGAGGAGGAGAGGGAGGAGTGGGAGGGGGAGGAGGAGGAGGGGGAGTGGAAGGAGTGGGAGGGGTGGGAGGGGGAGGAGGAGGGGGAGGAGAGGGAGGAGGGGGAGGAGAGGGAGGAGGAGGGGGAGGAGTGGGAGGGGGAGAAGGAGTGGGAGGGGGAGGAGGAGAGGGAGGAGAGGGAGGAGGAGGGGTGGGAGGGGGAGGAGGAGAGGGAGGAGGAGGAGGAGAGGGAGGAGGAGAGGGAGGATGAGAGGGAGGAGGGGTTGGGAGGGGGAAGAGGAGGGGGAGGAGCTTCCCGCCCTTGCGTGACCACGTGGCCCGCCGCGAGTCTCCACCACCACCACCCACATCGCCGCTCACTCCGCTGTTGAATGGCAAACAAACGAGAGTCAGAAAGCCTCCATCGTCGTCATCGTCACAACAACAACCACAACAACAAACTCCACCACCCCGTCCACTCCCCCCCTGCAAGCCCACAATGGATACAAGCGAGTTTAGCCACAGCTGTTGGTGATTAGCGAACTTCGTTCCATCAGCAGCAGTCGCATCGGCTCGCTCACCTGGGACGGCCTTAGCTGCCACCACCACCACCAACAACAACAACCACCAACAACAACCACCACCAACAACAACAACAACCACCAACAACAAAAAGTAAGACCCTTCGTGTGGTCGCTTGTGGGGTTTGTGTTTTTTCGCTTACACTATCGTCCTGAGTACTTACGCAGAAGGGTCGTTGCCCGAAACGTCGCCGATTACATTTTCTTTCCAGGGCAGTGATGTTGAGTTGGTTTTTCCTGTATTGTACTTGGAGTGTATCAGGCGTACGTGTGTACACGTGTGTACGTGTCTGTACGGTGTGTGTGTACACGTGTGTACGTGTCTGTACGTGTGTGTGTGCACGTGTGTGTGTGCATGTGTGTACGTGTGTGTGCATGTGTGTACGTGTGTGTACACGTGTGTACGTGTCTGTACACGTGTGTACGTGTCTGTACACGTGTGTCTGTACACGTGTGTGTGTCTGTACACGTGTGTGTGTCTGTACACGTGTGTGTGTCTGTACACGTGTGTGTGTCTGTACACGTGTGTGTGTCTGTACACGTGTGTGTGTCTGTACACGTGTGTGTGTACACGTGTGTGTGTACACGTGTGTGTGTACACGTGTGTGTGTACACGTGTGTGTGTACACGTGTGTGTGTACACGTGTGTGTGTACACGTGTGTGTGTACACGTGTGTGTGTACACGTGTGTGTGTACACGTGTGTGTGTACACGTGTGTGTGTACACGTGTGTGTGTACAAGGCGGCCGGGCGTGGTGATGTCCACCCACCCCCTCGTGTGCCTTGCCGGCCTTCATAGGTGGTGCTCGCCAACAGCACTTGCCCCAACAGTCTGTTGAGGCTACATGGGGGCGCTTTGTCTTTGTTGGAGTAATGTATGGAGAGGTATTTGTGTGCGTGCCGCCGGGACTCACATCAGTGGCGACTTCCTCGCTATCGGAAGCTGTCCCAAGGCCTGCCACCCACCCTACGGAGTCGACTCGACCTGAGTTGAATCCCCTGAGAGAGACAAAGGCGGCCGGGCGTGCTGCACACCACCACGCTTGTAGAGCGGTACGTGAGTACTCAGAGTACTCACTGACAGTAGGAGAGTACTTACTGACGGTACGAGAGTACTCACTGACAGTACGAGAATACTCACTGACGGTAGGAGAGTACTCACTGACGGTACGAGAGTACTCACTAACAGTAGGAGAGTACTCACTGACAGTACGAGAGTACTCACTAACAGTACGAGAATACTCACTAACAGTAGGATAATACTCACTAACAGTAGGAGAGTACTCACTAACAGTACGAGAGTACTCACTAACAGTAGGAGAGTACTCACTGACGGTACGAGAGTACTCACTGACAGTAGGAGAGTACTCACTGACGGTAGGAGAGTACTCACTGACGGTAGGAGAGTACTCACTAATAGTAGGAGAGTACTCACTGACAGTACGAGAGTACTCACTGACGGTAGGAGAGTACTCACTGACAGTAGGAGAGTACTCACTAACAGTACGAGAGTACTCACTGACGGTAGGAGAGTACTCACTGACAGTACTCAGCGTACTCACTGACAGTAGGAGAGTACTCGCTAACAGTACGAGAGTACTCACTGACAGTAGAAGAGTACTCACTAACAGTAGGAGAGTACTCACTGACAGTAGGAGAGTACTCACTGACAGTACGAGAGTACTCACTGACAGTACTCAGAGTACTCACTGACGGTACGAGAGTACTCACTGACGGTAGGAGAGTACTCACTGACGGTACGAGAGTACTCACTGACAGTAGGAGAGTACTCAAAGTAGGAGAGTACTCACTGACAGTAGGAGAGTACTCACTGACAGTACGAGAGTACTCACTGACAGTAGGAGAGTACTCACTAACGGTACTAGAGTACTCACCCTTGTGTTGTATAGGATGGGACAAAGCGATCCCATGTATGGACACTCTACACGTGCGTACATAATGATCTAATTAACGTGATGTTATTTATCTGTGTGCATAATGATGTATTTATGTACGTGTGGATATCACCGTACACGTCATTGTATGTGTGTTCAACTTCTTTTACACCATACGTAACCAACCGTGATAAGCGTAGAAAGACGAACACACGTGTACGGCATTGTACACGTGTGTTTAATTACAACAACCGCCATTCGCCACTAAGTAGCGGTGACGTCACCACGACGCTTGTGCCAAGCCATGTGCACCTTGAGGCCACGTGAAGTGTCGAACGCCCGCTGGCAGGAGGTCACGGGGCAGACCCAGGTGCCACGGTTCGACTGACTAAGATGACTGAGATGACTGGCTGATGCACCACCTGTGCCCCCCCCTACTGTGCCAACCTGCTGTGCTTTAGCCACCCGGCGCTCCGCTTGTTGTTGTGAGCGTCGCTACTCCGCCCTCCGTTGTTGGAGTGCGACTGCCTCCAACTGCCCAGTAGCGTCCTTCACGATCCTCCTCCACAGAGGCCGATCTTGACACCGCTGGTACCAGTCATCGGCAAGTCCACTCAGCTCCACGTCCTCCTGTACCACGTCACTCCATTTCTTCTCTAGCCCGTGCCGCGCCCGTTTAGCCCCCTCGATCCGGCCGAACAAAAGCTGTTTCGGCATGCGGTGGCTGGACATGCAGGCTAGATCACCCAGCCAACGCAGCCTTGCCTGCCGGAGAAGCTCACCGATGGGACCGTGTCCAGATCTTTCAAGGATTTGTGAGCTCCTCACACAATCCAGCCTAGTTAAACCCAGGATGGATCGTAGGCAGACCAGCCTAAATGTTTCTAACTGGCGAAGATGTTCAATTAGGGGGGTCCACGTTTCGCAAGCGTAGAGAAGGGAGGGAATGACCGTGGCCGAGAAGACCTGAAGCTTAGTGCGAAGTAAGACCTCTGCTGCTAAACTGGAGCCGCTCATAAGCACACTGCCAGGTATGGGAAACTCTCCACTCTCTCCACAACTGCCCCATCACCGATTGGGAGTTGTGGGGGTGGAGTGTCCGATGGTACAAAATACCCAGGCAGGTGCTTAGTTTTGGTGGGGCTGATGGTAAGGCCCCATCTCTTAGTGGCACGCTCCAGTCTCAGCAGCAGCGTCTCCAACTCCTCCTCTGAATGAGCAGCTATTACCAAATCATCGGCATACATAACGTGGTTGAGCAATAGGGAGCCATCCCTTGACCGCACCCAGGCATCGATCAGCCTCCCATTATATCTGTACCATATGGAGATTCCCCCGGTACAGCTATTGAAGGCTTCACGAACTACGTGGTCAAAATAGATGTTAAATAATGTGGGAGCCAGAGGACATCCCTGTCGCACCCCAAGGTGTACAGGGAATGGCTCTGACTCCCAGCCACGTAGTTTTACCCGGGCCCGCTCACCATCATGAAGGTCCTTAATGATCGTGAGGAGAGGGTCAGGTACTCCAAAAGCACGAAGAACAACCCAGAGCCCAGGCTTACTGATGGTATCATAGGCCTTGACCAGGTCAATAAAGCAGAGATGTAGGTCTTGCTGGAATTCTCTACACCTCTGCTGTAGCAGACGGACAGAAAATATGGCATCTGTGCAGGACCGCCCTTTCATGAAACCGCATTGGGGTTCCGCAAGCCTCTCCTCAGTGTGCCTGGCAAGGCATTGTTGAATAATCCTTGCCAGGACCTTTCCCGGCACACTGAGGAGTGAGATGTCCCTGTAGTTGTTACAGTCTGTGCAGTCTCCCTTCTTAAAGAGGGGGACCACCAGGGCATCCTTCCAATCCTGCGGAACCCGTCCAGTGGTCCAGACTGTTATGATGTCATATAGGGCAGTCTGTGCACAAACGCCACCCTCCCTCAGCATTTCGCTTGGGAGGTCATCTCTGCCCGCTGCCTTTCCTGGCCTCAGACTCCGGATCGCCTTCAGTACTTCCTTAACAGATGGCACCTCAGCCAGCAACTCACAGGGGGTGACTTCCAATATTTGAGGCACCGCAGCCTCAGCAGGGTCATCCTCACTTTGTGCCACGATGTTTTCCTGGCTGAGGGATTTTCCCTCCCCCAGGACCTCACAGAAATGCTCAGCAAATCTGCAAACCTGTTCCTGGGGGTCGGAGATTGGATCACCGTTTTTCAACTAATGATGGTAATAGGTGTGGCGCTGCAGGTTACTTTTTTGATGGAGTTAAATAGAGATTTGTGATCGCGGGCCACTGAGACAGACTCCATCTCTTCAGCAACCCACGACCACCACCCATCCTTGCAGCGCCTCACGGCTCTCCCAACCTCCGAGCGAAGGCTGCGGTAAACCTCCTCATTCTCTGACGTAGGATTCTGTAGCCGATGACAGTGGACCTGTCGCTTTTTCTCAACCATCCTGAACACCTCCTCTGTTAGCCAGGGTCTCTGGGGAGGTCTGGACCGCGTACCCAAAGCAGCCGTTGCAGCTGCATGAGTCACAGTCCTAAACCTCGCCCATTTACCCTCGACATCAGGAGGAGTCGGGGACGATGCCAATCCCAGCCGCAAGCGATGATGAAATTCTCGCTTGCAACTTTCATCAGATAACTGAGACCAGGCCACTTTAGGTTGGAATAGGGTCCTGGGTGTACACCCACCACCGGAGTGGAAGAATGGCAGGCGCATCTTACAGATGACTAGTCGATGGTCAGAGGGCAGATCAGCTCCACGGTAGGTCCTGGTGTCAAGGACATGGGCTCGCATCCGCTGGTCCGTCACTATGTAGTCCAGCAGATGTTCTTGCTTGGACCCGGCATGCATCCATGATGTTGTGTGGATGCGCCGATGCTGGAACAGCGTGTTGGTAATTACAAGCCCATGGGCTGCACAAAAATCTAGCAGCCTCCTACCGTTGTTATTGAGCTGATCTGGCCCATGCCCTCCAATCACTCCAGACCAGGTGCCAGCATCATGACCAACTCGGGCATTGAAGTCACCCAACAAGATGGCTCTATCCCCGAGGTGCCACTTTAGCCAGCACCTGTGACAGGAGGTCATAGAAGGCATCTGACTCATCGGCTTTGCCTGCATCCCTCCACGGATGTTCGTCTTCGGTGGGGGCATAAGTAACCACGACCACCACTCCTCGCCTCCGGTTGATGGGAAGGCGAGCCCAAAGTAGCCTGGGGCTTACAGCTTCCCACACCTCACCGCCACGCTCCCACGCCCCCTTCATTATTTTGTTCAAAAGAAGAGCCACACCCTGTTGTTTGGCAGTCTGCTGCGGACTTCCACCCCTCATGGTGGCAGGAGCCAGAACCGGTCCACCGGACCTACTAAATGCCACAAAGATCCAGGCGGTACCGGTCCAGCTCCCGACAGAGGAGTGGCAGCCTCTCCTCCGCAGTGAGCGTTCGAACATTGGTAATTAATTGAAGGTGGAGGGGTTACCAGCCCCTCGCACCCGTCCAGAGCCCCCGTTTAGCCCCTGTGGTGGTCACAGACGCCATAAAGGGAGGAGCCAATCGGAATTGGCTTCTCCCCCCACAGCACTGTCCACGACAGAGTTGCCTCTCCGGCACCGCGAGGAGGTAGGGGGTTGTTTTGCCGGACACACACACAGACAGACACACACACAAACAACACACACAAACAACACACACACAACACTAACACACACAACACTCACACTAACACACGCAAACAACACTCACACACACGAACACACGCACACTACACACACACACGTGCACAGTGCACACCAAGCTATTAAAGTATCAAAACGTTCACATGAAAGGTTTTGTTTTTACTGATGGGCATTTCTGGTAATCATTACAAATGCAATGTTTAATATCAAAAGCTATTCAAATGGTAAAATGTGGTGCGTAACAATGGAAGTTATTAAAATGTAATGTGCATTTAATTATGAAAACAAAGAATAAAACTTAACATTTGGCTTAAACGATTTTCAAATGACATATCCTACAAATGTTCATCTGCAACGTCTGCCTCATGTAGTCTCTACGTCTTGTGCAGTATGTGTGTGTGTATATACTATTGTCTTTGTGTGTACTGTGTCAACGTTACATTGTACATAAGTTGAGAAGCGTCGCTATGTACAAGTTTTGTGATGTTCATTTATAGAGCTAAGGCACTCTGTAAAGTCAAACTGAGATGATATTTACTGGACGTGCATAACCTTACACGTGTCTGCATAATGTTGTGCCCGTTATAAATTGCATTATGATTATTATTTATAGTTCAACTGTATGGATTGTACGTTGAACTTCTTTTGCGCCGTACGTAGCCGACCGTGCTAATCTGAGGATGGGTGAGTGTGTGAGTGGGTGACTATGTGAGTGGGTGAGTGACTATGTGAGTGGGTGAGTGACTATGTGAGTGGGTGAGTGACTATGTGAGTGGGTGAGTGACTATGTGAGTGGGTGAGTGACTATGTGAGTGGGTGAGTGACTATGTGAATGGGTGAGTGACTATGTGAGTGGGTGAGTGACTATGTGAGTGGGTGAGTGACTATGTGAGTGGGTGAGTGACTATGTGAGTGGGTGAGTGACTATGTGAGTGGGTGAGTGACTATGTGAGTGGGTGAGTGACTATGTGAGTGGGTGAGTGACTATGTGAGTGGGTGAGTGACTATGTGAATGGGTGAGTGACTATGTGAGTGGGTGAGCGACTACGTGAGGCTATGTGTGCACGTTGAACTTCTTTCGCACCGTGCGTAGCCAACCGTGCTAATGGGAGGTGTCCCGGGGAAGGACAACAAACCTCCTCTTATCCACACAACAATCACGGATAATGACGTAGAACTGCCTTGCCCCATCCCACTTAGCCACGGGCAAAAATCGCGGGGGAAGCGGGCGAGCCGCTCTTGCTCCGAAGCGCGGGAGAAACGTGAGGAGCGCAGCGACGAGGTGGAGGAGTTTGTGTGGAGCCCCACAGCGACCGTGGACGAGGGGGGTGGTGGCTCCACCTGACAGCGGTTGCGGACGGGCTGGAGGAGTTTGTCGCGACATTCACGCTAGGGATGAACGATTTGGGGAAAATCTCTAAATGCGATGTTTCTGACAGATATTGCGTTTTGATTTGCGATAAAAAACATTTTTTAAGTCAAGCTTCAGTTCAATATTCACTGTGTAATAGATTTAAAACACGCGATGGAGCATTACCACGTGATACCATCACAATATGAACTGCTCAATAGATTCTACTGCAAGGATGAGAACTTAAAAGAGATGAATTGCTTCCAACACGTATTTATTAAAATGTTTTAATTGAAATAGAACACTCAAACATATTACAATTGTCAAGTTAAATAAAGTTATAATAATACAAAATAAAACAATTCCAATAAGAAAGCGATAGGACTTTTCAAATTGCAAAAAATCGCAGCTTTTGTGATTTGCCAATCGCATCGTTTCAAATTTCGATATGAAATCGATGAATTGTTCAGCCCGAGTTCACGACGGGCTCGTTCCGTACGCGCGCAGAGCGTGCTTCAACAAATGTTACCGCTTGGATGGGACTACCGTTTTTAATGGAGAAAGAACGGACAATGCACCGTAACACGATAACAAGTGGATGTTAAGAGGTTCAGCAAGTCAAAAAGACTCCCACTCGTTCGCCATCGCTGTCAACGCGTGCCTGGAATCTTCTCCAGGTGGTCTCCAGAGCCCGGAGGAGGCAGCACATCCATTCGCGGCGCTGTTGCAAATTCTCGGAAGCGTCAATATTTTTTTGAAGCGCCCTGCATAGCACCGTTTGGCCACGCTTTGTTCGCCGAAACATTTATCGCTTTGCGCCTCGCAGATGGCAGTGAGGTGGTTGCTCGCTGAGCGCTTCTTCACCAGTCAATGTTTTTGTTTTGCCCCGCCTCCCCGCTCTCCGGGCGCGTTGGGAAACAGAGCCGCGTCGGTGGCCGAGCGGGAAATCGCCGCGCCGGTTTCTTGGAGCGCCGCCCGCCCCGGGCGCCCGCGCCGCGCTCCTTCTCGAGCCGCGACACGCGGATCCCCTTCCACGCGCGTGCGTCATCGTCGTCGACCACGCACGCGTGCTCTTCGCGCGCGTGCGTGGTCGAGCACGCTGGAACGCGCGTGGTCGACCACGCACGTTCCAGCGCGTTCCAGCGCGTGCGGAGCGCGCTGCTTGCGATTCGCTTTCGCCGTTTCGAGATACGGAGCTGTCGATTCTTCCCCCCCAACGTCGCCGTGAGCCACGATCATCGTCCACCGCCGGTCGAAGGCCTCCCCTCTCCCGAGCCGTCCCGTCCGGCTCCCCGCCCACGAGCTCCTTCGCTCCGCTCCCATCTCGGGGGGCGCCATCCCCCTCCCCCCCTCGGGCTGCCGCTCCGCTGCGTCCGTGTCGACCCCCCCCCCCCAGTCCACGCGCTCTTTGCCCCGCGTGCGTCTGCCGAGCTGCCTGCAAGCTCCGGGCTCCGCGTCTTCCCCTCCCTTCCCCGACTCCAAGCGCGGACACCGCCCCCGCTACCTTCCTCAGCGCCGGTGTGCGTGTCGCTTCGGCCGCTCTTCCCGCGTCGTCAGAGCAAGGTGGTGCACACCCATTGAAGACCTTCGCCTTTTCTTTGGCACATTCCCACTGAATGCTGCCATTCAGTATGTACGTACGCACACGTGTGTTTATGTACACGTGTACACAAACACACGTGTACACAAACACACGTGTACAAACACATGTGTACGTACGTATGTTGAACTTCTTTCGCACCGTATGTAGCCAAACGTGGTAATCGGAGGATGGGTGGAGTGTGTCGATGAGTGACTATGTGAGTGGGTGAGTGACTGTGTGAGTGGGTGAGTGACTGTGTGAGTGGGTGAGTGACTATGTGAGTGGGTGAGTGACTATGTGAGTGGGTGAGTGACTGTGTGAGTGGGTGAGTGACTATGTGAGTGGGTGAGTGACTGTGTGAGTGGGTGAGTGACTATGTGAGTGGGTGAGTGACTGTGTGAGTGGGTGAGTGACTATGTGAGTGGGTGAGTGACTATGTGAGTGGGTGAGTGACTATGTGAGTGGGTGAGTGACTATGTGAGTGGGTGAGTGACTATGTGAGTGGGTGAGTGACTATGTGAGTGGTTGAGTGACTTCTTGATTCAATGTGTTTGTTGAACTTCTTCTTTTGCACCGTATGTAGCCAGCCGTGATAATCGGAGCGTGGGCGAGTGACTTTGTGGGTGGGTGATTACGTGAGTGGGTGATGGACTATGTGAGTCTGTGTGTACGTTGAACTGCTTCTTTTGCACCGTAACGTAGCCAACCGTGCTCATCGGAGGTGCGGGCGTCCCGTCTAACGACTCGCACTCCTGGTGCCGGTTCATTTTAATTTGTACCTCGTTCAAATGTGTGCACGTTGCGTGCACCACAGTGAGCGAAGTGCTACAAATGTGTGCACGTTACGTGCACCACAGTGAGCGAAGTACTACAAATGTGTGCACGTTACGTGCACCACAGTGAGCGAAGTACTACAAATGTGTGCACGTTACGTGCACGACAGTTAGCGAAGTGCTACAAATGTGTGCACGTTACGTGCACGACAATGAACCAAAGTGAACCTTCCGCGAAGCTTCTGCCCATTTGAGTGTAGGTGCATGCAGAGGATCGATGCATAGGGCAAGCAACTTTGAGTTCGAATGGCATCGATTAGGGAATGGCTGTGGATTTGTGATCAGAATGAGGAGGAGGTAGTGATGGGTGGGACGAGTGGTGTGCAGGGTGGAGGAGGTGGTAGTGATGGGTGGGACGAGTGGTGTGCAGGGTGGAGGAGGTAGTGATGGGTGGGACGAGTGGTGTGCAGGGTGGATGAGGAGGTAGTGATGGGTGGGACGAGTGGTTGTGCAGGGTGGATGAGGAGGTAGTGATGGGTGGGACGAGTGGTGTGCAGGGTGGAGGAGGTGGTAGTGATGGGTGGGACGAGTGGTGTGCAGGGTGGATGAGGCGGTAGTGATGGGTGGGACGAGTGGTGTGCAGGGTGGAGGAGGCGGTAGTGATGGGTGGGACGAGTGGTGTGCAAGGTGGAGGAGGAGGGCATGTGACCGAGATGGGCAATGGAGTGGCGCCCAGAGTTTGGCGACTAGAAGGAAGAGAAGACCTAAAGCCAGACCGTGGTGGATGGTGGTCGTGCTGCTGTGTGCTTCTTGGAGGTTGCGTGGTGACTTTGTGATGGCTACGGGATGGATCTGACAGAAGCGAGGATGAGAATGATGATGTGTGATGACATCAGCAGAACTGGGTGTGTGTGTGGGTGTGCGTGTGCCATTGTAAGTTTCCGTGTGCGTGTTTACGCGTGCGTGAATCTGTGTGCGTGTGAGTGTGTGTGTTGCAACGTGCACGTAGCCTGGCACAAGCACCGTGGTGATGTCACCACCACTGAGTGGCGAATTGTGGTTGTTGTTGTTGTTCTGGTGCAACGGTTAGCGCGCTGCGCTACGAACCCGGCTACCCGGGTTCGATTCCCGCTAACGGTGAAAACCGGCGATGATTATCTGAACCGGCCCTGGGCCTCCCCTAGGTCGACTCGGCCTGAAATAAGTGCCTGGCGCCATTTTGTAAACATCGCCACTGGGGAGACAAAGGCGGTCGGGCGTGGTGCCGGCCACCCACCCCCTCGTGCGCCGTGCCGGCCTTCACAGGTGCTGCTACTCGCTGCTGCTACTCGCCCCAGCAGTCTGTTACAGGCTGCACGGGGGGAGGATCGTTTTTCCTCGTGCGCGGGGTCTCATCTGTAAGCGACGAGAAACAGCGCGGAACAATCGTGCAGGCTGGAAATCCACGCGTTTCAAACAACGCAAGCGTTGCGTGAAAAGCACACGGCCTTCGATGCATTATGCAAAAAATGTCAGCGGTTGCTCAGGGGCGGCCCTGGACGAGCTGCCAGCAAGTGGCAATCGGCGCCCCCCCCCCGCTTACCCCCAAACCCCAAGGGCAGGTCCAGGCTGGGCTTTTTGGGTATACAGAGGAACATTTTTGCCCCGATTTTCCCTTGAATGCTCTTTAAGCGTATTTGTTTCAATCAGAGGCAGAATTATTCGGTTTGTCCGTCTGTCCGTCTGTCCAGCCAATACATTCTCAGGAATGTCGAGAAATAATAATAATTAATATTCCCTTCGTACCTGCACGGGAATTGAAATAATGACATCTTCATTAGTTTATTTCTATTTTTTCATTTGTATTTATCCCCTCGAATATTTTGTCCCAGGTCACCATGAAAATAAATGACCTGCCAGACTGTGTGTGTATTTGTGACCTTCCACAAGACGATCATGATGCATTTCTCCAGGCACTGCTGATGTTTTCTTGCACAATGCACAAAGGCTGAATGCCCTTACCACGTTTGTGCCTTTTGTGTATGTACGAATGTGTGTGTGTATTTGTGTATGTGCGAATGTGTGTGTATTTGTGTATGTGAGACTGTGTGTGTGTGTGTTTGTGTATGTGAGACTGTGTGTGTGTATTTGCGTATGTGAGACTGTGTGTGTGTATTTGCCTATGTGAGACTGTGTGTGTGTATTTGTGTATGTGCGAATGTGTGTGTGTATTTGTGTATGTGCGAATGTGTGTGTATTTGTGTTTGTGAGACTGTGTGTGTGTATTTGTGTATGTGAGACTGTGTGTGTGTATTTTTGTATGTGAGACTGTGTGTATTTGTGTATGTAAGATGGTTGCGAAACGCTGTGTAGAAGCTACCTGGTCTGTCGCTCCGCACTAAGCTTCAGGTCTTCTCACGTGTGTGCCTTTTGTGTATGTGCGAATGTGTGTGTGTGTTTGTGTATGTGAGACTGTGTGTGCGTATTTGTGTATGTGCGAATGTGTGTGTGTGTGTATTTGTGTATGTGAGACTGTGTGTGTGCATCAGCCAGTCATCTCAGTCAGTCGACCCGTGGCACCTGGGTCTGCCCCGTGACCTCCTGCCAGCGGGCGTTCGACACTTCACGTGGCCTCAGGGTGCACATAGCCTGGCACAAGCGTCGTGGTGAACTCACCGCCACTTAGTGGCGAATGGCGGTTGTTGTTGTTGTGTATTTGTGTATGTGAGACTGTGTGTGTGTATTTGTGTATGTGAGACTGTGTGTGTGTATTTGTGTATGTGCGAATGTGTGTGTGTGTATTTGTGTATGTGCGAATGTGTGTGTGTGTGTATTTGTGTATGTGCGAATGTGTGTGTATTTGTGTATGTGAGACTGTGTGTGTGTATTTGTGTATGTGCAACTGTGTGTGTGTATTTGTGTATGTGAGACGGTTGCGTAACGCTGTGTGGAAGCTACCTGGTCTGTCGCTCCACACTAAGCTTCAGGTCTTCTCGGCCACGGTCATTCCCTCCCTTCTCTACGCTTGCGAAACGTGGACCCTCCTAATGGAACATCTTCGCCGGTTAGAAACAGTTAGGCTAGCCTGCCTACGATCCATCCTGTGAGGAGCTCACAAATCTTTGAAAGATCTGGGCAAGGTCCAGTCGGTGAGCTCCTCCAGCAGGCAAAGCTGCGTTGGCTGGGTCATGTAGCCCGCATGCTCAGCCACCGCATGCCGAAACAGCTTTTGTTCGGCTGGATCGAGGGGGCTAAACGGGCGCGGCACGGGCTAGAGAAGAGAGATGTGGTACAGGAGGACGTGGAGCTGAGTGGACTTGCCGATGACTGGTACCAGCGGTGTCAAGATCGGCCTCTGTGGAGGAGGCTCGTGAAGGACGCTACTGGGCAGTTGGAGACAGTCGCCCTCCAACAACGGAGGGCGGAGGAGCGACGCTCACAACAACGAGCGGAGCGCCGGGTGGCTAAATCACAGCAGGTTGGCGCAGTAGGGGGGCACAGGTGGTGCATCAACCAGCCATCTCAGTCATCTTAGTCAGTCGACCCGTGGCACATGGGTCTGCCCCGTGACCTGCCAGCGGGCGTTCGACACTTCACGTGGCCTCAAGGTGCACATGGCCTGGCACAAGCGTCGTGGTGACGTCACCGCCACTTAGTGGCGAATGGCGGTTGTTGTGTCTGTACGTATGTGGGGAACGTCAGTGTGGCGGTTAGCGCACCGCGCTACAAACCCGGTGACCCGAGTTCGATTCCCGCTCGTGGCCAACACCGGTGACGGTTATCTGAATCGGTCGACTCGGCCTCAGTTGAGTACCTGGTGCCGTGTGTGGACATCGGCTTCAGTTGAGTACCTGGTGCCGTGTGTGGACATCGGCCTCAGTTGAGTAACTGGTGCCGTGTGTGGACATCGGCCTCTGTTGAGTAACTGGTGCCGTGTGTGGACATCGGCCTCAGTTGAGTACCTGGTGCCGTGTGTGGACATCGGCTTCAGTTGAGTACCTGGTGCCGTGTGTGGACATCGGCAGTGGAGGAGACAAAGGCGGTCGGGCGTGGTGCTGGCCACCCACCGCCTCGTGTGCCGTGCCGGCCTCCGTAGGCGCTCGCTAACAGCACTTGCCCCAACAGTCTGTTAAGGCTATACGGGGGGGGGGGGTCTTTGTCTTTTGTGTGTGTGGGTCTGTCTCTCTGTGGCTGCAAGTTGCAATGTGCAGATGTGCGGAAGCTCCTACAGTCGTTACAGGAAGGAAGTTCTGTCCGTGTGTGTTTATGAGTGTGTGTCTGTGTGTGGGGAGCGGTGGGGCAGCGGTTAGCGCACTGCGATACAAAGCCGACGACCCGAGTTTCGGTTCCCGCTCACGACCGATAACAGTAGCGAAAATTTGAACTGGTCCCGGGCCTCTCCTCGGTCGACTCAGCCTTAAAACGAGTACCTGGTGCCGTGTGTCACTATCAGCGTTGCTGGCCACCCATCCTCCCACCCCCTCGTGTACCGTACTGAGTAGAGGTGCTGATCGTGATCAGCACTTATGTGTCTGTGTGGGTGGGCTAGGGTTACGGTGATTATTCAGCGGCTCTTGAGTGGAGAAGGCAAGGACGATCTTATTTAACTTCCAGTGACTGAAGTGTCGTCGTCATCATCGGCATCATGGACAGCAATAGGAATAACAACAGCGTGAGCAGCAGCGTCATCATTGACATCATCAGCAGCATAACGCTCATCAGCAGCACCTTCATCACCAGCAGCATCGGCGTCATCAGCTGCATCGGAACCACTTTTCGTGTTTAGTTTGTTGTCCTTCCCCCGCACCCCCGATACGCGCGGTTGCCTACGTACGGTGCGAAGGAGGATCGACACGCATGCGTACGTCAGTGTCATACCAGTCTTTAGCTTCATCATTAACGTAATCAGTGGCAACAGCAGCAGCAGCATCATCATCAACTCCTCCATTCGTCCCTTGTACAAATTGGCCTCTGGTGTGGGAATGTGGAATTTCCACCGCATTGGCCTCGAGCTAAGAGACATGAGACGTGAGTCCTCCTCAGTCCTGTCTCTACCCTCTTCCTCCATCCTCCTCCCTCCTTCCCCCCTCCTCTTCACCCTCCTCTTCACCCCCATCCACCCCCTCCTTCCCCCCTCCTCTTCCCCCCATCCTCCTCCTCCCTCCTGCTCCCTCGCTCCTCGCCCCCCCCGGTGATCCGCACACAATGCCCCCATGCACCACGTGGTGGGAGTGGAGCGGCGACGTGGCGGTTCAGCAGCGCTCGCGCCGTGAGCGCCACCATCCCTGAGCCCTGCGCTCCGCTGCCGACGCCGGTGGCGAGTGACGTCGGAACCCCCCCCCCTCCGTCAGCCCCCCCCCCCCCGTCAGCCCGTGCTGGGCCGGTGCGGCGAGGTATGGTCAGGTGAAGTCCCGTGGTCGGCCCTCGCGTGCGGCAGCGGTGAACCACGCGGTGTCGCCGGGGTGAGGTGATGAACCACGTGGTTACATCAAGGACGTGGCTTGAATTGACGATGAACGGACTTCGATGAAAGCCGATTGTGTAATTGTTGAACATGAGTCGTTGGCACATGCATGGCTGAAAAAACTAAGGTTTTTAAGACTTTATTCCATCACCGTCATGTGATGATGGAAATTGTGACATCAGATGGTGGGAGCCTGTTAGGGTGGATGTATGGGTCTCCGTGTGAATCTATGGATCTCTTTGTACGTGGGTGTCTGTGGTTCTATGGATCTCTGTGTGAGTCTGTGGGTCTCTGTGCGAGTCGATCCAGTGCTGCTTGAAATATCGCACTCCCCCGAATGCTGTAAAAAAAAGGAACGTACTTGGGGTTTGGTTTTTTGCGGACAGACAGATGCGGGACGGATACCGGACTACAGAGGTGGGGTTGGCCTTCCTGGTTTGGATTTTGGGATGCGCGCCATGGGGCATTGGGGCCATTGGGATAATTGGGGGCAATTTGGGGCAATTGGGGCCATTCGGGACATTGGTGGCCATTGGGGGCCATTGGGGGCCATTGGGGGCAATTGGGGCCATTCGGGGCATTGGGGGCCATTGGGGGCCATTGGGGCAATTGGGGCAATTGGGAGCAATTGGGGGCAATTGGGGGCAATTGGGGGCAATTGGGGCCATTGGGGCCATTGGGGCCATTGGGGGCCATTGGGGCCATTGGGGGCCATTCGGGGCATTGGGGGCCATTGGAGCAATTAGGGCCATTGGGCCAAAAGTTCCAATAGCAAAACAAATGGGAGTGCAGGTGAACTCTACGATGCGATTAGAAGTGGAAAGGCTGCTGGTGTGTTTGTTTTGCGAGCGTGGGTGTCCTGGGCTCGGCGGAGAAACAACAACAACAGCAGCGGCGGCGGCGGCGGCACTACCTCTGCCCACGCCGCTATCGACGCAGCGGCCGAAGTTAGCCGGGGTGGCACCGCCCGCGGCACGTTAATGTCACCGAGATAACGGCGCCAGTGCTGGCAGCGCTGCGGTGCCGCAAACATCTCGGTCGTGGGTGCGTGTGTGTGTGTGTGCGTGTGTGTGCGTATGTGTGTGTGCGTGTGTGTGCATGTGTGTGTGCGTGTGTGTGCGTGCTGGAGGGAGGGCTGGGGACGTGGTGGCACATATCGTACGTGTGCGCGCGTGCGTGTGTGTGTGCGTGTGCGTGCGTGCGCGTGTGCGTGTGTGCGTGTGTGCGTGCATGTGTGCGCGTGCGTGTGCGTGCGTGCGCGTGTGCGTGCGTGTGCGTGCGTGTGTGCGTGCATGTGTGCGCGTGCGTGTGCGTGCGTGTGTGCGTGTGCGTGCGTGCGTGCGCGTGCGTGTGCGTGCGTGTGTGCGTGTGCGTGCGTGTGTGCGTGCGTGTGTGTGTGCGCGTGCGTGCGTGTGTGCGTGTGCATGCGTGTGTGCGTGTGCATGCGTGTATGCGTGCTGGAGAGAGGGAGGGCTGGGGACGCGGTGGCACGTATCGTACGTGCGCGTGTGTGTGCGTGTGCACGTGTGTGTGCGTGTGCACGTGTGTGTGCGTGTGCACGCGTGTGTGCGTGTGCACGCGTGTGTGTGTGTGTGCGTGTGCGCACGTGCGCGTGTGCGTGTGTGAGCGTGTGTGTGCGTGCGTGCGTGTGTGTGTTGAATTTCTTTCGCACCGTACGTAGCCGACCGTGCTCTTTCGGTGGCGCAGCAGTTAGCGCATCGGTTTACGGTGATGGTTAACGTCAGTGGCGACTCTGTGAGTGTGTGTGGTGGGGAGCGGTGGCACCATCATCTGAACCGGTCATGGGCCTCCCCTGGGTCGACTCCTTAATACTGGATGCAATATAAATAAAATAAAAAAATCTTTGGGGAAACAAAGGCGGCCTGGCGTGGTCCTTGCCACACCACCCCTTCGTGTGCCATCCCGGCCTTCGTATGCGCTCGCGAACAGCGCTTGCCCCAACAGTCTTGTTGAGGCTACACGGGGGATCTTTGTGCTCTGTGTTACGTCCATTTGTATACACGGCAGAACCCTTCTTAAAGATGGTCATTGGTCGTCGTTTAGCGAGTAAAGGCTTCATTAGCATCGAAAGTTACCGTTTCTCACCCGAATGATTAACTTTCTAAGATTTAAACAATACATATGGATGCGTAAAGATACTAACAACATTATAAACGCGTGATATTAAAAGAAACATGGTTGATCAGTGCAATAATTAATATTCACTGTACCTATAACAGCCCGTCGTTGATAGGGGAGGGAATGGTCGGTAAGCGAACACATTGGGCTCTATGGATTCATTACACTACACTATAAACTGCATTACTATACACTACACTACTATACACTCCACTACCATAAATTACTATATACTACACTACTATACATTACTATACACTACTATATATTACTATACACTACACTACTACACTTTACTATACACTACACTACTACACATTACTATACACTACACTACTATACACTACACTACCATAAATTACTACACACTACACTACTATACACTACACTGCTATACATTACTATACACTACTATACACTACACTACTATACACTACACTACTATACACTACACTACTATACACTACTATACATTACTATACACTACACTATACACTACACCACTATACACTACACCACTATACACTACACTACTATACACTACACTACTATACATTACTATACACTACACCACTATACACCACTATACACTACCATACACTACTATACACTACACTACTATACACTACACTACTATACACTACACTACTATACATTACTATACACTACACCACTATACATTACACTATACACTACACTACTATACACTACACTACTATACTATACACTACTATACACTACACTACTATACACTACACCACTATACACTACACTATACACTACACTACTATGCATTACTTTTCACGACACTACCATACATTACACTACTATACATTACTATACACTACACCACTATACATTACACTATACACTACATTACTATACACTACACTACTATACACTACACTACTATACACTACACTACTATACATTACTATACACTACACCACTATACATTACACTATACACTACACTACTATACACTACACTACTATACACTACACTACTATACTATACACTACTATACACTACACTACTATACACTACACCACTATACACTACACTATACACTACACTACTATACATTACTTTTCACGACACTACCATACATTACACTATACACTACTATACACTGCACCACTATACACTACACTACTATACACTGCACTACTATACACTACTATACACTACACCACTATACACTACACTACTATAATCCACACTACTATACACTACACTATACACTGCACTACTATACACTACACTATACACTACACTATACACTACACTATACACCACACTATACACCACACTATACACCACACCATACACTACACCATACACTACACACTACACTATACACTACACTATACACTACACTACTATGCACCACACTACTATACACTATACACTACTATACACTACACTATACACTGCACTACTATACACCACACTACTATACACCACACTACTATACACTATACACTACTATACACTACACTATACACTACACTATACACTACACTACTATACACTACACTATACACTACACTACTATACACTACACTACTACACACTACAAACTGGGCTCTATGGAGGCCGATCGTTAAGCGATTAGTCGTGATCAAGGGTGGTCGCTAAGCACAGACACACACACACGTAGACAGATATCTGTGTGTGTGTGTACAGATCAACACGTACACATCGGGATGTGTTTGCGTGTCCTGTGTATGTAGCCTGTGCACGTACAGTTGCGTGCGTGCATGCGTGTGTTCACCTGCGTGTGTGTGTGTTCACACGCACGCACGTGTGTGTGTGTGTTCACACGCACGCACGTGTGCTCGTGTGTACGTGTCTATGCTTGGGCGTGTGTGCACGTGTGTATGTTTGCGAGTGTGCACCTGTGTGTTTGTACGTGTGCGCATGTGCACACACGTGTACATGTGTACGTTTATGCGTGTGCACACGTGTGTGTGTGTATATTTGTGCGCGCGTGTGTATGTATGTTTTCGTGTGTGCGCATGTGTATGTGTGTACGTTTGTGCGTGTGCGCATGTGTATGTATGCATGTTTGTGCGCGTGTGTAAGTATGTTGCGCGCGCGTGTGCGCGTGTGTTCGTGTGCCCACACACAAACCCCTAGCCCGCGAAGCGTTTGTAGCGGTCGGACAATTTGAGCCAAATTTGGCTTTCTTAACAGAAATAGCAGCGCAGATGACAGATAGGGTTTCGTTAGTGTGTGCAAGTGAGCTGTGGAGAAAATGTGACTGTTCACAAATGCCATCTGCCCATTTGCGTTCACAGTTTTTAAGGCTCCCCTTGCGGTCTCCCGATCGAGCGAGTCGCTTTGCGCAGTTATTTTTAATTCCACGGCTGGTTTTTTTTTCCCCACTCCGTGGAAAAAAAAAAACGACCGTGCCCCTCTTTTATTTTGACGCCGATTTTTTTTTTGTTCAAACGTCGCTGCAGTTCGTTCGCTTTGAGCGTCGAGCGAATCGGCCCCCAGAGGACATCTGACGAATTGGCCAAAAGGGGGTGGCCTGGATTCGATACCTGGCGCAGGTATTGAATCTTAAAAGGACTCGCCTTGCGGGCAGTGACGTCGCAACAATCCCGTCGGGTGGTGGAGGGTCCACGAAAATAATGGTTGGAATTGAAACCGCCACCGCCACGTTTCTCAACTCAAACTCAGACGCACTCGTTGTAGTTTAACACCTCGTAGTAAGGAGTCGGAGGCTTTCGCGCCCAATCTCATCCACAACAGAGGTTGTTTAATGGGTTACATCGCGTAAATATACAAATGTGTGGTTAAACCCGCCACCGTGCGACACAGACAATTAGTGAGGTTTGCCACGTAAACACGTGCCAATTCGTTACTGCACCGCCGGTTGTGCGCTGGAGATTAAACCCAGAACAATTACAATTCCCATACGAATGTTTGTGGGCTTACTCTCCAACACACCGGTGTACTGAACTAGTAACGAATTGGCACGTGTTGTTTACGTGGCAAACCTCACTAATTGGCTATGTCGTGCGGTGGCGGGTTTAACGAAACATTTATTTACGCGATCTAACCCATAAAACAAAAAAAAAACCTCTGTTGTGAACTCATCGTAGCGACGGCTACAGAAACCTGCGTTCTAAGTTTTTAAAGCCCGCACGATCCGTAATGTGCGCATTTTTGGATGAAATCGCGCGAGTGAAGTTCCAGCGTCGCGTACGTGTCGTCGTCGTCGTCGTCGTGCGCGCGACGACCCGGCCGCACGAGCGACGACCCGGCCGCACGAGCGAAGACGTCACCCGAACCAACGTGGCCATTGCGGCGGCGAGCGCTCCGATGCCGGGGGGCGATCCATCGTGACGGCAGCGCGGCGCCATCGGGCTCCCGCCAGAGTCGTGCCACGATGCTAACGCCGACACGGCGTTAGCATCGTTACTCGCGTGGCCACCAGGTGTGTGTCTTGTTTATGTTTGTTGTTGTTGTTGGTGTGTGTGTTTTGTTGTGTGTGTTGCGGCTGTAGCTGTTGGCGCGTCGCGCTACGAACCCCAGCGACCCGAGTTCGAATTCCTTTCTCACGGCCAGCAACTGCCGGTGGAGATTGTCTGAACCGGTCCTGGGCCTCCCCTAGGTCGACTCAGCCTCAAATGAGTGCCCGGTGCAGTGTGTGAACATCGCCACTGGGGAGACGGAGGCGGCCCGCGCATGGCGCTGGCCACCCGCCCCGTCGTGTGCCGTGCCGGCCTTCGTAGGTGGTGCTCGCACCCATGAAGGCCGGCACCGCACTTGCCCCGACGGTCTGTTGAGGCTATGGGGAGGGGATCTTTGTCTTTGGTGTACGTGCGGTGTGTTGTGACGTGAATCGCATCAATCGCGAGGGCCACACGGTTCGATGTCTGAATCACCGTGGGTGGCATAGCCGCATGCAGCATGTGAACACACACTTCCGGCGCCGTGGTGTAATCCGTCCAGATCAAGCCTGACTGAGTGTGCAGGACTCATTTTCACGAGGGTCCTGCACCGGATTGTTTGACCTGTTCCCTTTAAATGTAAACTCCCCCCAACCCCCGCTGGTATTCCTGATGACCATAAAACAATGCCAAAGGCGCCGGTACCTGGCTAAATACACACGGGGCCGTATTCGTGAAAGACACATGCAATAGCCTGCATGTCCACAAGCGTGTGTGTGCATGTGTATCTGTACACGTGTGTGTATCTGTACACGTGTGTGTATCTGTACACGTGTGTGTGTGTATCTGTACACGTGTGTGTGTGTATCTGTACACGTGTGTGTGTGTGTATCTGTACACGTGTGTGTGTGTGTGTATCTGTACACGTGTGTACATCTCTATGACGGTGTTGACGCGGGGAGCGGCGGTGCAGCGGTTGGAGCGCCGCGCTGTGAACCTGCTCATCCGAGTTCGAGCCCCGCTCACGGCCGCCAGCACCCGTGACCAATATCTGAACCGGTCTTGGGCGTCCACTAGGTAGACTCAGACTAAAACGAGTACTTGCTTTAGGGAGACAAAGGCGGCCGTGCGTGGTGCTGGCCACCCACCCCCTCGTGTGCCGTGCCGGCCTTCATAGGTGCTGCTCGCTAACAGCACTTGCCCCAACAGTCCGTTAAAGGCAACACGGGAGATCTTTATCTTTGTTGTATATGTGTATGTATCGTACACAATACTGCGGGCGTGTGTTTGTGTGTGTATTAACACGCTTGCGCATGTTCTGCCCTTTTATTTGAGTCTAGCAGCTGATAGAACCTGATCAAGGAAGGCATGTGGGAATGTGTGTGTGGGAGGGCTGAGTCATCAGATTAATATCACGGAAAAACTTAGCACTTAAAAAACATTTTTCATTTTAATTCATTTCCCCTCTCCACTTTGTGTACAGGCATGTGTCGAATGCTTGTGTATGGGCGAGCACGCATGTTTGTTTTTCTCTAAGTGCACCTAGCCTGGCACTAAACAACCGCCTGCCATCATCGCCACTCCTCCAGCGATTGACCCCTTTCACTTTTGTGGGAGTTGATGAACTACGAATTCAGGAAGTCTGGGTTGAACTCCTGCCTGTGACTGGTATCGCCACGACCAGTAGGACGAGTTGCATATCTGAACTTGGTCTTGGCCTCCACGAGGTTAATGCAGCCCAAAAACGATCATAGCACCCCAAAGCGACGTGCCCTATTATCTCGGCAGATCTCCAAAGCTAAGCGGGGCTGGCCTGGCTTGTGCTGGATTGGTCAGCTTCCTGGGAGAATGCCCAAGGATGCTTGGGTTGCGAGCTGGCACAGGAGATGGCCGGACGAGGAATGGATTCTTGAATCCACCTGTGCGGAGCTTTGAGCGTGACCCTTATTTGCGATGCGAGAGTTAGTCCCGGGCCTTGCCGGGGGGCCTCGTGAGAGCCGAGCGCTGAGACTCGCTTGAGGGCTTTCCCCGGACGAATTAAGGGGACGAGAGTCACGAGAGACGATGCACCCAAATGGGCTCTCACCTGCTCAAGCGAAGGGACGTCGGCACGCAAAGTCGACGCGTTAAATGTACGGCGAGCGTTGCCGGAAGCTCTTACCGTGCGGGTGGCACGAACTCTTTCCACGTGTTGGGCCATTTATTTCTGTGCATTTTTCGTAATCGTTACTTAACCTAACTGGGATCGAGACACATACAGGCCCGACTTCCTCTTTCGGACGGCGACACGCTTCCCAACGCTGTTGAAATCGGAGCGAAATTACGCAGAGCAGTCGCATCGCGCGCAGATGTACATCGCGCGAGGAGACGGCGCCGTCTGTACGGAACTGGCAGAGTCACACCGGGAACAGGAGAATGGCCACGAGCCGAGAACAGGACGCGTGCGCTTCTTTTTACACACGGAAGGCGGGGTGGCGACACAAAGCATTGCGCTGTCTGCGATCCGTGTGTACCTCCCACGCAACGCTGCCTCGCGGTGAAATTGTGTCGACAAGTGAGCCCTGTGTGTGTGTTCGTGTGTTCAGTGTGCGGGGAGCGGTAGTGTAGCGGGCTAGCGCGCTACGCCACGACCCGGGTTCGATTCCCGCTCACGGCCACCACCGGTGACGATTATCTGAACCGGTCCGGGGCCTTCCCCTTGGTCGACTCGGCCTCAAATGAGCGCCTGGTGCGGTGTGTAAGAGGGCGGGCGGGCCTGGTGCTGGCCACCCACCCCTGTGTGCCGTGCCGGCCTTCAGCGGTGGTGCTCGCTGACAGCACTTGCCCCAACAGTCCATTAGAAGCAATGTGGAGGGGGGGGGGGGTCTTTGTGTTGTGTAAGTTGAAACTCCCAGTCGTGCGTTTATTATTGGGTGACGTCTGAAATGTCCGGATTGTAAGATGAGGAACGTGCACGTGTGCGCGTGCGTGTGTACGCGTGCGTGCGTGTGTCTGTGTGCGTGTGCGGGTGTGTGCATGTGTATGTATGTGATAGCAGTGTAGCAGTTAGCACGCTGCGCTACTTAACCCGGCGACCCGAGTTCAATTACCGCTCGCTGCCAACACCAGTAACGATTATCTGAACCGGTCATGGACCTCCCCTAGGTCGACTCAGCCTCAAATGAGTACCTGGCGTGGTGTGTAAACATTCCCACTAGGGAGACAAAGGCGACCGGGCGTGGTGTTGGCCACCCCACCCCCTCGTGTGCCGTGCCGGCCTTCATAGGTGCTTGCTAACAGCACTTGCCCCTACAGTCTGTTAAGCCTACACGGGGGGGTCTTTGTTTTGAGATGATGGCAGTGGCACTCACGGAGTCCTGGAGGGCCAATTTTTTCTTTATCAGTGTCAACAACTCAGCTCCCAGAGGATGCGTTTGTGAATCAATGTCTTGGGCCCGGGTCTCAGGGTCAGTGTTTGGAGTCGAGACCGGGTCTCAGGGTCAGTGTCTGGAGTCGAGACCGGGTCTCAGGGTCAGTGTCTAGAGTTGAGACCGGGTCTCAGGGTCAGTGTCTAGAGTAGAGACCGGGTCTCAGGGTCAGTGTCTGCAGTTGAGACCGGGTCTCAGGGTCAGTGTCTAAAGTTGAGACCGGGTCTCAGGGTCAGTGTCTGGAGTAGAGACCGGGTCTCAGGGTCAGTGTCTAGAGTTGAGACCGGGTCTCAGGTCTCAGTGTCTAGAGTAGAGACCGGGTCTCAGGGTCAGTGTCTGGAGTTGAGACCGGGTCTCAGGTCTCAGTGTCTAGAGTAGAGACCGGATCTCAGGATCAGTGTCTGGAGTTGAGACCGGGTCTCAGGGTCAGTGTCTAGAGTTGAGACTGGGTCTCAGGGTCAGTGTCTAGAGTTGAGACCGGGTCTCAGGGTCAGTGTCTAAAGTAGATACCGGGTCTCAGGGTCAGTGTCTAGAATAGAGACCGGGTTTCAGGGTCAGTGTCTGGAGTTGAGACCGTGTCTCAGGATCAGTGTCTTGAGATCAACTATCAATCACAGCTTTTTTTTAAATGTACAGCCCTTGGTGAATCTACTGCTGGATGGAGACCTCTCACTCGGCCTGTCAGGGCCGGCGCAGCCTGCAGCTTGGATACTGTGCAGGAAAATGTTTCAATGTGCACGGGGAACTTTGGCGTCACGCGTGTGCAGTCATTCGATGGTCTGCTGCTGGCCATGACGAGAGGGCTTCAGCAGGGGGAGAGTTCATGGCGGTTTTTCTATTCCTCCTCCACAGTTGAATGGGCGCAGACAACATCGGGTTTACTGTGCGGTCCATAGTTTGGGTTTCATGGCCACAATCCCACTACTGTGGATCGTCTTTAATGTAACTCTTTAATTGTCTCCGTTTATCTCCGTGGGTCTCTGTGTGCCACAAGCCACGCCACTGTGGCCACACCACTGTGGCTTGTGGTTTTAATTCTCCATTCACGAAGGAGATATGTGCGCATTGGCGTGGCGGCGCATTAATTCATTAATTCGATTTGAGTAACAAAAAAACTCGCCCCCACTGACGAGGGCATGGCAGTACTTTAACGGTGTTAATTAAACGAAGGTAGTCCTACCTATAAAATCAAGACACACGTAAAAAAATTATATCAAAATGAAAAGCTAAAAAGAAAAAACGAGTTTTGCAGAGTTTCCTGAACTGTTTGGTGCTCGGAGCCGATCTGAAGAGAGCTCCACATCTGATGCGCCACACTCGAGAAGGCCCCGGCCACTACCGCCCAGCATAGAATGAAACATTGTGTCACAAGCGGGGCCTAAGCTGACGAGCGCAAGGTGTGTATCTACCAGACGTCTGGGGGGGGGGGGGGGGGCAGACGGGACTGCGGGTACTGAGGATCAAGGCCGTTTTGAGCTTTTGTAAGTCGTCGCAGCTCTCTTGGGTCGCGTGCGATGGCTCACGTGGTAGACGGTGCACATCGCGGACTATTCGTTTCAAGCGCTCGAAATGGCGAAGACGTCTGAGCACGCGGGCAGCCGCATTCCCGCGCCGGCTGGAGTTTTCCCGAACCAGCACAGTCTGGGTGAATCTAGACTGTTGGCCATCCCGGAGAACCTCGGCAGGGCCGGTTTCCTCGCGGCGACGTAGCTCTCTCTCCTTCGCCGCGCCGATAGCTGCGCCGCGTGTGTAAGCCTGTTGACAGGCCCGTGGAGGTTGTTCGATCATCACCGAGCCGAGACCCGCGCCAGCATCGTTCCGTTTTCCTACGTTTGTACTTTTGGCGAACCCTGAATACCGGGGGGGGGGGGGGGGGTGGTTGGGGGGTGCTCGTGGTAACTTGAGCACGAAGACGGCGGCGAGGAACGAGGTCATGATAGATAGCGGAGCACTGAATTGTACTTATGAACCCGTTCATTGGTGGCATCGCTGTCACAGGACGAGGAATTATGGGCCGATAAGGCTTCATGAAATCCAGAAAGGGGTCGTTAGCGTTTTGAGCTGAACCCAGCCTCCCTGAAGTCCCTCTAGACCGTCAGAGAGGGTTGGGGAGACCCTTTGATCTCGGCATGAATCGCTCTGTGATCATTCCATAGTGCGGACGACAATGTAATGTATCAGAATAGTTTTTTTTTTCCCTTTCAGGCAATAAAACAAGAGCTGCTAAAATGTTAAACACCAAAGTTAAACCTTTTGCAAGGAATCTTGTCTGCATTAACCACACACAGGACTGGTAGAATATGATGATGCATTGTCTTTGAAACTGACTGGTCCACACCAGAGAAAGCTTTCTTTAATTTGAGACTTGGCTCTAAAGTAAGCTGTCTCTGGTGTGGACCAATCAGTTTGAAAGACAATGTCCTGTGTGTGGTTAATGCAGACAGGATTCCTTGCAAAAGGTTTCACTTTGGTGTTTTAATATCTTGACACAAACTGTTTTATTGCCAGAAAGCGTCAAACCTATTCTAATATCTTGATACTGGCAAGAGAGGTCCCATGATGAAAATTGTATGGCCCCAACTGAGACCCCCTGGCTGAATGCTTGGTCGATCGTGTGGCCGCGATTATGGATTGGACCCCGAATAAGCTGAGTAAATCCTATGGAACCCACAGTATCCAAAAGATCTGCAGCCAAACTATCAGATGGGTCATCCACCCCATGAGTTGATAATCTCCCGGCACATTTGTGCGAGGGAATTCCAGGAACCAAGGGAGAGATCATCCCAGGCGGCCGAGATGTAAAGTCACTCCTTGCTTCTGGACGCTCTTTCAACAAGGGTGAAGTACAGGCTCTCATTCTCATTCGGGGCACGACGCACGACCCTGTGTCTTCAGATGACCCAACTTTGGGACCCAGGGCACATGGCGCAGATGGGACCGGCCTGAACGATCACCACCAACCCCGCCACGTCTTTCTTTACCTGGTCTGGGAACGTGCAACGTTGAACACCCACCCGGGACCGAATCGGACCCAAGGTTGGTCGACTCCAGGTCGAAGTCGATCGTAGATGCTCGGTGGGGACAGCACCGTAGCAATAGTGTCACCCACTGAAGGGGCGCATCGCACGAACGACCTGGCGCTAGTAATGGTGACGTTCTGGTGTCTTCGAGGAGGGAGAATGTCAAAGCCAGGGGGAGGAGCAGGAGGTGCGCATTGTTTGGGTCTCGAATGAGAGGAGGTCTTTAATATTCTGGACGTCCGCGTTGCTCCACCATGTGTTCACCAGCAGCGTTGCTCAGGGTCTGGATGTGAGAGTCTAGGATGGCGATAGCAGCAGCAGCAGCGTGATCCTAGACGGGGAATATCGTGTATATATAATATCTAAATATACAATTGAACACCACTTATATATTTCTTTCCGATGACAACAGAGGGTGCATTACCGCGTGGAGTGCAGACGTTGCGCTGGATATCCGGACGCGCTCCTGTGGGCAGATGCAGGCCGGGCGGCAGGCGAGGTGGCTCATGGAATCGCGTTGAGCAAATTTTCTCCAAAAAAACAATAACTTCCATTTATCGTGAAATGTGATTTTTTTGTTTTACTCTGCTGGCGGATTTCTTGTGAAACGCGACCTCAGATAGGGAATTGGAGGGTTTTTTTTCGCCCAAAGTTGTGTGAGCAGCTGGCTGTGAAACTGACACACGCGCGCACACACACACACACGTGTGCACCCACGGCGTACGCACAGAGACAAAGCTCCCCTCTCACCCCTCCCAGCGTGTGAGCCCACGCAGGCTGTTGGGGCGAGCGCCGTTAGCGAGTGGCACCCATGAAGGCGGGCACGGTGCGCGTGGCGGTGGTGTGGCCAGCTCCCGCGTCCCGCCTGCCCGCCTTTGTCTCCCCGGCGGTGACGAGGGCGGTGCTCTTGATCGTACTGAAACGAATTGAAATCCACTGCTCCGGTCCCGCTGAATCACGCGGAGTGTTTTGCAACGTTGCGGAGCGAGCGAGCGCTCTCATCTAGAGATTAGCGACTCCACAGCGAACGGCTCTTGGCGAAGCGGATGTACACCCGTGTGATGCAGGGTGACGGAGGCCAAGCGGTAAGCTTGATATTAACTTAAAAACGAGTTCGTTATTCACCAGGTTAAGCCCACTGTGCTGTCGCCTCTTGTACAGAGGCGACCTGGCCACACGTGACAATAGCTCATCATCGACGTGGCTGATCCCATCATCTTCATCGCAGTGGCTGATATCATCACCATCACACGTGGGAATTTATAGCGGCAGCCAAATAATCTGAGCGTCGCGTGACGATTCTCAATGCGGAGAGGGGGGGTGGAGGAGCCAAGAGAACAATCCACGCCACGACCACCACGGGGGGAGAGAGAGGGAGAACTCGCAAACTCCAATTAAAGAACAGGCACCGCCAGGGCCCGGGATCGAACCCACCTCCCTCCTTGCGCACCAGGCGAGGGGCAAGCGTCTCCTCGCCGCTGCGGTGCCCACGTGGGACGGTCCCTCCGGAGCGCGCGGCGTTCCGTCGTCTTCCGGAGCCGTTCCTTAACAAGGTAGGGGTGGGGGTGGTATGGAGGGGGCAGTGGGGGGGCGGGCTCCGGCAGCGTTGCCGTTCGTGAAGAACGCAGAACGGGCGATCGCAGCCGCCCGCTGGGAAGGGTGAAGGGTCACCGGCCTCGTCCTCCACGCTGGCCGGGCGTCTCCGTGGGGGGCCGACGTCACCCACGCTTTACCCCACCGCGTACGCGACCCGCTGACGACGCTAACCCGTGGGTGATGGCCCCCGTTGCTTGGGTGGAGGAGCGAGGAAGCGAGGGAGCGTTGTAAGAAACCCGCACAGTTTGTTTCCACTTTGCCTCTCCGCGGAGATGGGGTTGAACGGGCGGCGTGAGCGACACCCAACCCTGGCAGCGCCGGGGCGGCTCACTTCCATCCGCAAATAGAGAAAACGGCGTGGGGGGGGGGGGCTGAAATCAAGCAAGGGGGGCAAGAGATATGCAAAGGAAATGATCAATATTATGCAAATGCAGGCTTATTTGTGGACACGCTCTGGTGGGGGTTAGGGGGCGTAGAGAGACCGGGCGATTGGTTCTCCCATCAAAGGGAACTTTTCCGCTGATATTTTTTTCTCTCCTCACGCCAGCGCGTGCCACCGCGCGACCCTGAACTTCTCCGCAGGCAAATCGCGGACAATTGCGGTGTTTAATTTTGGGGCGTTCGTTACAATCTTAGAAAATAATCGGCGGTGTACGAGGGATCGTGGGTGTAGAGGGCAGCTGCCCCGTGTGTCTGCATGCAGGCCGTGTGTACTTTTACTGTTTTTTATATTAACTTTATTTTTTATTTTACCCAGGTAAGGCCTCACTGAGCTGCCACAGAGCTCAGTGTGGCCTGGCTATCACAAATCAGAACTCAACGGAAGTGGCTTCTGATCTCGTGGAAATCCATAGCTGCGGCCAAACACTCTGAACGCACGATGTTGTTCATTAATGTGGAGGGAAAAACCGGAGGACCCAGAAAAAAATCCACGCGACCACGGGGAGAGAGAGAGAGACATGCAAACTCCAAATATAGAGCAGCAGCAGCAGGCGTCAGGGTCGGGATCGAACCCACGACCTCTTGTATACCAGGCGAGGTAGTTAACATCTCCTAGCCACCGTGATGTTGATGATGAGAGAGAGAGAGACACGCAAACTCCAAATATACAGCAGCAGCAGCAGGCGTCAGGGTCGGGATCGAACTCACGCCCTCCTGTATACCAGGCGAGGACGATGACATCTCCTAGCCACCGTGGGGGTGTGTGTGTGTGTGGGAAGACACCTTGACTTTTGACGTTATTTTCCACTGTTGTAGCAGTGCCTCGTGTGGGTGGAAGCCACCAAGGTTATCGGTGGCACAGCCTTTGTGAATCCTCAGACAGAGGTACCCAGATATAACCTAGGGCTCGTACGCAGCAGTCTCTGTCGTTCTAGCTTCGTGTCAGTGACGTGACCGCTATGAACCCTCTGAGAGAGAGAGGGAGAGACATCCAAAACTCGGGGGGGGGGGATTTTTTATGAAATGAAAACCGCAAAGCGAGCTGCTCCACCGACGTGAGTTTCACTTCTCGTGGAAAGAGGGAAAAAAAATTGCAATCGAAATCTGTGCCGGCGTGGATTTCTGTGGATTTCATCTCTGTTTGAGCGCGGGAGCGGGAAAAACGGCGACGACACCCGTGGCGTCCTCACCACGGGCCCACGGGCCCACGGGCCCACGGAGCCCACGGGCCCACGGGCCCCCGGAGCCCACGGGCCCCCGGGGCCCACGGGCCGCGCCGGCTCCAACGCCTGCGGCCCCGACGCCGATCATGGCGAGGAAGGGAGTCCCCGAGGCGCCGTCGTTCCCTCCTCGCCCCGTTTGGAAACGGCCCGCCCGGCTGGCAGAGTAACGGCCGGCGTATTAGACTCAATCATTCGACGCGTCCCATTGTCCGGCGGTTAAATTTGCGGGCGTTCATCTATCGGCGAGTGGGTTCAGGGCTTCGTGACGGCCGTGCCAGACGTGTTAAGCAAAGCACCACTGACACGCACGGGTCAAGCCCTGCATCTGGGTGGGTCTCTGAGTGTTGTCACCAGGGCCGTGTTTGGGACATTGCACCAGCACTGTGGAGTTACTGGGTTCAAGCCCTGGCTCTGGGTGTCTCTCGAATGGGTTAATAATGGCCGTGTCGGAGACACTGAGCCAGCGACACCGAGATCCTAGGTCTGGCTGTCTCTTTCCCCCTTCTTACACAGTTGACGCATCCTTCAAGGACCACTCTCTCAGTCTCATCAACATCACCACCACCGCCTGGCTTGAGGTCTTCTCATTCCCTTTCAGCGCCACTCCTTTGCCCATCTCGGTCACCTGCCCTCTTTCTCCACCCTGCACACCACTCGTCCCACCCATCACCACCTCTTCTTCCACCCTGCACACCACTCGTCCCACCCATCACCACCTCTTCTTCCACCCTGCACACCACTCGTCCCACCCATCACCACCTCTTCTTCCACCCTGCACACCACTCGTCCCACCCATCACCACCTCTTCTTCCACCCTGCACACCACTCGTCCCACCCATCACCACCTCCCCCTCCACCCTGCACACCACTCGTCCCACCCATCACTACCTCCTCCTCCACCCTGCACACCACTCATCCCACCCATCACCACCTCCTCCTCCACCCTGCACACCACTCGTCCCACCCATCACCACCTCCCCCTCCACCGATGTCCCCTGACCTCCGCTCCTGGCACGAGTCTTGCCACGGCATCGCCTCTCTCAGCCGTGGCGAAATGCTCGCTCCAGACGGCAAGTTGGTGAATACGTTGGTTGATTTGTATTTTTTACACTCACACCACAGACTGAACACGGTTTGTTTTACTTACGTACTTGATAATGCTATTGTCGTAATGTGCCCTTTAGTCGAGTGTGAGTAATTCCTTTGTAATTTGATCCCCCCGCCACCACCATACAAGGATGAGGTTTTGTGTTGATTTGACGCTAACTCTGGCCGACATCCAGAGCTGATGCCAATCGATTTGGGATAATTGCCAGCGCAAGCACACAAAGACAAAGAGACCCCGTATAGCCTGCGGCAGACTGTTGTCTATGTGGCTACGTAGACAACACTGGCACGGCACACGAGGCGGTGGGTGGCCGGCACCACGCCCGACCGCCTTTGTCTCCCCAGTGGCGATGTTTACACACCGCACCAGGTACTCAGCTGAGGCTGAGTCAACCTAGGGGAGGCCCAGGACCGGTTCAAATAATTGTCACCGGTGTTGGCCATAAGCGGGAATCTAACTCGAGGTCCTAGGTTCGTAGTGCAGCACGCTGTCCGCTACGCATACACACATAGACACGCACACGTAGCCACATAGACACACACATACACACACATACACACACACGTAGCCACATAGACACACATACAAACAGCTACATAGACACACATACACACGCACACGTAGCCACATAGACACACACACGTAGCCACACACACACACAAGCATAGCCACAGACACACACACGTAGCTACATAGACACACATACAAACAGCTACATAGACACACACACACAGCCACATAGCCACACACACAGCCACATAGCCATACACACACAGCCACACAGCCACACGCACAGCCACATAGTCATACACACACATACTTAGCCACATACACACACGCACGTGCACACACATACCCACGCAGATGTGTGTGTGTGTGTGCGCGTGTAAATGGACACATAACCACATACACGCATACACACAAACACACTTTACCCAAACACGGGTCAACAGTCTATAACTCATACCATACACACAAACACATGTAAACACACCAATGCAAATACACCAACACACACCCACGTATAAATAGCCACACAGATCAATACACACAACAACAGCCGCCATTCGCCACCGGTGATGTCACCACGGTGCCTTGCCAGGCTAGGTGCACCTTGGAGCCATCACTTGTAGTGTTGAAGCCTCACTGCT
Organism: Petromyzon marinus; assembly: GCF_048934315.1. NCBI lineage: Eukaryota > Metazoa > Chordata > Hyperoartia > Petromyzontiformes > Petromyzontidae > Petromyzon > Petromyzon marinus. The sequence goes on from NC_133726.1 coordinate 9,175,958, forward strand.
GACAGGTCATGGGACAGACCCAGGGGTTTTGGGTTGACTGAGATGACTGTAAAGACACACACCGACCCGCCTGCCCGCAGACAAAATAAAGACAAAGGCTCCACGTATAGCCTCAACAGACTGTTGGGGCAAGTGCTGTTAGCGAGCACCTATGTGGGCCGGCACGGCACACGAGGGGGTGGGTGGCCACACCACGCCTGACCGCCTTTGTCTCCCCAGTGGCGATGTTTACATACCACACCAGGTACTCATTTGAGGCTGCGTTGACCTAGGGGAGGCCCAAGACCGGTTCAGAGAATCGTCACCGGTAGTTGAACGGGAATCGAACTCGGGTCGCCGGGTTCGTAGCGCAGCGTAGCGCTAACCACTACACTATCGCTCCCCACTCCATCCCACATACACACACGCAGACACACACCGCAGACACACACCGCAGACACACGCAGACACACACGCAGACACACCGCAGACACACACACACGCAGACACACACACACGCAGACACACACACGCAGACACACACACGCAGACACACACACGCAGACACACACACAGACATCCAATTCCAGATATTTCCCGAATTCGCCATGAGTTGCCCAAACGTCCCAAGGCCTTCATTGCGAAAAGGAAAGTGTGGAAATGCGGAGGGGCGGTGACGCAAGACGCTCGCGTTTCTCCGTGGGACACCGACCAAGTGACAGCTGGCGTGAAGCGGCATCTGGAAGTGGAGAGCCCAAGTGGAGCGAGATCTAGAGTGGAGATCTGGAGTGAGATCTAGAGTGGAGTGAGATCTAGAGTGGAGTGAGATCTAGAGTGGAGTGAGATCTAGAGTGGAGATCTAGAGTGGAGATCTATAGTGAGATCTAGAGTGGAGCGAGATCTAGAGTGGAGTGAGATCTAGAGTGGAGATCTAGAGTGGAGATCTGGAGTGGAGATCTATAGTGGAGTGAGATCTAGAGTGGAGATCTAGAGTGGATATCTAGAGTGGAGTGAGATCTAGAGTGGAGAGCCGGAGTGGAGTGACATCTCGACTGTCTCTGGCCAGACCAAGGGGACGCGTGGTGGCCCTGTGCAGGTGAGTGGTGGCGTCAGGATGTAACGCGGCTCTGCGTGGGGGCCCACAGCTCGCCTTGAGCCGCGATTGCTCCGTTGGGGGAGGGGGGGGGGTAATTTCATCTTCAAGTTCTGGTTTTGACGTCGATTTTACCCTCGCAGTATTTTCTATTCCTCGTACGAGATTGCGTTTTTAAAAAATAGATTTTTACGCTCGTAGCTGCGCTCTTTTTTTGCGTCTGTCGCTTTTTTTTGGTGGCGACCCCTGGGTCCAAACGGCTCATCCCGGTCTCCTTGCGAGTCTGCCCCGCGCCGTGCCCGTGGGGGGAGCGTGGTTTTTTTGGCCATGCTTCACGCCGGTCGGTGCGGATTTGCCGAAAATGTCGGGCGACGTAGTTGGACGTGGGAGCGTACGAGTACGGTGCGACGTCGGATTTTTGGCTGCGCCGCGAGGACAATAATAACAACAGCAGCAGCAGCAGTCGTATTGAACGCCACCTATTTACCCGGAAGACTGTCGGGAATTTCGTGGCAGGATAAGGGTGGGCAGCTTGGAGGTTGGCACGCAGAATGCCTGGGGCCGGCAAGTACTGCAGGTGTGGATGGGAAGAGGCGGCGACGGAGGTTGTGACGGGTGGAGGGGCGCGGGCAGGTGGCCAGGCGGGCGTTGGAGTGGCACCCAGAGGTTGGCGACCAAGCGGGGGGGGGGGGGGGGGGGGGAGAGCTTTAGCCAGGTGGTGGCGGTGGCACCGCGAGGTCGTCTCTGGTTACTGAGTAATCCGCCGTCAACTCGGCAAGTGAATCATTCACGGGGGCGCCTCGCGAGCCTCCTCGCGGGGCGCCGCTTCGCATCGCCGAGCGTGCGCCCGCCACGTCGCTCCCAGCCCCACGGCCGCCCTGGTTAATAACCGCGGTTGTAAGACGGCCGCGGCTCACGGTGGACGCTGGGAGAAACGGAAAATAACTTTAAATTGGGGAAAACCGCGCGGCGGCGGCAAGTACCAGCAGCCTGCGTAGCCGCGACGCATCCGTGAGGCACGGCAGCGCCTTCACGATAGCGCTGGCGCTCTGGGATCAGCATCTCGAGTACTCGTGGTGATCGGATGTGAATGGGGTGTGTGTGTGTGTATGGGGTGTGTGTGTGTATGGGGTGTGTGTGTGTATGGGGTGTGTGTGTATGTATGGGGTGTGTGTGTGTGTGTATGTATGGGGTGTGTGTGTGTATGTATGGGGTGTGTGTGTATGTATGGGGTGTGTGTGTGTATGTATGGGGTGTGTGTGTGTATGGGGTGTGTGTGTATGGGGGGTGTGTGTGTGTGTATGGGGGGTGTGTGTATGGGGGGTGTGTGTGTGTGTATGGGGGGTGTGTGTGTGTGTATGGGGGGTGTGTGTGTGTATGGGGGGTGTGTGTGTGTATGGGGGGTGTGTGTGTGTATGGGGGGTGTGTGTGTGTATGGGGGGTGTGTGTGTGTATGGGGTGTGTGTGTGTGTATGGGGTGTGTGTGTGTGTATGGGGTGTGTGTGTGTATGGGGTGTGTGTGTGTGTATGGGGTGGGTGTGTGTGTGTGTATGGGGTGTGTGTGTGTATGGCGTGTGTGTGTATGGCGTGTGTGTGTGTGTGGCGTGTGTGTGTGTGTGTATGGGGTGTGTGTGTATGGGGTGTGTGTGTATAGGGTGTGTGTGTGTGTGTATGGGGTGTGTGTGTGTGTGTAAATTGGGAACCATGGAATTTACATTGAGATGGGCGACTTAAGACAGGGCCCGTGTGTACATTGAACAACTTTAGCACCGTACGTAGCCAACCGTGCCAATCGGAGGATGGCTGAGTGTGTGGGTGAGTGACTACGTGTGTGGGTGAGTGACTACGTGAGTGGGTGAGTGACTATGTGAGTCTATGTGTGTCTGTTGGACTTATTTCGCACCATACGTAGCCAACCGTGCCAATCGGAGGTGCGGGGAACGACAACAAACTAAACGTGCATGGGCTTACGTCAAGATCGAGCGCTGACACAGGACCAGCATTGTTACATTGTGATCATCGGCTTGCATAGGGCCAATAGGGTTACATCGGGATCATAGATTTTCACGTAACACAGTCTTACAGAAGGCAACAGCTGTGCGAAATGGTTAATGGACTCATTCAAATTACATTGGATCGTTTGATTGTAGCGGTCAACTTCCTCGTCTTTTTGTATGAGGATCCCGAGCTGCCGCCGATGTTTCGTGGAGTCCTCGCGTTGCGAATCCAGGGACCCTCAAGACTCCTCGGGGCACCAAGCCTTTGGCTAGTGCCGCTCACAGCCAGCCTCGCCACCGGTGGAAATTCCACATTCCCATGGCGGTGACCGTGGGAGAGAGCGCGTGGTGCCGGCCACAACCCCCTACGTGCGCCACGCCGAACCGTGTGGTATGGCGTGCGACGTAACGTAAACTAATAAACTGTTTATTATTTATTCCAGTTAAAGCCCACTGAGCTACGTCGCTCTTTATCAGAAGCGACCCGGCCACAGATGATAGCTACGATAAAGCGGCTTATCATCGTGTGGAAATTTTATAGCAGCCAAATTCTCAACTAGTCAGGGTTGTCACGTAAACAGAACGTGCCAATTCGTCACTAGTACAGCACGCCGGTGTGTTGGAGAGCCAAGCCACAACATTTACGAACTGAGTGCGACGTTTTGCCAGTAATTACAACTAGCTTCATCAGGCGACAGCCAGATTTGTGGAGAAGTCCACCTGATTATACAGCAGGCGTCATGGTCGGGATCGAACCCATGACCTCTTGTATACCAGGCGAGGTAGTTAACATCTCCTAGCCACCGTGGCGCCCCCTAATGTGGGTTATGGGGTGGGGGTGGTGGTAAAAAGGGAATTGTGGGGTCCCTCCGAACGGGCGATTGGGGTTTGGGTGCGAGCGGCGATAGTGGCGAGATCAGTTAAACGTTGGGCCCTTGCAGTGTCGCGATAAAATAAACACGCGCGCACACGCACATCTGCAGCTTGGGGGAGGGGACTGAGGGTGGGGGTCACGCAGCTCCGCAGACCCCGGCAGAAGTCGCGGAGAGATCCCCGCCCCCGCGGTCGCGCTCGTTTGCCACCACGACGCTCTCGTCCACGAGCGCGAGCGGCCTCCCGGCCGTTGCGGGCTCCGGCTGCGTTCGGTCGGATGGCCGTCGGGGGGGGGGGGGGGGAGGTATTGGACGCTGGCGTGTGAACGCGTCACCTCGTTAGTAACGTCGTCGTGGTCGTCCCTGTCGTGGTTTGTTGTTCGTGCCGCGTGCCTCCCAGGAGGGCACCTGGAGGCACGGGAGCGAACGGCGCGTTTGAGATGCTCCATGGGGAAGCGAGCGGACAGGCCCCAAAAACACACTCCCTTGCCAAATCACTCGTTAAACCACTCCCTCGCCGAACCACTCGCTCGCCGAACCACTCGCTCGCCGAACCACTCGCTCGCCCAACCACTCCCTCGCCCAACCACTCGCTCGCCCAACCACTCGCTCACCCAACCACTCGCGCGCCCAACCACTCGCTCGCCCAACCACTCGCTCACCCAACCACTCGCCCAACCGCTCGACCAACCGCTCGCTCCCCCAACCACTTGCTCGCCCAACCGCTCCCTCGCCCAACCACTCACGCGCCCAACCACTCGCTCGCCCAACCACTCACGCGCCCAACCACTCACGCGCCCAACCGCTCGCTCACCCAACCGATCGCTCGCCCAACCGCTCCCTCGCCCAACCACTCACGCACCCAACCGCTCGCTCGCCCAACCGCTCGCTCGCCCAACCGCTCCCTCGCCCAACCGCTCGCTCGCCCAACCACTCGCTCGCCCAACCGCTCCCTCGCCCAACCGCTCGCTCGCCAAACCGCTCCCTCGCCCAACCGCTCCCTCGCCCAACCGCTCCCTCGCCCAACCGCTCGCTCGCCCAACCGCTCGTTCGCCCAACCGCTCCCTCGCCCAACCGCTCCCTCGCCCAACCGCTCACTCGCCCAACCGCTCCCTCGCCCAACCGCTCGCTCGCCCAACCGCTCCCTCGCCCAACCGCTCCCTCGCCCAACCGCTCCCTCGCCGAACCGCTCCCTCGCCCAACCGCTCCCTCGCCCAACCGCTCGCTCGCCCAACCACTCCCTCGCCGAACCACCCACTCAGCCAAATATCTCTCACCCACCCACTCAACAATTCATTCACCCCCCCCCCCGCCACCAACTGACCCACCAAACACTCACTCATTCACCCACTCGGTCATCCACTCCAACCACCCCACCACTCGCTCGCTCACTCGCACACAATAATCGTAATCATTGATTGCCGTCGCGATGCCGCGCCCTCTGCGCGCGATCCGTCAGCGCGTCGGCGAGCCTGAGACAATAACCCGGCAGGGGAAGCTGACTGCAGAGCAAATGGAAGTGTTCGCGAGCGACTCGGGTGGAGACCAGGCCCAAAACAACAAAACAGGAGGACAACGCTGAGCAGCCACTTGTGTGCCCTGTCAGCTTCGCTTGAGTTCGGGCAACACAAAAGGCGCGCAAACGAATATTGGTAACCGAATTTGTCAGTGGGAATCCTCAAATGGTCCAAGTTTGTTGTCACGGTAAATGCTTGGATTGGCGTTGGAGTGGACGCGTCACGGCGACTAGGGCCCGGTGGTCGAGAACGACAACGGAGCGGCGGCCAAGGCATGGAACGCGTCCTGGAGGAGAAGGGGCTGTGACAATCGGCTCCACAGTCAGCTCCCCGTGCGTAGGGGAAAGCGCTGGGGTGGAGGACCGTCACGTCGCAGGATCGCGAGGGGCAGCGGCGGTGGCGGCGGTGGCTTGGGGGGGCGGAGGCCTTCGTCCAGCAGAGGATTGACCGTGGCTTGGTGGTGGTGGTGGTGAGGTGGGGAGCGGCAGCGTAGCGGTCGATCGCTGTAACGTAAATCTGCCTGCGCGGGGCTCCCCTGGGTGGCAATATATAATTGTGTCACTTTACCGCAATCGGTAAAACATTTACATCTTACATTTTTTTAAAAAGAAGTCTGGCACGTGTTCCCTCGGAGTCAGCACCCGCGAGTGAGCGGGGCCGTAACCTCGCTGCGGAGACGGTGGCGCTGTGTCCAGGACGTCGCGAGCACTGAATGCAGCAGTCTCTCGGTTAACAGTTTTTTCATAATCCGCTCCACGAAAACTACTGTCAACCAAAATAACTGCTCGTCGAATATAGTAATTATCCGTTAAAATAATTAATCCGTGACGCAAAGAAAGCCGGTCCCCGAGGTCTAAACCCTCAGAAATGGGCGTTGCTGATTGGCTTAGGGCATGGCTCAGCCCCACTTATGAGCGATCGGATTGGCCGAAGTTGACGCCCCGCGTGCGTAACGTAAACACGGCACCGTTAATCGAGATTTTAGCGTCGGTCGAAACCACGGGCTCCTATGGGAGGCGAAACGTTAACCGATAAACCGTTAACCGACGATGTTACTGTGAACCGAGGGGACTGCTGTAATCTCTCGGTGCCGAGGAGACGCAACTGAACCAAGGGTACCCGGGCCTGCTGGCTCGGCCGCCATCGTCGGGCCGGGCCTGGGGTCGGCAACCTGCGGCCTCCGGTGTCGCGTGCGGCTCTTCGGCTGCAACCTTTGTGGGCATGGCCATTTATTTGTTGTCTTTACTTCAATCTGTACAGTCTGTGGCACAGGCGGTCCCCCCCACGACGTCGCAGTGCGTTCCTAGGGCTATGGCTAGGGTCAATGTTGTAGGGCTATGGGTAGGGTTAGTGTTGTAGGGCTATGACTAGGGTCAGTCTTGTAGGGCTATCACTAGGGTCAGTGTTGTAGGGCTATGACTAGGGTCAGTGTTGTAAGGCTATGACTAGGGTCAGTGTTGTAGGGCTATGACTAGGGTCAGTGTTGTATGGCTATGGGTAGGGTCAGTGTTGCAGGGCTATGGGTAGGGTCATCGTTTTAGGGCTATAACTAGGGTCAGTGTTGTAAGGCTATGGCTAGGGTCAGTGTTGTAGGGCTATGGCTAGGGTCAGTGTTTTAGGGCTATGGGTAGGGTCAGTGTTGTAGGGCTATGGGTAGGGTCAGTGTTGTAGGGCTATGACTAGGGTCAGTGTTGTAGGGCTATGGGTAGGGTTAGTGTTGTAGGGCTATGGGTAGGGTCAGTGTTGTAGGGCTATGGGTAGGGTCAGTGTTGTAGGGCTATAGGTAGGGTCAGTGTTGTAGGGCTATGACTAGGGTCAGTGTTGTAGGGCTATGGCTAGGGTCAGTGTTGTAGGGCTATGGGTAGGGTCAGTGTTGTAGGGCTATGGCTAGGGGGTCAGTGTTGTAGGGCTATGGCTAGGGTCAATATTGTAGGGCTATGACTAGGGTCAGTGTTGTAGGGCTATGGGTAGGGTCAGTGTTGTAGGGCTATGACTAGGGTCAGTGTTGTAGGGCTATGGGTAGGGTCACTGTTGTAGGGCTATGGGTAGGGTCAGTGTTGTAGGGCTATGACTCGGGTCAGTGTTGTAGGGCTATGACTAGGGTCAGTGTTGTAGGGCTATGGGTAGGGTCAGTGTTGTAGGGCTATGATAAGGGTAAGTGTTGTAGGGCTATGACAAGGGTTAGTGTTGTAGGGCTATGGGTAGGGTTAGTGTTGTAGGGCTATGGGTAGGGTTAGTGTTGTAGGGCTATGGCTCGGGTCAGTGTTGTAGGGCTATGGGTAGGGTCAGTGTTGTAGGGCTATGACTAGGGTCAGTGTTGTAGGGCTATGGGTAGGGTTAGTGTTGTAGGGCTATGGGTAGGGTCAGTGTTGTAGGGCTATGGGTAGGGTCAGTGTTGTAGGGCTATGGGTAGGGTCAGTGTTGTAGGGCTATGACTAGGGTCAGTGTTGTAGGGCTATGGCTAGGGTCAGTGTTGTAGGGCTATGGGTAGGGTCAGTGTTGTAGGGCTATGGCTAGGGGGTCAGTGTTGTAGGGCTATGGCTAGGGTCAATATTGTAGGGCTATGACTAGGGTCAGTGTTGTAGGGCTATTGGTAGGGTCAGTGTTGTAGGGCTATGACTAGGGTCAGTGTTGTAGGGCTATGGGTAGGGTCACTGTTGTAGGGCTATGGGTAGGGTCAGTGTTGTAGGGCTATGACTCGGGTCAGTGTTGTAGGGCTATGACTAGGGTCAGTGTTGTAGGGCTATGGGTAGGGTCAGTGTTGTAGGGCTATGATAAGGGTCAATATTGTAGGGCTATGACTAGGGTCAGTGTTGTAGGGCTATGGGTAGGGTCAGTGTTGTAGGGCTATGACTAGGGTCAGTGTTGTAGGGCTATGGGTAGGGTCACTGTTGTAGGGCTATGGGTAGGGTCAGTGTTGTAGGGCTATGACTCGGGTCAGTGTTGTAGGGCTATGACTAGGGTCAGTGTTGTAGGGCTATGGGTAGGGTCAGTGTTGTAGGGCTATGATAAGGGTAAGTGTTGTAGGGCTATGACAAGGGTTAGTGTTGTAGGGCTATGGGTAGGGTTAGTGTTGTAGGGCTATGGGTAGGGTTAGTGTTGTAGGGCTATGGCTCGGGTCAGTGTTGTAGGGCTATGGGTAGGGTCAGTGTTGTAGGGCTATGACTAGGGTCAGTGTTGTAGGGCTATGGGTAGGGTTAGTGTTGTAGGGCTATGGGTAGGGTCAGTGTTGTAGGGCTATGGGTAGGGTCAGTGTTGTAGGGCTATGGGTAGGGTCAGTGTTGTAGGGCTATGACTAGGGTCAGTGTTGTAGGGCTATGGCTAGGGTCAGTGTTGTAGGGCTATGGGTAGGGTCAGTGTTGTAGGGCTATGGCTAGGGGGTCAGTGTTGTAGGGCTATGGCTAGGGTCAATATTGTAGGGCTATGACTAGGGTCAGTGTTGTAGGGCTATTGGTAGGGTCAGTGTTGTAGGGCTATGACTAGGGTCAGTGTTGTAGGGCTATGGGTAGGGTCACTGTTGTAGGGCTATGGGTAGGGTCAGTGTTGTAGGGCTATGACTCGGGTCAGTGTTGTAGGGCTATGACTAGGGTCAGTGTTGTAGGGCTATGGGTAGGGTCAGTGTTGTAGGGCTATGATAAGGGTAAGTGTTGTAGGGCTATGACAAGGGTTAGTGTTGTAGGGCTATGGGTAGGGTTAGTGTTGTAGGGCTATGGGTAGGGTTAGTGTTGTAGGGCTATAGCTCGGGTCAGTGTTGTAGGGCTATGGGTAGGGTTAGTGTTGTAGGGCTATGACTAGGGTCAGTCTTGTAGGGCTATCACTAGGGTCAGTGTTGTAGGGCTATGACTAGGGTCAGTGTTGTAAGGCTATGACTAGGGTCATCGTTTTAGGGCTATGACTAGGGTCAGTGTTGTAAGGCTATGGCTAGGGTCAGTGTTGTAGGGCTATGGCTAGGGTCAGTGTTGTAGGGCTATCGGTAGGGTCAGTGTTGTAGTGCTATGGGTAGGGTCAGTGTTGTAGGGCTATGACTAGGGTCAGTGTTGTAGGGCTATGGCTAGGGTCAGTGTTGTAGGGCTATGGGTAGGGTCAGTGTTGTAGGGCTATGGCTAGGGTCAGTGTTGTAGGGCTATGGCTAGGGTCAGTGTTGTAGGGCTATGGCTAGGGTCAGTCTTGTAGGGCTATGGGTAGGGTCAGTGTTGTAGGGCTATGACTAAGGTCAGTGTTGTAGGGCTATGGGTAGGGTCACTGTTGTAGGGCTATGGGTAGGGTCAGTGTTGTAGGGCTATGACTCGGGTCAGTGTTGTAGGGCTATGACTAGGGTCAGTGTTGTAGGGCTATGACAAGGGTAAGTGTTGTAGGGCTATGACAAGGGTTAGTGTTGTAGGGCTATGGCTAGGGTTAGTGTTGTAGGGCTATGGGTAGGGTTAGTGTTGTAGGGCTATGGCTCGGGTCAGTGTTGTAGGGCTATGGGTAGGGTTAGTGTTGTAGGGCTATGACTAGGGTCCGTGTTGTAGGGCTATGACTAGGGTCAGTGTTGTAGGGCTATGACAAGGGTCAGTGTTGTAGGGCTATGACTAGGGTCAGTGTTGTAGGACTATGACTAGGGTCAGTGTTGTAGGGCTATGGGTAGGGTTAGTGTTGTAGGGCTATGGGTAGGGTTAGTGTTGTAGGGCTATGGGTAGGGTCAGTGTTGTAAGGCTATGGCTCGGGTCAGTGTTGTAGGGCTATGGGTAGGGTTAGTGTTGTAGGGCTATGACTAGGGTCAGTCTTGTAGGGCTATCACTAGGGTCAGTGTTGTAGGGCTATGACTAGGGTCAGTGTTGTAAGGCTATGACTAGGGTCATCGTTTTAGGGCTATGACTAGGGTCAGTGTTGTAAGGCTATGGCTAGGGTCAGTGTTGTAGGGCTATGGCTAGGGTCAGTGTTGTAGGGCTATCGGTAGGGTCAGTGTTGTAGTACTATGGGTAGGGTCAGTGTTGTAGGGCTATGACTAGGGTCAGTGTTGTAGGGCTATGGCTAGGGTCAGTGTTGTAGGGCTATGGGTAGGGTCAGTGTTGTAGGGCTATGGCTAGGGTCAGTGTTGTAGGGCTATGGCTAGGGTCAGTGTTGTAGGGCTATGGCTAGGGTCAGTGTTGTAGGGCTATGGGTAGGGTCAGTGTTGTAGGGCTATGACTAGGGTCAGTGTTGTAGGGCTATGGGTAGGGTCACTGTTGTAGGGCTATGGGTAGGGTCAGTGTTGTAGGGCTATGACTCGGGTCAGTGTTGTAGGGCTATGACTAGGGTCAGTGTTGTAGGGCTATGACAAGGGTAAGTGTTGTAGGGCTATGACAAGGGTTAGTGTTGTAGGGCTATGGCTAGGATTAGTGTTGTAGGGCTATGGGTAGGGTTAGTGTTGTAGGGCTATGGCTCGGGTCAGTGTTGTAGGGCTATGGGTAGGGTTAGTGTTGTAGGGCTATGACTAGGGTCCGTGTTGTAGGGCTATGACTAGGGTCAGTGTTGTAGGGCTATGGGTAGGGTCAGGGTTGTAGGGCTATGGGTAGGGTCAGTGTTGTAGGGCTATGACTAGGGTCAGTGTTGTAGGGCTATGGGTAGGGTCAGTGTTGTAAGGCTATGACTAGGGTCATCGTTTTAGGGCTATGACTAGGGTCAGTGTTGTAAGGCTATGGCTAGGGTCAGTGTTGTAGGGCTATGGCTAGGGTCAGTGTTGTAGGGCTATCGGTAGGGTCAGTGTTGTAGTACTATGGGTAGGGTCAGTGTTGTAGGGCTATGACTAGGGTCAGTGTTGTAGGGCTATGACTAGGGTCAGTGTTGTAGGGCTATGGGTAGGGTTAGTGTTGTAGGGCTATGGGTAGGGTTAGTGTTGTACGGCTATGACTACGGTCAGTGTTGTAGGGCTATGACTAGGGTCAGTGTTGTAGGACTATGACTAGGGTCAGTGTTGTAGGGCTATGGGTAGGGTTAGTGTTGTAGGGCTATGGGTAGGGTTAGTGTTGTAGGGCTATGGGTAGGGTCAGTGTTGTAGGGCTATGACTAGGGTCAGTGTTGTAGGGCTATGGCTAGGCTTAGTGTTGTAGGGCTATGGGTAGGGTTAGTGTTGTAGGGCTATGGGTATGGTCAGTGTTGTAGGGCTATGACTAGGGTCAGTGTTGTAGGGCTATGGGTAGGGTCAGTGTTGTAGGGCTATGGGTAGGGTCAGTGTTGTAGTGCTATGGGTAGGGTCAGTGTTGTAGGGCTATGACTAGGGTCAGTGTTGTAGGGCTATGGCTAGGGTCAGTGTTGTAGGGCTATGACTAGGGTCAGAGTTGTAGGGCTATGGGTAGGGTCAGTGTTGTAGGGCTATGACTAGGGTCAGTGTTGTAGGGCTATGGGTAGGGTCACTGTTGTAGGGCTATGGGTAGGGTCAGTGTTGTAGGGCTATGACTCGGGTCAGTGTTGTAGGGCTATGACTAGGGTCAGTGTTGTAGGTCTATGGGTAGGGTCAGTGTTGTAGGGCTATGACAAGGGTAAGTGTTGTAGGGCTATGACAAGGGTTAGTGTTGTAGGGCTATGGCTAGGGTTAGTGTTGTAGGGCTATGGGTAGGGTTAGTGTTGTAGGGCTATGGCTCGGGTCAGTGTTGTAGGGCTATGGGTAGGGTTAGTGTTGTAGGGCTATGACTAGGGTCCGCATTGTAGGGCTATGACTAGGGTCAGTGTTGTAGGGCTATGGGTAGGGTCAGTGTTGTAGGGCTATGACTAGGGTCAGTGTTGTAGGGCTATGGGTAGGGTCAGTGTTGTAGGGCTATGGCTAGGGTTAGTTTTGTACGGCTATGGATAGGGTCAGTATTGTAGGGCTATGGGTAGGGTCAGTGTTGTAGGGCTATGGGTAGGGTCAGTGTTGTAGGGCTATGACTAGGGTCAGTGTTGTGGGGCTATGGGTAGGGTCAGTGTTGTAGGGCTATGACTACGGTCAGTGTTGTAGGGCTATGGGTAGGGTCAGTGTTGTAGGGCTATGACTAGGGTCAGTGTTGTAGGGCTATGGGTAGGGTCACTGTTGTAGGGCTATGGGTAGGGTCAGTGTTGTAGGGCTATGACTCGGGTCAGTGTTGTAGGGCTATGACTAGGGTCAGTGTTGTAGGGCTATGGGTAGGGTCAGTGTTGTAGGGCTATGATAAGGGTAAGTGTTGTAGGGCTATGACAAGGGTTAGTGTTGTAGGGCTATGGGTAGGGTTAGTGTTGTAGGGCTATGGGTAGGGTTAGTGTTGTAGGGCTATGGCTCGGGTCAGTGTTGTAGGGCTATGGGTAGGGTCAGTGTTGTAGGGCTATGACTAGGGTCAGTGTTGTAGGGCTATGGGTAGGGTTAGTGTTGTAGGGCTATGGGTAGGGTCAGTGTTGTAGGGCTATGGGTAGGGTCAGTGTTGTAGGGCTATGGGTAGGGTCAGTGTTGTAGGGCTATGACTAGGGTCAGTGTTGTAGGGCTATGGCTAGGGTCAGTGTTGTAGGGCTATGGGTAGGGTCAGTGTTGTAGGGCTATGGCTAGGGGGTCAGTGTTGTAGGGCTATGGCTAGGGTCAATATTGTAGGGCTATGACTAGGGTCAGTGTTGTAGGGCTATTGGTAGGGTCAGTGTTGTAGGGCTATGACTAGGGTCAGTGTTGTAGGGCTATGGGTAGGGTCACTGTTGTAGGGCTATGGGTAGGGTCAGTGTTGTAGGGCTATGACTCGGGTCAGTGTTGTAGGGCTATGACTAGGGTCAGTGTTGTAGGGCTATGGGTAGGGTCAGTGTTGTAGGGCTATGATAAGGGTAAGTGTTGTAGGGCTATGACAAGGGTTAGTGTTGTAGGGCTATGGGTAGGGTTAGTGTTGTAGGGCTATGGGTAGGGTTAGTGTTGTAGGGCTATAGCTCGGGTCAGTGTTGTAGGGCTATGGGTAGGGTTAGTGTTGTAGGGCTATGACTAGGGTCAGTCTTGTAGGGCTATCACTAGGGTCAGTGTTGTAGGGCTATGACTAGGGTCAGTGTTGTAAGGCTATGACTAGGGTCATCGTTTTAGGGCTATGACTAGGGTCAGTGTTGTAAGGCTATGGCTAGGGTCAGTGTTGTAGGGCTATGGCTAGGGTCAGTGTTGTAGGGCTATCGGTAGGGTCAGTGTTGTAGTGCTATGGGTAGGGTCAGTGTTGTAGGGCTATGACTAGGGTCAGTGTTGTAGGGCTATGGCTAGGGTCAGTGTTGTAGGGCTATGGGTAGGGTCAGTGTTGTAGGGCTATGGCTAGGGTCAGTGTTGTAGGGCTATGGCTAGGGTCAGTGTTGTAGGGCTATGGCTAGGGTCCGTGTTGTAGGGCTATGACTAGGGTCAGTGTTGTAGGGCTATGACTAAGGTCAGTGTTGTAGGGCTATGGGTAGGGTCACTGTTGTAGGGCTATGGGTAGGGTCAGTGTTGTAGGGCTATGACTCGGGTCAGTGTTGTAGGGCTATGACTAGGGTCAGTGTTGTAGGGCTATGACAAGGGTAAGTGTTGTAGGGCTATGACAAGGGTTAGTGTTGTAGGGCTATGGCTAGGGTTAGTGTTGTAGGGCTATGGGTAGGGTTAGTGTTGTAGGGCTATGGCTCGGGTCAGTGTTGTAGGGCTATGGGTAGGGTTAGTGTTGTAGGGCTATGACTAGGGTCCGTGTTGTAGGGCTATGACTAGGGTCAGTGTTGTAGGGCTATGACAAGGGTCAGTGTTGTAGGGCTATGACTAGGGTCAGTGTTGTAGGACTATGACTAGGGTCAGTGTTGTAGGGCTATGGGTAGGGTTAGTGTTGTAGGGCTATGGGTAGGGTTAGTGTTGTAGGGCTATGGGTAGGGTCAGTGTTGTAAGGCTATGGCTCGGGTCAGTGTTGTAGGGCTATGGGTAGGGTTAGTGTTGTAGGGCTATGACTAGGGTCAGTCTTGTAGGGCTATCACTAGGGTCAGTGTTGTAGGGCTATGACTAGGGTCAGTGTTGTAAGGCTATGACTAGGGTCATCGTTTTAGGGCTATGACTAGGGTCAGTGTTGTAAGGCTATGGCTAGGGTCAGTGTTGTAGGGCTATGGCTAGGGTCAGTGTTGTAGGGCTATCGGTAGGGTCAGTGTTGTAGTACTATGGGTAGGGTCAGTGTTGTAGGGCTATGACTAGGGTCAGTGTTGTAGGGCTATGGCTAGGGTCAGTGTTGTAGGGCTATGGGTAGGGTCAGTGTTGTAGGGCTATGGCTAGGGTCAGTGTTGTAGGGCTATGGCTAGGGTCAGTGTTGTAGGGCTATGGCTAGGGTCAGTGTTGTAGGGCTATGGGTAGGGTCAGTGTTGTAGGGCTATGACTAGGGTCAGTGTTGTAGGGCTATGGGTAGGGTCACTGTTGTAGGGCTATGGGTAGGGTCAGTGTTGTAGGGCTATGACTCGGGTCAGTGTTGTAGGGCTATGACTAGGGTCAGTGTTGTAGGGCTATGACAAGGGTAAGTGTTGTAGGGCTATGACAAGGGTTAGTGTTGTAGGGCTATGGCTAGGATTAGTGTTGTAGGGCTATGGGTAGGGTTAGTGTTGTAGGGCTATGGCTCGGGTCAGTGTTGTAGGGCTATGGGTAGGGTTAGTGTTGTAGGGCTATGACTAGGGTCCGTGTTGTAGGGCTATGACTAGGGTCAGTGTTGTAGGGCTATGGGTAGGGTCAGGGTTGTAGGGCTATGGGTAGGGTCAGTGTTGTAGGGCTATGACTAGGGTCAGTGTTGTAGGGCTATGGGTAGGGTCAGTGTTGTAAGGCTATGACTAGGGTCATCGTTTTAGGGCTATGACTAGGGTCAGTGTTGTAAGGCTATGGCTAGGGTCAGTGTTGTAGGGCTATGGCTAGGGTCAGTGTTGTAGGGCTATCGGTAGGGTCAGTGTTGTAGTACTATGGGTAGGGTCAGTGTTGTAGGGCTATGACTAGGGTCAGTGTTGTAGGGCTATGACTAGGGTCAGTGTTGTAGGGCTATGGGTAGGGTTAGTGTTGTAGGGCTATGGGTAGGGTTAGTGTTGTACGGCTATGACTACGGTCAGTGTTGTAGGGCTATGACTAGGGTCAGTGTTGTAGGACTATGACTAGGGTCAGTGTTGTAGGGCTATGGGTAGGGTTAGTGTTGTAGGGCTATGGGTAGGGTTAGTGTTGTAGGGCTATGGGTAGGGTCAGTGTTGTAGGGCTATGACTAGGGTCAGTGTTGTAGGGCTATGGCTAGGCTTAGTGTTGTAGGGCTATGGGTAGGGTTAGTGTTGTAGGGCTATGGGTATGGTCAGTGTTGTAGGGCTATGACTAGGGTCAGTGTTGTAGGGCTATGGGTAGGGTCAGTGTTGTAGGGCTATGGGTAGGGTCAGTGTTGTAGTGCTATGGGTAGGGTCAGTGTTGTAGGGCTATGACTAGGGTCAGTGTTGTAGGGCTATGGCTAGGGTCAGTGTTGTAGGGCTATGACTAGGGTCAGAGTTGTAGGGCTATGGGTAGGGTCAGTGTTGTAGGGCTATGACTAGGGTCAGTGTTGTAGGGCTATGGGTAGGGTCACTGTTGTAGGGCTATGGGTAGGGTCAGTGTTGTAGGGCTATGACTCGGGTCAGTGTTGTAGGGCTATGACTAGGGTCAGTGTTGTAGGTCTATGGGTAGGGTCAGTGTTGTAGGGCTATGACAAGGGTAAGTGTTGTAGGGCTATGACAAGGGTTAGTGTTGTAGGGCTATGGCTAGGGTTAGTGTTGTAGGGCTATGGGTAGGGTTAGTGTTGTAGGGCTATGGCTCGGGTCAGTGTTGTAGGGCTATGGGTAGGGTTAGTGTTGTAGGGCTATGACTAGGGTCCGCATTGTAGGGCTATGACTAGGGTCAGTGTTGTAGGGCTATGGGTAGGGTCAGTGTTGTAGGGCTATGACTAGGGTCAGTGTTGTAGGGCTATGGGTAGGGTCAGTGTTGTAGGGCTATGGCTAGGGTTAGTTTTGTACGGCTATGGATAGGGTCAGTATTGTAGGGCTATGACTAGGGTCAGTGTTGTGGGGCTATGGGTAGGGTCAGTGTTGTAGGGCTATGACTAGGGTCAGTGTTGTAGGGCTATGACTAGGGTCAGTGTTGTAGGGCTATGGGTAGGGTTAGTGTTGTAGGGCTTTGGGTAGGGTCAGTGTTGTAGGGCTATGACTACGGTCAGTGTTGTAGGGCTATGACTAGGGTCAGTGTTGTAGGACTATGACTAGGGTCAGTGTTGTAGGGCTATGGGTAGGGTTAGTGTTGTAGGGCTATGTGTAGGGTTAGTGTTGTAGGGCTATGGGTAGGGTTAGTGTTGTAGGGCTATGGGTAGGGTCAGTGTTGTAGGGCTATGACTAGGGTCAGTGTTGTAGGGCTATGGCTAGGCTTAGTGTTGTAGGGCTATGGGTAGGGTTAGTGTTGTAGGGCTATGGGTAGGGTCAGTGTTGTAGGGCTATGACTAGGGTCAGTGTTGTAGGGCTATGGGTAGGGTCAGTGTTGTAGGGCTATGGGTAGGGTCAGTGTTGTAGGGCAATGACTAGGGTCAGTGTTGTAGGGTTATGGGTAGGGTTAGTGTTGTAGGGCTATGGGTAGGGTCAGTGTTGTAGGGCTATGACTAGGGTCAGTGTTGTAGGGCTATGACTAGGGTCAGTGTTGTAGGGCTATGGGTAGGGTCAGTGTTGTAAGGCTATGACTGGGGTCAGTGTTGTAGGGCTATGACTAGGGTCAGTGTTGTAGGGCTATGGGTAGGGTCAGTGTTGTAAGGTTATGACTACGGTCAGTGTTGTAGGGCTATAACTAGGGTCAGTGTTGTTGGGCTAGGGTCAGTGTTGTAGGGCTATGACTAGGGTCAGTGTTGTATGGCTATGGGTAGGGTCAGTGTTGTAGGGCTATGAGTAGGGTCAGTGTTGTAGGGCTATGGGTAGGGTCAGTGTTGTAGGGCTATGACTAGGATCAGTGTTGTAGGGCTATGTTTAGGGTCAGTGTTGTAGGGCTATGGGTAGGGTCAGTGTTGTAGGGCTATGGTCAGTGTTGTAGGGCTATGGTCAGTGTTGTAGGGCTATGACTAGGGTCAGTGTTGTAGGGCTATGACTAGGGTCAGTGTTGTAGGGCTATGACTAGGGTCAGTGTTGTAGTGCTATGACTAGGGTCAGTGTTGTAGTGCTATGACTTGGGTCAGTGTTGTAGGGCTATGACTAGGGTCAGTGTTGTAGGGCTAGGGTCAGTGTTGTAGGGCTATGGGTAGGGTCAGTGTTGTAGGGCTAGGGTTAGTGTTGTAGGGCTATGGGTAGGGTATTATCGGTCAATACAACTTTGACGCCTGGCATAGGAACGTGGAATTTCCACCGTTATCCCAAGGTTTGACGGATTTCCCTCCCGCTGCTGCCACTGGCCGTGTAACGCCGGTGATCGTGGCCCGAATCGGGAGGCGTTCCCCACGTGCCTTGCTGGAGCGAACGTCTTGGAGCGGCGCGGTAGTCGATCCAAGCCGCCGCGTTGGTGGCGTGCGACCACGGTGAAAACTGAAGGGGTCAGCATGGAGGATTCTCGTTGGCAGGCACGGGCGACCTGCGTCAAGAGCGATATTTTCTCGGAGTTTTCTTTTTGTGTCGCACCAAACTGAGTGACGAGAACCACCTTGGATGGAGGCGGAAGCGCCCACGGTTTACCCCACCGCGCACACGACCTGCCGGTCGACTGTTGTCCACCCATTCGCGCCGCCGGGTGGACGGAGGCGGCGGTGGGTAGCGGAGGGATTCCAGAACCTCGCCCCCACTGTGTCGCTGGAGTCGAACCGGCGACCTCCGGATCGCGAGTCTGGTGCGTCGCTCGCCGTCAACACTGCGATCGAAGGCTGCCCCCCTCGCTTGACATTCATCCACGTGACAAAAATTAAACCACATTGCTGTTTCTTTTAGCCGAACCCTCCTGGCTAACCATGACACCCAGGGGCAACCGGGCCGAGACCCTCTGGGGGAACCCGCGTGTGTAATCATCGCAGCAGGTGAAACCCGGATTCAAACCCAGGCTCTCGGCGGCGGTGGCGGCTCTGGGCCTCTGACCCCCGGGTCACCCTCGTTCGGCGTGTTTATTTAGGAGGCCGGTTCTGTTAAGACCACGCAGCTGACCTAGAACGCGGAAGGTCGGGAGAGAGGGATTCTCGGCGTGAGTTGGCAGTTTGTTGCGTTCGTGTGTGTGCGCGTGCGTGTGTGTGTGCGCGTGCGTGTGTGTGTGCGCGTGCGTGTGTGTGTGTGCACGTGCGTGCCCGCACGCACGTGGCCACAAAAAACACACGGTCATCCCAACTCGGATGTCCCAAGGTCGGGTCACGGCTGACTGATTAACTTGCCTCTATAATCAAACTCGAAAGACAAAGTCACCGGGGCTGTCTGCTCAAACTATCAAAAACTATTTTTTTTTATTTTACCAGGTGAGGGCCCACTGAGCTCTATGGCTATTTTTGAGAAGCGACCTCGCCATCACAAATGGTAGCTGAACAAAAAGTGGCTTATCATCACGTGGAAATGTATAGCAGCAGCCAAATAACTCCAAAATGCGTGACGTTGATTCTAAATGTGGAGGGAAAAAAACGGAGGACCCGGAGGAAAAATCCACGTGACCAGGGGGATACCGCGCAAACTCCAAATACACAGCAGCAGGCGCCAGGGTCGAGATCGAACCCACGACCTCCTGCGTACCAGGCGAGGTAGTTAACATCTGGCCACCATGGCGCCCCATATCGTGAGGAGGAGAAGAAGAAGAGAAAAATATCTCGCAATATCTCAAGAGGGTTGTCATCACTATTAAACGTCTCGATTAGGCAACAGACAGAACACTTTTGCGATGTCCCGGGAAGAGTTCTGTAGGGAGTTCTCGGGGCGAAAGGGAGCTGCCCCTCCTCACCCAGAGGAGGGGGACGAGGAGGGCCCCCAGGGGCAGCCAGGACGGGTGGCCACCCCTGCCCCCCCCCTCCACTCCCTGCCACCCGTGCCACTTGAGGCGATCGGGGACGGCTTCCACTGCACCCACAGGAATCCACGCGCGAGACGATAAACCGACGTGAAACCCAATCGCGTTCAGATTTTGGTATCAGTTTCACACGGGCGATAGCGATCCCTGTCACCCACTCATCCTCAACACCGCCCCCACTGCCTCCGCCACCACCGCCACCACCATCGCCACCCCCACCACCGCCGCCACCACCACCCCCATCACCGCCATCGACAACAAGGGACGGCAAACTTAAACCAACACTTCTGACGAGTCATGCTGAGAATGGCACCTTTGTCATCCCCACACCACGTTTAGGGGCTCACGATGGGCAGGCCTCGCCGGGCGTGACTGGGCACAATGCGGGGAATGTCTCCCCCCGCCAACCGCTTGGCAACTGTCACAATGCACGCCCTACTGTACTTGCACTGTCACCGACTAACTTTCACTCCCTCTGTAAGATCAGGTTGTTGTTTTGGTTGTTGCAGGGTAGTCTGCTGTTTCCTAATAGGGTGCACTGTTTGCTAATAGGGTGTACTGTTTGCTAATAGGGTGTACTGTTTGCTAATAGGGTGCACTGTTTGAAAATAGGGTTGTGCTATCTGCTCATTGGGTGTGCTGTTTGCTAATAGGGTGTCCGTTCTGTTTAGAGGGTGTGCCGTTTGCTAAGAGGGTTGTGCTGTTTGCTAAGAGGGTGTACTTTTTGCTAATAGGATTGTGCTGTTATTCGCGCTAATCGCTGAACAAGTCTTGTTATTCCGCTTACTTCGGGATGGCCTCACACCGAGTCTCAAGGCTCGTTTTCAGGAGGGCCCTGCCAAGATTTCGCAGTAAGGGGGGGGGGCAACGCTGCTGCTTCTGCTGTTGCTGCTACCGCTGGTTCTGCTGCTGCTCTGTGTCATCCCAACCGAGTAACCTGCAGGGAATTGTTCAGCGTTGGCGATGTTTTTGGGGGTCAACACCGGCCACGTCCCGGAACCGGGAGAGAATCCCTACGCAGGCAGTCGTCCGCGTCGAGAGTCCAACCGGGCCCTTCGTGCCGCGTGGCGCGAGAGCGGTCGCTGCGGTGCCCCCCGCGCTGGGGTCGCCCGCTCGAGGCGTTGCGAACGGAGCGGTGGCGCGGCGGTTAGCGCGCGCTGCGAGCCGGCGGCGACGCGAGTTCGGTTCCCGATCACGGCCGGCATCGGTGGCGAGCGTGGCCCGGGCCGGCCCTTCCCCCCACAATCGCTTCCACGATACCCGCGCACTGACCGGTGTGGTGAAGTATGGTCGACAAACACCCCTCGCGATGAGGGGGGGAGGCCTTGGTCCCTTGGTGCATTGAGAATGGCCGGCGTTTATCTGGACCGTTGCGCTGCCGTGTTTGACGTGATTGGACTCAAATATATCCACGGCTCAATTGTCGACGGACTACAGGGCTGCGCTGTTACAGTACCATCAACCTGCACCCGGAACGCACCCAGACTGTGCCCCATCTCCATCTCGCCACATCTCGGAAGCCAAAGCAGCATTGAGCCACGGATAGCAGCGCTTGTATGGGCGACCACCACGCCTAGCGGGGTGCCATCGGCTTGCGGCGCTGGTGGGGCTACGCGGCGGGCAGCAGAGGTTCGGTGCAGCAAAGTCTGTTGACCTGTACTTCTACGCTTCCCACGTCAGTGCATCCCCTGCCGTCGCCAAACCTGCACTGGCCGGAGTGGTTCAGTTGTGGTCAACTAACCCCTCAACCAGGCCCTCATCCAGCAGTGGATTTGACAAACGGGGGGGGCCCACACGATGGCAAATGTACGCTGGGTAATCACGGCACCGGGAAACCGCCCAGAGCTCCCTGTCGAATGCGGCAATGTCGCGTATCCGACTCGCTGGGGGGGAGGGTGGGGAGATGCATGTTGAACTTCTTTCGCACATATTCTTGGTTCCTGCGGTAAAGTCACGTAGAAGGGAAACAATAAAATAATAAAAATATAAACCAATAAAATTATCACGACGTTTCGACTGCAACACAAGCATTACAGATGGCCGCACAAACGCATCTGAAAGTGCCGCGCGATGCGGTGACCACCGCCTTCGTTCGATTGCTGAGCCAAAAGCCGCCACTGCGAGGATGACCGGAGTCGCGTGATGGTTTATGCTCGTTGACGAGATCAGCAAGGTATTGTGGTTCATTTGTGGCAAGCGCTTTGTGTGTAATGAGTGCGACCTTATAACGTATTCGTTCGGCAACCGGAAGCCAATGCGGCTCAGCGAGCACTGGACAGTCGGATACGCGAACGCCTCTAACGAAGTGACCGTTGACACCCCCAGCGCGTGTTGCGGATACCGGGGCGTCCGGGGTGGTTACGCTGATCGGTTGGGGGCTGGGGGTGGGCGAGCACGCGATGGTTTAGATGGGCGACGGTGTTTCGTAAAGGGGATGTCACAGCGGCCTGTTCTCGTGGTTAAAGTCTCGAGGGCATTTTCTCAGTCGTTGGGTCCTTGAGAGGGAGATGAAGCCGCATGGATGAAGAGGGTGTGCCGGTCTCTCTCGCCGCTCTCTCCCTTGCTCGCTCTCTCTCCGCGCCAAGCGCCGGCACTTTTGGAACTTCCGAGTGGTTCTGCGGCCGAGAGAATGATTAAGCGTGAGTAATACACATCTTTTAAATGCCTCGTGGTTTGTATAGGAACCCGAAAACATCCCACGCGAAGAGAAAAAAAACAACACACAACGACCGGCGGCCGCTTCCCGGGCCGTTGTAGCAACGTGTGGGGCACAGCGCACAAGACGAGCGCACACGTGCACACGCACACACGCGCACACGCGCACACGCACACACGCGCACACGCACACACGCAAACGCACACGCACACACGCACACACGCACACACGCGCACACGCACACACGCACACACGCACGCACACACGCAAACGCACACGCACACACACGCACACACGCGCACACGCGCCAGCGCCAGTGGGGGTGGCGTAGAGCGCACCGCTTCATGGTCGCCTCCGTTGTCATTGCGCCTGCGAAGGAACTCGCTGAGCATGCGCGATCCCAACCGTGTCGGATGTGCAAAGCCAAGCCGGGTCGAGCCCTGTGGATGATGGTGCTTTGGATGGATCCCGTGCGGGGGTGCTGGCCCCGAGCGGGATGACAGAAGAGACGTGGATGAGAGACGTAAAAAACTGAGTAAGGATTGAGGGTCGCAGAAAGAAGCGACCTGGCCACCGCAAACGACAGCCCGACAAAGCGGCTTATTGTCACGTGGAAATTTCTCACAATCAAATATCCTAGATGTGTGATGTTGAGTCTACATGTGGAGGGGAAAACCAGGGGACACAGATAAAAATCCACGTGACCACGAGGAGAGAGAGAGAGAGACACGCAAACTCCAAATACACAGCAGGCGTCGTCAGGGTCGGGATCGAACCCACGACCTCCTGTTTACCAGGCGAGGTAGTTAACATCTCCCGGCCACCGCAGCACCCTTGACCTTTAGGATCACAATCTTTAAAGAGCCGCGTATTACTTGGGCCCTCATTTCTTTAGCCACTTGGCCATCCTAGACAATGTGCGGTGTGTTTCAGGGAAGTTTAGCAATACAAGGGTGAACGTATACACTCCAAATATACAGCAGGAGTCAGGTTCGGGATTGAACCCACGAGCTCCTGTATCCCAGGCGAGGTAGTCAACATCTAGCCACCGTGGTGATGATGAGAGAGAGATATGGAACAAAGATAGCGATGTAGAGAAATAGCAGAGGCGAGATGGAGACAAGATAGGGATAAGAGAGATCCATTGGGTGTTTGTGGTTGGGTGTTTTGTTGGTTAGGATTTCAATTTGAGCTGATATCTGCTTTCGTCCCAATGCTTTTTCCATGAATCCGGGGGGGGGGGGGGGGGCCCTGAGCTACTTGGGGCCCTGAACTTTAGCTTCATCTGTTTGTGGGGACGTGCGATCACCATGCACGCCAGGCTGCTGCAGGCTGCTGCTCAGTGCCGGATTAAGCTAGTGCGGGGCTTGTAGCATATGTAGCTACTTTTGCTTCTAGGATAATCCGGCACTGCTGCTGCTGCTCTGGAAGAGCTACGTGGAGTGCAGCAGACCAATAATGCAGCAAAAGCCATTGCTGTACCGTACTTCTATGCCTCCGCTATCCACGCTCCCTGCGTCCACGAACCCTCACGTGGTGAAGTACGGTCAAACGACCTCAACGTGCTGCACGGCGTTAGGGAGGCCCTCATCCAGCAGTGGATTAGAATCGCTCTGCCTGTACCATAGGTGCAGGAAATACCAAAGCGTGCCGGCGATTAGCACGGTTGGTTCCGTATGGTGCGAAAGAAGTTCAACATGCATAAATGATACCCTACATACTACTCTGAACTACCCACTACACTTTACACGACACTACTATACACTACACCACTATACTGATTTGAAAACGAATTTCTTTAAAACTGCATTTTGGTGTTTAGTTTGTTGTCCTTCCCCCACACGTCCGATTTGCACGGTTGGCTCCGTACGGTACGTTCCACATACACACCTACATACTCAGAGCCTGTGATGTCCAGTCTAAGGGTTCGCCCATTTACGTGCTTGTGTCAGAGTGAGAATCGAGATCTTCGTCAGCCAGTTTAAAATGTATGCATGCGCGTACTTACGTTGAACTTTTTTCGCACCGTACGTAGCCAACCGTGCTCCACTCGTGCCGGCGATTAGCACGGTCGGATACGTATGGTGCGAAAGAAGTTCAACGTACGTGAGAGGCAGGAGGCCAAACACCCTCCACTCGAGGGGGCTGTCCTCGGGAGCCTCTTCTTGTCCATGGAGAGGCCCCTTGGGCAGCAGCAGCGCTGCGCCTGCACCAAGTTACGCCCCTCGGGTCGCCGCCGCCTGACCGCGTTCCTCTCGCGTGGCGCCAGCAGGGCACGGGAGCGACGTCATGTCATCGCCGCGCCCGGCGCCGGCGCCGCCCGCCTTCGTGTACGAGCGCCCCGGCCACGCGGCCGACGTGCTGCGGCAGCTGGACGAGCAGCGGCGCGCCGCGGCGAGCGCCGGCTCCGCCGCCGGCGGCCTCTGCGACGCCAGCGTCGCCGCGGGAGGCGGCCGCTTCCCCGCGCACTGCGCCGTCCTGGCGGCGTGCAGCGACTTCTTCCGCGCGGCGCTCGCGCTCCCGCCCGCCGCCTCCTCTCCCGCTCGCTCGGGCGCGACGACGGAGCGGCCGCCCGACGTGCGCACGTTCAACCTCCCCGCAGAGGTACGTGGGAGGATTGGAGGGGGCGGCAGTGGCTGAAGGGGGGCGGCAGTGGCTGGAAGGGGAGTCTGGGTGACTGTAATTGTGGCATCCAGGTCTGTTCTGCAAATCAAAAAGTTATCAAATCGTTTGTACGTTTGGCTATCAGGAAGGCGCTGTGTTGCACACACACGCACAGCCTGTAGTAGTTTCACGGCAGGGGACCACGTTGCTAATTGCCATAACCCAATTAGTAATTTAAGAGTTATTTTTTTAATCGGCAGATTTGGACGATGACGCCGGCTCGCAAATGTGGGGCCTCCTCTTAGAACAACGCCACGGGGGGGGCCCTCTTTGACGTCCACTGGCAAAGCGAACAGTGCGCGACATTTTAACACAGCAAACGACCGAAAAAAAGTTTAAAAAAACTATTTGAGACTTTAGGCGTTGCAATGAGATCTGGATTTAAATAAAAAAAACACTTTTTTTAAGGGGTATAAACTAACAAACAAATACGGAAATACATCTGTGAGGGAAAACCGGCATGAGAAACGGCGAATGTGGGGGGGGAGGTGGGTGGAGTGGGGGGGCCGTGGCGGTAGGGGCCTCGCGAGTGCGGCTCGTGTGGGAGTTGGGTGCAGGGGGGGGCGGTGGCGGCCTGTGAGTCAGGCTTCCTGAGGCCGCCGCTGCCACCGCTGGCTTTGGCCTCCCGCCAGGTTTACCCCCAAACCTCCCCCCCCCCCCCCCCCGCCCCCTTGCGAGCGCCGACAACGGAACAGTTCGCCGACTGCACGCACAGCGCCCTCGGCCCCCTTCACCCAGCAGTGGAACTCTCGGGGGAGCCCGGCTCGAGGAGATGCGCCGGAATCTCCCGCGCGGCGCTCGAATTCGAGAATGAAGTGCGTACCAAACGTACAAAAATGTGGTTACTATTTGACTTGCATCAGAGACCTGGACGTCACCTATATAGTCACCTAGACCCCCTGCAGTCACTGCCGCCGCTTTAAGTCGCTGCTGCGATCCGGGAAGTCGTCGAGTTTGTTGTTGTTGTTGTTGCGCCATTCTTTAAACCGTCCCGGGGGGGCGAGGTGTTTCTCTTAATGGATTCACGCCACGCGCCCCCCCCCCCCCCCCGACCTCGCGATTCGAGGAGGGGAATTGTCCCAGCGATTCAGTGGGGAATTGTCCACGGCTCGACGCTTCCCGTTCAGGAACGTTTTTTTTATTTTACCGCCGAATCTCCGATTCGCTCCGTGAGTCAAGTTGAAGGCACGTCGTTGGATTTTTATGGTTACGTATGTGTGCACCATATGTTGAACTTCTTCCGCACCGTACGTAGCCAACCGTGCAGCGTTAATCGGCGGCCGGCCGGCCGGCTGGTCGGATTCCAACCGCACGCTGCTGGGCAATGCGGCCGCCCGAGGAGCGGTTGGCGCTTGTCGCAGGGGCACGTGGGTCGAGGCCATGCGGCCGCCCTGGTTGGTACCGAGGGGCGACGTGCTGTCCGCTTCGCAGCAAGCATCCCGTGCTGCCACTCGACAAACGTAAGGCCACGTGTGGCAGCGTCACGGGCAAGATTTTCTCAATTCTTAAAGATTGACGGTCGCAGGAATGACTGGATTGGTTAAAATCACATCGCGACATCGCCCTCTGCCGTGAATCTACTGCTATACCCGTCTGTCAAACAGCAGCGCCTTCCTTGTGACGACAGCTTGTTTTTTTCCAAAAGGAATATTACCGCAAATACAGATTATAAGCATTATTATTACGTGAATGTCCATTATTGTATTTGAGAACAACAAAAATCTGGCAAATGTTTGGTGAGACCTGGTGTGCGAGCTGCCGCAGATTTCTCTGCGATGGCGTGAGTTTTGCTGCCAGCAGCATCGTCCCCGTGGGCGGGCGGGCGGGCGGGCGAGCGGGGTAGAGGAAAATCGGGGCTGGGAATTTGGCGAAGATGCAAAACACCGCGACGTGTCTCATCCTCATGGACACGGGAAGCTCCATCCGTCTCGCTCGTCATCACGGCATGGAACAAACACTTCACGCCCGTGGGTTGCCGAGCTCAGGTCACCGTTTTCAAGCCCCAGGGCTGGGTGTTTCTCTCGGGGGGTGGGGGGGGGGTTCATAATGGCCGTGTCGGAGATACTGAGCCAGCCCTGTCCAAAGGGCCTGGGTTCAAGGTGCAAGTCCTGGGTCTGGGTGTCTCTCGAGGGATTCGTAATGGCCGTGGCAGAGACATTGAGCCAGCACTATCGAAGGGTGGCCAGGGTTCAAGGTTCAAGGCCTGGGTCTGGGTGTCTCTCTTTCTCAAGGGGTTCATGAAGGCCAAGTTGGAAACATTGAGCCAGCACTGCCACCAAGCGGCCTGGGTTCAAGGTTCAAGTCCTGAGTCTGTTGTGGTCTCTGTTTCTGTATCAGATGACATGAACATTTACTGTCATATAGAGAGCCCGTGGTTATCTGCTGCCCTCTATCGTGTGGTCCAGGCTACGCTGTGGCATTGTAGAAGTTTTGTGCCACCCTAGGACCCTTTCATGAGTGAGAGTGTCCTTTGCCGATTGAACAGCTGGCGGTCAAACCAGCATTGCTTCAAGAAAGACCAATTCTACCGGTGAGACACTGTCAAAAAACCCGGTGCAGAGCTTTTGCGTGTTAAACGCGGCGCCGCCGCCGCCAATGAGTTGCATTCTCAGAAGGCCATGTGGCTAATGGGGATGTAAAAGTAAAAAAAAGACAAAATTTCCGTTATCTTGTGGACAGACAAATATTGGAAAGTGAGGGGGTGTTGTTTTTTTTTTTGCGTGGACCAAAGGTCACTTGAAGTTGCCTCGGGAGGCAGTTCTGCGACATCCGCTTCTGCGGGATGACCTCTTAACACGAATAGGAGAGACACAACGCCCGGCAGCGCGATCGGAAGTAAAATCGCGTGGACAAATGACAAAAAAGCACTATTTAAATATAAAGGGCCCACAAAGCTACGTAGCTATTTTTCAGAAGCGACAGGGCTTTCACAAATGATATCTCAACAAGAGACGTAAACTCCAAATATGCAGCAACAGGCGTCTGGGTCGGGATCGAACCCATGACCTCCTGTGTACCAGGCGAGGTAGTTAACATCTCCTAGCCACTGTGATGATGATGATGAGAGAGAGAGAGACACGCAAACTCCAAATATATAGCTGGCGTCAGGGTCGGGATTGAACCCACGACCTCCTGTATACCAGGCGAGGTAGTTAACATCTCACAGCCACCGTGGGGCCCGAGAAGAAACGTACTTAAGAAATGTACCGTAAGTGCAAATCCCATCTCACCCCCCCCCCTCGCCTCCCCACCCACTCCCACTTGGCTGTTGGCAGTTTCTTCTTTTCCCCTTCGTTGCTCCGCAGGCCTGGAATGGGGTGGGGGGGTCACACGTCTGGAATGGCAGCACGGAACAAAACTTCGTAAGCAGCATATACAAAAGACAAAGAGCCCCCGTATAGCCTTAACAGACCGTAAGGGCAAGTGCTGTTAGCGAGCACCTTTGATGGCCGGAACGGCTCACGAGAGGGGTGGGTGGCCAGCACCACGCCCGGCCGTCTTTGTCTCTCCAGCATCGATGTTTTCACGCACCGTACCAGGTGCTCATTTGAGGCCGAGTCGACCTAGGGGAGGCCCGGGACCGGTTCGGATAACCATCACCGATGTTGGCCGCGAGCGGGAATCGAACTCGGGTCGTCGGGTTTGTAGCTCAGCGTGGCGCTCGCCGCTGCACCACCGCTCCCACACACACACAGACACACACGCACACAGACACACGCACACAGACACGCACACACACAGACACGCACACACACAGACACACACACACACACAGACACACACAGACACGCAGACACACAGACACGCATCCTGTTTTTGAAGGCAGCCATGGTGATGGGTAGCCGAAGCAGGAAATGCTTCGCAGTCTCCTGGTGCCGCCCACCGCCTCACGTCCTCGCCGAGCCGCGCGTCCCAAACGATGCGGCCGCCCTCCGTCGGCGCGGAGGGCGGTGGCGGTAGAGACGGTAGAGGCGGTGGAGGCGGTGGAGCTGGTAGAGGCGGTGGAGGTGGTAGAGGCGGTGGTGAGCGGTGGTGGAGGCAGTGGTGAGTGGCGGTAGAGGCGGTAGAGGTGGTGGAGGCGGTAGAGGTGGTGGAGGCGGTAGAGGTGGTAAAGGCGGTGGAGGTGGTAGAGGCGGTGGTGAGCGGCGGTGGAGGCGGTAGAGGCGGTGGTGAGCGGTAGAGGTGGTAGAGGCGGTGGTGGCGGTGGAGGCAGTGGAGGCGGTAGAGGCGGTGGAGGTGGTAGAGGTGGTAGCGGTGGTGGCGGTGGAGGTGGTGGAGGTGGTGGAGGCGGTGGAGGTGGTAGAGGCGGTGGAGGTGGAAGAGGCGGTGGAGGCGGTAGAGGCGGTGGTGAGCGGTAGAGGTGGTAGAGGCGGTGGTGGCGGTGGAGGCAGTGGAGGCGGTAGAGGCGGTGGAGGTGGTAGAGGTGGTAGCGGTGGTGGCGGTGGAGGTGGTGGAGGTGGTGGAGGCGGTGGAGGTGGTAGAGGCGGTGGAGGTGGAAGAGGCGGTGGAGGTGGTAGAGGCGGTGGAGGTGGTCGAGGCGGTGGAGGTGGTAGCGGTAGAGGCGGTAGAGGTGGTAGAGGCGGTGGTGAGCAGCGGTAGAGGCGGTGGTGAGTGGTAGAGGCGGTGGTGAGCGGCGGTAGAGGCGGTGGTGAGCGGTAGAGGTGGTGGAGGTGGTAGAGGCGGTGGTGAGCGGCGGTGGTGGCGGTGGAGGTGGTGGAGGCGGTAGAGGTGGTAGAGGTGGTAGAGGTGGTGGAGGCGGTAGAGGTGGTGAAGGTGGTAGAGGCGGTAGAGGCGGTGGAGGTGGTGGAGGTGGTAGAGGCGGTGGTGAGCGGCGGTGGTGGCGGTAGAGGTGGTGGAGGCGGTAGAGGCGGTAGAGGCGGTGGTGAGCCGTGGCGCAGCGGTTATTGCGCTGCGCTTCAAACCCGGCGAGCCGAGTTCGATTCCCGCTCGCGGCCAACATCGGTGACGGTTATCTGAACCGGTCCTAGGCCTCCCCTCAGTCGACTCGGCCTCAAATGAGTACCTGGTGCGATGTGCAATCATCGCCACTGGGGAGGCAAAGGCGGCCGGGCGTGGTGCTGGCCACCCACCCCCCTCGTGTGCCACAGTGCCGGCCTTCGCAGGTCGTGCTACTCGTTAACGGCACTTGTCCCAACAGTCTGTTAAGGCTACACGGGGGATCTTTGTTTTTTGGTGCCGCCACGGCGGCGGTGTCACATGGGGGGGGGGGGGATTCATTGTCGTTCGATTTCACCTCGTGACGTGAGGACTTGAAAAGGTCGTGTGAAATGACAAGAAATAACGACACGTAAAACACAAAACTACAAGGGTCGGTTTTGGATTACATCCACAGCACCCTTGCAAGAGGGGGGGGGGGGGGGCGCCTCACGTGCACGGTGGGGCAAGTCTTTTAAGTCTCGCTTCAGCCTCTGTCCACCCAGCCGTGCTTAGCGGGCTCAATCGCAGCCTATGTATATGTGTGTGTTGAACTTCTTTCGCACCGTACGTAGCCAACCGTGCTAATCGGAGGTGCGGGGGAAGGACAACAAAGTAAACACAAAAAGCAGTTCTAAAGAAAAATGAGTTTGTCAACCTAGATGATGATTAAAAAGTGCCATAGCTCCCAGTGGCTTCATAACATCGGAAGGAAGAGCATTCCAGACGGCCGCCAAAGCGCATCTGAAAGCGCTGCGCGATGCGGTGACCACCGCCTTTGTTCGAGGGCAAAGGCAAAAGCCGCGACCGGAGCTCGCGTGATGGTTTATCTTCCTTGACGAGATCAGCGAGCTATTGTGATTCACAGAGATTTGCAGACTTACACAGAGATCCCTAGACTCACATAGAGACTCATCGACACACACACAGACTCGTACACTGACGTAAAGACCTGTAGATGCACACAGAGACCCATAGATTCACACAGAGACCCATAGACTCACACAGAGACCCATAGACTCACACAGAGACCCATAGACCCACACAGAGACCCATAGATTCACACAGAGACCCATAGACTCACACAGAGACCCATAGACTCACACAGAGACCCATATATTCACACAGAGACCCATAGACTCACACAGAGACCCATAGACTCACACAGAGACCCATAGACCCACACAGAGACCCATAGATTCACACAGAGACCCATAGACTCACACAGAGACCCATAGACTCACACAGAGACCCATAGACTCACACAGAGACCGACAGACTCACACAGAGACCCATAGACCCACACAGAGACCTATATACTCACACAGAGACCCATCGACCCACACAGAGACCCATATACTCACACAGAGACCCATAGACCCACACAGAGACCCATATACTCACACAGAGACCAACAGACTCACACAGAGATCCATAGACTCACATAGAGACCTGTAGACTATCAGCTCTTGGACAGGCTCCACACCTTACCCTTCTCCTCTGCCCATTTCCGTCTGAACACGTCCTTAGATTCACTGAAGTTTTACTGGGAAAGGAAAGGGCACTTTTCAGGTGTTGTTACATTTCATTTGGCTGAGATGATCAGATGACCCCGAGGTGATAACCCTGAACCGGCAACGCTGAGATCCTGGGTTCAAAACCGTGTTACAGCCCCTCGGCTGCGATGAAATCAGCGGCTCTCAGGTGCAGAGAGTCGCTGGCTGGAGCCCAATCACCACTGACGACCGCAGAAAAACATCCATTGCATTGAAAAACCTAAAATTAGCTTTACATATTAAGAAAAAAACTCATTAAACTTCAGTTTGCCTCCCAGTGTGTGGATGAAGAGGTGACATCGGTAGCTCTGAGATAACCGGCTCTGTGGGCTTTCTCTTACACACTGCTCTGCGAGATTTCTAATCAAATTTAACGCTCGGGATGAAAATTGGGGGTAACACAAAAAAACGTAACGGAGGATTTTCTCCCCCCACAGTGTTGTGTGTGAGCAAGGAGTCACGGCGCTGCACCTTTACCATCCACCAGGGGGTGACAATTCGAGTGAGCCAGATCCTCCCGTCTCATTTGAAAGGAGCGAGAAACGGCCTTGACGTTTGCGTCCATTGAAACCTGTGATCGTTTCCCTCCCCCCCCCCCACGACCTCTGCGTTTCTGTCAGGTCACCGTCAAAGGCCTGGAGCAGATCCTGCACTTTGCCTACACGGGGAAGCTGTACCTGAGCCAAGATAGTTACGAGGACATCCACCGCACGGCCTCCGTGCTGCGCATCCGGACCCTGGAGGAGGCGTGCTTCCGCTTTCTGCAGCAGAAGCTGGGGGGGAGGGCTGACGGGCAGGAGCCCGGCAAGGCCCACGCCTGCGGCCTAGCCGAGCCCTTTCAAGCCTCTCGCCACCCCTGCTTTCCCCCAGAGAAAGTTGCGAGCAGCAGTAGCAGCAGTGGTGGCAGCAACAGCAGCAGAGACAGCAAAGTTTGTAGCCGAGGCCCTAGGCAAACGGATGACCGAGAGCCGAGCACGGCCCAAGCCTGCGGCTTAGCCAGGGCCGCTCAGGCTTCTCTCGACCCCTGCGCTACTCCAGGTGACGGCGGCGGCGACGGCGGCGGCGTTTTCAGCCGAGGCTGGAGGCGACCGGCCGATGTCTCCCCGCAGAACTCCGGCCCGTTTGAGCGCTGGAACGAGGGATGCTCGAAGCGAGCGGAGGCGGTCACCACGGGCCGCTGGTCTCCGCCGGAGACGGCTCACGCCTTCGACCCCCCGCGGGGGCCTCTGCCCCTCTTCCGCTGCCCGCTGCGTGACATGGACACCTCTTGCCGCGTCATCGTCAGCACCATTCGCACCGGCGGCGGCGGCGGCCACCTTGGCAGAGATAAGAAAGCGTTTGCGGCGGAGTCACGCAGCGACGTTGAGGTGTTCGAGGTGGAGCCCGGGGCGCGGCTCGTAACCTCCGCCGCGGCCTCCGTCGTCGCTGCCGCCGCCCCGCCAAGCGACGCGGCTGGCCCGGCCGAGGCCGAGTCGCCGCACTGGGCCAGCGACAAACGGCACCGGGATGCGGACGCCCCTCCCGGCCCGCCGCTCAAACGCGACCGGGGTTTCCGCGAGTTCGGAGATTTCGGCGGCGGCTTCGGCGGCGCAGCCCCTCGGAACGACAACCGCCGGGCGGCCGCCCCCGTCGCCGCGGATGACCGCCGGCCGTCTCTGGCGTGCCCGAAGCACCGGCGCTACCAGGTGGCCTGCAGCAACCAGGACGGCGCGGCGTACCGGGGCGTCATGTCGGGGTGGTGGGCCTCGAGCGAAGAGACGAGGAAGGGGGCGGCGGGCGACCGCGCGGCCGCGGCGCCGAGGGACGTCGTGCCGTGCCGCCCCGACCCGCCGTTCGCCCCGGCGTGGACCGGTGTCGTCGGGGAGGTGGCGCCGGCGACGGCTCTCGACCACCGAGGCGAGACGCGGTTCCCCGCTCATCGCGGCGATTCCCGG
This sequence comes from Petromyzon marinus, assembly GCF_048934315.1. Classification (NCBI taxonomy): domain Eukaryota; kingdom Metazoa; phylum Chordata; class Hyperoartia; order Petromyzontiformes; family Petromyzontidae; genus Petromyzon; species Petromyzon marinus. The sequence goes on from NC_133726.1 coordinate 9,209,082, forward strand.
CCCGGCCCGGCGCTCGCAAGCAGAGTCGTGTGCGGACGCGGATTTGTCGGGCGGCTGGACATGAGGCGCGTGGAGGAGAGCGAGAGAGAGGAGGGGGGGAACGACGTGCGGGAGGAGGAGGAGGAGGAGGAAGAGGAGGAGAAGAAGGAGCAGGAAGGTGAAGGAGAGCGAGAGCGAGGAGAGTGTCGGGGTGGCGGGATCGGCTTTGGCAGCGACGTGGGAGGAGGGGCGCGGGCGGAGAGCGGCGTGAGGAGCGAGGGTCGCCCGAGCGCCGTCATCGCCGACGCGAGCTCCTCTCCCGTGAATCTCTCCACGTCCTGCCGGTGAGCCAATTTGGTTTAATTCGTTCGCTTCCTGAAGAAGCTCCCTGGCACGATGCCTCGCTCCACGTGTCACGGGCTCGGTGTGTACCAGACGATGACTGTCTCGTCCACGCTGTGTGCACCCACCACACTGCAGGTCATTACAACTCCCTCACCCACCAACCCACCACACTACAGGTCATAACAACTCACCCACCCACTCACCCACCCACTCACTCACACACTCACCCACCCACTCACCACACTACAGGTCATAACAACTCACCCACTTACTCACCCACTCACCCACCCACTCACCCACCCACCCACTCACTCACTCACCCACCCACTCACCACACTACAGGTCATAACAACTCACCCACTCACTCACCAACTCACCCACCCACCCACCCACTCACTCACTCACCCACCCACCCACCCACTCACCACCCTGCAGGTCATAACAACTCACTCAATCACCCACCCACTCACCCACCCACTCACCCACCCACCCACTCACTCACCCACCCACCCACCCACTCATCACACTGCAGGTCATAACAACTCACTCACTCACCCACCCACTCACCCACCCACTCACCCACCCACCCACTCACTCACCCACCCACCCACCCACTCATCACACTGCAGGTCATAACAACTCACTCACTCACCCACCCACTCACTCACCCACCCACTCACCCACCCACCCACTCACCCATCCACTCACCCATACACTCACCCACCCACTCACTCACCCACTCACTCACTCACTCACCCACCCACCCACCCACTCACTCACCCACCCGCTCACTCACTCACCCACCCACTCACCACACTGCAGGTCATAGCTCACCCACTCACCCACCCACTCACCCACCCACTCACCCACCCACTCACCCACCCACTCACCACACTGCAGGTCATAACAACCCACCCACTCACCCACACACTCACCCACTCACTCACTCACTCACCAACTCACTCAATCACCCACCCACTCACCACACTGCAGGTCATAACAACTCACCCACCCACTCACCCACCCACTCACCCACCCACTCACCCACCCACTCACCCACCCACTCATCCACCCAACCAGCCATCCACTCGCCACACTACAGTTCGCTACATTTCTCTTTCTGCTTCCTCCCTCGCACTTCTCCCAACCTCCTCCGGTATTCACCTCACACTCTTAGCTATTATATCTTCAGTTAGTGCTGTTGGTTGCTGGCCGCTTTGCGGTTTGGGCCCTTGGGCCTGCTGCACTTGGCAAACGTGGCTCACAGGGAGCCGATGGCGTGGGTGTTTGCGCGAGCGACGTGTCACCGCCCGTCTCCCGTGTTGGGTCTCAGGCTGCCCGCCCGCCACGCCACCGGCAGCGCCGCCCCAGCCTCCTCCTCGCTCCCCGCGTCTCTGTCCCCGCGTCTCCCCGCGGCCACTCCTATCGCCTCGTGCCCCGTGCTGGGCCCACAAATGGAAGCGGCCGCCGTCTTCCTCCAACGCTCGCTGGGCCTCCGCGTCAGCTCCACGGGGACCTCCTCCTCCCTCGCTCCGGCGTGGCTACCGACACAACCGTCGCCGCAGCAGCAGCAACTCCCTCCGCCGCCGCCGCTGCAACCGCAGCCGCCGCACGCGCCGACGACGGCGACAGCGGCGGCATTGGGCGGTGGCTGTGCGGTGTACGGGGGGGACGGCACGGCCTTCAGTTCGTCCGGCGAGGACTCGTACTCGGACGACAGTGACTCGTGCGCATCCAAACCCGACTGCCCGGAGGTGAGCCAGCGGCCTGCTTGCTGTGCTGCCAGCCTTGGCCTCTAAACTTCACCCGCACACTGTGCAGAGAGCAGTGTCAATGTATTGTATAGAGCAGTGTCAATGTATTACTTGTAGAGAGCTGTGTCAATGTATTACTCGTAGGGAGCAGTGTCAATGTATTACTTGTAGGGAGCAGTGTCAATGTATTACATGTTGGGAGCAGTGTCAATGTATTACTTGTAGGGAGCAGTGTCAATGTATTACTTGTAGAGAGCAGTGTCAATGTATTACTTGTAGAGAGCAGTGTCAATGTATTACTTGTAGGGAGCTGTGTCAATGTATTACTTGTAGGGAGCAGTGTCAATGTATTACTTGTAGAGAGCTGTGTCAATGTATTGTAGGGAGCAGTGTCAATGTATTACTTGTAGAGAGCAGTGTCAATGTATTACTTGTAGGGAGCAGTGTCAATGTATTACTTGTAGAGAGCAGTGTCAATGTATTGTATAGAGCAGTGTCAATGTATTACTTGTAGAGAGCAGTGTCAATGTATTACTTGTATAGAGCAGTGTCAATGTACTACTTGTAGGGAGCAGTGTCAATGTATTACTTGTAGAGAGCAGTGTCAATGTATAGAGAGCAGTGTCAATGTATTACTTGTAGAGAGCAGTGTCAATGTATTACTTGTAGAGAGCAGTGTCAATGTATTACTTGTATAGAGCAGTGTCAATGTACTACTTGTAGGGAGCAGTGTCAATGTATTACTTGTAGAGAGCAGTGTCAATGTATAGAGAGCAGTGTCAATGTATTACTTGTAGAGAGCAGTGTCAATGTATTACTTGTAGGGAGCAGTGTCAATGTATTACTTGTAGAGAGCAGTGTCAATGTACTACTTGTAGAGAGCAGTGTCAATGTACTACTTGTAGAGAGCAGTGTCAATGTACTACTTGTAGAGAGCAGTGTCAATGTATTACTTGTAGAGAGCAGTGTCAATGTACTACTTGTAGAGAGCAGTGTCAATGTACTACTTGTAGAGAGCAGTGTCAATGTATTACTTGTAGAGAGCAGTGTCAATGTACTACTTGTAGGGAGCAGTGTCAATGTATTACTTGTAGAGAGCTGTGTCAATGTATTACTTGTAGGGAGCAGTGTCAATGTATTACTTGTAGAGAGCAGTGTCAATGTATTACTTGTAGAGAGCAGTGTCAATGTACTACTTGTATAGAGCAGTGTCAATGTATTACTTGTAGAGAGCAGTGTCAATGTATTACTTGTAGGGAGCAGTGTCAATGTATTACTTGTAGAGAGCAGTGTCAATGTATTACTTGTAGAGAGCAGTGTCAATGTATTACTTGTAGGGAGCAGTGTCAATGTATTACTTGTAGGGAGCAGTGTCAATGTATTACTTGTAGAGAGCAGTGTCAATGTATTACTTGTAGAGAGCAGTGTCAATGTATTACTTGTAGGGAGCTGTGTCAATGTATTACTTGTAGGGAGCAGTGTCAATGTATTACTTGTAGAGAGCTGTGTCAATGTATTGTAGGGAGCAGTGTCAATGTATTACTTGTAGAGAGCAGTGTCAATGTATTACTTGTAGAGAGCAGTGTCAATGTATTACTTGTAGAGAGCAGTGTCAATGTATTACTTGTAGGGAGCAGTGTCAATGTACTACTTGTAGAGAGCTGTGTCAATGTATTACTTGTAGGGAGCAGTGTCAATGTACTACTTGTAGAGAGCAGTGTCAATGTATTACTTGTAGAGAGCAGTGTCAATGTACTACTTGTAGAGAGCAGTGTCAATGTATTGTAGAGAGCAGTGTCAATGTATTACTTGTAGAGAGCAGTGTCAATGTATTGTAGAGAGCAGTGTCAATGTACTACTTGTAGAGAGCAGTGTCAATGTATTACTTGTAGGGAGCAGTGTCAATGTATTACTTGTAGGGAGCAGTGTCAATGTACTACTTGTAGGGAGCAGTGTCAATGTACTACTTGTATAGAGCAGTGTCAATGTACTACATGTTGGGAGCAGTGTCAATGTATTACTTGTAGAGAGCAGTGTCAATGTATTACTTGTATAGAGCAGTGTCAATGTATTACTTGTAGGGAGCAGTGTCAATGTATTACTTGTAGGGAGCAGTGTCAATGTATTACTTGTAGGGAGCAGTGGCAATGTATTACTTGTAGAGAACAGTGTCAATGTATTACTTGTAGAGAGCAGTGTCAATGTATTACTTGTAGAGAGCTGTGTCAATGTATTACTTGTAGAGAGCAGTGTCAATGTACTACTTGTATAGAGCAGTGTCAATGTACTACTTGTAGAGAGCAGTGTCAATGTATTACTTGTAGAGAGCAGTGTCAATGTATTACTTGTAGGGAGCTGTGTCAATGTATTACTTGTAGGGAGCAGTGTCAATGTATTACTTGTAGAGAGCAGTGTCAATGTATTACTTGTAGAGAGCAGTGTCAATGTATTACTTGTAGAGAGCAGTGTCAATGTACTACTTGTAGAGAGCAGTGTCAATGTATTACTTGTAGGGAGCAGTGTCAATGTACTACTTGTAGAGAGCAGTGTCAATGTACTACTTGTAGGGAGCAGTGTCAATGTATTACTTGTAGAGAGCAGTGTCAATGTATTACTTGTAGAGAGCTGTGTCAATGTATTACTTGTAGAGAGCAGTGTCAATGTACTACTTGTAGAGAGCAGTGTCAATGTATTACTTGTAGGGAGCAGTGTCAATGTATTACTTGTAGGGAGCTGTGTCAATGTATTACTTGTAGGGAGCAGTGTCAATGTACTACTTGTAGAGAGCAGTGTCAATGTATTACTTGTAGGGAGCTGTGTCAATGTATTACTTGTAGGGAGCAGTGTCAATGTATTACATGTTGGGAGCAGTGTCAATGTATTACTTGTAGAGAGCAGTGTCAATGTATTACTTGTAGAGAGCAGTGTCAATGTATTACTTGTAGGGAGCTGTGTCAATGTATTACTTGTAGGGAGCAGTGTCAATGTATTACTTGTAGAGAGCTGTGTCAATGTATTGTAGGGAGCAGTGTCAATGTATTACTTGTAGAGAGCAGTGTCAATGTATTACTTGTAGGGAGCTGTGTCAATGTATTACTTGTAGGGAGCAGTGTCAATGTATTACTTGTAGAGAGCAGTGTCAATGTATTACTTGTAGGGAGCAGTGTCAATGTATTACTTGTAGGGAGCAGTGTCAATGTATTACTTGTAGAGAACAGTGTCAATGTATTACTTGTAGAGAGCAGTGTCAATGTATTACTTGTAGAGAGCAGTGTCAATGTACTACTTGTAGAGAGCAGTGTCAATGTATTACTTGTAGGGAGCAGTGTCAATGTATTACTTGTAGGGAGCAGTGTCAATGTACTACTTGTATAGAGCAGTGTCACTGTATTACTTGTAGAGAGCAGTGTCAATGTATTACTTGTAGAGAGCAGTGTCAATGTATTACTTGTAGGGAGCAGTGTCAATGTATTACTTGTAGGGAGCAGTGTCAATGTACTACTTGTATAGAGCAGTGTCACTGTATTACTTGTAGAGAGCAGTGTCAATGTATTACTTGTAGAGAGCAGTGTCAATGTATTACTTGTAGAGAGCAGTGTCAATGTACTACTTGTAGAGAGCCTCCTCCGCGGTGGCGACGGATCTCTGTGTGTCTGTCTCTGTGTGTCTGTCTCTGTGTGCGTGTGTGTGTCTCTGTGTGTGTGTCTCTGTGTGGCTCTCTGTGTGTGCGTGTGTCTCTGTGTGGCTCTCTGTGTGCACGTGCGTGCGTGTGTCTCTGTGTGTCTCTGTGTGCGCGTGTGTGTCTTTGTGTGTGTGTCTCTGTGTGTGTGTCTCTGTGTGTCTGTCTCTGTGTGCGCGTGCGTGTGTGTGTCTCTGTGTGTGTGTCTCTGTGTGGCTCTCTGTGTGTGCGTGTGTCTCTGTGTGGCTCTCTGTGTGCGCGTGCGTGTGTCTCTGTGTGTCTCTGTGTGCGCGTGCGTGTGTGTGTGTCTCTGTGTGTGTATCTCTGTCCACCATGAGGGGTGGACAGTCTTCTACTCGGGGCAGCAGACTGCCAAACAACAGGGTGTGGGTCTTCTTTTGAACAAAAGAATGAAGGGGGCGTGGGAGCGTGGCGGTGAGGTGTGGGAAGCTGTAAGCCCCAGGCTACTTTGGGCTCGCCTTCCCATCAACCGGAGGCGAGGAATGGTGGTCGTGGTTACTTATGCCCCCACCGAAGATGAACATCCGTGGAGGGATGCAGGCAAAGCCGATGAGTCAGATGCCTTCTATGACCTCCTGTCACAGGTGCTGGCTAAAGTGGCCCCTCGGGATAGAGTCATCATGTTGGGTGACTTCAATGCCCGAGTTGGTCATGATACTGGCACCTGGTCTGGAGTGATTGGAGGGCATGGGCCAGATCAGCTCAATAACAACGGTAGGAGGCTGCTAGATTTTTGTGCAGCCCATGGGCTTGTAATTACCAACACGCTGTTCCGGCATCGGCGCATCCACACAACATCATGGATGCATGCCGGGTCCAAGCAAGGACATCTGCTGGACTACATAGTGACGGACCAGCGAATGCGAGCCCATGTCCTTGACACCAGGACCTACCGTGGAGCTGATCTGCCCTCTGACCATCGACTAGTCATCTGTAAGATGCGCCTGCCATTCTTCCACTCCGGTGGTGGGTGTACACCCAGGACCCCATTCCAACATAAAGTGGCCTGGTCTCAGTTATCTGATGAAAGTTGCAAGCGAGAATTTCATCATCGCTTGCGGCTGGGATTGGCATCGTCCCCGACTCCTCCTGATGTCGAGGGTAAATGGGCGAGGTTTAGGACTGTGACTCATGCAGCTGCAATGGCTGCTTTGGGTACGCGGTCCAGACCTCCCCAGAGACCCTGGCTGACAGAGGAGGTGTTCAGGATGGTTGAGAAAAAGCGACAGGCCCACTGTCATCGACTACAGAATCCCACGTCAGAGAATGAGGAGGCTTACCGCAGCCTTCGCTCGGAGGTTCGGAGAGCCGTGAGGCGCTGCAAGGATGGGTGGTGGTCGCGGGTTGCTGAGGAGATGGAGTCTGCCTCAGTGGCCCGTGATCACAAATCACTATTTAAGTCCATCAAAAAAGTAACCTGCAGCACCACACCTATTACCATCATCAGGGGAAAAAACGGTGATCCAATCTCCGACCCCCAGGAACAGGTTCGCAGATTTGCTGAGCATTTTTGTGAGGTCCTGGGGGAGGGAAAATCCCTCAGCCAGGAAAACATCGTGGCACAAAGTGAGGATGACCCTGCTGAGGCTGCGGTGCCTCAAATATTGGAAGAAGTCACCCCCTGTGAGTGGCTGGCTGAGGTGCCATCTGCTGAGGAAGTATTGAAGGCGATCCGGAGTCAGAGACCAGGAAAGGCTGCGGGCAGAGATGATCTCCCAAGCGAAATGCTGAGGGAGGGTGGCGTTTGTGCACAGACTGCCCTGTATGACATCATGGCAACGGTCTGGACCACTGGACGGGTTCCGCAGGATTGGAAGGATGCCCTGGTGGTCCACCTTTTTAAGAAGGGGGACCGCACAGACTGTAACAACTACAGGGGCATCTCACTCCTCAGTGTGCCGGGAAAGGTCCTGGCAAGGATTATTCAGCATCGCCTTGCCAGGCACGCTGAGGAGAGGCTTGCGGAGCCCCAATGCGGTTTCAGGAAAGGGCGGTCCTGCACAGATGCCATATTTTCTGTCCGTCTGCTACAGCAGAGGTGTAGGGAATTCCAACAAGACCTACATCTCTGCTTTATTGACCTGGTCAAGGCCTATGATACCATCAGTAGGCCTGGGCTCTGGGTCGTTCTTCGTGCTTTTGGAGTACCTGACCCTCTGCTCACGATCATTAAGGACCTTCATGATGGTGAGCGGGCCCGGGTAAAACTACGTGGCCGGGAGTCAGAGCCATTCCCTGTACACCTTGGGGTGCGACAGGGATGTCCTCTGGCTCCCACATTATTTAACATCTATTTTGACCACGTAGTTCGTGAAGCCTTCAATAGCTGTACCGGGGGAATCTCCATATGGTACAGATATAATGGGAGGCTAATCGATGCCCGGGTGCGGTCAAGGGATGGCTCCCTATTGCTCAACCACGTTATGTATGCTGATGATTTGGTAATAGCTGCTCAGTCAGAGGAGGAGTTGGAGACGCTGCTGCTGAGACTGGAGCGTGCCACTAAGAGGTGGGGCCTTACCATCAGCCCCACCAAAACTAAGCACCTGCCTGGGTATTTTGTACCATCGGACACTCCACCCCCACAACTCCCAATCGGTGATGGGGCAGTTGTGGAGAGAGTGGAGAGTTTCCCATACCTGGGCAGTGTGCTTATGACTGGCTCCAGTTTAACAGCAGAGGTCTCACTCGAATCAGTCGAGCGGCAATGTCTTTTCATCGGTTGCGTAGCGCTGTGTGGAAGCTGCCTGGTCTGTCGCTCCGCACTAAGCTTCGGGTCTTCTCGGCCACGGTCATTCCCTCCCTTCTCTACGCTTGCGAAACGTGGACCCCCCTAATGGAACATCTTCGCCGGTTAGAAACATTTAGGCTGGCCTGCCTACGATCCATCCTGGGTTTAACCAGACTTGATTGTGTGAGGAGCTCACAAATCCTTGAAAGATCTGGGCAGGGTCCCATCGGTGAGCTCCTCCGGCAGGCAAGGCTGCGATGGCTGGGTCATGTAGCCCGCATGCCCAGCCACCGCATGCCAAAACAGCTTTTGTTTGGCCGGATTGAGGGGGCTAAGCGGGCGCGGCACGGGCTAGAGAAGAGATGGAGTGATGTGGTACAGGAGGACGTGGAGCTGAGTGGACTTGCCGATGACTGGTACCAGCGGTGTCAAGATCGGCCTCTGTGGAGGAGGCTCGTGAAGGATGCTGCTGGGCAGTTGGAGGCAGTCGCCCTCCAACAACAACGGAGGGCGGAGGAGCGACGCTCACAACAACGGGCGGAGGAGCGACGCTCACAACAACGAGCGGAGCGCCGGGTGGCTAAAGCACAGCAGGTTGGCACAGTAGGGGGCACAGGTGGTGCATCAGCCAGTCATCTCAGTCAGTCGACCCGTGGCACCTGGGTCTGCCCAGTGACCTCCTGCCAGCGGGCGTTCGACACTTCACGTGGCCTCACGGTGCACATAGCCTGGCACAAGCGTCGTGGTGACGTCACCGCCACTTAGTGGCGAATGGCGGTTGTTGTTGTTGTTGTATCTCTGTGTGGCTCTCTGTGCGCGTGTGTGTGTCTCTGTGTGTCTCTGTGTGGCTCTCTGTGTGTGCGTGTGTCTCTGTGTGTCTGTCTCTGTGTGCGCGTGTGTGTGTCTCTGTGTGTCTGTCTCTGTGTGCGCGTGTGTGTGTCTCTGTGTGTTTGTCTCTGTGTGGCTCTCTGTGTGTGCGTGTGTCTCTGTGTGGCTCTCTGTGTGCGTGTGCGTGCGTGTGTCTCTGTGTGTGTGTCTCTGTGTGGCTCTCTGTGCGTGTTTGTGTCTTTGTGTGTGTGTGTGTCTCTGTGTGTGTGTCTGTCTCTGTGTGCGCGTGCGTGTGTGTGTCTCTGTGTGTGTGTCTCTGTGTGGCTCTCTGTGTGTGCGTGTGTCTCTGTGTGGCTTTCTGTGTGCGCGTGCGTGTGTCTCTGTGTGTCTCTGTGTGCGCGTGCGTGTGTGTGTCTCTGTGTGTGTGTCTCTGTGTGGCTCTCTGTGTGCGTGTGTGTGTCTATGTGTGTGTGTCTCTGTGTGTCTGTCTCTGTGTGCGCGTGTGTGTGTCTCTGTGTGTGTGTCTCTGTGTGGCTCTCTGTGTGTGCGTGTGTCTCTGCGTGTGTGTGTGTCTCTGTGTGTGTGGCTCTGTGTGTCTCTGTGTGTGCGTGTGTCTCTGTGTGGCTCTCTGTGTGTGCGTGTGTGGGGAGAGGCAGTGCAACGGTTAGCACGCTGCCCTACGAACCCCACGACCCGGGTTGGATTCCCGCTTACGGCCAACGCCGGCGGCGATTATCTGAACCGGTCCTGGGCCTCCCCTAGGCCGACTCTCAGCCTCAAATGAGTTACCTGATGCGGCGTGTAAAAAAACATAGGTACCGGGGAGACAAAGGCGGCCGGGCGTGGTGCTGTCCACCCACCCCCCTCGTGCGCCCCGTGCCGGCCTTCATCGGTGGCTGCTACACGCTAACAGCACTTGCCCCAACAGTCTGTTAAAGCCACACGTGGTGTGTGTGCGTGCATGTGTGTGTGTGTGCGCATGCGTGTGCGTGTGTGCGCGTGTGCGTGTGTGCGCGTGTGCGTGCGTGTGTGTGTGCGTGCGTGTGCTCGCGTGTGTGTGTGCGTGCGCGTGCGTGCGTCAGGTGTCGCTGCCATTCCCCGTGGCGGGCGTGCCCGAGATGTCGCGAAACGAATTCCAGGCGCTGCTGCGGCGCCACGCTCTGTCGGCGGCGCAGCTGGAGCTGGTGCACGACGTTCGCCGGCGCAGCAAGAACCGCATGGCGGCGCGGCGGTGTCGCAAGCGCAAGCTGGACTGCATCAACGGCCTCGAGGGGGACATCCGCAAGCTGGTGCGTCTGTGTCTGTGTGTGTGTAGGTGTGTAGGTGTGTGTGTGTGTAGGTGCATCTGTGTGTGTGGTGTAGGTGTGTGTGTGTGTGTCGGTGTGTGTGTAGGTACACCATAGACTCAAAACTGGTCATAGACTCAATACTGCCCCTGTACATTAAGCAGTCCCCTTCCTTTAGTCTCCTTCCCTTCCTCTCTTAAATCCTCGCTTCTTCTCTATTGCCCATCCTCGTCCCTCCCCTCGCCGCTCCACTCCTTCCCGTCCCTCCCCATCACCCTTTCGTGGTCCCTTAGTAACCCCCTCTACCGCTTGTCACTCCCTCCTCAACCCTTGCACGCCCCTGCCACCTGAACTATTCTTCTGCCACCTGAACTATTCTACTGCCACCTAAACTATTCTCCTGCCACCTGAACTATTCCCCTGCCACCTAAACGATTCCCCTGCCACCTGAACTATTCCCCTGCCATTTAAACGATTCCCCTGCCACCTAAACTATTCTCCTGCCACCTAAACGATTCCCCTGCCACCTAAACTATTCCCCTGCCACCTAAACTATTCTCCTGCCAACTAAACTATTCTACTGCCACCTAAACTATTCCCCTGCCACCTGAACTATTCTACTGCCACCTAAACTATTCCCCTGCCACCTAAACGATTCCCCTGCCACCTGAACTATTCCCCTGCCACCTAAACGATTCCCCTGCCACCTAAACTATTCTCCTGCCACCTAAACTATTCCCCTGCCACCTAAACTATTCTCCTGCCACCTAAACTATTCCCCTGCCACCTAAACTATTCTACTGCCATCTAAACTATTCTTCTGCCACCTAAACTATTCTACTGCCACCTAAACTATTCTCCTGCCACCTAAACTATTCTACTGCCACCCAAACTATTCTTCTGCCACCTAAACTATTCCCCTGCCACCTAAACTATTCCCCTGCCACCTAAACTATTTCACTGCCACCTAAACTATTCTACTGCCACCTAAACTATTCTCCTGCCACCTAAACTATTCCCCTGCCACCTAAACTATTCCCCTGCCACCTAAACTATTTCACTGCCACCTAAACGATTTCCCTGCCACCTAAACTATTCTACTGCCATCTAAACTATTCTCCTGCCACCTAAACTATTCTCCTGCCACCTAAACTATTTCACTGCCACCTAAACTATTCCCCTGCCACCTAAACTATTCTCCTGCCACCTCAACTATTCTCCTGCCACCTAAACTATTCTACTGCCACCTAAACTATTCCCCTGCCACCTAAACTATTCGTCTGCCACCTAATCTATTCCCCTGCCACCTAAACTATTCTCCTGCCACCTAAACTATTCCCCTGCCACCTAAACTATTCCCCTGCCACCTAAACTATTCTCCTGCCACCTAAACTATTCCCCTGCCACCTAAACTATTCCCCTGCCACCTAAACTATTCTTTTACCACCTAAGCTATTCCCCTGCCACCTAAACTATTCTCCTGCCACCTAAACTATTCCCCTGCCACCTAAACTATTCTCCTGCCACCTAAACTATTCCCCTGCCACCTAAACTATTCTCCTGCCACCTAAACTATTCCCTTGCCACCTAAACTATTCCCCTGCCACCTAAACTATTCCACTGCCACCTAAACTATTCCCCTGCCACCTAAACTATTCTCCTGCCACCTAAACTATTCTCCTGCCACCTAAATTATTCTCCTGCCACCTAAACTATTCCACTGCCACCTAAACTATTCCCCTGCCACCTAAACTATTCTCCTGCCACCTAAACTATTCTCCTGCCACCTAAACTATTCCCCTGCCACCTAAACTATTCCCCTGCCACCTAAACTATTCTACTGCCACCTAAACTATTCTTCTACCACCTAATCTATTCCCCTGCCACCTAAACTATTCTCCTGCCACCTAAACTATTCTCCTGCCACCTAAACTATTCCCCTGCCACCTAAACTATTCCCCTGCCACCTAAACTATTCTCCTGCCACCTAAACTATTCCCCTGCCACCTAAACTATTCCCCTGCCACCTAAACTATTCCCCTGCCACCTAAACTATTCTCCTGCCACCTAAACTATTCCCCTGCCACCTAAACTATTCTTCTACCACCTAAACTATTCCCCTGCCACCTAAACTATTCCCCTGCCACCTAAACTATTCTCCTGCCACCTAAACTATTCCCCTGCCACCTAAACTATTCTACTGCCACCTAAACTATTCCCCTGCCACCTAAACTATTCTTTTACCACCTAACTATTCCCCTGCCACCTAAACTATTCTTCTGCCACCTAAACTATTCTACTGCCATCTAAACTATTCTCCTGCCACCTAAACTATTCCCCTGCCACCTAAACTATTCTCCTGCCACCTAAACTATTCCCCTGCCACCTAAACTATTCTCCTGCCACCTAAACTATTCTCCTGCCACCTAAACTATTCCCCTGCCACCTAAACTATTCCCCTGCCACCTAAACTATTCTCCTGCCACCTAAACTATTCCCCTGCCACCTAAACTATTCCCCTGCCACCTAAACTATTCCCCTGCCACCTAAACTATTCCCCTGCCACCTAAACTATTCTCCTGCCACCTAAACTATTCCCCTGCCACCTAAACTATTCTACTGCCACCTAAACTATTCCCCTGCCACCTAAACTATTCTTTTACCACCTAACTATTCCCCTGCCACCTAAACTATTCTTCTGCCACCTAAACTATTCTACTGCCATCTAAACTATTCTCCTGCCACCTAAACTATTCCCCTGCCACCTAAACTATTCTCCTGCCACCTAAACTATTCCCCTGCCACCTAAACTATTCTCCTGCCACCTAAACTATTCCCTTGCCACCTAAACTATTCCCCTGCCACCTAAACTATTCTCCTGCCATCTAAACTATTCTCCTGCCACCTAAACTATTCCCCTGCCACCTAAACTATTCCACTGCCACCTAAACTATTCTACTGCCACCTAAACTATTCCCCTGCCACCTATTCTTCTGCCACCTAAACTATTCTCCTGCCACCTAAACTATTCTCCTGCCACCTAAATTATTCTACTGCCACCTAAACTATTCCCCTGCCACCTATTCTTCTGCCACCTAAACTATTCTTCTGCCACCTAAATTATTCTACTGCCACCTAAACTATTCCCCTGCCACCTATTCTTCTGCCACCTAAACTATTCTTCTGCCACCTAAACTATTCCCCTGCCACCTAAACTATTCCCCTGCCACCTATTCTTCTGCCACCTATACTATTCCCCTGCCACCTAAACTATTCTACTGCCACCTAAACTATTCTACTGCCACCTAAACTATTCTTCTGCCACCTAAACTATTCCCCTGCCACCTAAACTATTCTTCTGCCACCTAAACTATTCCCCTGCCACCTAAACTATTCTCCTGCCACCTAAACTATGCTGCCGCTGTCTTTGAAACTACGTTAAGCACCCTTGAGTGAAGGCGCTCTGTAAACATCACATAAGATAAAGTGTAAAAAATTGGACCATTTTGCCGCCAGTATCAAAGTATGAATAAAATAAGAATACATCTTCTTTGGTTCTTTCGGTAAAGTCACGTAGAATGACAATAAAATAATAAATTAATAAAATAAAATAACACAATAAAATTCTCACGCCGTTATTGCGTTATTTTATTTGATTAATTTATTATTTTATTCTCATTCTACGTGACTTTACCGAAAGAACCAAAGAAGATGAATCCTTGCAGTCACGAAAGCTTTAAATCGAAAAATAAGAATAGTTTATTTTTTACCCTTTCTGGCAATTAAAGAGGAAATGTTAAAATGTTCAACCACCAAATAGAATCCTTTTGCAGGGAATCAAGTCTGCCTAAACCACACACACAGTACTTGCGGTGAACATGCAGACAAACTTGCTCTGATAATCATGTTATGCATTGTCTGTGAAACTGATCGCTCTGCACGAGAGACAGCAGCAGCTTTCTTTATGGCCAAGACTGACCACCACCACCGGTGTCAGACCAGAGAACACCAAAAGGCGAACGGCACAAAGACAATGCACTATCAGGGCAAAGATCAGGTCTGTGTGTGTGTGGCTGAGAAGTGGGCACAGGCGGTGCATCAGCCAGTCATGCAGTCAGTCGACCCGTGGCACCTGGGTCTGCCCCGTGACCTGCCAGCGGGGGTTCGAAACTTGACGTGGCCTCAACGTGCACCTAGCCTGGCACAAGCGTCGTGGTGACGTCACCGCCGCTAAGGGCGAATGGCGGTGGTTGTTGTTGTGCGTGTGGGGGAGCGGTGGTGTGTCAAGAACAAACGTAGGTGCCGCTCGCTTATCCGCCCTTGCGCCAACAGTTTGTCAAGGCTGCACGCGGGAATCTTTGTCATGTTTCACCATCCTCGCCGTTTCCCCCCCCCAGGTGTCGGAGCGGGAGCGAGCACTTCGCGAGCGCGAACTCCTCACCGTGGAGATGGCCGCGGTGAGACAGAGCTGCGCCGGACTCTACCAAACCATATGCAGGGAGGTGCGCAGCTGCCCCGAGCACATGCGCCTTCTCGGGCCGTACCTCCCCGCCGCGGTGGACCGGCCCGTTCCGGACGCCTCCCTCCCCAACTCCACCACCGCCGCCACCGCCTCCGTCCGTGCCCCGCTACCCGAGGTGGCGGCGCCCGTCGGGGCGGAGCGAGCGCTCCGCCCCGACCTCCGCCCCGTCGCGACGGGCGAAGTGCCGCGGCCCGGCGAGAGGAGGAGGGGGGGCGACGGTGGCGACGGAGTGGCGACGGTGGTGGTGCAAATGCGAGCGATGGAATGGTCCACGCCGTCGGGAGGGGGTCGTGGTGGGCGCGCTCGCCCCGGGGATGGTGGGAAGGTGGCGCAGTCCGACGTGGAGAAGGACGCGCAGGATCATGGGAAGGGAAATGGCGATGGTTTTGCAAGATTGCAAATTAGCGCTTCGTAGGTTGATTCACCCGAAATCGCGATGCTTCAGGCTGAAGAGCCGTTGAATCAGTGGTTTTAAATCGCCATGTTCATCTTAACGTTTTACGAGCATATTGTTTTACTACGATGGGACGAGACTTACGGACCAAACTGGCACGTGACAGACACATTTTTTGTCCAAAATTTAATTAATGGGGTGCAAAAAAAAAACACGTGGCACAGAATCTTCGCGCTTAAAACGTGACGGGCGTTGGACACACCCCCAAATCTGCTTGCAGCCCTGAGCCAGCAGTTCCAATTCCATGTTCCTGTGACAGGGGTCAGTCAAAGACTGTTACTGAATTGTGTTGACCCTCGAGGAATGATGATGATGGGCTGAGTCGACCTCCAACTGGAATTCTGCGATTCATGACCTGCTTAATTTTACTTTTTTTATCAACAGTGTTAGCAACGCTTACATGCAAAAGGTCAAAAGGAACAATGATGATCTCGGGCTACTGGTGGCAACATTCCTCATGCCTATGGAAGGGCTCAGTTTGTCCGTGTTTAAAGGAACTCATCAACTCAAGCACTCATCCCCTGCAGCCTCTTACTGGACTAACGCTGCTGACGACGACGACGACAATGATGATGATGATGATGGCGATTAAGAAGCCTCGTCCTGTATGGGAATTGAACTTATTTTCCTCACAGTGCGAGGTGAAGAGGAGGACGCTGCTGCCACAGAGGTTCCGTCACGTTGAGCAGCACAGTGGAGGTCCGCTGGTTCTCTCCGTTATGGCAGCTGAAACTATCTCAATTAAAAAAAACTATTTTTATTTGACCAGGTGAGGTCCACAAAAGCAACCTTGGCCACAAATGGTTGCTCAACGAAATGGCTAATGTGGAAATTCATAGCAGCCAAATACTCTAAACGTGCGATGTTGGTTTTAAATATGGAGGGAAAAACCAGAGGATCCAGAGAAAAATCCACGGGGAGAGAGAAACACGCAAACTTCAAATATACAGCAGCAGGCGTCTGGGTTGAGATGGAAACCACAACCTCCTGTATACCAGGCGAGGTAGTTAACATCTCCTAGTCGGTGTACAGCAGATGGGCTGTGCCACAGTTGTTAGGTGGGCAGGTCGATCGTGCCGGTTGGAGTGAAGCGTGGATCACTGCTCACCTCTTCCAAGAAGGCCTATCCAGTGTGCAAGAGTACACCAAAATACCCTCGAGGGTGGCACTACTCTTCTGCGATGCACTATGGGTATCGATTAAAGTATTAAAGGTATTTTTTTAAAGTACGTTTTGATGTTTTTATTTTGCGTGGTAATGTACGTGATAATGAACCAGCCATATGCATTCTTGTGTAAATTCCGTTATAAGTTATTCATGAAATCCACACACACACACAGAGCCATACTACCTACAGACGCTGCTTATCTGCGGAATTGATTTCTATTTCACCGTGTGGGCCGAGAAGCGTGGAAGAGTAGCGAGAAGCGTGGAAGAGTAGGCCAAATACCCTCCACTAGAGGGCCTCTGGAGTTCTCTCCAGCCGAGGCCCCCTCCTGCCAGCGGTGGCGTGAGCAAGCGGTTGCGGAGCTGCGCCTTTACTTGTACATGGACTAAAAAGGCTAGGCGGCTGAGCATCAGAGGTTGGACTGCACTTCTATGCGTTCCCCGCCTTCATCAACCCGCACTCACCGGCGTGGTGAAGTATGGTGACCACTCCGGTGAGTGTGGGGGGGGCCATCATCCATCATTGCATCGACAGAACGGGCTCTGTGCACGTACGTGTGGCCTTCAGCGTTAGCCAGTGGTGGAAGTTCCACATTCCTATGGCGAGGATAAAAAAAACATAGAGCGAGAGGTGCAGAGATTGCAATAAATGCTATGCCAGTATTACAATCATGAACGTTACGTATTTTGTTTTGAATCAAGGGATTGAAGCCAGCGTTGTAAGTTGCGCTGCATTGTCACTCGCTTGGCAATTTAACACACGGGGCCACCCACTGTTGCTTTATTTGCAGCGGCCTTTTTGTGTTCAGTTTGGTTGTTGTAACCCGCCTGCACCTCCTCCGTTCAGCACGGTCGGCTATGTGCGGTGCGAAAAAGAAGTTCAACATACATCGACGTACGATGTGCGAAGCGAGCGGACATTCCACGTTATTACTGACGAGTGTCCAGTCCATCCACGGGGACGACCCATTCTCAACTCCCCACCAATTTGGTGCTAATTGTTTTATCGACACTGGATGATGACATCGACGACGGTGTTATGATGATCGATAATGGTGAAGGCGATGATGACAGTGACGACGATTTCGATCATTATAATGATTGTTTAATTATAATGATTGTTTAATTATAATGATTGTTCAAATATCTGATTGTTAAATTGATAACGATCGCGGTGGGCTACGTCCATAACTCACCTGGATTTGAACTCCACGACCTCCAAGTTGTTGAGTGACGTCTCTCCGACGCCGGTGGCATTTCCTCCCCCCCCCCCCCGATCCCTTGTGGACCCTGTAAGTTGTTTTGCCTAGAATATGGAATCACTCAAATGTTTGCACTATAGCATCATGGGGATATAGCACGCGTGATGCCCTTCCGAAATACGTTGCTCAAAGGATTAGAGTTGCCTTTAGCAGTGCACTAATACACACAGATTCCTTTAGCAGTGCACTAATACTCACAGATCCCTTTAGCGATGCACTAATACTCACACACACACACAGATCTCTTTAGCAGTGCACTAATACTCACACACAGATCCCTTTAGCAATGCACTAATACTCACACACACACACAGATCCCTTTTGCAGTGCACTAATACTCACACACAGATCCCTTTAGCGATGCACTAATACTCACACACACACACAGATCCCTTTTGCAGTGCACTAATACTCACACACAGATCCCTTTAGCGATGAACTAATACTCACATACACACACAGATCCCTTTAGCAGTGCACTAATACTCACACACACAGATCCCTTTAGCGGTGCACTAATACTCACACACACAGATCCCTTTAGCGGTGCACTAATACTCACACACAGATCCCTTCAGCAGTGCACTAATACTCACACACACAGATCCCTTTAGCGGTGCACTAATACTCACACACACAGATCCCTTTAGCGGTGCACTAATACTCACACACAGATCCCTTTTGCAGTGCACTAATACTCACACACACAGATCCCTTTAGCGGTGCACTAATACTCACACACAGATCCCTTTAGCAGTGCACTAATACTCACACACAGAATCCTTTAGCAGTGCACTAATACTCACACACAGATCCCTTTAGCAGTGCACTAATACTCACACACACATACACAGATCCCTTTTGCAGTGCACTAATACTCACACACACAGATCCCTTTAGCAGTGCACTAATACTCGCACACACAGATCCCTTCAGCAGTGCACTAATACTCACACACACAGATCCCTTTAGCAGTGCACTAATACTCTCACACACACAGATCCCTTTAGCAGTGCACTAATACTCACACACACACAGATCCCTTTAGCAGTGCACTAATACTCACACACACAGATCCCTTTAGCAGTGCACTAATATTCACACACACATACACAGATCCCTTTTGCAGTGCACTAATACTCACACACACAGATCCCTTCAGCAGTGCACTAATACTCACACACACAGATCCCTTTAGCAGTGCACTAATACTCACACACACACACATCCTTTTAGCAGTGCACTAATACTCACACACACAGATCCCTTCAGCAGTGCACTAATACTCACACACAGATCCCTTCAGCAGTGCACTAATACTCACACACGCACAAAGATCCCGCATCTATATACTTAGTTTTTTCGGTAAAGTCACGTTGAAGGGAAACAACAAAATAATAAAAGATATTATATATTATTATATATTATATATTATTATATATTATATTATATATATTATTTTATTATTTTGTTGTTTCCCTTCAACGTGACTTTACCGAAAAAACTAAGAATATGAATTACTGCAGTCACGAAAGCTTTAAATCAAAATCCCGCGTCTAGTTTAAAGCTGGGTTGACACCCGGTCGACCGGGTTACGTTCACACCCGGTCGACCGGGTTACGTTCACACCCAGTCGACCGGGTTACGTTCACACCCAGTCGACCGGGTTACGTTCACACCCAGTCGACCGGGTTACGTTCACACCCAGTCGACCGGGTTACGTTCACACCCAGTCGACCGGGTTACGTTCACACCCAGTCGACCGGGTTACGTTCACACCCAGTCGACCGGGTTACGTTCACACCCAGTCGACCGGGTTACGTTCACACCCAGTCGACCGGGTTGCGTTCACACCCAGTCGACCGGGTTGCGTTCACACCCAGTCGACCGGGTTACGTTCACACCCAGTCGACCGGGTTACGTTCACACCCAGTCGACCGGGTTACGTTCACACCCAGTCGACCGGGTTACGTTCACACCCAGTCGACCGGGTTACGTTCACACCCAGTCGACCGGGTTACGTTCACACCCAGTCGACCGGGTTACGTTCACACCCAGTCGACCGGGTTACGTTCACACCCAGTCGACCGGGTTACGTTCACACCCAGTCGACCGGGTTACGTTCACACCCAGTCGACCGGGTTACGTTCACACCCAGTCGACCGGGTTACGTTCACACCCAGTCGACCGGGTTACGTTCACACCCAGTCGACCGGGTTACGTTCACACCCAGTCGACCGGGTTACGTTCACACCCAGTCGACCGGGTTACGTTCACACCCAGTCGACCGGGTTACGTTCACACCCAGTCGACCGGGTTACGTTCACACCCAGTCGACCGGGTTACGTTCACACCCAGTCGACCGGGTTACGTTCACACCCAGTCGACCGGGTTGCATGCAACTCGGCTGCTTGCGACCGAGTCGCCTGTGCGTGGGACGTCCCTGGGACTCGGCTGCTCGTGACAGAGGCAGATTCGTGATGCTCCAGGGTCCCCGCTGGCCATGCCCCAGGGTCCCCGCTCGCGACTGCTCGTTGAGGTCCCGGACGTTGTGCGGTAGTTGCCATTCCCTTGACGCCGCACAACCACTCCACTCGGTATATGATGCCGACGTTTGGACTGGAGTTACCCACCTTGGCTTCACTTACACACAACGCTGCGCACGCAATGCACGCACGCAATGCACGCACGCACATGCACATCGTCAGAAAGTGGCGGTGATGTCCCCGTGGCGGCGCTTGTGCCAGGCTAGGTGCATATGTAGACACTCGCCGCACGCTCAAAGATATTATTATTATTGGTAGCTCCAAGCATTACGCGATCGTGTTCGAATTGTTGATATGGCAGCTAAGACGTGGAGGGGAAGCAATGACGAGGGGGTTTCGGAGCGGCTTTGCTGTTTGTTTTGGGTGCAGAAGTGAAGTTTGTAGTGAAGATCTGAAACCGCAGGGCACGTGACTCGCCTGCCCTTGCCTCTTACGATACAGGACACTCATCTCATCCGATACAGAACCCTCATCTCATCTGATACAGAACATTCATCTTATCTGATACAGGACACTCATCTCATCCGATACAGAACCCTCATCTTATCCCATACAGAACCCTCATCTTATCCCATACAGAACACTCATCTCATCTGATACAGGACACTCATCTCATCTGATACAGGACATCTCATCTGATACAGGACACTCATCTCATCTGATACAGGACACTCATCTCATCCGATACAGGACACTCATCTCATCCGATACAGGACACTCATCTCATCTGATACAGGACACTCATCTCATCTGATACAGGACACTCATCTCATCTGATACAGGACACTCATCTCATCTGATACAGAACCCTCATCTTACCCCATACAGAACATTCATCTCATCTGATACAGGACACTCATCTCATCTGATACAGGACACTCATCTCATTTGATACAGGACACTCATCCCATCCGATACAGGGCACTCATCTCATCCGATACAGGGCACTCATCTCATCTGAAACAGGGCACTCATCTCATCTGATACAGGACACTCATCTCATCTGATACAGGACACTCATCTCATCTGATACAGGACACTCATCTCATCTGATACATGACACTCATCTCATCTGATACATGACACTCATCTCATCCGATACAGAACCCTCATCTTATCCCATACAGAACCCTCATCTTATCCCATACAGAACACTCATCTCATCTGATACAGGACACTCATCTCATCTGATACAGGACATCTCATCTGATACAGGACACTCATCTCATCTGATACAGGACACTCATCTCATCCGATACAGGACACTCATCTCATCCGATACAGGACACTCATCTCATCTGATACAGGACACTCATCTCATCTGATACAGGACACTCATCTCATCTGATACAGGACACTCATCTCATCTGATACAGAACCCTCATCTTACCCCATACAGAACACTCATCTCATCTGATACAGGACACTCATCTCATCTGATACAGGACACTCATCTCATTTGATACAGGACACTCATCTCATCTGATACAGGGCACTCATCTCATCCGATACAGGGCACTCATCTCATCTGAAACAGGGCACTCATCTCATCTGATACAGGACACTCATCTCATCTGATACAGGACACTCATCTCATCTGATACAGGACACTCATCTCATCTGATACATGACACTCATCTCATCTGATACATGACACTCATCTCATCTGATACAGGACACTCATCTCATCTGATACAGGACACTCATCTCATCTGATACAGGACACTCATCTCATCCGATACAAGACACTCGTCTCATCTGATACAGGACACTCGTCTCATCTGATACAGGACACTCGTCTCATCTGATACAGGACACTCGTCTCATCTGATACAGGACACTCGTCTCATCTGATACAGGACACTCGTCTCATCTGATACAGGACACTCGTCTCATCTGATACAGGACACTCGTCTCATCTGATACAGGACACTCGTCTCATCTGATACAGGACACTCGTCTCATCTGATACAGGACACTCATCTCATCTGATACAGGACACTCATCTCATCTGATACAGGACACTCATCTCATCTGATACAGGACCCTAATCTCATCTGATACAGGACACTCATCTCATCTGATACAGGACACTCGTCTTATCTGATACAGGACACTCATCTCATCTGATACAGGACACTCATCTCATCTGATACAGGACACTCGTCTCATCTGATACAGGACACTCGTCTCATCTGATACAGGACACTCGTCTCATCTGATACAGGACACTCGTCTCATCTGATACAGGACACTCGTCTCATCTGATACAGGACACTCATTTCATCTGATACAGGACACTCATCTCATCTGATACAGGACATTCATCTCATCTGATACAGGACATTTATCTCATCCGATACAGGACATTCATCTCATCCGATACAGGACACTCATCTGATACAGAACCTTCATCTCATCTGATACAGGACACTCATCTCATCTGATACAGAAGACTCATCTCATCTGATACAGGACACTCATCTCATCCGATACAAGACACTCATCTCATCTGATACAGGACACTCATCCCATCTGATACAGGACACTCATCCCATCTGATACAGGACACTCATCTCATCTGATACAGGACATTCATTTAATCTGATACAGGACATTCGTCTCATCCGATACAGGACATCTTATCTGATACAGGACACTCATCTCATCTGATACAGGACACTCATCTCATCTGATACAGGACACTCATCTCATCTGATACAGGACACTCATCTCATCCGATACAAGACACTCATCTCATCTGATACAGGACACTCATCTCATCTGATACAGGACACTCATCTCATCTGATACAGGACACTCATCTCATTTGATACAGGACACTC
Source organism: Petromyzon marinus (assembly GCF_048934315.1). NCBI lineage: Eukaryota > Metazoa > Chordata > Hyperoartia > Petromyzontiformes > Petromyzontidae > Petromyzon > Petromyzon marinus. The sequence continues at coordinate 9,232,502 of NC_133726.1, forward strand.
ATCTCATCCGATACAGGGCACTCATCTCATCCGATACAGGGCACTCATCTCATCTGAAACAGGGCACTCATCTCATCTGATACAGGACACTCATCTCATCTGATACAGGACACTCATCTCATCTGATACAGGACACTCATCTCATCTGATACATGACACTCATCTCATCTGATACATGACACTCATCTCATCTAATACAGGACACTCATCTCATCTGATACAGGACACTCATCTGATACAGGACACTCATCTCATCCGATACAAGACACTCATCTCATCCGATACAGGACACTCGTCTCATCTGATACAGGACACTCGTCTCATCTGATACAGGACACTCGTCTCATCTGATACAGGACACTCGTCTCATCTGATACAGGACACTCGTCTCATCTGATACAGGACACTCGTCTCATCTGATACAGGACACTCGTCTCATCTGATACAGGACACTCGTCTCATCTGATACAGGACACTCATCTCATCTGATACAGGACACTCATCTCATCTGATACAGGACCCTAATCTCATCTGATACAGGACACTCATCTCATCTGATACAGGACACTCGTCTTATCTGATACAGGACACTCATCTCATCTGATACAGGACACTCGTCTCATCTGATACAGGACACTCGTCTCATCTGATACAGGACACTCGTCTCATCTGATACAGGACACTCGTCTCATCTGATACAGGACACTCGTCTCATCTGATACAGGACACTCATTTCATCTGATACAGGACACTCATCTCATCTGATACAGGACATTCATCTCATCTGATACAGGACATTCATCTCATCCGATACAGGACATTTATCTCATCCGATACAGGACATTCATCTCATCCGATACAGGACACTCATCTGATACAGAACCTTCATCTCATCTGATACAGGACACTCATCTCATCTGATACAGAAGACTCATCTCATCCGATACAAGACACTCATCTCATCTGATACAGGACACTCATCCCATCTGATACAGGACACTCATCCCATCTGATACAGGACACTCATCTCATCTGATACAGGACATTCATTTAATCTGATACAGGACATTCGTCTCATCCGATACAGGACATCTTATCTGATACAGGACACTCATCTCATCTGATACAGGACACTCATCTCATCTGATACAGGACACTCATCTCATCTGATACAGGACACTCATCTCATCCGATACAAGACACTCATCTCATCTGATACAGGACACTCATCTCATCTGATACAGGACACTCATCTCATCTGATACAGGACACTCGTCTCATCTGATACAGGACATTTGTCTCATCTGAAACAGGACCCTCATCTCATCCGATACAGGACACTCATCTCATCCGATACAGGACACTCATCTCATCCGATACAGGACACTCATCTCATCTGATACAGGACATTCATCTCATCTGATACAGGACACTCATCTCATCTGATACAGAACACTCATCTCATCTGATACAGGGCACTCGTCTCATCCGATACAGGACACTCATCTCATCCGATACAGGACACTCATCTCATCTGATACAGGACACTCATCTCATCTGATACAGGACACTCATCTTATCCGATACAGGACACTCATCTCATCCGATAAAGGACACTCATCTCATCTGATAGAGAACACTCATCTCATCTGATACAGGACATTTATCTCATCTGATACAGGACATTCATTTAATCTGATACAGGGCACTCATCTCATCTGATACAGGACACTCATCTCATCTGATACAGGACACTCATCTCATCTGATACAGAAGACTCATCTCATCTGATACAGGACACTCATCTCATCTGATACAGGACATTCATCTCATCCGATACAGGACATCTTATCTGATACAGGACACTCATCTCATCTGAGACAGGACACTCATCTGATACAGGGCACTCATCTCATCTGATACAGGACACTCATCTCATCTGATACAGGACATTCATCTCATCCGATACAGGACATCTTATCTGATACAGGACACTCATCTCATCCGAGACAGGACACTCATCTGATACAGGACACTCATCTCATCTGATACAAGACACTCATCTCATCCGATACAAGACACTCATCTCATCTGATACAGGACACTGATCTCATCTGATACAGGACACTCATCTCATCTGGTACAGGACACTCATCTAATCCGACACGGATTAGATGAGTGTCCTGTATCCTGCTCCCTCCCCCCCCCCTTGTAGCCTCGCACTCTGGGACCAGTCACCTCTCTCTGTCTGGGACCAGTCGCCTCTCTCTGTGTGTCTGGGACCAGTCGCCTCTCTCTCTCTCTGTCTCTCTGTCTGGGACCAGTCGCCTCTCTCTGTCTGGGACCAGTCGCCTCTCTCTGTCTGGGACCAGTCGCCTCTCTCTGTCTGTCTGGGACCAGTCGCCTCTCTCTGTGTGTCTGGGACCAGTCGCCTCTCTCTGTCTCTGTCTGGGACCAGTCGCCTCTCTCTGTCTCTGTCTGTCTGGGACCAGTCGCCTCTCTCTGTCTCTGTCTGTCTGGGACCAGTCGCCTCTCTCTGTCTCTGTCTGTCTGGGACCAGTTGCATGTCCCCCTCCCTCTCGCGACGTGGACGTGGTGTTCAGCAGGTCCACGTCGCGAGGTTGTCCGCCACCGCCGCTCAGGGTGTTGTGGGTGGTGAGGGTGGTGAGGGTGGTGTGGGTGGTGTGGGTGGTGTGGGTGGTGAGGGTGGTGTGGGTGGTGTGGGTGGTGAGGGTGGTGTGGGTGGTGTGATTGGTGTGGGTGGTGTGGGTGGTGTGGGTGGTGTGGGTGGTGTGGGTGGTCGGGTGGTGTGGGTGGTGTGGGTGGTGTGAGTGGTGTGGGTGGTGTGGGTGGTGTGAGTGGTGTGAGTGGTGTGGGTGGTGTGGGTGGTCGGGTGGTGTAAGTGGTGTGGGTGGTGTGGGTGGTGAGGGTGGTGTGGGTGGTATGAGTGGTGTGGGTGGTGTGGGTGGTCGGGTGGTGTGGGTGGTGTGAGTGGTGTGGGTGGTCCCCTTGGGGTTCCGCCGAGGGGCTGGGTGCGTTTCTATCGCGGGTTCGTATTCGCCGTGTCAGGAGACACCTCGCCACCACCGCTGAGGACCCTGGTGCTACCCTGTTGCTAGGCGTATTTCTTTCCCTCGGGGTGGCGGGGTGGGCTTCATACTGGCCGTGTCACAGCCACATTTGCTGCAATCCGTCACTCTATTCTGGGCACCCACCCACCTGTGGTCATGGAAGGTTTTAATTTGTCATCCTAGTGCCGGTCACCCAATGAGTGTACTGAGCAAAACACCTTGTCATGTACATTTCTTTAAGGATTATTTATGGGGCTGCTTGTCACTTGCCCTCCCCCCCCAGATTCGGATCTGTCTGGCAGCGAGCCATGCCACCAACCTCCATGCAGCCCCCGGGAACGGGCCCGCGGAAGCGGATACCACAGAGCCACTTCTGAGATCCCGACTGCTTCTTGACGTGACACGCTGTGGTGCGCCCATCCTGCCGTTCGGGGGGGGGGGGGGGTGGTGGGTTGATGTTCGTTGCCTGACGGTCATAAGCCGATGTGATAATGGGAGCTGGAATTGTAACCGAATTATGCGCAGGGAACACATTTATTGAGTTGCGTTGTTGTTGTCGTCGTGCGGTCATTGGTGACCCCGGGGCCCGACCGAGACCTGAAACTCCACCACGGCCTTCGTCTCGTCGCTGGATGAAGGCCGAAACTCAGAGTGAAGTGCAGGTTACTGCTGCTGCTAGTGCTAGCGGCTATTGGTTCCCACCAGCGAGTGCAGGGTTTGTTTTTTATTCCCCCCACGTGTTTGTGTTCCCAGGTTTGGCGTTGGGGTGGATGGGGGTTCGAGTCAGGAGCTGCGTTCGTGTGTATGAACTTGAGACCCAAAGTGTGGAAAAAGGTGTCGAGGTCACACTGACATTCGACCGAGCCGCATTGCTCCACAGTCGATTGTGCAGAACAATTTATGGAGTCAAGAGTCTATCCGTAATAGACGTTCCTTTGGGTTCGATCGCGTCAATATAAATGTGTCGTTAAACCCGCCACCACCGGACGCGGCCTGTTCGTACGGGTTTGTCACCTAAACAGAACGTGCCACTTCGTTACAGAACCTGCCACTTTGTTACAGAACGTGACAATTTGTTACAAAACCTGCCACTTCGTTACAGAACCTGCCACTTTGTTACAGAACGTGACACTTTGTTACAGAACGTGACAATTTGTTACAGAACCTGCCACTTTGTTACAGAACGTGCCACTTTGTTACAGAACCTGCCACTTTGTTACAGAACCTGCCACTTTGTTACAGAACGTGACAATTCGTTGCAGAACCTGCCACTTCGTTACAGAACCTGCCACTTTGTTACAGAACGTGACAATTTGTTTTTGCAAGGACAGCGCAGCAGTGTGTTGGGGGATCAAGCCCACTGCATTTACTTGGCGGTGACGACCCGTAGCCAATGTCGGTGACAGGGCGTGCGCGCGGTGATGGCACTGCTCCAAGAGCCTCACAGCTGCAAGTCCCTGGGTTCGATCCCCGATGCGGTTTGTTTTGGCCCCGTGTCATGCCATGCTGCGTGCCACCCACCAACCACCACCAACCACCACCACCAACCACCACCCACAAAGACCAATGCGTGCAGCTGATTGTGGCTGCAGGAGGCATTCGGGTGCAATCTGTAAATGGATCGCTCTGTATGATGAGAAAGCGTGATTCCTTAGCGTTTGGCGCTTCGCAAAATTGAAACAGTGTGGTGTCGCAGATCTGACCTTCTCAAATATGAGCCGGCGTCATCAAGCTCCAGCCAGATGATGCTAGTTGTAATAACAGGCGAAACATCGTCCTCAGATTGTCAATGTTGTGCATTGGCTCTCCAACACACCAGTGATGTTGTACTAGTAACGAATTGGCACGTTCTGTTGACGTGACAACCCTTACTAGTTGGCTGTGGCGGGTCTAACAACACATTTACGCGATCTAACCCAAAAAAAACTTTTATAATGGATGACATTGGTCGTGAAAGCCTCCCTGTTAAACAGACTTTTTAATGTTCTGATATGTGCGTGCTAAAGTTTGTGTTTGTGTAAAAACTTACAATTTACAGCTTTTTGTTACTGATTTAAAAAATATATGCAAATTTGCATTTGATATATCTCTCTTTATATATATACACATCTGCGTTGTGCCAAGGATTTTTGTACAAATGTTCTTTTGTAAGTGTCTTGTTTGAACGCAACGTATATTGTGTTTTTGTAAACGCGCGATGTTAGAACCGACACCGTGTTCGGACTTGATTCCATGTTGAATTAAAAAATATATATTTTTTAAATTGACCATATATGTTCGTGGCCTAATCTGTACTTGGAGGTTAGCGCGACCGAGCTGTGCATCTGTTTGCCACGGGCGCCTGGGCCACTAACCAGCGTCACCAAGCGCCTCACCTCCCGTCCAGCGGCACACCTGTGGGAAAACTCAGAGACTTACCCCCCCCCCCGCTCGCCCGCACAACAATTTTTGCGTTATCCGAATGGTCGAGAATGTCGAAGCGGTACATCGGCGCGCGGTCGTCGTCCATGACTTAAATCGTCGGGCGGCAACCCAGCTTGGGGAGAATCGACCACTCTTTTGTTGCCTTTGTGGTAATTGTTATTTAGCGGAGGCCTTCATCCGGCAATGGATCGAGAACAGGGGGACTGTGGCGTTATTGGTTTTAATTTTGATAGCACCTCGCCCGAGGACTTGAACCTGACCCCAGCATTGTTAAGTAGTTGCCTTGACATAGTCATTACGAGCCTGCTGATGAATGGGGGAGAACACCCAGCCTCGGGGCTGCAAGCCGGCGGCTCCGTTGCAGACCGGCCGGTTTAGAACCCCCGAAAAGGGTGAGCCGTGACGGCGCGGGGTGCATGCGGTGCATGCGGTGCATGCGGGGTGCATACGGGGTGCATGCGGTGTATGCGGTGCATGCGGGGTGCATGCGGTGCATGCGGGGTGCATGTGGATCTCTCGGCAAACCTGGAGGTTGGGAGATGAAGGTGTGGGCAGAGATGCAGCAGGTGCAATCGGGAACAGGAGGAGGTGGTGATGGGTGGGACGAGTGGTGTGCAGGGTGGAGGAGGAGGTAGTGATGGGTGGGACGAGTGGTGTGCAGGGTGGAGGTGGGCAGGTGACATAGACCGGCATTGGAGTGGCACCCAGAGGTGGGCGACCAAGGGCATGAGAAGACGTCAAGCCAGACGGTGGTGGTGATCGTGGTGGTGGTGGTGACTGTGGTGGTGGTGGTGATCGTGGTGGTGATCGTGGTGGTGGTGGTGGTGGTGATCGTGGTGGTGGTGGTGATGGTGATCGTGGTGGTGATCGTGGTGGTGGTGATCGTGGTGGTGGTGATCGTGGTGGTGGTGATCGTGGTGGTGGTGGTGGTGGTGATCGTGGTGGTGATCGTGGTGGTGGTGGTGATCGTGGTGGTGGTGATCGTGGTGGTGGTGATCGTGGTGGTGGTGGTGATCGTGGTGGTGGTGATCGTGGTGGTGATCGTGGTGGTGGTGGTGATCGTGGTGGTGGTGGTCGTGGTGATCGTGGTGGTGGTGGTCGTGGTGATCGTGGTGGGACTGTGAGAACGACTCCTTGAAGGTCGAGTCGGTTGTCCACGTGCTTCAATCGCCACACGCTCTATCGTGTGACGCCGTCGGTTTTCTTGTTCTTGTTTTTGTTGTTTACACGACAGCACGCAGCAGATTGGCGGAGGCGACAACAATTTGCAGGATCGTCGCCCCGGCGTCGTGTCTCGTGGGACCGCGACGCCGCCACACGCTGGGCCCGCTCCTTTCCCCGACGACGTTCACCCACTTGGACCCCTTTGACCCTCCAACTTCTACCGCGGAGAGCAGGCGGCGGTTTGCCGCTACGACGATTGATGAACGCGCAATTTCGCGGCCACAAGAAATTGACCGGGGGGGGCAGCCGCTGGAGTGGGAACCGCGCAGAACCCCTGGCGAGCGAGTGGCGTGGCCGCCGTCGAGCGAAGGTCACGCGGCTTGATAGATCGACCGCCCGCCTCAAATGCCACGCGTGGTTGAGACTCGAGACAAACGAAGGCATTCTCTGAACTCCCGGAGGGGCCGAGATGGGTCGTGTTGCGACAACAAATGGGTATGACTCGATAATTAATTTTATGGGGTTTTTTTGCAAAACAAAAAAAATGCCATACCTGGATGCGGCGTTTTGTCACTCCACTGCTGGATGAAGGCCTCTCTCTGCGCTTAGCGTGTCGGCCACGGCACGGGGAGGTCACCATCCAGCAGTGGAGTGACACGTTCTCAACAATGGTGACAACTATTTCGGGTTTTTTAGTTTTTATTAAAATTGGCAGACGTCACTTGGTCTTAAAACGATTTAAACTCAGCAATGTTTTTTTAAATTTTATTTTGCCAGGTGTAAGACCCCGTTGAGGTCGCTCTTTCTCAGACGCGACCTCCCGGCTATCACAAACGATAGATCAACGAAGTGTCTCATCGTGTGGAAATGTATAGCAGCCAAACACTCTAAGGGCACGTTTTTAAATGTCGAGGGAAAACCCAGAGGACGCGGAGAAAATCCACACAACCATGGGAGAACACGCAGACTACAAACATACAGCAGCGTTAGGATCGCACCCATAACCTCCCTCATACCAGGTGAGGGAGTTAACATCTCGCTACCACGACACCCCAAAGTCACATCTGGGGTTTGCAATTTGGGATTTTCCAGTTTTTGCAAGAATCATTTTTATGGAACGTCATTTCAAATGAAATAAAAAAAATTGTTGCATATTATTTTGATGAGTAATTATATTCATGTAATTATATAATTAATTGCATATATTATTCGCTGTAGGATCTCTAGCTAGATGGTGGTGGTGGCTACTCTGCAGTGCCCTTGTGATGCAGCACTTGTGCAGGCAGCAGCTCGGGTTGGTGGATCACACGCAGACGTTGCAAGACTCGATTCCCAGCAGAGTGTGCACTCCACCTGTTCCGTCTGTATGGGATCGAGTGTTGCCCCCTCGCACCGCGTGGGTTTTCTACAGCTCCTCAAGGTTTTCTCCAGCTCCTCAAGGGTTTCTCCAGCTCCTCAAGGTTTTCTCCAGCTACTCAAGGGTTTCTCCAGCTCCTCAAGGGTTTGTCCAGCTGCTCAAGGTTTTCTCTAGCTCCTCAAGGTTTTCTCTAGCTCCTCAAGGTTTTCTCCAGCTCCTCAAGGGTTTCTCCAGCTCCTCAAGGGTTTCTCCAGCTCCTCAAGGGTTTCTCCAGCTGCTCAAGGTTTTCTCCAGCTCCTCAAGGTATTCTCCAGCTCCTCAAGGGTTTCTCTAGCTCCTCAAGGTTTTCTCCAGCTACTCAAGGGTTTCTCCAGCTCCTCAAGGTTTTCTCCAGCTCCTCAAGGGTTTCTCCAGCACCTCAAGGATTTCTCCAGCTCCTCAAGGTTTTCTTCAGCTCCTCAAGGGTTTGTCCAGCTGCTCAAGGTTTTCTCCAGCTCCTCAAGGGTTTCTCCAGCACCTCAAGGGTTTCTCCAGCTCCTCAAGGGTTTCTCCAGCTCCTCAAGGTATTCTCCAGCTCTTCAAGGTTTTCTCCAGCTCCTCAAGGGTTTCTCCAGCTCCTCACGGGTTTCTCCAGCTCCTCAAGGTATTCTCCAGCTCCTCAAGGTTTTCTCCAGCTCCTTAAGGTTTTCTCCAGCTCCTCAAGGTTTTCTCCAGCTCCTCAAGGGTTTCTCCAGCTCCTCAAGGGTTTCTCCAGCTCGTCAAGGGTTTCTCCAGCTCCTCAAGGTTTTCTCCAGCTCCTCAATGGTTTCTCCAGCTCCTCAATGTATTCTCCAGCTCTTCAAGGTTTTCTCCAGCTCCTCAAGGTTTTCTCCAGCTCCTCAAGGTTTTCTCCAGCTCCTCAAGGTTTTCTCCAGCTACTCAAGGGTTTCTCCAGCTCCTCAAGATTTTCCCCAGCTCCTCAAGGGTTTCTCCAGCTCCTCAAGGGTTTCTCCTGCTCGTCAAGGGTTTCTCCAGCTCCTCAAGGATTTCTCCAGCTGCTCAAGGTTTTCTCCAGCTCCTCAAGGGTTTCTCCAGCTCCTCAAGATTTTCCCCAGCTCCTCAAGGGTTTCTCCAGCTCTTCAAGGGTTTCTCCAGCTCCTCAAGGGTTTCTCCAGCTCCTCAAGGGTTTCTCCAGCTGCTCAAGGTTTTCTCCAGCTCCTCAAGGGTTTCTCCAGCTCCTCAAGGTTTTGTCCAGCTGCTCAAGGTTTTCTCCAGCTCCTCAAGGTTTTCTCCAGCTCCTCAAGGTTTTCTCCAGCTCCTCAAGGGTTTCTCCAGCTCCTCAAGGTTTTCCCCAGCTCCTCAAGGGTTTCTCCAGCTCCTCAAGGGTTTCTCCAGCTCCTCAAGGTTTTCTCCAGCTCCTCAAGGTTTTCTCCAGCTCCTCAAGGTTTTCTCTAGCTCCTCAAGGTTTTCTCCAGCTGCTCAAGGTTTTCTCCAGCTCCTCAAGGGTTTCTCCAGCTCCTCAAGGTTTTCTCCAGCTGCTCAAGGTTTTCTCCAGCTGCTCAAGGTTTCTCCAGCTCATGAAGGGTTTCTCCAGCTCCTCAAGGGTTTCTCCAGCTCCTCAAGGGTTTGTTCAGCTGCTCAAGGTTTTCTCCAGCTCCTCAAGGGTTTCTCCAGCTCCTCAAGGGTTTCTCCAGCTCCTCAAGGGTTTCTCCAGCTCCTCAAGGTATTCTCCAGCTCCTCAAGGGTTTCTCCAGCTCCTCAAGGTTTTCTCCAGCTCCTCAAGGTATTCTCCAGCTCCTCAAGGGTTTCTCCAGCTCCTCAAGGGTTTATCAAGCTCCTCAAGGGTTTCTCCAGCTCCTCAAGGGTTTCTCCAGCTCCTCAAGGTTTTCTCCAGCTTGTATAGTCGCCAACTGCCCGATAACCTCACATATAGAGTACCGCAGAGCTATGGCAATTGGGTGGGTGAGGAGGTGAGTGGCCCAGTTGGAGAGTGAGTGGGTGAGGAGGTGAGTGGCCCGGTGGGAGAGTGAGTGGGTGAGGAGGTGAGTGGCCCAGTGGGAGAGTGAGTGGGTGAGGAGGTGAGTGGCCCGGTGGGAGAGTGAGTGGGTGAGGAGGTGAGTGGCCCGGTGGGAGAGTGAGTGGGTGAGGAGGTGAGTGGCCCGGTGGGAGAGTGAGTGGGTGAGGAGGTGAGTGGCCTGGTGGGAGAGTGAGTGGGTGAGGAGATGAGTGGCCCGGTGGGAGAGTGAGTGGGTGAGGAGGTGAGTGGCCCGGTGGGAGAGTGAGTGGGTGAGGAGGTGAGTTGCCCGGTGGGAGAGTGAGTGGGTGAGGAGGTGAGTGGCCCGGTGGGAGAGTGAGTGGGTGAGTGGCTCGGTGGGAGAGTGAGTGGGTGAGGAGGTGAGTGGCTCGGTGGGAGAGTGAGTGGGTGAGGAGGTGAGTGGCTCGGTGGGAGAGTGAGTGGGTGAAGAGGTGAGTGAGTGGCCCGGTGGGAGGGTGAGTGGGTGAGGAGGTGAGTGGCCCGGTGGGAGAGTGAGTGGGTGAGGAGGTGAGTGAGTGGCCCGGTGGGAGTGTGAGTGGGTGAGGAGGTGAGTGGCCCGGTGGGAGAGTGAGTGGGTGAGGAGGTGAGTGAGTGGCCCGGTGGGAGAGTGACTGGGTGAGTGGGTGAGTAAGAAGGTTTAATACTATGCATGGAGCGTCAGCTAAATGAGAATTCACACTCAGGAGGGGACCTCCATCGTGGAGGTGGGCGATGAAATCAGTGTGTGCTGGGTGGATTGTCGCATCGCATAGCTTGCGGAGAACGTCATCTAGCAGTGGATAGATCACCACCGATGATGGTTTCAGTAAAGAGGGCGACGGGACATCTCTTTTGTTTTGTTTGACCAGCGAAACTTCACTGAGTCTCAAGACTACTCTTTTTTTCATGAGGGTCCTGCCAAGGTTTGTTTTTCTCCGGTACTACAGGGGCGACGTTGCTGTGTGCATATAACAATTGAGTCATTTTGCGGCGTACATTTTGCTTTCCAACATTCAAAAGGTAGATTTGAAGCTTTCGTGACTGCAAGGATCCATGCTCTTTGGTTCTATTCGGTAAAGTCACAGCTTAAAGTATGCGACCTGGCTTGCTGTCTTCACTCCAACGCTGTCCTCTGGACAGTCCAGTCCCTTCACCTGATGAAGCCAACTTTTGTTGTGGCCGAAACGTCGTGATTTTTTGTTATTTTATTTTTACCTACGTGACTTTACCGAATAGAACCAAAGAGTATTCAAAAGGTATCCCATGAGACATCACCGCTCACCCCGAGCGATAACTGCCCTGAGAGGTGCATTGTCTTTGTACTAGCCGCCTTTTGGCGTTCTCTGATCTGACACCGGTGAGACTAGGCTATAAAGAAGGCTTCTGTGTCTTTGGTGTAGGCCAATCAGATTCAAAGACAATGCCATATAATATCAGAGCATGTTTGTTTGCAAGTACGCGTGGTTTATGCAAACTTGATTCCTTGCAAAAAGGTTTCTGTTTGATGTTTGAACGTCTTAACACAACTGTTGTAATTCCAGAAAGGGTTAAACCTCTTCTTATTTTTTCATATTTTGATACTGGCAAAAAAGGTCCCATTTTGGTTCGCTCTGTTCATCACCAACCCGCATTGACCGGCATGGCGAAGTATCATCGAACTACCCGCCCATGGCCGACATGGCGTGGGGAGGCCTTCATCCAGCAGTGGATCGACAACTGGGTGTAGGTTATTCACGATATGATCGTCCTGAAGTCCCCTGTCCAGTGCCATTGACTTTGACTCAAACATCATCGCACGCTGCGTCATCATCATCTCCTTCATCATACACACATCATCATCATCATACACACATCATGATTATCATCATCATACACATCTTCATCATACACACATCATAATACACACATGATCATACACACATCATACACACATCATGATGATCATCATACACACATTACTATCATACACACATCATCATCATCATACACACATCATTATCATACACATATCATTATCATCATACACACATCATTATCATCAAACACACATCATTATCATCAAACACACACCATTATCATCATACACACATCATTATCATCATACACACAGAATTATCATCATACACACATCATTATCATCATACATACATCATTATCATCATACACACAATCATCATCATCATCATACACACACCATTATCATCATACACACATCATTATCATACACACAAAATCAGCATACACATCATTATCATACACACCATCATCACCATACACACATCATTACACTATGTAGCACAATTTTTGTTCCTGGGTAGTCAGTGTTATTTCGTAATTGCTTATGCCTAAAAAAGTATAGAAAATGGTTATTATTCCCCGCAAACTTTGCTTTTGTGACCAGGACAGTGATATTTTTTAATTTACCTATTTTCAATGAGAAAACGGGCGAATTCGTGTCTTTTCGTTCACATAAAGTCAGAAAAAAACAACATGAATCTAAATTAACATGTATTTATACTAAAGTAATACAAAAATGACTGCAAAAGATTTAGAAGTGAGTAGTTTTTCGAGATTCATGATTATACTGTAAATCACTTTCACGAATCAGCTCCCAAATGTAGTCTCCCCTCATGTTCTCGTTATACCATCCTCGGTAGCGGCGTTCAAAGTCCAGTATATCCTGGTGGAAGCGCTCGCCTTGCTCCTCCGAGTACGCTCCCATGTTCCCCTTGAATTTATCAAGACGAGCATCAAGGATATGGACTTTGAGGGACATCCTACAGCCCATTGTGCTGTAGTTCTTCACCAGTCTCAAACAGCTCCACATATTCTTGGTTCTTTCGGTAAAGTCACGTAGAAGGGAAACAATAAAATAATAAAAATATAAAACAATAAAATTCTCACGACATTTCGACTGCAACACAAGCAATCATCATCAGGTGTGAAAACCACAGCAAGAAAATTTGAAAAAAGTGGCGTTTTTTTATTTTCTTGCTGTGGTTTTCACACCTGATGATGATTGCTTGTGTTGCAGTCGAAACGTCGTGAGAATTTTATTGTTTTATATTTTTATTATTTTATTGTTTCCCTTCTACGTGACTTTACCGAAAGAACCAAGAATATGAATCCCTGCAGTCACGAAAGCTTTAAATCAGAGTCCATCTATGTTCGGAAAAGAGGAGGGGGGAGACGAAAATAATGGATGCGGTCTGAAAGCCACCGTAAGCGTGAACAATCAATTAAGACCCGAAATGGTTTATCAAATCCTTCCAATCATTGCTAAGCCAGAATCCATCTTCTCGGTTGAAATTGTCTCTGTGCTTGTATATATGGATAGCCTCATGAACGAATCTCTCATGGTAGCCAGATGGCTTGTAAAGAACCTCTGTCTTGGAGAAGTCAATGTCATGTGAGCCTACTGAATTATAAGTGATCTGCCACGGCCGAGGTGTTGGTCCTACCGTGTTTAAGGTATGCTTTGTGTTTACGAATGCGGTCCGAGACATGTCGTTTGGTTTCTCCAATGTAACTACTACCACAGAGGCAACTTAGTTTGTAGACGCCAGGGTACTGTATGTCCGGAATCACATCTTTTACAGACGGAACCAGATCACGGATTTTATATAATGTGTTGACTCGGACCTGGATCTTATTCAAGATTTTGGAGATCTTTTTTGTGATCCCCGCAATGTAGGGCAAAGTTATGGTTTTGAAAGGCTCCTCAAGAGGGTCCTTCTTCATGGTTGGAGTGATGGCTTTGCGGATTGTGTAGTCGGAGTAACCATTCGCCTTAAGAGCTTCGTGTACGTGCTTGAGTTCACTGGCTATGTGTTCCTGGTCGGATATGCATTGGGCTCTATGGTGTAGAGTCTTGATGAGGAAATTCTTCTGGGATGGATGGTGGTGGGAATCCGGTTTCAGGTAAGCATCCGTATGGGTAGCTTTCCTGTAGACAGAGTGGCTCATTGAGCCATCAGGTCTCTTTTTTATTAGGACATCCAAAAAAGGTAGCTTGCCATCTTTTTCGACTTCCATGGTAAATCTTATGGCTGGGTGTATGGAATTGATGTCGTCGAGGAATTGGTCTAGAGCAGGCCGGCCATGTGGCCAGATGACAAAAGTGTCATCCACGTACCTCTTCCATAAGGTTGGGCGCAGAGTGGTAGTTCGGATGGCGTCAGTCTCAAATTTCTCCATGAAAATGTTGGCTACAACTGGAGATAGGGGGGAGCCCATTGGGGTGCCCTCAGTTTGTTTGTAGAAAGTTCAATTCCAAGTGAAGTATGTATTGGTTAAGCAGTGTCTCACCAGGGGGGGGGGGGGGTACCTCAGTGTTTAGTCCTTGATGAACCAAGTCTTCAATGATTGCGATGGTGTCAGGTACAGGAACCTTGGTGAATAAGGAAACTACATCAAAACTTACAAGCAGGTCGTCTGGGGACAGGGAAATACCCGTGATTGTCGATACCAGGTGAGTAGAATTTTGTACCGCAGAGGTGGTTTTTCCAGTGAAAGGCCACAGGATTTCAGACAGAAAACGATCCAGTTTGTAGGTGGGGGAGTTGATAGTAGAGACGATGGGACGAAGTGGTGTATCTACTTTATGTATTTTTGGTAAGCCGTATAATCTTGGTGGCCTGGCAGCAGAAGGTTTCAACGGGAACTGTTTGGTTTGATCAATTAATGTGGTTGAATCATGATTTTGCTGGTTTATATGACGAGGCTGTTGGTGGGATCTCTTTTTATTTTTGTATAGCTGCCATCGTTGAGTAATTCTTGAATTGTTGTTATATTCTATTTTATCCATGATGACAGTGGCATTGCCCTTGTCGGCTGAGGGGATTACAATGTCATCCCTCTTTTTTATTTATATAATTCAAAACGCTCATCTTTGCTGAGGTTGCTAGCTGGCATCTTAGCGTTTTTGAGGGTTGCAGCGATTTCAGATCTTGCTACGTCTGCAGCGATGTGACCCAGGCCCTTGAGAGCCACGTCTACTTGGGCAATGATATCATTAACTGGTATGTGTTTAGGTGTGACTGCAAAGTTTAGCCCTTTAGCTAAAACGGATTTCAGACCATCGGAAATAGAACTGTTACTGCGATTAATTACCACTTTGTTAACGTCTAGCTTTTTGGTGTGTGGGTCCGGTCTTTTGTTGGAGAGGTTAAATTTGGAAATCAGGTTGTCCTTACATTTGGTCGACATAGTGGCAGCTGAAGAGGCAGTCATATTGTCTATATGTTCCCAATCCGATGTAGACATTTTTGCCGTCAATGATAAGTGTGATTTGTAGTGTCTTGTCTAACTGATCTAGTTCGGTGCGTATAAGTCTGATTTTCTCTGAGATAAGAGCTAAGCTAGTTCTGGAAAGAATTCGTTTCGCATTAGAAGAAGTTACAGCAGCATAGGTCAGTGTAAATGCGATTGGTATTACCCCAGAGTCGCGGCATCTCTTCAGAAAGGTGAGAGACTCGATCAGCTGAGCCTTCTTATCCCGGAGTTTGTTGAAGGATCTCAAAGTTACGTGGAAACCCTCCCCGTAGAGGCGTGATAGCAGCTCCACATAGTTTTAGACCTTGTGATTGCCCAGGAAGCCACGGACCACTGTGCACTCCAGGATCTTCTTTATCTGTGGTCCGACGAAGACACCGGCTTTGACCTTTGCCTCAGACAGCTTAGGGAAGAAGTCTTGAAGGTTCTTGAAGGCTGCCGACTCCTTATCTACAGCTCTGACAAATTGTTTCATAAGGCCCAATTTAATGTGCAGTGGTGGCATCAGCACCTTCCGGAGGTCCACCAGTGGCTCCCACCTGACGTTGTTCCTCCCCACAGAGAACTCGGTCCACTGTGGCCAGTCCTGTCTGTGGTAGTGCGCCTTGGTGTCCCTGTTGTCCCAAAGGCAAAATAGCAGGGAAACTTGGTAAAACCGCCTTGGAGACCCATCAGGAATGCCACCATTTTTAAGTCTCCGATGACCTCCCAGCCGTACTCATCATACTTCAAGGTGTCCAGCAAGGTCTTGATGCTGTTGTAATCATCTTTGAGGTGCACCGAGTGAGCCAGGGGAAGAGACGGGTACTTGTTACCATTATGGAGCAGCACAGCTTTTTGAGGCTCCTGGATGAGCTGTCAATGAAGAGGCGCCACTCATTCTGGTTACAGGCGATTCCGATTGCCTCGAACAGACTGGTCACATTGTGGCAGAAGCAGAGCCCATCTTGACGGGTGAAGAAGCTGCAAAAAGGTTGGTGATGCTTCCTCTGATCTGCGACTTCACACTTTTATCCAACAAGTTCCACTGCTTGAGCCGAGACGTCAAAAACTCAGCATCGGACTTGCTGAGACCAAGATCTCTGATCAAGTCGTTGAGGTCTTTTTGGTTAGGGTAGTATGGGTTTCTCTCCTCAGCTCCACCTCTGAAATTGTCATCTGGATCTACAACGTCTTCCTCGCTCTCTGACTTGCTGCTCTCTTCTAAAGACGGCTGCTCTCTCTCTCCGGAGGAGTGGGTACGGGGAGCTCATGGCAGTGTGGCACTGGGGCGATGGATGAAGGAAGGTCCAGATACGTGACAGCAGGTGCATTCTTGCCAGTCCGACGTTTGGAAGGATCCACCATGCAGAAGTAGCAGTTGCTTGAGTGGTCAGTGGGTTCCTGCCAAATTATTTGGATAGCGAACTTCATGGCTCTCTTTTCTCCTCTGTACCATCCTACAAAAATAAATTTATTTCACCCATGACTAATGTGTAAGAGATTCTCGCAACATTTTTCATTTTGATATATATTTTCAATAGCATTGAAAATTGTAAAAATTTTAAAATTAAAAACTTACAATTTTAATTTTTTTAAGCAAATTTTATAACCTAAAAATTCCGAGCAACAATTGTCCATCTTACCTTCCAGAGTTTTTTTGCATTGCTCGCAGGTGAAATGAGGTGCCCAGGGTTTGTTTTGATCCCCGACAGGCATGCCAAAATATGCCTTGTTGTAGGCCTCACACATCTTAGCAGATACTTCCCCAGAGTACTTTTTCGCTCTTGTCTTGATAAATTGGCCGCAGACAGCAAAATGTGTCTGCCGGATGCTTGCAGCCTCTTGATGCCATCTCAGAAAATGCAGAAATGTATCCACTTAGGCAGCTAGAACTAAACTGAACTGGTGGGAATTTTGATTTAAAGCTTTCGTGACTGCAGTAATTCATATTCTTAGTTTTTTCGGTAAAGTCACGTTGAAGAGAAACAACAAAATAACAAAATATATATAAAACAATAAAAAATTCTCACGACGTTTCGACCATAACTCAAACGGTCATCATCACCTGTTATTTTGTTGTTTCTCTTCAACGTGACTTTACCGAAAAAACTAAGAATATGAACTGGTGGGCTTAAGGCCCCTGTATTTATACCATTTATATTACTGGAAAGTTCTAGAATGTTCTATAAGTTACTCCAAGTTTCTCAGTACTGAAGCTATCTGGAATGTTCTGGAAATAGGTATATTTCAAAATATCACTGTCCTGGTCACAAAAGCCAAGTTTGTGGGGAATAATCGCCATTTTCTGTACTTTTGAGGCATAAGTAATTAGGAAAGAACACTTACTACCCAAGAACAAAATTAATGTGTTACACAGTGTTATCATACACACATCATTATCAACATACACACATCATCATACACACATCATCAGCATCGTGTTACACATTATCAGCATCATCATACACACATAATTATTGACATACACACATCATCATACATACATCATCATCAGCATCTTACACACATCATCAGCATCATCATCAGCAATCCTTCCTTCTAGCATCTCCTCCGTCAAGGTGTCACCACTCAGAATGGGCTCTCTACTCTGCACGTATTTTTTGGTAATTCTGGAGATCATCGTCGTCAGCAGCAGCATCATCATCATCTTGAGACTCCACCTGAAGGCGCTGTAGAACTTTCCCGTCACTCTGAATGTCTCCCCACGCCCGCGTTTCATCGTTACCCCGTGGATCCGCGCCGTTTGCGAGGTTTTTTTTTTGCGATCCGGCGTCCTTTAGACGTTTTTTGTTCTTGCCGAGAAGCGTCGTCATAGGATTCCGTCGCTAAACAACAACAACAAAAACACAACAACAACAAACGCCGCGGACATCCAACGCCCGTGACAAACAAAGAAAAATATCATTCATCGCCGGGGAGTTGAAACCGCGCCGGGGGGGGGGGGGGGGGAGTTCCAACCGCCCCACCGCACAACGATGTTCGCTGACTTATACAATAATGGCCACGGCTTCTTTAAATAAAAAAAGAACCCCAGACATTGAGACCTCCTGGTGACAAAACACACGAATACAACAACCACCTTAATGTCTCCCCATCGCCCAGAGACAAGCGACACGACACTCGATGATTTACTGGGACCTCAACCACCCCCCCACACCCTTCGCCGCTGCGAGCGATGAGCACGAGCCGAGGAGGTGGGGCCCATGAATCATCCTCGCTGCCACAAACCTCGCTCCCAGGAGCTTCTTTCCCTGGCCCGAACGTCTCAAGAGACATTGCTCTCGCAACAACAGCAACGACGATGGACAACAACAACGACAACGTGTCGCATTAAGGTCGATGAATGACGGCGGGCAGGCGGCGTGCGAGAACTTTTTTTGCGGAATCTTCGATTGCGTCCTTCTTGGCGTGCGGCTGCAATGGGGGCATTTGTCGCATCGCGCGAACCCATCCCATCCCCGCTCTCCCACTCGCTTCGATCTACTCGCGAAGCGTCTGGGCCATAAACCCCTGAGCCCCATCTGCTGCATCAACCGTGGCGGTGACAGCAGCAGCTGCCGCCACCGCCGCCGCAGAAACTCTGATGTTGATGTTGCAACAATGGGAATTTTTTTTTGCAAACTCTGCAAGTCGCTGTACTGTGTTGCAAGGTTCTGCTGCTCTGGGTGGTGACCGCAGCCTCTTGTAACAGTGACTGTCGACGGTTATGGGACCTTTCTTTGCGAGTATCAAAATATAAAGATGGGTTTAATCCATTCTGGCAATAAAACATTTGTGTTAAGATGTTAAAACACCAAACAGAATCCTTTTTCAAGAAATCCTATCTGCTTTAACCACACAGTGCTTATTGTGAACATGCAAACAAAAAACATGCTGTCAATAAATTATGCATTGTCTTTGAAACAAGCTGTCTCTGGTGTGGACCAATCAGCATCAAAGACAATGCATCATATTTTATCAGAATATGTTTTGTGTTTGCATATTTACCACAAGTCCTGTGTGTGGTTAATGCAGACAGGATTCCTTGAAAAATGATTCTGTTTGATGTTTTAACATCTTGACACAACTGTTTTATTGCCAGAAAGGGTAAAACCGATTGTTATATTTTGATAGTGGCAAGAAAGCTCCCACAATTGTCTGCAGTCACTGCTACAATCGGCTGCGGTCACCACCCAGAGCAGCCAGAACCTTGCAACATAGGGTGACCCTCGATGCCCGATTCACAAACACGAGGTAGGCAGGAGGCATCATCACATCAGCAGCGACGACTATTAACCACTCCGCCACACTCCTGGCGCCGCAGTCATCTGTGCACATCGACCAACCTCCTCCTCCTGCTGCCTCGATGTAGAATCGCAGCTGCTGCTCGACATCAACATCAGCAGCTCGACATCAACAACATCAGCAGCAGCTCGACATCAACATCAGCAGCAGCAGCAGCTCGACATCAACATCCACGCGACCACGGGGAGAGAGAGATGCAAACTTCAAATATACAGCAGCAGGCGTCAGGGTCGGGATCGAACCCCAAATTCCTGTATACCAGGCGAGGTAGTTAACATCTCCTAGCCACCATTATGTTGATCAGAGAGAGAGACACGCAAACTCCAAATATACAGCAGCAGGCGTCAGGGTCGGGATCGAACCCCAAACTCCTGTATACCAGGCGAGGTAGTTAACATCTCCTAGCCACCGTGATGTTGATCAGAGAGAGAGACACGCAAACTCCAAATATACAGCAGCAGCAGGCGTCAGGGTCGGGATCGAAGCCACGACCTCCGGTGGTTAAGAACGACAGCGGAGCGGCGGCCAAGGCACGGAACGCGTCCGTGAGGACGTAGAGCCAGGGAGGAGACGGAGCCGTGACAATCAGCCGCTCCCCCGTGCGGATCGTGCATCGTCACGGGATCGTGAGAGGTGGCGGCTTGGGCAAGGCCTTCATCCGCCAGTGGATTGACCATGGCTGATTGATGATGATGGTGGTGGTGTAACAACAAAATTTAATTTCGCAAACGGTTCACAAAAATACGTCGAAACTAAAAAAAAACCCCATCATTTATCTTCCATTAAAAGAAAATTATACTTCGAGCTGAGCTGCATTGAAACTCATTTTGAAAATACCAACTTGTCACCGCGTGATGAATGTAAACAGATCGACGAACATCCTGGGAAGCCCCGGGCGGCGCAGAAAGTGCGGCATTAGCATGACGGCTGCGTGTGTGTTTATTGTGAGCACATAGGCGCGACTCTGAGGATTTCTGCTGGTCAGGGCAATTTTTTTAAAAACAATTTTCGGAGACTGCTGCCACATTGGCAAAATTATTGTGGCGTCACCGCATGCGGCGGTGGGTGATATAAAGGGTTTGCTTGCTACCCCGTGGTGCATTTACAGCAGACTCCTGATCACCTGGCCTGTCAACATGACCACGTAAGTAATTATCATCACCACCATCATGGGACCTCCCTTGCCACTATCAAAATATAAGAATACGTTTTACCCCTTTCCTGGCAATAAAACAGTTGTGTTCAGATGTTATAACATCAAAACAGAAACATTTTTGCAAGGAATCGTGTCCGCATGAAACACTTGTGGTGAACGTGCAAATAAAAACCGTGCTCTAGTAGTATATTCTTATAATCGCTGTTCACCCTGAGCTCTCAATGCCCTGATAGTGGCATTGTCTTTGTGCTGTTCGCCTGTTAGCGTCCTCTGACACTGTTTGAAACTCGGCTCTACAGAAAGCTGTCTCTGGTGTGGACTAATCAGTATCAAAGACAATCAATCAACATATACTACCAGAGCACGTTTTTTTTGTTTGCATGTTCACCCCAAGTATATGTGGTAAATGCAGACTGTATTCCTTGCAAAATGTTTCTGTTTTATGTTTTAACAACGTAACACAACAGTTGTATTGACAGAAAGGGTAAATTCTAGATTTAAAGCTTTCGTGACTGCTAGGATCCATTCTCTTTGGTTCTATGTGACTTTTTACGTGACTTTACCCAATAGAACCAAAGAGTATAGAAAGGGTAAACCCTATTTTTATCATCACCACCACCATCAACACAACAATCCATCCATCTAGCTACCTGCATTTTGGCCGATTCTATCGCTCCATCTCCTCCTGCGTGGTGATACACTTGGAGGCGTCGTGCCCACGTCCCAACTGACTCCTCTTCGTGGGCGATGTCGTTGTTGAATCCTCGCGTTCCTCTCTCCGTCTCTCTCGGTGTCACTAAAAAAAAAACCCCTTCTGAGTTAGGACTTAAACTAAGTTTTATTTGACCAGGTACGACCCACCGAGACGATGTCGCTATTCTCTCAGCAGCGACCTGGCCACACGTGACAGCCAAGTGGCCTTGTCACGTGGACATGTGGACCTCATGGCGGGACCCCGGGGTCCCGCATAAACGGAAGTCAAAATCGTCATTACATTTTGACTTGAAACTTTCGTGACTGCAGGAATTCATATTATTTGGTACTTTCAGTAAAGTCACGTAGATAGAAAAAATAATAATAAAAGTAAATTAAATAAAAACTACGACGTTTCGATCACAACACAAGCGATCATCTTCTGGAGGAAACTTCGTAGTTTTTATTTTATTTACTTGAATTACGTCTTGACTTAAAGCTTTCCTGACTGCAGAAATTCATATTCTTTGGGTCCTTCGGTAAAGTCACGTAGAACAAAAATGTTTGAACAACACAAGCAATCGGCAAGCCGTAGGGGGGTTCGCCAGCCAGCCGATGGGCAGGTCGCGTACGGCGGGATGATGTGTGGGGGAACTGCCACCTCTCACAATGTTGCCAGGACCAGCGTGGGAGAGGGAGGACAAAGCCCCTCCACTCGAGGGGCTCCCGAGAGCGGCCACGAGTGGGGGCCCCTTTCTCCGGAAAGAATTTGCAGGGCTACAGGTTCAGAGTCAGAAGCAGAGTCGTTAGTTATTTATACTGGAGGAATCCGATGAGCCAAAAAGCACTTTTTCACAGATGTCCAGTAGAGGCGGGTAAGAACGTCACAACAACAAACAGTACGAAAAAGAACAAATAAACGCAAACAAATACAAGACTAAACCATCCCCATCCTACCAGGCAAAGCCCACCGAGGTATTAACTTGTTTTTCAGAAGCGACCTGGCCATCACAAATGATAGCTCAACAAAGTAGCCCATCATTTGAACATTTATAGCATCTCGATCAGCGGTCCTCAACCTGTTTGGCACCAGGGACTGGTTTCGTGGAAGACAATTTTTTCACGGACCCGTGGGGGGGGGGGGGGGGTCATCATTGGGTCTTTCCCCCTTTTCAAAGAAGCTCTTCAGCGACGTTTGTTTTTTACTCATTGTGGCTACTAGGGGTTAGCTTGTGGGCTTTATACCAACACTGTGACTGAGACAAGTGCGCAGTGCGGGAAAGAGGCGCGGACGGAAGTGGTCAATAATAAAACAATGGGGGGCGGGCCACGTGCGGACTCACCGCTCTCACCTCCTGCTGCTGTGCGGCCCGGTTCCTAACAGGCCACGGACCGATAAATGTGGAGGGGAAAAACCGGAGAAATAAAAGAAAAAACCAACGCGACCACGGAGAGAGAGACACGCAAACTTCAAATATACAGCAGCAGCAGGCGTCAGGGTCTGGATTGAACCCACGACCTCCTGTATACCAGGCGAGGGAGTTAACATCTCCTAGCCACTGTGATGATGATGAGAGAGAGAGACACGCAAACTTAAAATATACAGCAGCAGGCGTCAGGGTCGGGATTGAACCCATGACCTTCTGTATATCAGGCGAGGTAGTTAACATCTCCTAGCCACCGTGATGATGAGAGAGAGAGAGAGACGCAAACTTCAAATATACAGCAGCAGCAGGCGTCAGGATCGGGATTGAACCCACGACCTCCTGTGTACCAGGCGAGGTAAATGACATCACACCACCGTGGCTTCCCTTAGCCTAACCTTGACCTTATTCTAAGTAGATGCTGCTGCTCGTGATTATGAAGATATTGATGACATGTTCACAGTGATACGTTTATAATGATGATGTCAACTTAAACTGATCTATGAGTATTCTTAGCTCTTTCGGTAAAGTCACGTTGAAGGGAAACAATAAAATAATAAAATATATAAAACAATAAAAATTCTCACGACGTTTCGACCATAATACAAACGGTCGTCATCAGGTGTGTCGGTTTGCATTAATTAAGAATATGAATTACTGCAGTCACGAAAGCTTTAAATCAAAATTTGATCTATGAGTGTTTTGTTTGGGTGAGATCGCATGAAATATAACTGTGTCGTTAAATCCGCCACCACCCAACACAGCCAATTAGTAAAGTTTGTCACGTTAACAAAACGTGCCATCACTTACGAGTTCAGCACACTGGTTGTGTGTTGGAGAGTAAACCCACTACAACATGTACTATTTGAGTACTCTGTCGTTTCGCCAGTGTTTAGAACCAGCTTCATCAGGCGACAGCCAGACATTGTAATCACCAGCCAAATGTCACGGTGCTCGAATTGTAAAATGTTGTGAGTTTACTCTCCAACACACAGCCGGCTAGTGCTGAACTAGTATGCTACACTATACACTACACTATACACTACACTACTATACACTACACTATACACTACTATACACTACACTATACACTACACTATACACTTCACTACTATACACTACATTATACACTACACTACTATACACTACACTATACACTACACTATACACTAAACTACTATGCACTACACTATACACTACACACTACACTATACACTACACTATACACTACACTATACACTACATTACTATACACTACATTACTATACACTACACTACTATACACTACACTACTATACACTACACTATACACTACACTACTATACACTGCACTATACACTACATTGTAATTGTAAATGTTGTCGTGGGTTGACTCTCCAACGCACAGCCGGCTAGTGCTGAACTGGTAACTAATTGAGCACGTTTTGTTTCCGTGACAAACCTTGCCGACTGACTGTGTCGGATGGTGGCGGCTTTACGACAGACACACTTATATACTGACGCGATCTAACCCACAAACAACACCAGACACCCCCCCCCCCCCTCCCATTATGGATATTGGTCGCGAAAGCTGACTTACTACTACTGCGTGTTCAATGAAACTCGTCCGTCGATGGTCACGACGGTGATGATGTTCGCGAGGGCTGACGCCGCCTTGTCCGCCGTCAGCGCGCGGAACGCCGCGTCGGCGCTGGTGGCCGCGATGATCGTCCTGGCGGGCGCCTACGAGCTGCAGACGATCGAGCAGCTGGACACGAACTTGCCGGACGTGCAGCTGGACATCGTGAGGCTGCACAACGAGCTGCGCGCCAACGTGACGCCGCTCCCCACCAACATGCTCAAGATGGTAAGGGGCCCCGCGCTCCACTGGCGCCTACTATGGCCCTCCTGGTTCGAGTCCCATCCCGGGGTCTGGGCTGAGTCTCTCATTCATTCCCCAACTTTGCTCCCCCCCCCCCCCACGCTGGCAGATCTGGGCTGAGCCAGCGTGAAAGTCTGCCCACACACGGGCACGGGTTCTGCTAGTGGGAAGAAAAAAAAACGACCCCTTAAGTTGTGCCGAGCTCGGCACGGGCCCGGCGCGGCTTGTTTACGAGAGTGGAAGCGTCGCATCGCAGAGGAGGGAGGGTTATAGACCCCCTCCCCCCCCCCCCCCCCTTGAGATAGAGACAATTGAGCCAGCAACTCTTGAGATCCTAGGTTCAAGCCCTGCGTCTGGGCGTCTATCGCTGGCTATTTGTGGGGGTCGTGTCGGCAACCAAAACGACAAGAAGAGACATTTTTTGTTCGAATTCGGTAAAACAAAACAACTAAAAACACTCGATATTTGACGGGCGCCGCAATGTACTGCGGTGAATACGAGAGACGGCGGGGTCCTTCATAATGACGCTCACGTAGCCAGTCCTTAAAGAGCCGCATGCGGCTCCGGAACCGCTGGTTGGCGACCCCTGCCCACGGTAATCTGGACTCCCACGGTAAACCGGACTCCCACGGTAATCTGGACTCCCATGGTAATCTGGACTCCCACGGTAAACCGGACTCCCACGGTAAATCGGACTCCCACGGTAATCTGGACTCCCACGGTATTCTGGACCCCCATGGTAATCTGGACTCCCATGGTAATCTGGACTCCCACGGTAAACCGGACTCCCACGGTAAATCGGACTCCCACGGTAATCTGGACTCCCACGGTAATCTGGACTCCCATAGTAATCTGGACTCCCACGGTAAATCGGACTCCCACGGTAATCTGGACTCCCATGGTAATCTGGACTCCCATAGTAATCTGGACTCCCATGGTAATCTGGACTCCCATGGTAATCTGGACTCCCATGGTAATCTGGACTCCCATGGTAATCTGGACTCCCACGGTAATCTGGACTCCCACGGTAAACCGGACTCCCACGGTAAATCGGACTCCCACGGTAATCTGGACTCCCATGGTAATCTGGACTCCCACGGTAAACCGGACTCCCACGGTAAATCGGACTCCCACGGTAATCTGGACTCCCACGGTAAATCGGACTCCCACGGTAATCTGGACTCCCATGGTAATCTGGACTCCCATAGTAATCTGGACTCCCATGGTAATCTGACTCCCATAGTAATCTGGACTCCCATGGTAATCTGGACTCCCACGGTAATCTGGACTCCCACGGTAAATCGGACTCCCACGGTAATCTGGACTCCCATGGTAATCTGGACTCCCATAGTAATCTGGACTCCCATGGTAATCTGGACTCCCATGGTAATCTGGACTCCCATGGTAATCTGGACCCCCATGGTAATCTGGACTCCCACGGTAATCTGGACTCCCATGGTAATCTGGACTCCCATGGTAATCTGGACTCCCATGGTAATCTGGACTCCCACGGTAAACCGGACTCCCATGGTAATCTGGACTCCCACAGTAATCTGGAGTCCCATGGTAATCCGGACTCCCACGGTAATCTGGACTCCCATGGTAATCTGGACTCCCACGGTAATCTGGACTCCCACGGTAAACCGGACTCCCATGGTAATCTGGACCCCCATGGTAATCTGAAATCCCACGGTAATCTGGACTTCCATGGTAATCTGGACTCTCACGGTAAACTAGACTCCCATGGTAATCTGGACTCCCACAGTCAGGGATCGTCAACCAAAGAGTCGCACCGCAGCCCCTTGAAGAGCCAGAGGAACTTTCACCACAGTAACACCAAACACCACTGAGGGCCTGCCTGGGTACACAATGGGCCATGTTCAGAGACAGCGAGGCTTCACTTTGCTCATCTCCTGGGGGGTTCAGAGTGGCCACGTCGGAGAGAACTCTCTGGCAGAAGATGCTTAGCGCACATTCCAACCCCGATTCTGAGTGGCATTGCGAACGTTCTTGATCATCGATGATGGCGGATTTGAAGCCGCAACCTTCTGTTTGTGAGCCGAGTCGTATACAAAACAGGTACTGTGCAGTCTCGCCACGCTCCAATTAGCACGGTTGGTTTACGTGCGGTGCGAAAGAAGTTCAACGTACACACATCGACTCACATAGTCACTCGCCCACTCACATAGTCGCTCGCCCACTCACATAGTCACTCGCCCACTCACATAGTCACCCACCTATCTTCTGATTAGCGCCGATGGCGACGTACGGTGCGAAAGAAGTTCAACGTACACACATCGACTCACATAGTCACTCACACAGTCACCCACACACTCACCCCTCCTTCGTTAAGCACGGTTGGCTACGTACGGCGTGAAAGAAGTCCAACATACAGTACACACGTACACACACTTGCCGGGACCTCGTGTTGAACCCACAACCACAATGTGTGTGGGAAGTCCACATGCCTCGTGGCTCTCCCAGACCCACACCAAGCTGCGGGATTTGTTTGAGCAAAATAAACCCCAGGCCGGATTCGACCTTTGGGGGTCTCATCCTAAGCCAGTGGGATCCCAACGGGGGGTAGGCAAGGACCCCCCACCCCCTCGTGGGGGTGCACGTGGCAACGTCACAGGGTGTGCAACGTCGGGTGATTTATAAATGTGTGACATCATATGTCGTACGCGAGAGTCATTGGCGCATGATAATGTACGACTCTGCCAACTTACAATAACTACGATGCAATTATCATCCACGTAGTAACCTTAGAACGACATAAAGGACCTTTATTTTGGTTTACACGAGCAACCAGCAAACCTGTCAACCGCTTATCAGTGCCCACCTCATTACAGACCAATTCAGACCTTATTCGTCACGCCGTGCCGCTTATAATCTCAACGTTCATCCTACAAAGTCCCATCGCAAGGGAGAAACACAAACACATAGGAAAAACACACTTTTTGGCCCTATTGAAACGGCTGTACGCCGTACGGACCTTAAAACTCAATTTCCCCGTACAAGAGCACAGGGTAAACCGTGTGGGTTGACACGCTATGAACCAGTGCGCATGAACAATTTGCCTCGCGCTTGCAGAGCGTCCGTTGATTTTTGTTGTTGTTGTATTCGCTGGCAGTTACATAACTACAAAATGGGACCTTTTTTGCCAGTATCAAAGTACGAAAAAAATTAAGACTAGGTCTTACCCTTTCTGGCAATACAACAGAAGGAGGTGTTAAGATGTTCAAACACCAGATGGAAACCTTTTTTTCAAGGAATCAAGTCTGCCTTCACCACACATACTTGTGGTGAACATGCTCTGATAATCAAGTTATGCATTGTCTTTGAAACTGATCGCCCTACACGAAGAGACAGCATCAGCTTTCTTTATGGCCAAGTCTGACCACCACCAGTGTCAGACCAGAGAACACCAAAGGCGAACAGCACAAAGACAATGCCACTGTCAGGGCAGTTATAGCTCGGAGTGAGCAGCTTCAAAATGGGACCTTTTAGTCAGTATCAAAGTATGAAAAAATAGGTTTTACCCTTTCTGGCAATACAACAAGAGGAGGTGTTTAAGATGTTTAAACACCAAATAGAAAACTTTTTGCAAGGAATAAGATCACTGCGTTAACCACGCACATTACTTGTGGTGAACACGCAAACATAATAATGAGGGCATTATATTCTTGGTTCTTTCGGTAAAGTCATGTAGAAGGGAAACAATAAAATAATACAAATGTAAAACAATACAATTCTCACGACGTTTCGACTGCAACACAAGCAATCATCATCAGGTGTGAAAAACACTTTTTCAAATTTTATTACTGTGGCTTTCACACCTGATGATGATTGCTTGTGTTGCAGTCGAAACGTCGTGAGAATTTATTGTTTTATATTTTTATTATTTTATTGTTTCCCTTCTACGTGACTTTACCGAAAGAACCAAGAATATGAATCCCTGCAGTCACGAAAGCTTTAAATCCAAATTTAATGAGGGCATTGTCTGTTTGCATGTTTTGCCACAAGTGTGTGTGGTTAGTGCAGACTTGATGCCTGGCAAAAGGTTTATATTTGGCGTGTGAACATCTCAACACAATTTGTTTTATTGCCAGAAAGGGTTTTCAAACGTATTCGTTACCGAACCAGTTGGGGTAACCGCACGAAATGGGCAATTAGGGTTAAAATATCGACGTTCATTAATCCATTCGTGTATTTCTCAGAACCACGTTGGGTCAGGCAAAAAGGGGGGGGGGTTAATAGGTTGAAACAAAATTCAAACAAGGAGGGGGGGTGAGGGTCCCACAGCAGTAGCCAAGAAAGGTTAAGAAGAACCACTGCTCTCGACATCCCCTGCGCGCCATCTGGTCGAACGTGACCCAGTGGGACCGTCTGTCCGTCTGCCGCCGGCGCAGGAATGGAACTCGGTTGCTGGCAACAACAGCCTGGCCTGGGCCAAGAGATGCACCCTCAACCACAGCCCCGCGGAGAATCGCAAGACCTCAGGTGAGAGTACCTTGAAGGGGGCACGGAGCAGAGGGGGCACTTGCACGTTGAGCTGAGCTGAGCCCTCGACCCAGAGCACTCACAGCAACCACGGCCCCGACCACAGCCTCGGCCAGAACCACAGTTCGATCCCGAATCACGGTCCTATCTCTGATCGTAGCCCTATCCACATCACTAACCCCATCTACATCTCTAACCATAACCCTATCCACATATTTTTCGATTTAAAGATTTCGTGACAGCAATTATTCATCTTCTTTGGTTCTTTCGGTAAAGTCACGTAGAATGAGAATAAAATAATAAATTGATAAAATAAAATAACACAATAATATTCTCACGACGTTTCGGCCACAACACAAGCGGCCTTCATCAGGTGAAGGGACGAGACTGTCTGGTAGGACAGCGCTGGAGTCCTACCAGACAGTCTCGTTCCTTCACCTGATGAAGGCCGCTTGTGTTGTGGCCGAAACGTCGTGAGAATATTATTGTGTTATTTTATTTTATCAATTTATTATTTTATTCTCATTCTACGTAACTTTACCGAAAGAACCAAAGAAGACCTATCCACATATCTTACTATAACCCTACCCACAACTCTAACCATAACCCTATCCACATATCTAACTATAACCCTACCCACAACTCTAACCATAACCCTATCCACATATCTAACTATAGCCCTATCCACATCTCTAACCATAATCCTATCTACATCTCTAACCATAACCCTATCCACATATCTAACTATAGCCCTATCCACATCTCTAACCATAATCCTATCTACATCTCTAACCATAATCCTATCCACATATCTAACTATAACCCTATCTACATCTCTAACCATAATCCTATCTACATCTATAACTATAATCCTATCCACATCTCTAACCATAATCCTATCTACATCTATAACTATAATCCTATCTACATCTATAACTATAACCCTATCTACATCTTTAACTATAATCCTACCTACATCTATAACTATAATCCTATCCACATCTCTAACCATAATCCTATCCACATCTTTAACTATAGCCCTATCCACACTCTCTCACCCAACCCGTGCCCGCAGCGTTCCAGTGCGGGGAGAACATCTTCCTGGCCACGGCGCCACTCTCGTGGCAGGACGCCGTGCTCGACTGGTATAACGAAGCCGAGGTGCCGGGCTTCATCTTCGGCAAGGGTCCGGCCGCCCCCGGAGACATTGGCCACTACACGCAGGTGCGCGCGTCTGTGGGGAGCGGCGGTGCAGCGGTTAGCGCGCTGCGCGACGAACCCGGCGGCCCGAGTTCGATGATGACAACGACGGTGATGAAAAGTGCCGGGTGTTTTTTGTTGTCGTTGTCAGCTGCGCGTCGCTTTATAGCCCCCCCCCCTCCCTTCTGGCACTGAGAACCACAGAGGTGGCAACCCGGGTCGGCGCGTTTGCATCAACCGCGGCACCCATCGGCGGAGACGTTGACCCCCCCCCCTCATTGACATCGAGACTGTTGCCCTGCTGTTCTCCGTCCCTTCAGGTGGTGTGGTACAGCTCCTTCCAGCTGGGCTGTGCGGTCAACTACTGCCCAGAGGCCATCTACAAGTATGTCTACGTGTGCCATTACTGCCCCGCGTGAGTACTCCATCTAGATGTGCACACGCGAAACTCGGGGCGAACAGCGCCACTCGCGAGCGGGGGTGGAGGGGCGGGGGAAGGAGTGGGGGTGGAACACCTCACCGTCTGCACTAGACATTAACCAAACAAGAAAATGTTGCATAACAAGACCATTTATAAAGCTCACCCGCAGGGGACACTATTTCTGCTAAGCACACGTCACTTTCATCATCAGCAACACGAATTTTACTTAGTTTTTAATACATTTTTACATATTTAAAAATATCGCCGCTGTTTACATTGTCATTGTGAATTTTCACAAACCGAGAGAGAGCGACACGGGACTAAAGAATCTCACCGCCATGTACCTCATGTACTGTATGTGTAGTGAGCGACTTCCGAGACGCGACTTGTAGAGGGTTCATTGTTGATTTCTCACACTTTACGGGCAGAGTCACTGAATATCATACACACTGAGATACGTATAGCTCACCCACTCATACAGCCACATCGCCGACGCCTAACTCTATAGCTGGCTGACTAATACGGCGACGATGATGGGGACCGTACAGCGGATCGGCCATGCGGCCGGACGACGATGAAGAGTTCATGGCGAAGACAGCGACGTCTGCCAGGATCTGAACCCCCACGACAGCCCCGAACCTCCGGTTACCCTCCCTTTTATGTAATCCTCAGCGTGGTCAAGCCCCGCCTCTGGCCACGCCCCTCTTCTAGAACTCTCATTTAGGTTCCAGGAGCTTCCAAACTGATCCCCGCCTCTGACCCTTGGCCCAGTTACACCCCTCGTATGGTAGGCTGTTATATAGCGCACCCATAGCCGTAGTTATCCTTCATGGTCAACAGATGGCACCCTGTCACTACATATGCAGGGGTATGTGATCAAGAAAGCTGACTTCACTTGACGTAAGGCTCTCCGCGGTGTTTTTCGGGGTGACGAGCCCGATGCGTGAACCGAATCATCGGCCTGCCGGCGTCGGATTTGGCTACGCAAGCGCCCAGCGATCCGGCGCCGGGGGAGGCGGCAGCGGAGGGTTGGCGGATCACGCGCGCAGATGTCGTTCAAACTGCCTTGGCGTGGTTGTTGAGGGAGCCTAGAACGCTGGCTCGCCAGGAAGAGACGGTTACGTCAAAAACATTATCAGGGCATTGATAGCTCGGGGTGAGCAGCGACATCATGGGACCTTGACTTGCCAGTATCAGTAGGTTTTACCCTTTCTCGCAATAAAACTGTTGTTGAGATATTCTTAGTTTTTTCGGTAAAGTCACGTTGAAGAGAAACAACAAAATAACAAAATATATATAAAACAATAAAAAATTCTCACGACGTTTCGACCATAACTCAAACGGTCATCATCAGGTGTGTCGGTTTGCATAAATTTATTTTTAAAACGGCACATTTATTTATTTATAAAAAACGTTGGCATCACGCGCAGCGATTGGCAGTTTGCCCAGGACTAGTCCATCTATTTTTTTGAAAAGAGGAGGGGGGAGACGAAATTTTTTATAATGTATGCTGTCTGAAAGCCACTGTAAGCGTGAACAATCAATCAAGAACTGAAATGATTGATCAAATCTTTCCAATGATTGCTAAGATAGAATCCATCTTCTCGGTTGAAATTGTCTCTGTGCTTGTATATGTGGATAGCCTCATGAACGAATCTCTCATGGAAGCCAGATGGCTTACAAAGAACCTCCGTCTTGGAAAAGTCAATGGCATGTGAGCCTACTGAATTAGAACAATGATCTGCTACGGCCAAGGTGTTGGTCCTACCGTGTTTAAGGTCTGCTTTATGTTCACGAATGCGGTCCGAGACATGGCGTTTGGTTTCTCCAATGTAACTACTACCACAGAGGCAACTTAGTCTGTAGACACCAGGGTATTGTATGTCCGGAATCACATCCTTTACAGACGGAACCAGATCACGGATTTTATGTAATGTGTTGAAACGGACCTGGATCTTGTGTTTATTCAAGATTTTGGAGATCTTTTTTGTGATCCCAGCAATGTAGGGTAAAGTGATGGTTTTGAAAGGCTCCTCAAGAGGGTTCTTCTTCATGGTTTGAGTGATAGCTTTGCGGATTGTATAGTCGGAGTAACCATTAGCCCTAAGAGCTTGGTGTACGTGCTTGAGTTCACTGCTTATGTGTTCCTGGTCGGATATGCATTGGGCTCTATGATACAGAGTCTTGATGAGAGAATTCTTCTGTGATGGATGGTGGTGGGAATCCGGTTTCAGATAAGCATCCGTATGGGTAGCTTTCCTGTAGACAGAGTGGCTCATTGAACCATCAGGTCTCTTTTTAATTAGGACATCCAAAAAAGGTATCTTGCCATCTATTTCGACTTCCATGGTAAATCTGATGGCTGGGTGTACGGAGGTTCTTTGTAAGCCATCTGGCTTCCATGAGAGATTCGTTCATGAGGCTATCCACATATACAAGCACAGAGACAATTTCAACCGAGAAGATGGATTCTATCTTAGCAATCATTGGAAAGATTTGATAAATCATTTCAGTTCTTGATTGATTGTTCACGCTTACAGTGGCTTTCAGACAGCATACATTATAAAAAATTTCGTCTCCCCCCTCCTCTTTTCAAAAAAATAGATGGACTAGTCCTGGGCAAACAGCCAATCGCTGCGCGTGACGCCAACGTTTTTTATAAATAAATAAATGTGCCGTTTTAAAAATAAATTTATGCAAACCGACACACCTGATGATGACCGTTTGAGTTATGGTCGAAACGTCGTGAGAATTTTTTATTGTTTTATATATATTTTGTTATTTTGTTGTTTCTCTTCAACGTGACTTTACCGAAAAAACTAAGAATATGAATTACTGCAGTCACGAAAGCTTTAAATCAAAATTTGTTGTTGAGATGTTAAAACACCAAACAGAAACCTTCTTGCCAGGAATCATGTCTGCATTAACCGCACATACTTGTGGTGAACAGGGCATGTAACTGCCCTGATAGTGGCATTGTCTTTGTGCTGTTCGCCTTTTGGCGTTGTTCTCTGGTCTGACACTGGTGGTGGTGAGACTAGGCCATAAAGAAGGCTGCTGCTGTCTCTCGTGTGTAGGCCAATCAGTTTAAAAGACAATGTATAACTTGATTATCAGAGAATGTTTTTGTTTGTGTATTCACCACAAGTACTGTGTGTGGTTAATGCAGACATGATTCCTTACAAAAAGTTTCTATACTCTATGGTTCTTTCGGTAAAGTCACGTAGGTAGAAAAATAAAATAAAATGAAAAATAATATATCACGTTTCGATCGCAACACAAGCGGTCGTCCTCAGGCGGAAAAAATAATCCAGCAGTGGAACTGCTGAGCCAGCGAGAGAGCAGCTACAACAACAAGAGGTTAAATATGTGACGAAGGGCAAGCAGGCGGGGTCTGAGCTGGAAAGGAATTCCATCCCCGCACGCAAGCATGTCAGTTGTGTTAATGTCTTGTTGTGGTAACAGCTCTCTCGCTGTATTTTTTACGCCTGAGAACGACCGCTTGTGTTGCGATCGAAACGTCGTGATATATGATTTTTTATTTTATTTTATTCTTCTACCCACGTGACTTTACCGAAAGAACCAAAGAGTATTGATTCCTGCAGTCACGAAAGCTTCAAATCAAGATAAAAAGGTTTCTGTTTGGTGTTTTAACATCTTAACACAACTGTTTTATTACTAAAAATGGTAAAACCGATTCTTATACAGCAACACATGTTGACGACGCAAACCTGTTCTGTCCTCATGGGGATAGGGAGGGTGTTTCCCCTTCGCACCCGTGGTTTTTATCGGGGTGCTCTGGTTTCCTCCCACATGTAGACGCTCATCAATTGGCCGACAAAACCGTCGTATGTGGATGGCCACAGAGATTCGGCAATTGTTGACGCCGGCCCATAGCGTGGCTGCCTTCCCGCTTGCCTCTGTTTCCTCCTCTCGCCCCTCATTCATTCTCTCTCTGTGAGAGTGAGTAAATTCCGTGTGCGTTACAAGTTGAAATAACCATGACTATTATTGTTGTTGTGTTAACCAGGGCGGCTGCAGGGTTCAAACCCGTGAACCTCCCAACGCCAAACGTGATACTGCTTGGTCATGGAGTTGTCACCTTGACATGCAAAGCATGCTGGGACATCCCGAATAATTGATTATACAGGGTGCTTCAAAAAATTGTTAACACTTCGGAGAATTTGCAAAAATGCCACAAGAAATGTGCTGCTGCCTTCAGGCTCGGGAGACCACCTGGAGAAAATTCCAGGCACGCGTTGACAATGAAGACGAACAAGTGGAGACTCTTTGACTTTTTGAAGACATTAACATACATTTCTTATCATGTTACAGTGTATTATCCGGTCTTTTTCCATTAAAAACGATAGTCTCATAGAAGTGTTAAAACATCTTCGAAGCACCCTGTATAATCGGATAGCCCGGCTCTAGTATTGCGGCTGCTGAGTATGACTTGGTCATTTTGCGTGTTGTCTCTCACAGCGGTAACCTCAACACTCGCTTGAGTCGCCCCTACAATGAGGGAAGCCCATGCAGAAGCTGCCCCAACGACTGCGAGAACGACCTCTGCAGTGAGTATCCCTCGCCTAGTTTACAGGCGGCCCTGGGCTCGACCCCGACCCTCACGCCTGCTGTGTATTTGGAATTCGCGTGTCTCCCTTGCTCCCCGCGGCCGTGTGGATTTTGTTTATCTCCGGTTCCTCCACAGTGAGTAATCGGCGTGCGCTTCGGGTGTTTGGCTGCTATACATTTCCACGTGACAAATTCACTTCGTTGAGCTCTATCATTTGTGATAGCCAGGTCGCTTCTGCAATAAGAGCTACATTAGCTGAGTGGGTCTTACCTGGTAAAATAATAGTTTTAGTTTGTTGTTTAAATGAATGCAATATTAAGTCATTACAAACATGCCCAACCGAATCGCACGTGTGTAGACGTTGTTCAGGAAGGTCACTGACCGGTTTCTAAACAGGCGCAGGAACAGTTACCCGACTGAGTGTCCGCGTTGCGATCGCCCTGCACTCGAGGAGAGAATAATAGCACGACGGTTTTGCTCACGTGTGTGTGACGCGTACGTGTGTGTGTGACGCGTGTGCGTGTGTCTGCACGTGTGCGTGTGTGTGTGACGCGTGTGCGTGTGTGTGTGACGCGTGTGCGTGTGTGTGTGACGCGTGTGCGTGTGTCTGCACGTGTGCGTGTGTGTGTCTTCGTGTTCACGCTGTGCACACGAACATGCACAGCCAACGCGTGTCCGTACAGAAACCTGTACGCGAACTGCGACCCGATGAAGACGATCTACGGCTGCGCTCCAACGGGGAACGGGAAAATAATCCGCTCCTACTGCCCAGCCTCGTGCTTCTGCTCGGACAAGATCTACTGACAACCCTCGTCATCACCATCGCATTACCGTCATCATAGCTTCCATCTAATCATCGTCATCATCATCACCATCGCATTACCATCATCATAGCTTCAATCTCATCATCGTCATCACCATCGCATTACCGTCATCATAGCTTCCATCTAATCATCGTCATAATCATCATCACCATCACATTACCGTGATCATAGCTTCAATCGAATGATCGTCATCATCATCATCGCATTAGCGTCATCATAGCTTCAACCTCATCATTGTCATCGTCATCATCATCACCATCGCATTACCATCATCATAGCTTCAATCTCATCATCGTCATCACCATCGCATTGCCATCATCATAGCTTCAATCTCATCATCGTCATCATCATCATCGCATTACCGTCATCATAGCTTCAACCTCATCATTGTCATCGTCATCATCATCACCATCGCATTGCCATCATCATAGCTTCAATCTCATCATCGTCATCATCATCGCATTACCGTCATCATAGCTTAAACCTCATCATAGCTTCTTTTTGACAACTTCAATCTCAGGCCGATCTCATCATAGCCACAACATCAGAGCTTCGACATCATCGCAACTACAGCCTGAATCATAGCTTCAACCCAATTGTAGCTTGAAGCTATGTTTAAGTACAGCCGGAACAGCCCGGAACACTTTTCCAGGAATAATTTTGGCAACCCCCAATCCATCTCACGTTATATTGTCCTCGTGATACTGTGGTGGCGTGTGGGACTATAGGGTACAAAAATATGGGATTATTATAGGTAGGCGTACTGTGTACTCTAGTACAAGTGCTTCACGCTGATAGTCTCTTCTCCGGGACAGCCTAGCAGCGTTCCGGAGAATCTCGAATGATAAATTAAGCTCTGGGTTTAAACTGATCATAGCTTCGACCTGATCATAGCTTTCAAACAATAAAGTAGTAGTAGTAATAATCATAATGTACAAATATATTATATTGGCACCAAACCTCCGTGAACACTACCTGGCTATTGCAGCATTCACGGTGACAAACTGGATGTGCTCAGCAGTTGGAGGCACTTGGAAGCAATGGTGGGGGGGGGGGACATTTCTCAATAGCGCCGTGGTGCTTGGCAGGAATGACTTACAACCAACAGGGACAACGCCGTTAACTTCAACTCACCCTGCTCGGCTGGCTCCAGCCCCACTCAGGCATCTGGCGGGACTACCCATCTATCTAGACAGGTGACAAGGGCGTGGATTGGCTGCCCTGGAGGAACGCGAATACCCACGAGACTGGGGTTGTGACTTCGTCAAGAGGGCATGGTCGATAGCTTTCCAAAACGTCAGAGACAAACACGATGTGCCCCATCTCACACTTGTTCAAATACGGCTAGACCCAAATGTACGTTACCCCTCTCCTTGCGTCGTTTCGCAAACCACGTTGCCACTTTGTTAACATCACCACCACCGGATTTGTGTCGCCTCAACCCACACGCTCACGTCGCTGACAGCATCGGCCTCTCAGCCTTCGCCTCCACCACCAACAACAACCGCCATTCGCCACTAAGTAGCGGCGACATCACCACGGCGCTTGTGCCAGGCTACGTGCACGTTGAAGCCCAGTGCCGGACTAAGCTAAGTGCGGGGCCCCGAGCATGATGTTATTAAGGGGCCCTAGATAAAATAAAACCACGTAAATATTAAAACACAATTTTTTTGCTTGCATAGTAAAGTAATTGTATTTTTTCATTTTCTGGACAGTCAGATAATACGACAAATCGCTAACCTTAAACACCGAGTCGTTCATAAAAGTTGAACGCGGTGTAGTACTGTAGTAATAGAGCAAGTGCAGAATCACTGAACCGGAATTGATAGTTTGAAAGCATTTAGCGCGGGGCCCTTGAAAGTGCGGGGCCCGCAGCATCATGTGCTGCTAGGATAATCCGGCACTGATGAGGCCACGTGAAGTGTCGAACGCCGCTGGCAGGAGGTCACGGGGCAGACCCAGCAGGTGCCACGGGTCGGCTGACTGAGACGACTGGCCGATGCACCACCTGTGCCCCCTACTGTGCGTCCACCACCACCACCTACTACTGCCCTGTAACATCGCTTTTTATTTTGCGTTGTTTCGATTTTTGTCGTCGCACCTTTCAGGAAAGCATCCCCCCCAACCCCCTCAATAAAACACATGAACTAAAGGCTTAAACTTCCAACAACGCCATTGATACCCTGGCTTTGGAGCCATAAAACTCCGTACAAAAATATCAGAATCGTAAAAAACATAAATATCCTACTCTCTAATAACAGACCAGTCAGACCCAGAACGACGGCATTATGGGATGGGATATCTGCTAATCCCATCACAGATTCTCAGTGGAGTAAGTTCTGGAAGTCGCTACATAATAATAATAGTCCCCCCCCCTCCATTAAAGACAATCTACAATTTAACTGGGGCGCCACGGTGGCTATGAGATGTTAACTCCCTCGCCTGGTATACAGGAGGTCCTGGGTTCGATCTCAACCCTGACACCTGCTGTATATTTGGAGTTTGAATGTTCTCCTCCTGGTCGCGTGGATTTTTCTCCGAGTCCTCCGATTTTCCCTCCACATTTAGAATCAACGTCACGCGTTCGGAATACTTGGCCGCGACGAATATCCCCACGTGATGTATGAGCCGCTTCGTTGAGCTGTCATTTTTGATAGGCAGCTCGCTTCTGAAAAAAACGAGCTATATAGCAGATAAGTGGGCCCTTACCTGGTAAAATAAAAACATAGTTTGATAGTTTATAGAATATGGAACCCATTCTTTGCCCATATAAACCCTCCCCTTCACTCTCCCATGCGCTCGCCACGGGCACGAAGTTAAACACACATTTTTATCACATTTGGGAAATGTATTGCGCGGTTGCATGCTGGTATTGGTTACTTTATCTCGGGGTGATGTTAAGAACTGGGCTAGACAGTCCCAGGTTACCGAACAAAAATCAAATAAAAGTTCTTTCACAGCGTTTGTCCCGTCCGGAATCTCAGCGGCGCCGCTGGCTACACTTTGGACGGCGGAGAGAAACATCCTCCCCCGTGATCCGCGCTTGCCCGCCTGCGTTTGGGTGGCGTCTCCTGTCTGGCAGTAGTTTTCAAGCCGTCTGTGGCGAGCCGCTACGTTCTCGTGCGACAAGAGGGACGCGTGGGTCTGCGGCTCTTACCCATTCGGGTTTCATCCCCCTGTTTTGAACGGAAGAATGATTGGGGCGTCATTGCGCGACTGTGACTTTCAATGTCGGTGGTGTTTAGCGTTTCGTGGACGAGCCCGCGAATTTTCTTTCAACATTTAGTCCCTCGTATGAGAATAGGTTTTACCCTTTCTGGCAATAAAACAGCTGTGTTAAGATGTTAAAACACGAAACAGAAACCTTTTGCAAATAATCATATCTGCATTAACCACATATACTTGTGGTGAACATTGTCTTTGAAACTGATTGGTCCACACCAGAGACAGCTTTCTTTAGAGCCGAGTCTCACACACTGTTAGACCAGAGGACAAGGCTAAAAGGCGAACAGCACAAAGACAATGCCACCGTCAGGACATTGAGAGCTCGTGGTGAGCAGCTTCATCATGGGAGCTCCCTTGCGAGTATAAAAATATGAGGATCGGTCTTGAAATTAAATGTGGTAACAAAGAGAGGACCACACGGATTAGAGAACACGCGAAGCAGCAGGCTCATGACATCTACCTCGCTGATCTCGTCCACGAGTGTAATCCATGCCGTGTGAAGCCACACGGCTTAGCCCGTATTCTTGTACAGGGAAATTGAGTGTTCAGGCCCATACAGCGTACAGCCGTTTCAATACAGGCAACAAATACTTGTCTATTTGTGTTTCTCCCTTGTGATGGGACTTTGTAGAATGAACGTTGAGATGTATAAGGAGCACGGGGTGACCAATACGGTGTGAGTTGGTCTGTAATTTTGGTAGGGCACTGATAAGGGGTTGTCAGCGATGGTAAACTATCACGGGAGCTCCGGTCATCCTCGCAGCAGCAGCAGCGGCGGCTTTTGGCTGCTGCCCATCGAACCAAGGCGGTGGTCACCGCATCGCGCGGCGCTTTCGAATGCGCTTGCGCGGCCGTCTGGAACGCGCTCTTCCTTCCGATGCAAGGAAGGCACTGGGAGCTACGCACTTTTAAATCATCATCTAGGTTGACAAACTCGTTTCTTTAGAACTGCTTGTTGTAGTTGTGTTTACTTTGTTGTCCTTCCTCCCTGCACCTCCGATTAGCACGGTTGGCTACGTACGGTGCGAAAGAAGTCCAACATTCCCCGCATTATCCACGAGTAGAGGGACATGATAACAATTCTGCCAACTGCGTGATGCGCTGCTGGATGTTGTGAGCCAAACGTCTGCACCTCGTATTGTTGAAACGTCGTGTGGATTTCTCTTCAACAACTACTGGACATCTTCTTTGGTTCTTTCGGTAAAGTCACGTACAATGAGAATAAAATAAAATAATAAAATAAAATTGCACAGTTAAATTCTCACTGTGTTATTTTATTTTATTAATTTATTATTTTATTCTCATTCTACGTGACTTTACCGAAAGAACCAAATAAGATGAATCCTTGCAGTCACGAAAGCTTTAAATCGAAAACTGCTGCTGCTGTCTATTTGGAGTTTGCGTTCCTCCGAGTCCTCCGGTTTCCCACTAAACATTAAGAAACGCGTAGTGGCTCCTGCTATAAATTTCCACTTAGTTGAGCTTATCGTTTGTATTCACAAGACGTCTTCTGAATCGTACGGCCGACGTCTTCTCAATCTTCAGCAAGACGTCTTCTCAATCTATGGCAAGAAGTCTTCTTAATCTCCGGCAAGACGTCTTCTTAATCTCTGGCAAGACGTCTTCTTAATCTCTGGCAAGACGTCTCCTCAATCTCTGGCAAGACGTCTCCTCAATCTCTGGCAAGACGTCTTCTTAATCTCTGGCAAGACGTCTTCTCAATCTCTGGCAAGACGTCTTTTTAATCTCTGGCAAGACGTCTTTTTAATCTCTGGCAAGACGTCTTCTCAATCCCCCGCAAGACGTCTTCTCAATCTTCCACAAAACGTCTTCTCAATCTTCCACGAGACGTCTTCTCAAACTTCCACAAGACGTCTTCTCAATCTCCGGCAAGACGTCTTCTCAATCTTCCACAAGACATCTTCTCAATCTTCCACAAAACGTCTTCTTAATCTCCGGCAAGACGTCTTCTCGATCTCTGGCAAGACGTCTTCTCAATCTCTGGCAAGACGTCTTCTCAATCTTCCACAAAACGTCTTCTCAATCTTCCGCAAGACGTCTTCTCAATCTCTGGTAAGACGTCTTCTCAATCTTCCACAAGACGTCTTCTCAATCTCTGGCAAGACGTCTTCTCAATCTTCCACAAGACGTCTTCTCAATCTTCCACAAGACGTCTTCTCAATCTCTGGTAAGACGTCTTCTCAATCTTCCACAAGACGTCTTCTCAATCTTCCACAAGACGTCTTCTCAATCTTCCACAAGACGTCTTCTAAATCTCTGGTAAGACGTCTTCTCAATCTTCCACAAGACGTCTTCTCAATCTTCCACAAGACGTCTTCTCAATCTTCCACAAGACGTCTTCTAAATCTCTGGTAAGACGTCTTCTCAATCTTACACAAGACGTCTTCTCAATCTTCCACAAGACGTCTTCTCAATCTCTGGTAAGACGTCTTCTCAATCTTCCACAAGACGTCTTCTCAATCTTCCACAAGACGTCTTCTCAATCTTCCGCAAGACGTCTTCTAAATCTCTGGTAAGACGTCTTCTCAATCTTCCACAAGACGTCTTCTCAATCTTCCACAAGACATCTTCTCAATCTCTGGTAAGACGTCTTCTCAATCTCCGGCAAGACGTCTTCTCAATCTTCCACAAAACGTCTTCTCAATCTTCCGCAAGACGTCTTATAAATCTTCCACAAGACGTCTTCTAAATCTTCTACAAGACGTCTTCTTAATCTCTGGCAAGGCGTCTTCTCAATCTCTGGCAAGACGTCTTCTAAATCTTCCACAAGACGTCTTCTCAATCTTCCACAAGACGTCTTCTAAATCTTCCACAAGACGTCTTCTCAATCTTCCACAAGACGTCTTCTCAATCTTCCACAAAACGTCTTCTCAATCTTCCGCAAGACGTCTTCTAAATCTTCCACAAGACGTCTTCTCAATCTTCCACAAGACGTCTTCTCAATCTTCCACAAGACGTCTTCTCAATCTCTGGTAAGACGTCCTCTCAATCTTCCACAAGACGTCTTCTCAATCTTCCGCAAGACGTCTTCTCAATCTCTGGTAAGACGTCTTCTCAATCTTCCACAAGACGTCTTCTCAATCTTCCACAAAACGTCTTCTCAATCTTCCACAAGACGTCTTCTCAATCTCTGGTAAGACGTCTTCTCAATCTTCCAGAAGACGTCTTCTCAATCTTCCACAAGACGTCTTCTCAATCTCCGGCAAGACGTCTTCTCAATCTTCCACAAAACGTCTTCTCAATCTTCCGCAAGACGTCTTCTAAATCTTCCACAAGACGTCTTCTAAATCTTCTACAAGACGTCTTCTCAATCTCTGGCAAGACGTCTTCTCAATCTTCCACAAGACATCTTCTTAATCTCTGCCAAGACGTCTTCTCAATCTTCCAGAGGCGGTGGTTGTGTTCGGAATGGATCTTCCAGAAGCCACGCTTTGCTGCTGTGCCAGTCGAGGCCGAGCGTGACAATAGAAGGGGGGGGTGTGGGGAGGGACAGAAACACACACATTAGTTTTAGTTAAAAGTTTCGCTCTGCATAAAATTTGCACGATGCAGTCAAAGATTTGCAGTGAAACGGCCGCCAAAACTATGCCGGAGGACGGGGAGACCGAAGAAACGAGCGCGAAATCTGAAGGGCGACACACGCCACGGCCCGGCGAATCAGCGGAAAATGCCGAAGCCTTTCCCTCGCCTGAGTCGTCCGCCGCCCCGGAGGCTCCTTGCCCGGCAGACGAAGGGACCCTGGACGGGGTCCCCGCCTCGGCACTGGTTCTGAATGGGTTCCCGTTCCTGAAGGCGGGCGAGCGGCCCTTTTCTCAGCGCGGGAGGCTCGTCGTGAGCAACGTCCCACAGGGAGCGAGCGAGGACGACCTAAGGAGGTTCTTCATTAAGTTTGGGCGCCTCGCCGAGGCGTGCGTCGACTCTGACAAGAGGGAAGGAGTCGTGAGGCTGGTGAGTGGCAGGGTGAGTGGCAGGGTGAGTGAATGAGTAGGTGGGTGAGGTTAGGTGAGTGGCAGGGTGTGTGAATGAGTAGGTGGGTGAGGTTAGGTGAGTGGCAGGGTGAGTGAATGAGTAGGTGGGTGAGGTTAGGTGAGTGGCAGGGTGTGTGAATGAGTAGGTGAGTGGCAGGGTGTGTGAATGAGTAGGTGGGTGAGGTTAGGTGAGTGGCAGGGTGAGTGAATGAGTAGGTGGGTGAGGTTAGGTGAGTGAGGTTAGGTGAGTGGCAGGGTGAGTGAATGAGTAGGTGGGTGAGGTTAGGTGAGTGGCAGGGTGTGTGAACGAGTAGGTGGGTGAGGTTAGGTGAGTGGCAGGGTGAGTGAATGAGTAGGTGGGTGAGGTTAGGTGAGTGGCAGGGTGAGTGAATGAGTAGGTGGGTGATGTTAGGTGAGTGAGGTTAGGTGAGTGGCAGGGTGTGTGAATGAGTAGGTAGGTGGGCGAGTGGGTGGATGGATGAGTAGGTATAGCAAGTTTAACACGTAGGCTTTCGCGACCAATCTCATCCATTGTTCAGAGTTTTTGGGTTAGATCGCGTAAATAATAATGTGTCGTTAAACCCGCCACCACCCGACACAGCCAATTAGTAAGGTTTGTCACGTAAACACAACATGCCAATTCGTTACTAGTTCAGCACACCGGTGTGTTGGAGAGAAAAT
Source organism: Petromyzon marinus (assembly GCF_048934315.1). Classification (NCBI taxonomy): domain Eukaryota; kingdom Metazoa; phylum Chordata; class Hyperoartia; order Petromyzontiformes; family Petromyzontidae; genus Petromyzon; species Petromyzon marinus. The sequence continues at coordinate 9,276,622 of NC_133726.1, forward strand.
CCACAACATTTACAATCTGAGTTAAGAGTAAAATCTAAGTACAGATTGTAAATGTGGATTTTTTTTCTCCAACACACCGGTGTGCTGTACTAATAACGAATGGACATGTTCTGTTTACGTGACAAACTTTACTAATTGCCTGCGTCTGGTGGTGGCGGGTTTAACGACACATTTTTATTTACGCGATCTAACAAAAAAAACCCATGTTATAGGTACAGCATGATAACGAGAGTGTGTGTGAGTGAACTAGTGAGTGAGAGAGTTGGCGAGTGAGTGAGTAGGGGAATGAGCGTGAGCGTTCTTGGTTGAGTGAGTGAATTCGTGGATGGGGGCATAATCGGATTTTTGAGTGACAAATCTCCTAAGCTGGGGATGGCATTGCTTCGGTATAATACTGCATTAATACTACCCCTGATTGAAATCTTATATTCTGAACAGTGGTTCTAGTACCAGCCCTGGTGGCTATACGAAGCACTGTCAGAAAAATCAAAGACATGACTCTCAAAACGATGTCCCTGACAATACGCATACTCGTTCCCTCGCCATAGCGACAACAAGATTACTGGTCTCTAATCCCATGCTTATGTCAAACCAGAGCCATGACTTTACCCATAGCCGTGTCCTCAGTTCTACCCCCTAGTCCAGGCAATAGCCTGGACACTCATTATCCACAAGCGAAGTCTGTTTGTTACCTTCTGTCAGACCAATTGCATAAAATATCTCGCGTGAAAAGTCCCATATTTCTCGGCACTCGCCCCAACAGTCTGGTAAGGCTATACGGAGGATCTTTGTCTTTGTTGTTTTATGTGTTTAATTGCACGAGCACAGGAGACCAGCGCTCTGGCTGAGATCGCTCGCACCGAGTTGGACGGAGCTTGCTGGGGTCTGCCTGCCCTGCCAAACCCATCAACCCCGCCGCCACAGCCAGACCCATCGGCTGACCTCACCACCACCAGCGCAGACGCCGCCAGCAACGGAGAATGCAGCCCCGCCGAACTCGCCGACAGTGGCGACGGCGACAACGCTACTGCGGCAGGTACGGCGGCAGCAGCCGCGACAATCGAACTGGAAGCGGCCGATGCAGCGCAAGCAGAAGCAGCACCAGAAACGCCGGAGGCAGATGCGGCAGAAGCAGCGGGAAGCGACGGCCCGGCTGATGGAGAAGCAGGTGATGCGGCAGGGGAAGAGGGTGAGACGGGCATAGCGGAGAGCACGAACGAGGAGGTGGAGGAAGACGCCACGGTGGAGGGAGCGGATTCGAATTCGGAGACTCAAGATGCGGCGCCACTTAACGAAGGCAAGGGGGAGGCCAACGGAGGAGAGGAGGTAAAGGAGGTGCGTATCTGTGAGCATTGAGCTCATGTGTGAGTTACTCTATCCTGTACAAACATTCACAAACATCCCCCCCCCCCCCCGTGTAGCCTTAACTGCACTCTCAGGGCAAGTTCTGTTAGGGAACGCCTACGAAGGTCGACCCGGGGCACAACGGAGTGGCGTGGCTAGCACCGCCGCCTTTGTTTCCCCAGTGCTGATGGTTACACACCGCACCAGGTACTCAATTAGGGCTCAGTTGCCTGCAGGGAGGCTGAGGATCGGTTCACGTTTCACTCACTGCTGATGTTTACTGCGGGCCAGGAATTCAACTTGGCTCACCGGGTTCATAGTGCCGTGCCACTGCTCGCACATATAAATAAACATACGTGCAAACAAAGGCAAAGATCCCCCGTATAGCCTTAAACTTTTGTTGCAAGTGCTGTTAGCGAGCATCTATCAAGGCCGGCACGTTGCACGAGGGGTGGGTGGCCAGCACCATGCTAGGTCGCCTTGGTCTCCCCAGCGGTGATGTTTACACATCGCACCAGGTACTCATTTGAGGCAGAGTCGACCTAGGGGAGGCCCAGGACCGGTTTAGATATTCGTCACGGATGTTGGCCATGAGCGGCAATCGAACCCGGCTCGCCGGGCTTGTAGTGCAGAGCGCTGACCGCTACACCACGTACAAACGCACGTTCGTGCGCACACGTTGACGGCATTAGACGTTGGGCAGACAGAATGTAGTGGGTGAGTGAGTGACTGGCTGGTTTAACCGAGCGATTCGGTCGGCGGCTAATGGATCGCGCACGTCGGCACTGCAGGCGGCCGAGCCGCAGGGCCCGAGGGTCCGCGTGCGTCGCGCCCGCCACTCGGCGGCGCTCTCCGTCGGGAACCTCTCGCCCTGCGTCTCCAACGAGCTGCTGGCCGAGGCGTTCGGCCGCTTCGGGGAGGTGGAGAGGTCCATCGTGGCGGTGGAAGCCTCGGGCAGCGCCAGCGGAGGGAGCCGGGCGTCGGGGCGCGGGCGGCTCGAGTTTACGAGCACCGAGGAGGCGAGCCGGGCGGCGGAGGCGTGCCGCGACGGCGTCTTCCTGCTCACAGCGTGAGGGTTTCGTGGCGGAGGGGGACGCTCGCGTTCCACGGGGCGCCCCTTTTTATTTGGCTCGTTAGATTTTTTTTCTCTCCCTCTGCCGACGTAATACTCCGCCCCCTCCCGTGCGTCACGTCGCCAGACAATGGATCCATTGGGAAATCTTGCAGAGCGGCGCTCGCTTTCTCGGAGAAGAGCTGCGGGGGGAGAGATCCTTCACAGTAGTGGGCGCACTTCCCCACCCGCTGCCCACCCAGATTAGCACGGTTGGCTCCGTAAATGTTGCGGGTTTGCTCTCAAACACAACCGGTGTGCTGAACTCGCAACTGATTGGCGTGTTTCGTTTATGTGATCAACCATACTAATTGGCTCTGTCAGGTGGTGGCGGGTTTTTAAAGACACATTTATAGTTACGCAATCTAACGCAAAAAAAAAAACTCTCATGGATGCGAAAAAAGTTCAACATGCATATTTTCCTAACCTGATATTGCATGACAATCAAGCATCGTGGGTGTGTTATCGTGAAATCAAGTTGCTTCTGTTTGGCCGGGTAAAGTTTGTTGTTGTGGCACAAGAGGAATTGCAGTTGAGTGGACCTGCTGAAAACAGGCACCGTGATTGCTGATATCGGTCTCTGGGATGAGGCTCGTGAAGGACGCTCCTGGGCAGGCAGTGGCAGTTACCCTCCAGCAACAACGGAGGGCGGTAGAGTAATGCTCAATATTGAGCATTACTCCAGGAGATTTAAAGAATAGCAAGGGTACAGATGGGAAGAGCATTTGACAGTCAGCCTCGTCATTAAACACATTACAACCTGCTTGACCTGCCAATGGTCCTTCATCGCTAAAGTGTACCTAGTGTGGCACAAGCACCATTGTGTTTTCACCGGTGCATAGTGGCGAATGGCAGTTGTTGTTGCTGCGATACTGTGTACGTGCGAGTGCTGTATTCGTGTTGGCACTTTGCTTATTGCTTCTTTTTGCCGCCGTACAACCGAGCTGCACCATGACCGTGCCAAGCCAGCCCGACATGGCTCGGGAGGCGCCGGTGTTGTTTGTCCACTGCCGAAGCTGTGCCAAGCCATGTCGCCGACGTGTCACACGTGATGAACGAGTCAAGGCGCACACATATGATGCGGTGACGCTGTGTCCTCCGTGTACTCACTTGATATCGAACCCAATGATAGAGTCGTTCGTCCTACCGCTGGCCCCGCCTGGCCCTGCTTGGCCCCAAGCTAGATTTAAGACATCTTTTTGCGAGGCCCCCATGCGCGTTATTGTTTTTTTTTCCAGATAGGCACGTCAAACACCAAAGCGGAAAGAAACCACCCCGTACCGCGGCACGGGGATCCCGTGCCGGCTCAGCTCGAGTGTGCCAGTGGGAAAAAGGGGGTTATGTACGAAGGCCCTGGCTCAGGGCTGTTTCTTTATGGCTGCGTGCAGATGCCTCCGGCCTGTGATGGTGGAGCCCTTCAAGCAGCTGGACGAGGAGGAGGGGGTCCCGGAGGCGAGCCTGCCCAGAACCCTGCACTACTACAAGTGAGGGCACGCGCTGGGCCGCCCGCGACCCCCCCAATCATCGAGCGGCGCTTTCAGATGCGCTTCTGCGGCAGTCTGGAACGCACTTCTGTTCCGATCTTAGGAAGCCACTGGAGCTCTGCACTTTTAAAATAATCTAGATTGATAACTCATTTCTTTAGGACTGCTTTTTGCATTTTCGTTTGCTGTCTTTCCCCCGCACCTCCGATTAGCGTGGTTGGCTACGTTACGGTGCGAAAAAAAATACTGTGCATGCATAACACAATCCCAACTTGGCACTGAGATCTTGATCCGTCATGAAAACTTCATTCACATTTGCATCTAACTCGTATACCCGTGTCTGCCCACAGACTTCCATTTCCCCTAAACTAAAATTGCCCCAAAGATGAACATCGCCCATTTGACTAGTTTATCCGTGTCTCTGTACATACAAGTACAATAGTCGCCCTATACCTGTTTAATGTTTCCCTAACTTAGTTTGTAATTGTGCGGTGATCAGTCTGAACGTAATCTGTTCGAGCCCACTCGCCCTCCAGGTTAATTTATTATTTGACGTCGATTTATTTTTCATGCAATATTTTTTACTTCCACCCCATGATGCTGGTTTTTTTTGCTCTTAATTTCTATTTGCCTCATCGCTGTATTTTATTTCGATTTCTTTTCCCTTTTCTCATTATTGGTGACAACCCAGGTCGCTTTGGCTCAACTTTATCTCATCTTAACGTCATTTATATAATGCCTTAACCGAGGCGCTTTACAGAGCATTGAGAATGGTATAACAACAACGACGCGTGTGTGCGTGTGACTGTAATGGGTCGAGATTAGGTGAATGAAATAGATGAGGGGAAGCAATGGGGGTGGGTGAACCTGCGATGGTGCGTGAATTAGGTGACAGCGAAATTGATGACAGCAAGTGATGATGACAAATCGATTGAGTCTCCACGCGTTTGCCCCACTCGTGTGGGGGTGTCCAGCTGTCCTTGGCAACCTTCTCCACGCTGCCCTGTCCTGCGCCGTCTCTCTTTCCGCTCCTCGGCCCACCGTGTCCGCTCGCACCGCATCTCCCCAATCCCACGTCTTCTTCTGCCTTCCTCTTGATCTCTTTCCTTCCACCTGCATCACTCGCCACCTTCGTTCCCACGTCATTTCCCTGTCATCTCTCCACATGACCAAACCTCACCAGAGCCTTTTCTCTCTCTCATCTTCTCTGTGATTCTAACCACCTCGAGTCTTCCTCTCATGTCTTCATTTCTCACCCTGTCCTTCCTTGTTGAAGATTGATTGCCGTGCAAAGAGAATATGAAGAGGGAACAGTGATGGTGGTGGTGGTTATGAGGGGGACATTAAGGCGGGGTCATGGGGGTGAGCCAGAGGTAACAATAAGTGTGAGTTATGAGTGAGGAGCGTAAACTTAGTGAGTGAAGGTGACCGCTTAATGCGGAGGGGGAAGTTTGTTCCAGTGAAGTGGGGAGGGGGGCGAGAAGAGAGAAAGAGCGAAAGCGTGGATTGAATGCAAGGAGGAACGGAGAGAGAGAGCAAAGATTGAGAACGTAGAGGGTGAGAAGATAAAACACAAACGCCGAGTGAACTCACCTCCCGCTCCTCCCGCTCTCCGCATCCCGCTCCTCCCGCTCTCCGCATCCCAATCCTCCCGCTCTCCGCCTCCCGCTCCTCCCGCTCTCCGTGTCCCGCTCCTCCCGCTCTCCGCCTCCCGCTCCTCCCGCTCTCCGTGTCCCACTCCTCCCGCTCTCTGTGTCCCACTCCTCCCGCTCTCCGTGTCCCACTCCTCCCGCTCTCCGTGTCCCGCTCCTCCCGCTCTCCATGTCCCACTCCTCCCGCTCTCCGTGTCCCGCTCCTCCCGCTCTCCATGTCCCACTCCTCCCGCTCTCCGTGTCCCACTCCTCCCGCTCTCCGCCTCCCGCTCCTCCCGCTCTCTGTGTCCCACTCCTCCCGCTCTTCGCGTCCCACTCCTCCCGCTCTCCGTGTCCCACTCCTCCCGCTCTCCGTGTCCCACTCCTCCCGCTCTCCGCGTCCCGCACCTCCCGCTCTTCCCGCTGTCCGCAGGGAGCGCTCGAAGGCGCCGCGCTTTGCGACGCCGGGCACCCTCGAGTTTGAGTTTGCGGCGCGGTGCCGCGCCCTCGACGAGATGGAGCGGCTGCATGTGCAGCAGGTGGAGCGCGGGGTGCAGCGTGCCCGGGAGAGACTGGAGGCCGAGATGGAGACGGCCTATCACGGTGTGTGAGTGGGTTGGATGGGTGGGTGTTGATAGGTGGGTGGGTTGGTGGATAGGTTCTAGATTTAAAGCTTTCGTGACTGCTAGGATCCATACTCTTTGGTTCTATTGGGTAAAGTCACGTAGGTGAAAATAAAATAACAAAAAATCACGACGTTTCGGCCACAACACAATCGGCCTTCATCAGGTGAAGGGACGAGACTGTCTGCACCATGTTTGCAGCACAGCGTGCTAGCTGTCTGGACCAGACAGTCTCGTCCCTTCACCTGATGAAGGCCGCTTGTGTTGTGGCCGAAACGTCGTGATTTTTTGTTATTTTATTTTCACCTACGTGACTTTACCCAATAGAACCAAAGAGTTTGGTGGATAGGTGTTGGTTGGTGGATGTTTGTGGGTGGGTGTTGGTGGGTGGGTGTTGGTGGGTGGATGGGTCTTGGTGGGTGGATGGGTGTTGGTGGGTGGATGGATGAGTGGTCACACGTATGCCGGATGATCGCAATTGCATGCAAAAAAAAATCAAAGACCCAAATCCCCAGTATAGCCTTTAATGGACTGTTAAAGGTCGGCACGGTACACGAGCAGGTGGGTGGCCAGCACCACGCCCGACCACCTTTGTCTCCCCAGTGGCAATATTTACACACCGCACCAGATACTCATTTGAGGCTGAGTCGACCTAAGGGAGGATGCCCAGGAACGGTTCTGATGATCGTCACCGGTGGTGGCCATGAGCGGGAATTCGACTCTGGTCACCATGTTTGCAGCGCAGCGTGCTAGCTGTTACGCTGCCGCACAGACCCACAAACCCAAACAGATCCCCCATTTGGCCTTTAGCTTTTCAAATCACCGCGGTGAGCACTTATGCGTACTCACATGCAATCGCTGTGAATTCACGGTCATGCATGCACGTGTGTGCGCTCGTACACTCATTCATTTGTGCACTCACGCGGGTTCGCGTGTTGACTGGCGTACGCGTCGCTCTTTGTGTGTGTGCGTAGACCGCGTGCGGCGCCGCGAGGAGATGCGGCGTCTCGACGAGGAGAGGAGGCGTCACATGGATGCCCAGCGAGCAGCCTACTCCTCTGACGTACGCTCACCACCGCCAGCCCAGCGTCTAGCCCAGCGTCTAGACCGGCGTCTAGCCCAGCGTCTAGCCCAGCATCTAGCCCAGCGTCTAGCCCGGTATCCAGCCCAGCATCTAGCCCAGCATCTAGCCCAGCATCTAGCCCAGCGTCTAGCCCGGCATCTAGCCCAGCGTCTAGCCCAGCGTCTAGCCCAGCGTCTAGTCCAGCGTCTAGCCCGGCATCCAGCCCAGCGTCCAGCCCAGCGTCCCGCCCAGCGTCTAGCCCGGCATCTAGCCCGGCATCCAGCCCAGCATCTAGCTCGGCGTCTAGACCTGCATCCAGCCCAGCGTCTAGCCGAGCGTCTAGCCCAGCATCTAGCCCAGCGTCTAGCCCAGCGTCCAGCCCAGCATCCAGCCCAGCGTCTAGCCCAGCGTCTAGCCCAGCGTCTAGCCCAGCGTCTAGCCCGGTATCCAGCCCAGCGTCCATCCCAGCGTCCAGCCCAGCATCTAGCACAGCATCTAGCCCAGCATCTAGCCCAGCGTCTAGCCCAGCGTCTAGCCCAGCATCTAGCCCAGCGTCTAGCCGGCATCTAGCCTGGCATCCAGCCCAGCATCTAGCTCGGCGTCTAGACCGGCATCCAGCCCAGCGTCTAGCCGAGCGTCTAGCCCAGCATCTAGCCCAGCGTCTAGCCCAGCGTCTAGCCCAGCGTCCAGCCCAGCATCTAGCCCAGCGTCTAGACCGGCGTCTAGCCCAGCGTCTAGCCCAGCGTCTAGCCCAGCATCTAGCCCAGCATCTAGCCCAGCGTCCAGCCCAGCATCTAGCCCAGCGTCTAGCCCAGCATCTAGCCCAGCATCGAGCCCAGCATCTAGCCCAGCGTCTAGCCCAGCGTCTAGACCGGCATATCACCAGCCATCTGAGCCCGGCGTCCAAGCCTGTATCTAGCCAGGCATGCAGCCTTAGTGAAGCATTCAGCCATGCGTCAAGCTCGGGATCTAGCCAGGTGGCTAATCCAGTATCTAGCCAAACCTGATGAATGTATGTATGCGTATTTAACTTATTTGCACTGTACGTAGACAACCGTGCTAATTGGAGCCAGGTGTCTAGCCAGGCGTCAAGTTTGGGGTCCGGCCAGATGTCTAGCTCTTGGTCTAGTCAGGTGTCTAGCTCACGGTCTAGTCAGGTGTCTAGCTCGTGGTCTAGTCAGGTATCTAGCTCACGGTCTAGTCAGGTGTCTAGCTTGCGGTCTAGTCAGGTGTCTAGCTCGCGGTCTAGTCAGGTGTCTAGCTCACGGTCTAGTCAGGTGTCTAGCTCGCGGTCTAGTCAGGTGTCTAGCTCACGGTCTAGTCAGGTGTCTAGCTCGTGGTCTAGTCAGGTGTCTAGCTCACGGTCTAGTCAGGTGTCTAGCTCACGGTCTAGTCAGGTGTCTAGCTCGTGGTCTAGTCAGGTGTCTAGCTCGCGGTCTAGTCAGGTGTCTAGCTCACGGTCTAGTCAGGTGTCTAGCTCACGGTCTAGTCAGGTGTCTAGCTCGTGGTCTAGTCAGATGTCTAGCTCACGGTCTAGTCAGGTGTCTAGCTCACGGTCTAGTCAGGTGTCTAGCTCGTGGTCTAGTCAGGTGTCTAGCTCACGGTCTAGTCAGGTGTCTAGCTCACGGTCTAGTCAGGTGTCTAGCTCGTGGTCTAGTCAGGTGTCTAGCTCACGGTCTAGTCAGGTGTCTAGCTCGCGGTCTAGTCAGGTGTCTAGCTCACGGTCTAGTCAGGTGTCTAGCTCACGGTCTAGTCAGGTGTCTAGCTCACGGTCTAGTCAGGTATCTAGCTCACGGTCTAGTCAGGTGTCTAGCTCACGGTCTAGTCAGGTGTCTAGCTCACGGTCTAGTCAGGTGTCTAGCTCGCGGTCTAGTCAGGTGTCTAGCTCACGGTCTAGTCAGGTGTCTAGCTCGCGGTCTAGTCAGGTGTCTAGCTCACGGTCTAGTCAGGTGTCTAGCTCACGGTCTAGTCAGGTGTTTAGCTCACGGTCTAGTCAGGTGTCTAGCTCGCGGTCTAGTCAGGTGTCTAGCTCACGGTCTAGTCAGGTGTCTAGCTCGCGGTCTAGTCAGGTGTCTAGCTCACGGTCTAGTCAGGTATCTAGCTCACGGTCTAGTCAGGTGTCTAGCTCACGGTCTAGTCAGGTATCTAGCTCACGGTCTAGTCAGGTGTCTAGCTCGCGGTCTAGTCAGGTGTCTAGCTCACGGTCTAGTCAGGTGTCTAGCTCACGGTCTAGTCAGGTGTCTAGCTCACGGTCTAGTCAGGTGTCTAGCTCGTGGTCTAGTCAGGTGTCTAGCTCACGGTCTAGTCAGGTGTCTAGCTCACGGTCTAGTCAGGTGTCTAGCTCGTGGTCTAGTCAGGTGTCTAGCTCACGGTCTAGTCAGGTATCTAGCTCACGGTCTAGTCAGGTGTCTAGCTCACGGTCTAGTCAGGTGTCTAGCTCACGGTCTAGTCAGGTGTCTAGCTCACGGTCTAGTCAGGTGTCTAGCTCACGGTCTAGTCAGGTGTCTAGCTCACGGTCTAGTCAGGTGTCTAGCTCACGGTCTAGTCAGGTGTCTAGCTCGCGGTCTAGTCAGGTGTCTAGCTCACGGTCTAGTCAGGTGTCTAGCTCGCGGTCTAGTCAGGTGTCTAGCTCACGGTCTAATCAGGTATCTAGCTCACGGTCTAGTCAGGTGTCTAGCTCACGGTCTAGTCAGGTATCTAGCTCACGGTCTAGTCAGGTGTCTAGCTCGCGGTCTAGTCAGGTGTCTAGCTCACGGTCTAGTCAGGTGTCTAGCTCGCGGTCTAGTCAGGTGTCTAGCTCACGGTCTAGTCAGGTGTCTAGCTCACGGTCTAGTCAGGTGTCTAGCTCACGGTCTAGTCAGGTGTCTACCTTACGGTCTAGTCAGGTGTCTAACTCATGGTCTAGTCAGGTGTCTAGCTCACGGTCTAGTCAGGTGTCTAACTCACGGTCTAGTCAGGTGTCTAGCCACATGGTCTAGTCAGGTGTCTAGCCATGCGTCGAGCCCAGCTTCCACTTCATTGTTTAGCCCAGCGTCTAGCACAGGTGCTGGCTAGGAGCGCATGTCCTGACACTCTGTATACCGGGCTCATGGGCATCTTTGTGCTTTGATTTCCAGGCGCAGCATCCCATCACGGATAAACGCCCTGGAACGGAACTGGAAACGGAGGGAGCGAGTAAGAGTGGCGACGCTCACCGATGATCCCTGTGAATGCTCCTCCTGACGATGACGATGCCTTGACCACCGCTGAGTAGGAAGATGACGAAACTGTTGCCGTTTTGGGTGATGATGTCGCTTTTGATAAAGTCTCCACGACTGCTGATTGTGGCGATGATGATGATGACGACGACGACGACAAAACTGCAGCTTTTAATGTTGCGACTGATGATGATGGCATCATCATCATCAGTCGCTGTTCATGACAGTACTGCGCCCGCTCTTGCAGATTTTTCTGCTGCAGCTGATGCTGATTCTCTCTTTCCCCGCTCTCTTCCCCGTGCACGCACAGACCCTTACTCCTCTCCTCTACCGTACAAATCGGAGTCGGCTCACTCGACACGCACCACGCCCATCTCCGCACAGACGCAGCATGCAGCGCAGCAGCACACGCAGCACGCAGCAGCGCAGCAGGCGCAGCAGCACACTCAGCATTCGCAGTACACGCAGCAGACGCAGCTCGCGCAGCACGCAGCGCAGCAGCACACAATGCAGCACACAACGCAGCACAGGGAATACTCAGAGCTTCCTTCGCACCCGCAGCAGCAGCAGCACCCGCAGCACCCGCAGCACACGCAGCACCCGCAGCAGCAGCAGCAGCACACGCAGCAGCACACGCAGCAGCACACGCAACACACGCAGCACACGCAGCACACGCAGCACACGCAGCACTCGCAGCACCCAGATCGCTCCGTGCAAGACTCGCAGGCGGAACGCATCTCCCGCAGCGTGCACGGCGCTCGCGCGGCCCATGCGGAGCAGCACGCCGCTCGGACCGCGCAGCAGCAGCACGCGGAGCAGCACGCAGCGCAGCTTGGTGCACAGCAGGGGGCGCAACACGGAGAGCAGCACATGGAACATGCGCAGCAGCACAGCACGCAGCAGCATAGCACGCAGCAGCACAGCACGCAGCAGCACAGCACGCAGCAGCACAGCACGCAGCAAGCGCAGCACGCGGAGCCGCACAGGAGCGACATGGAGCTGCCCTTGTCCTCCGCGCACCAACAGCGCTCGGACCTGGGGCAGCTGCTGCTGATGGCTCCGGAGCAGAGGAGACTCCACGGGGGCCACGGGGGCCACGGGGGCCACGGGGGTGCCGTCGGTGTTGGAGACGACAGGCTCTGGGCCGGCATCCCGGAATCGATGGCTCTGGTGGGTTTGAGAGAGATGCGGGGAGGCGAGCGCGTGTGGGGTTTGTGTGAGGCGAGGCGAGGGGGTGAGGTCTGCGAGCATTGAGTGTGTGCACGAGCATATATTGGAAGAAAATTAGTCACCCCCTGTGAGTGGCTGGCTGAAGAAGCCATCGGCTGAGGAAGTACGGAAGGCGATCCAGAGTCTGAGACCCGGAAAAGGGCCGGGCAGAGACGATCTCCCTAGCGAAATGCTGAGGGAGGGTGGCGTTTGTGCACAGACTGCCCTACATGACATCATAACAACAGTCTAGACCACTGGACGGGTTAGGCAGGATTGGAAGGATGTCCTGGTGGTCCCCCTCTTTCAGAAGGGGGACCGCACAGTCTGTAACAACTACAGGGACACCTCACTCCTCAGTGTGTCAGGAAAGGTCCTGGCAAGGATTATTCAATATCGCCTTGCCAGGCACGCTGAGGAGAGGCTTGCAGAGCCCCAATGTGGTTTCAGGCCAGGGTGGTTCTGCACAGATGCCATATTTGTTTTGTTACAGCAGAGATGTAGGGGATTCCAACATTATCTACATCTCTGCTTTTTTGACCTGGTCAAGGCCTATGATACCATCAGTAGGCCTGGGCTCTGGGTTGTTCTTCATGCTTTCAGAGTCCCTGAATCTCTGCTCACTATCCTGACACACATGATAATGGGCAGGCCCGGGTAAAACTAGGTGGCCAGGAGTCGGAGCCATTCCCTGTTCACCTAGAAGTTTGTGAAGCCTTCTTTGGCTGTACCGGAGGAATTTACATCTGGTACAGATATAATGGGAGGCTGATCGATGCCCGGGTGCGGTCAAGGGATGGCTACATATTGGTCAACCACGTTATGTACGCTGATGATCTGGTGATTGCTGCTCACTCAGAGGAGGAATTTGAGGCGCTGCTGCTGAACCTGGAGCTTGCCACTAAGAGGTTGGGCCTTACCATCAGCCCCACCAAAACTAAGCACCTGCCTGGGTATTTTGTGCCATCAAATCCTCTACCCCCTGACCTCCCCATTGTTGATGGGGCAGATGTGGAGAGAGTGTAGCGTTTTCCATACCTGGGTAGTGTGCTCTATGACCAGCTCGGGTTTGACAGCAGAGGTCTCCGAATCATTCGAACGGCATTATCTTTTCATCGGCTGTGTAATGCTGTGTGGAAGCTACCTGGTCTGTTCCTCTTCACGAAGTTTTTAGTCTTCTTGGCCACGGTCATGCCCTCCCTTCTCTATCCTTGCGAAACGTTGACCCCCCTAATGGTACATCTTTGCCAGTTATAAATAATTAGGCTGGCATGCCTACGATCCATCTTGAGTTTAACCAGGCTGGATTGTGTGAGGAGCTCACAAATCCTTGAAAGATCTGGACAAAGTCCCATCAGTGAGCTCCAGCAGGCAAGGCTGCATTGTCTGGGTCATGTAGTCCGGATGCCCAGCCACCGCCTGCCGAAATAGCTTTTGTTCACCCGGATAGAGAAGGCTAAATGGGCACGGCATGGCTAGAGAAGAGATGGAGTGATGTTGTACTGGGTGGACTTGCCAATGACTGGTACCAGCGGCGTCAAGATCGGCCTTTATGGAGGAGGCTCGTGAAGGATGCTACTCGCCAGTTGCAAGCAATCACCCTTCAGCAACAATGGAGGGCAGAGGAGCAACGCTCACAACAACCAGCGGAGCGCCGGGTGGCTAAAACACAGCAAGTTGGCACAGTAGGGGGCACAGCTGGTGTATCCGCCAGCCATCTCAGTCAACCCATGGCACCTGGGTCTGTCCCATGACCTGCCAGAGGATGTTTGACACTTCACGTGTCCTTAATGTGCACATGGCCTGGCACAAGCACCGTGCTGATGTCACCGCCACTTAGTGGCGAATGGTGTCCCGTGACCTCCTGCCGTCCGAGCCACCCAATACTTCGCGAGTGGCCTCGAAGTGCACCTGGCCTGGCACGGGCGGCGGTTTGGCACGTACCTCGAACTTTGTACGTAGCCCAACCGTGCTCATCAGAGGCGCGGGGCGACATCGCCGTCGGTTGTTGTGGTTGTTGTCGGTGTTGTCGTCGTTGTCGGTGTTGTTGTCGGTGTTGTTGTCGGTGTTGTCGTTGTTGTCGTTGTTGTCGTTGTTGTCGGTGTTGTTGTTGTCGGTGTTGTCGGTGTTGTCGTTGTTGTCGGTGTTGTCGTTGTTGTCGGTGTTGTTGTGGTTGTTGTTGTTGTCGTTGTTGTCGGTGTTGTTGTTGTTGTCGGTGTTGTCGTTGTTGTCGGTGTTGTCGTTGTTGTCGGTGTTGTGGTTATTGTTGTTGTCGTTGTTGTCGGTGTTGTTGTGGTTGTCGTTGTTGTCGTTGTTGTCGGTGTTGTTGTCGTTGTTGTCGTTGTCGGTGTTGTTGTCGGTGTTGTCGTTGTTGTCGGTGTTGTTGTCGTCGTTGTCGGTGTTGTCGGTGTTGTCGGTGTTGTTGTCGTTGTTGTCGTTGTTGTCGTTGTCGGTGTTGTTGTCGGTGTTGTTGTCGGTGTTGTCGTTGTTGTCGGTGTTGTTGTGGTTGTTGTCGTTGTTGTCGTTGTTGTCGGTGTTGTCGTTGTTGTCGGTGTTGTCGGTGTTGTTGTCGGTGTTGTCGTTGTTGTCGGTGTTGTTGTGGTTGTTGTGGTTGTTGTCGGTGTTGTCGTTGTTGTCGTTGTTGTCGGTGTTGTTGTGGTTGTTGTGGTTGTTGTTGTTGTTGTCGGTATTGTTGTCGTTGTTGTCGGTGTTGTTGTGGTTGTTGTCGTTGTTGTCGGTGTTGTCGTTGTTGTCGGTGTTGTTGTGGTTGTTGTGGTTGTTGTCGGTGTTGTTGTCGTTGTTGTCGGTGTTGTTGTCGTTGTTGTCGTTGTTGTCGGTGTTGTCGGTGTCGGTGTTATTGTCGTTGTTGTCGTTGTTGTCGTCGGAGTGGAAGATGGCAAGCGGCGTTCTCACTGCCCGTGCCGCGACCTGAAGCGGTGAGCCGCCGATGCAAAACCGCCGTGCGGTCGCTCAAGTCGCACCCCCCCCCCCGCCCCCTCCCTGCGGCCGTGCGGTCTCCCGCAGGCCGGCTTCGCGCAGACCAGCGCCGTGGCCCTCGGCGTCGCCGGACTCATGAGCCTCTCCCAGTACGATCCGTACCGGGACGCGGGCCCCGCAGCCGGCACGGACGGCCGCGGCCACGCCCACGAGTCGGACGCGAGCCGCTACGCGGGGCCGGGCCGGGGCCCCGCGATGGGCGCGGCGCCGCCCGGCGACGAGTACGAGGCGGAGATCAAACGGCGACGCTTTTAGGCGAAGGAGGAACGGAAGAAAAAGGAAATGGTCTTGTTTCTGCATCCGCTCGTACGGCCGTGGCTCTTCGCGGTCGTGTTGCCGTGCGTACGTTCCTTTCTTTCGCACCGTACGTAGCTGGCCGTGCTGAATGGGGGAGGCATCCCGCGCGCGTGCGTGTGTGTGCGCGTGCGTGTGTGTGCGTGTGTCTTTTTCGGGTCGTGCCCGCGTGTCGATCCACGGCGCGATGTGTCCGACGTTTCGCACCGGAAGCCGAGTTGAGTTCCAGCACGTGGAGCGAAACGTCGGACATTGTGCCGAAGAGCGCAACCCCCGAAAACACGTTGGAGAATTGTGGATCTCTCTCCCATGAGTAGTGAAAGAACTGTGGTGGCGGTGGTGATGATGAGTTAAAAAAAATGTGTCCGTAATTACGTGTTTGAGAGAGTGTGTGTGTGAATAATAGGGGGAGCGGTCGTATAGCGGTTAGCGTGCTGCGCAGTGAACTCAGCGGCCCGAGTTCAATTCCCGCTCACTGCCAACACCAGCGACGATTATCTGCACCGGTCCTGGACCTTCCCTAGGTCGACTCAGCCTTAAATGAGTACCTGGTGCGGTGTTTAGTAAACATCGCCACTAGGGAGACAAAGGCGGCCGGCCGGGCGTAGTGCTGGCCACCCACCCCCACGTGTGCCGTTCCGGCCTTCATAGGTGCACGCTAACAGCACTTGCCCCAACAGTCTGTTAAGGCTACACGGGGGATCTTTGTTCGTGTGAATAATTTAGAGAGCTGTCATGCAGCGGTTAGCGCTCCGGGCTACGAACCCGGCAACCCAAATTAAATTCCCAGCCGTGGTGAAAGTCCGTGTTGGTTATTTGAACCGCTCCTGGGCCTCCTCCCGAGGTCGACTCAGCCTTAACTGAGTACTGGGTGTGGTGTGTAGTAAACATCAGAAATGGGAAGAAAAAGGTGGCTGGATGTGGTGCTGGTCTCACCACACCCTTGTGCGCCACGTTAACCTTTGTGAGTGCTCGTGAACAGCGCTTTCCCAACAGCCCACATGGCTATGGGGGGGGGTGGGATCTTTGTCCTGGTCTCCATGTGGGTTCTGGTGGCAATTCACGGGATGCCGAGGCTCTTTCCACCACCAACTCGGCAACCCGCGACCGCCACTCGTCCTCGCGGCGCCACGCGGCCCTTCGAACCTCCCGAGTGCAGGCTGCGGGTGAGGCCTCCGCATTCCCCGACTTGGGATGTTGGGGACGGTGGGAGCGGGCATGTCGCTTTCAACTCGGCTCGCCAGAAACGACTCGCGTCAGCCCAGGGTCTCCGGGGAGGCCTGGACCGCGTAATCCAATGCAGCCACTGCGGCCCTGTGAGCCACGGTCCTAAACTTCGCCCGTCAGGAGGAGGGGGCAGGACGGTGCCAACCCCGGAGAGCCGAGGGCAAGGCCGCTGTGGATTCGAGTATGGGTGGTTAAAAATTGCGCTTTGCGTTGCTGTTGACCAACCACGTGAAACGAACTCGCGAACAATCGGTTACCGCTTGGTCACGACGCCAGCCAATGTCCACAGCTGTAAAAGTAACGTCTGTGACCTCTTAACTGTGTAATGGTCAACGCACTGGAATCCACCCCCACCCCCTCCCTCCCGTCACCGCTTCTGTCCGCTCTGCAGCGTGAACGGGTTCATCGCGGTAGATCCCTGGGTCGTGTGTCCGGTGGGGATAAAGTGTGGGTGTGCCCCCCCCCCGGCCCCCACCCTTTCCAAGGTTCGTGGAGGAGGTCGGCTGGTCACCCTCCTAGACAGAGCTCCCTCGAGCGGAGGAGCTCCCCCGAGCGGAGGAGCTCCCCCGAGCGGAGGAGCTCCCTCGAGCGGAGGAGCTTCCCCGAGCGGAGGAGCTCCTCCGAGCGGAAGAGCTCCCCCGAGCGGAGGAGCTCCCCCGAGCGGAGGAGCTCCCTCGAGCGGAGGAGCTCCCCCGAGCGGAGGAGCTCCCTCGAGCGGAGGAGCTCCCCGCCAGAATTGGCGCGTGCACGAGCGAGCCACGCGGTGACCTAGGCCGCTGTGCGGTCCGCGCGTGTGCGCCAATCGGGCCAGGTTCCGCGATACGTACGTGCGTACAGTTGAACTTCTTTCGCACCGTACATAGCCAATAGTGCTTAACGGAGTATGGGTGAGTGTGTGGGTGGGTGAGTGACTGTGTGAGTGACTTTGTGAGTCTACGTATGTACGTACGTTCAACTTCTTTCGCACCGTACATAGCCAATAGTGCTAAACGGAGTATGGGGAGTGTGTGTGTGTGGGTGGGTGAGTGACTGTGTGAGTGACTTTGTGAGTCTACGTATGTACGTACGTTTAACTTCTTTCGCACCGTACATAGCCAATAGTGCTAAACGGAGTATGGGTGAGTGTGTCGGTGGGTGAGTGACTATGTGAGTGACTTTGTGAGTCTACGTATGTACGTACGTTCAATTTCTTTCCCACGGTACGTAGCCCAAACGCGCTAATTGGATCGTGCTGGAAGCGGTTACCGGGTTAGCGGTTGTCGCTGAGCAACCCTGAGAGGTTGGAGTGACCTCCGTGGTTGACGCCCTCCTCCGTGGTTGATGCCCTCCTCTGTGGTTGCTGCCCTCCTCCGCACAGTTGCAGTGGCAGGCACCGCGGTACGGACCCAGCATACCCGGGTTCGACTCCCAGACGTGATGCTCGACATCGGCGCCAAGTGGTATCTGTACCTTCTCGTGGACCTCCCCCTAGGTTAACTCGGCCTTAAATTAGCACCTGGTGTAGTGTGCACTGGAGAGAAGCAAAGGTGGCCGGGCCCGAGCTACAGCATCACCCCCCCCCCCTACCTTCTTCTTGCCAGCCTTAAGAGGTGTTCGCCATCGGCACCAGAACCCATGCTGTACGAGTGTGTGTGATCGTGTAATCGTGTCTATGTGCGCCTTCGTGTACGCGCGCAGGGCTGTGGTGCGCGACGCTCGTTGTCTTTGTCAGACGGTGCAGTGAGTCGGTCTTCACCGGGGATAGGTGCCACGGAAGACCGCTGCTTCCCCTCGCACACTCGGCTTGGCTCGGCCCACTCGAACTCCTCAAACGAGCGCGTTCAACAACACTGCGGGTGTGCGTACGCGTGCAAGGTGGCCGGAGGGTAGCACAGCTGGGGATTCTTGAATCCATCTGTGCGGAGGTCCAAGTGCTTCCCCTACCACCCAACGCGTGCGTTGATGGGTTGTATGCGGGTGTGGTGGCGAAACTCTCACGCGGTGCCATTCGTGGACCAACGCGCCCAATGCAGCAGCAGCAGCAGCAGCAGGACCCCGCGTGAGAAGCAAAGACTCGGGCGAGGCTTTCCCCAATGTAAAGACTGTGAGTGTGCGGCAGCTCGCGAACAAGGGGATTGACAGGACGGGTTCAGAGTATTCGTTGCGGACGTTTGTTGCGAGCCGCTGTTAAGTGAATACGACGTCGTTCAGTGATGCCGCACGGGTCGCGATGCACGTGCCCAAACAGTAACACTCGCCACGTTAGTGGCGTGGCCTTAAAAAAAGATGTTTAACGGGCGGCGTTTTGGGAAATGGCCATACCTCGCCTGGTATACACGAGGTGGTGAGTTCGATCCCGACCCTGGCGCCTGCTGTATATGTGAAGTTTCCGTGTGTGTCTCTCTCTCTCCACGGTGGTGTGGATTTTCTCCGGGAATTCCGGTTTTCCCCTCCAGATTTAGAATCGACGCACATTTTAGAGTATTTGACTGCTGCTAGAAATTTCCACGTGATAAGCCACTTTGTTGAGCTATCGTTTGTGGCCAGATCGCTTCTGAAAAAAAGCTATACAGCTCAGTGGGCCTTACCTGCTAAAATAAAAAAATTGTTTTAGTTTATTTTAGTTTAAATGAAAGCAATATTAAGTAATTAGAAACATGCCCCTCTAATCGCACGTGTGTAGACATTGTTCAGGAAGGTCACTGGAAGGTTTATAAACAGGCGCAAGAATAGTTACTGTATAGCAGCTGTTGAGTACCAGAAAACCCCTTCAATGATCGCAAAGTCAAAACAAAAGCCAACTCGTCTTGACCCAGCGTTGTTAAATGGCACCCGGTAAGCACCTGCGTGTGTGTGGCATCATGGGGGCTGCAGCTGGTGGATCTGCCAGTCATCGCGGTCAGCCAACCTACGGTACCTGCCTGGGTCTGTCACCGTGACCTGTCAGCAGCGAGGCCTTCGACAACTTCACGTGGTGGCCTCAAAGTGCACACAGCCTGGCACAAGCGCCGTGGGGACGTCGCCGTCAGTGGCGAGTGGCGCGTGTTGGGGGCGCTAGACCGGCACCGCTGAGCGCATTTACACGGACTGTGTAACGAATGCTAGTCCAGCACTGTGACGACCGTGTTGATCGCTGACTCCAACACAACACCTGGGCAGGGGAGCAGTTGGCGTGAAATCACTTGCTGCTGCTGCGCCACCATATGCCACCTCGCCCGCCTGGGGCCGCACTCATGAGCTGGGCTTGCTACTCCGCGTGGAGGTCTCTCGCCACGGTGGCCAGGAAATGTTACCTACCTCGCCTGGTATGCAGGAGGTCGTGGGTTCGATGCCGACCCTGACGCCTGCTGTATATTTAGAGTCTGCGTGTCTCTTCTCCCCGTGGCCGCGTGGATTTTTCTCCGGGTTCTCCGTTTTTTCCCCTCCACATTTAGAATCAACGTCACGTGTTGCCATGTGGCTGCGACAAATCTCCACGTGATAAGCCACTTGCTTGAGATATCATTTGCGGCCCGGTCGTTTCTGGAAACGAGCTGTAAAGCTCACTGGGCCTTACCTGGTAAAATTAAAGATAGTTTAGTTTTACGGTGAAATGACACCGCAGTAGTGAGTGACATTAGTGTCGTAAATTACCAGTGAAATTGTCTACAAATGCATCCGTGAACGATTACATTGCCTTGCTCTCCGGCGTGTTTTAGGTCTGCGGAGTGAGAAATTGCAGGGCTGCACCTTTACCTCAACGCCCCCTACGGTTCGATGAGTGCACGCACGTGACCTGCAGGGAAGGGGCTCAGAATTCAAAGGAAACGGCACGTCGTGGATTGTTTCCAATCACAGACGAACTATAAACTGCGTGCTGCTGTCAAGTAATAATAATGGTGATGAGCTGCTCCATCGGTATCCGCCCCGTTCCTGCAGAGCAGTGGTTCTTAACCTGGTGTACGAGATGCCCTTTCTGGGGGGGGAGGGGGGGGGTGCGAGGCATGGCCAAATTTTTTAAAGAAGTTAAATCATCAAAAACACAAATTAAGCACGGGCACGAAAGTTACAACTTTGTTTCATCAACCCCTACGTCGTTATTGACACTGTACTTCGTTTTCACGGTTGAGAAGCAAGAGGCTGCGGTGAAGGCGAAGAGATGCGTTGGGAATCGAGCAAGGCCCTTCGCGCAGGGGTTTGGTTTCTAAGTCGCCTGCAGAGTCGCCGTGGTTTTGCCCAGTTAAAAGCAAAGTGCGAGTTAGTATTCACGTTTGCCAATTTTGAAGCGTGACGGCCTGCACATGCAGCTTAATCTCTTGTTTTATATAAAGCCGATATACAGGCTGCTTTTAAAATGTTTTATCACTTTTTGGGACTCGTTTTTAATGGAAAAATAACGGATAATACGCTGTGACATGATAACAAGAGTCCGTGAATAGCTTCAAAGAGTCTCCACCATCGTTGTCAACGCGTGCCTGGAATCTTCTCCAGGTGATCTCCAGAGTCCGGGAGGCAGCAGCACATTGTTTGTGGTGTTGGTTACAAATGCTCCGAAGTGTTAACATTTTTTGAAGCACCCTTTCACGCCACGATATTTTAAACGTCCACTGTGAAGCAGTAATGTACATAATGTACACACGCGTGTGTGTTAACTGTGAACGACCCAACCAGTGATAGCTATCCATTGTAACTTACATGACTACATTGACCCGCCTGATTGGCTCACAAGTGATGGCATCGCATGTAACCCCTCTTCAGACCGAAAGAGGGAGGATCTCCCCACAACTCTGGCTGTCGCCTGATGAGGCCGGCTGCAAGTACCGGCGAAACGTCACGGGACGCGAATTGTAAATGTTGTGGGTTTTAATTTCCGACACCACCACCCGTGAGTCCTAAACTAGTAATTAATGGGCACGTTTTGTTTACGTGACGAACCTAACTTGGTTGGCTGTGTCGGGTGGTGGTGGTGGCGGTGGCGGATTAAACGACGCATTTATATTTTACGCAAACTTAACCCCAGAAAACCTCCATTGTGGAGTCTCGTCACGGTTAACGCACACTGCGGTGTTAACCAGGGCAGCCGCCGGGCCCGGAACCGCGAGCCTCTGCGAACGGCGCCGCGCCGTAGCCGCCCAGCCGTGCGATGGGGACGCCAGCGACAAAGTCGCCACGTGAAGCGAGCGCACGCACAAAGACCCCCCGCATAGCCTTAGCAGACTTGGACCAAGTGCTGTTAGCGAGTAGCACCTATGAAGGCCGGTCGGGCACACGAGGGGGTGGGTGGCCAGCACCACGCCCGGCCGCCGTTGCCCCCCTAGTGGCGGTGTTTACGCGCCGCACCGGCTACTGGTTAGAGGCCGAGTCGCACCGCGCCCAGCAGGCCGCCAGCGAGCGCTGCAGATGAAGCCCTCGCAGGCTCCGGAGCTGTTGGGGGAGAGACGCGCGTCTCTGGTGCGATCGGCGCCGCGTTCTCGCCGGGGTGGCGAGTCACGGCTGCCATGCGGTGGGAACTCGCGTGGCTTGTGACAAAATACAATTGGGAGGCATCTGAAAGGGGCTGATCGGTTGTAGACAAACTCGCCACGTGACCCACCCACGCGTGTGGATGAACTCCTACAACTACTCCTATTATTATTTTGTTGTTTAAAGTACCCGCTGCTTTCGCATTTCCCCGTCTTGATTGCGGAACGCACGGGCTGGGTTTACGCCGAATGCCCGGCGCCCTCCGGTATCGTTAACAAACCCTTCGCGTGCCGAGCGGTGCCGAATTGTGCACCTATCCCTGGGGGGGGGGGGGGGCTTTTTTTTACAACGGAATAAAAAATAAACTTGTTTTTCCTTTTTTATTTAAAGCTTTCGTGACAGCAGGGATTCATATTCTTGGTTCTTTCGGTAAAGTCACGTAGAAGGGAAACAAAATAAAAATATAAAACAATAAAATTCCCGTCAGTATTTTACAAAACTGACGTGATTTATTTTCGCAGCGCTGAGCAGCGGCGGCGCCTCGCGGCCAGCGAGAGGAAGAGAGGAGGGTGGAGGTGGCGGGGTTCCTGAGTGTTCGAGCGACGTCCTCGTCAGAACTTTGTGTTGAACAGAGGCGATGGCTGAGATGGGTTGCAAGGGAATTCCGAAATGGATCCGCTCGGTGTGAGGGAATGTGGCGGGAAGAGAAGGGGGGGTTGACCTGAATTGTGGTGAGTGTTGTGGCCTCATTTGTGGTGAGTGGGTGAGTGTTTTTGTGGTGAGTGGGTGAGTGTTGTGGCCTCATTTGTGGTGAGTGGGTGAGTGTTGTGGCCTCATTTGTGGTGAGTGGGTGAGTCTTGTTGTGGCCTCATTTGTGGTGAGTGAGTATTGTTGTGGCCTGATTTGTGGTGAGTGAGTATTGTTGTGGCCTCATTTGTGGCGAGTGGAGTGGTTGAGTGTTGTGGCCTGATTTGTGGAGAGTGAGTGAGTATTGTTGTGGCCTGATTTGTGGTGAGTGTTGTGGCCTCATTTGTGTCGAGTGGAGTGGTTGAGTGTTGTGGCCTCATTTGTGGTGAGTGTTGTTGTGGCCTGATTTGTGGTGAGTGGAGTGGTTGAGCGAGTGTTGTGACCTAAATTGTGGTGAGTGAATGGGTGAGTGTTGTGGCCCGAATTGTGGTGAGTGGGTGAGTGAGTGTGTTATTGTGGCTTCAAAAGTGGTGAGTAGAGTGGTTGATCAAGTGTGTCGTGGTGAGTGAATGGGTGAGTGTTGTGGCCTCAATTGTGGTGAGTGCGTGTGTTGTTGTGGCGTGAATTGTGGTGAGTGGAAGAGGTTGAACGAGTGTGTTGCTGTGGCCTGCAGTGTGATGGTTGAACACACCACGGTATAGACGGGGTTAAACAGTGTCGAGTCGCCCGAGTGAGCGAAGTTTAACAGGAACAGTCGCCACGGCAGTAGCGCTAGAAGAGTGACAAGGGAGCGACTGCTGCTACCGTTGCTGGATCATCGTCACCTCGACTGCTGCTGCTGCTGCCGCTTCACTCTGAAGCCTCTGCGGTGCAGCAGTGGAGGAGGGAGCAAGGGGCACAGCCCCACGTGGCAGCAGTGGCAGATTGTTCAGCGTGAACGAGACTTCGGCACGGAACACAAAGCCCATCTTGCTCACTCGATGCCTCCTCTGTCAGATCGGTGATTGTGCATCGTCTGTTGTGATCTCGAACTTTGCAAGGGGATGGAGTGGGGGGGGGGGTGATCACGATGGGATTGTCACGTGCTGCGAGGCTACCGGTCTACTGGGCAGCGAGGTGTGTGTGTGTACGTATGTTGAACTTCTTTCGCACCGTACGTAGCCAACCGCGCTAGTCAGAGGTGCGGGGGAAGGACAACACAAACTAAACACCAAAACGCAGTTTTAATATAAATTAGTTTTCAACCTAGAAGTGGGAGTACAGCAAGCAGGTTTGAGAATCCGTACGATGCAAACAGGCCGTGGCTGAAAAAATAATCATTGTCCCAGCATCCTGAAGCAGAAACGCTCCTTGTGGGTTCTCAAAAGCTTTCTAGACTTTTGTGCACAGCTTGTGGCGAGACACGTGATCGATGTACCTGTCGAATGATCTATCGCTGTGTCTCTTCATGCCAATGATTTACCCAGAGTAATGTCTTTGAAATGACTAACCGAAGTCGTATAATTCTCAATATAGTGGAACTTAACCAATTTAAGTGCAGAAACCAACATTTTAATTACAGGCTTGTGTGTGTGTGTGCACTCATTGGCGACTGCGTAGCGGTCAGCGCACTGTGCTATTAACCCGGCCCCGAGGTCGATTCCGGCTCACGGCCAACACCGGTGACGATTATTTGAACCGGTCATGGGCCTCCCCTAGGCCGTCTCGGCCTCAAATGAGTACCTGGTGCGGTGTATAGTAAACAACACCACTGGGGAGACAAAGGCGGTCGAGCGTCGTCTTGGCCACCCACCCGCCATCGTGTGCCGTGCCGGCCTTCATAGGTGCCGCTCCACAATATCAGGTTTTTTGGGTTAGATCGCGTAAATATAAAAATGTCTTGTTAAACCCGCCACCACCCGACACAGCCAATGAGTCAGGTTTGTCACGTAAACAGAACGTGCCAATTCGTTATTAGTAAAGCAACAACGGTGGTTTATTGGAGAGCAAAGCGACAAAATTTACTGAGTACGACGTTTCGCCAGTAATTACAGCTAGCTTCGTCAGGCGACAGCCAGAATTGTGGAGAAATCCTCCCGATTCGTTCCTTAAATAGAGGGAGAGATTAGATGACGTCACTTGCACGAAGTGCTGCTCGCTAACGGCACTTACCCCAACAGTCTATGAAGGCTACACGGGGGATCTTTGTTTTTGTTGTTGTTAGTTATTGGTGACCAGGCTGACACCAACCCACGACGCTGGAAAAGCCCTCGTTAGTGAACCCCTCGTTATTGAACCCGGGATTCAAACTTGGATCTCAGCGGTGACGGATCTGCGGATCTGACCTCTGACCTCCGAGGCCTGAGCCACAACTTGGCCAGCGGCAGATGAAACGTGGCCGATTGACAGCTCTCGTGAGCGCCGGTTAGCCCCGGTGAATAATTGTCGTCTTCGCTTAGTTAAAAAAAACCTCAACGCCATTCATGGGACCTGCAGTAAAAAAACACATAAAAAGAGAGGGACATCTGCAAGTCATTTACCGCTCACGTTTGCCCCTCGGGGCGCTGCGGGTGATCTTGGTCCCCGTGACCCCGAGGTGGAAGTGGTTACACCAACTGAGAGATGTTATCCCATAATAGAGCGTTTTTTGTGGGTTAGGTCGCGTAGATATTTACACGATCTAACCCCAAGAAAACCCTATGTTATGGATGATATTGGTCGCGAAAGCCTACGTGTTAAACTCAGAGATGATTTTTGTTGTCCGTGCGGTGCTCTGCAGCCTTTTCTTGGGTCTGCTGCACCTTATAAAAGAACGTAAACAACAACAACAACACCACAATGAGAGGTGGCTTGGTAATGGCTGCATCGGCAAGACGGAGCCGGCAACGGCCAAGAGCCCTGGCCTCGAATCTGCGTCTCAAAATCCCCCGTGATTAAACCTCAACTAGCGGGCAAGCACGTGCGCCCGTAACGACGACGCGCGTGGCCTGTTTAAAACAAAAAAGCGACGTTTCGGGCAATGGCCCTTCTTAGCTTCGCGCAGAGAGGCCTCTCCTCTCGAGTGTTCTATCACGATCACCTGCGCGCCGCTCCTGCCAGACGAGGCCGGGGTCGACCACCTGCTTGGCGGCCTCGGGCCCGGTCGCCAGGTTTGGCTGCAACGCAGTGCACACAAAACGAGATCATCCTTTTATTTTGTTCCGTTTGGCTCCGTTCCGTGTGTCTCTGTTCCGTTCCGGCTCCGTTCCGTTCCGTTTTTGGTTCTCACTAATTTTTTTGGGACTGCACTCCCCGCTCTGGAGAATCGAACTTTTTTTTTAAAGTTTAGGATCGGCACGCGTGAGACGAGCGCCCCTTTACCCGGGGACCGTGATCCAACGCGTCCCCCCCCCCCCGACTGTGGAGAGGCGAGTTGTTGAGGCAATCCTCCTAAGTAGTTCTGTGATGTCATCATCCGGGACCATTCTTTGACACGAGCGTGACGCACTGCTGACCCTCTCTCTCGCCGCGACACCGACAACACTCACCCAGGTATATACTTTGAGGCTGAGTCTACCTAGGGGGAGGCCCAGGACCGGTTCAGATATTTGTCACTTTTATTGGCCGTGGCCGGGAATTTAACTCTGGAGGCCAGGGTTCGTAGTGCAGCGTGGCGCTAACCGCTGCACCACCGCTCCCCACATACAAAGATCCCCCGTATAGCCTTGACAGACTGCTGGGGCAAGTGCTGTTAGTGAGCACCTATGAAGGCCGGAACGGCACATGATGGAGTGGGTGGCAAGGAATATGCCCGACTACCTTTGTCTCCCCAGTGGCGATGTTTACACACAGCACCAGGTACTCATTTGAGGCTGAGTCGACCTAGGACTGGTTCGGATAATTGTCACCGTCGTTGGCCGTGAGCGAACTCGGGTCGCCAGGGTTCGTAGTGCAGCGTAGCGCTAACCGCTGCACCACCGCTCACCCACATACAGGCACATACTGACATACCTGGGCACGAACACACGCGTACCTATGCTGTGCACACACACACACACACCTGTACACAAATGTGCTGACACTTGTACAATCATCTCTCCCACCCCCATAGCCGTAAACAAACTTTTGGGGCAATCGGCGTTCGCGCGCACACACAGCCACGTGGTCACACGCGTTGCATCTATAAACGCACATCTGTACACTAATATGCTAACAGTCACACACACACACCTATAAACACACACGGGCTGACACGCGCTCAGGTGCAGTCTTGTGACTGCAGGTGACCCACCAGCTGTGTGCGTATATAAGGCACCAGTCCCCACTCAGTCCCAAGTACGACAGGGTGCGGGACTCACCTGTGAACTCACCTGTTCTTCAGAAGCCTTCTCTACTCCACGACAGGTAAGGAGGGGTCTCTTTTGCGAGCGGAATGCCTCGGGTGTATTTATTTATTCTTTCGTTGACGATTTCCAACCGCGTCCACCGTGCATTCGATCCGCCGTGTGCCGAACGGGGTTCACGGCGCAACCGTCGAGGAGATGATCCGACGCAGGCGGCAGCTCGGAGCGTCTCGTCTCGTCGTGATGGGTCGAGGCAAATGAACGGGCGGCGAGTTTGAATCTTGGCCGTGAGGACGATGCACGGAAGGGAATGTTGGGCGAATCTGTGATGCGTGAATTCGTTGTCAAGGCAGAGTTGTGATGAATAAGAATGCGGTTTGACCCTGTCTGGCAATACAACAGGTGTTAAAAAATAAGACGTAGCTATTGCAAGGAATCAAGTCCGCATTAGCCACACGTACTTGTGCTAAAACGTGCAAACAAACTTGCTCTGATAATAAATGCATTGTCTTTGAAGCTAATAAAAGCATAATTGACGAGAGCAAATTATGATGATGAATGGATAGATGGGGAATGAGTGATAGCCATGATGATGAATGGGTTGGATGAAAAAGATGGGAATAGCCATGGAGAGAGGTCATGAAGAGGACGAGGGAACGGTGGTAGTGGTTGTAAGGGGGAGATTAAGGGGTCGTGGGGTGAGCTAGATGGTGAGGAGCGGGAACTCGTGAGCGAAGATGAATACTTGACGTAAAATTGTGCTGCTATTAAAACTATTACAAAAAACTATAAACTTCGTTTTATTTTATTAGGTAAATGCCCATTGAGCTATGTAGATATTTTTCAGAAGCGACCTGGCTCTCACAAATGATAGCTCAATGCGGTATGATCACGTGGACATTCAAAGCAGCAATGATGATGCGTCTCATAATACTGCTGGCTGCTGATGATTATTCATTACTGATGGCGATGTGTTGTTTATGATGATGGATTGATGATTGCAACAGGTCAGTTATAAATGATTTATGATGGTGGAGTAGTGATGGTGGAGTAGTGATGGTGGAGTGATGACGGTGGAGTAGTGATGGTGGAGTAGTGATGATGGAGTAGGTATGGTGGAGTGATGACGGTGGAGTAGTGATGGTTAAGTGGTGATGGTGGAGTGGTGATGGTGGAGTAGTGATGGTGGAGGAATGATCGTGGAGTAGTGATGGTGGAGTAGTGATGGTGGAGTAGTGATGGTGGAGTAGTGATGGTGGAGTGGTGATGGTGGAGTAGTGATAGTGGAGTGGTGATGGTGGAGTGGTGATGGTTAAGTGGTAATGGTGGAGTGGTGATGGTGGAGTAGTGATGGTGGAGTAGTAATGGTGGAGTGGTGATGGTGGAGTGGTGATGGTGGAGTAGTGATGGTGGAGTAGTGATGGTGGAGTAGTGATGCTGACGATGATGCCGCTGGTGGTGCGGCAGGATGATGCTCCGTGTCACGGCACTCGCTGCGCTGTTGGCGTTCGCCCAGGCGCTCAGCGTGGAGCAGCTGGAGTGGGAGTCGTGGAAGACTCACCACGGTACCCCTCACCACCTCGCTCACCACTCACCACCTCGCTCACCACTCACCACCTCACTCAGACTCACCACGGTACCCCTCACCACCTCGCTCACCACTCACCACCTCGCTCACCACTTCACTCACCACTCACCACCTCACTCAGACTCACCACGGTACCCCTCACCACCTCGCTCACCACTTACCACCTCACTCACCACTCACCACTTCACTCAGACTCACCACCTTGCTCACCACTCACCACCTCACTCAGACTCACCACTTTGCTCACCACTCACCACCTCACTCAGACTCACCACCTTGCTCACCACTCACCACCTCACTCAGACTCACCACCCAGCTCACCACTCACCACCTCACTCAGACTCACCACCTTGCTCACCACTCACCACCTCACTCAGACTCACCACCTTGCTCACCACTCACCACCTCGCTCAGACTCACCACCTTGCTCACCACTCACCACCTCACTCAGACTCACCACCTTGCTCACCACCTCACTCAGACTCACCACCTTGCTCACCACTCACCATCTCGCTCACACCACCCAGCTCACACTCACCACCCAGCACCTCGTTTGACCCCTTTCTGCCTACACAACTAGGAGGTGTGTTTAGATGTTCAAACACCAAATAGATTATACCTTTTGCAAGGCATCAAGTCTGCATTCACCACACACGTTACTTGTGGTAAAATATGCAAATAAACATGCTCTCATCATGTTTTATGCATTGTCTTTGAAACTGATTGGTCCACACCAGAGACAGCTTTCTTGATGGCCAAGCCTCACCGCCAGTGTTAGAGCAGAGAACAACACTGGGCAGACAGTGCAGAGACTGCTCGTAAATTAACACTGACCCTATCACTGACCCTAACACTGACCCTATCACTGACCCTAACACTGACCCTATCACTGACCCTAACACTGACCCTATCACTGACCCTAACACTGACCCTAATACTGACCCTAACACTGACCCTAACACTGACCCTAACACTGACCCTAACTCTGACCCTAACACTGATCCTAACACTGACCCTAATACTGACCCTAACACTGACCCTAATACTGACCCTAACACTGACCCTAACACTGACCCTAACACTGACTCTAAAACTGACCCTAACACTGAATCTAACACTGACCCTAACACTGACCCTAACACTGACCCTAAAACTGACCCTAACACTGAATCTAACACTGACCCTAAAACTGACCCTAATACTGACCCTAACACTGACCCTAACACTGACCCTAACACTGACCCTAATACTGATCCTAACACTGACCCTAATACTGACCCTAATACTGACCCTAACACTGACCCTAAAACTGACCCTAACACTGACCCTAAAACTGACCCTAACACTGACCCTAAAACTGACCCTCACACTGAATCTAACACTGACCCTAACACTGACCCTAACACTGACCCTAAAACGGACCCTAACACTGAATCTAACACTGACCCTAACACTGACCCTAACACTGATCCTAAAACTGACCCTAACACTGAATCTAACACTGACCCTAAAACTGACCCTAATACTGACCCTAAAATTGACCCTAACACTGACCCTACATATTGACCCTAACACTGACCCTAACACTGCCCCTAACACTGACCCTAACACTGACCCTACATATTGACCCTACATATTGACCCAACACAGACCCTAACACTGACCCCAACAACACTCGGACCCGCTCACAGTGCCCCCAGCACCCTACCCCCCCGGTACCGGCGCTCACCCTCTGACCCTAACCCCCTTGCACCCCCTCCAACCCGGACCGTGACCCCGCTGCTCGCAGGCAAGAGCTATGAGAGCGAGCAGGTGGAGTCTCTCCGCCAGCAGATCTTCCAGTCCAACCTGCGCCTCGTCCTGCAGAACAACCTCCTGGCTGACCAGGGCAAAGTCTCATACCGCCTCGAGACCAACAAGTTCGCCGATCTGGTGCGCTGTGCTGCTGCTGCTGCTGTATCTGGTGGTGATTGTTGGGGTGGTGGTTGTGGTGGATGCGTTGGCTGGGTCATGTAGCCCGCATGCCCAGCCACCGCATGCCTAAACAGCTTTTGTTCGACCGGATAGAGGGGGCTTAACAGTGAGAGGCACGGCTAGAGAAGAGATGGAGTGATGTGGTACAGGAGGATTTGGAGCTGAGTGGACTTGCCGATGACTGGTACCAGCGGTGTCAAGATCGGCCTCTGTGGAGGAGGCTCGTGAAGGACGCTGCTACTGGGCAGTAGGAGGCAGTCGCCCTCCAGCAACAACGGAGGAGCGACGCTCACAACGATGAGCGGAGTGCCGGGTGGTTAAAACACAGCAAGTTGGCACAGTAGGGGGCACAGGTCGTGCATCGGCCACTCATCTGAGTCAGTCAACCCGTGGCCCCTGGGTCTGTCCCGTGACCTCCTGCCAGATGATTTACAAGTGCAACAGCTCCCAGTGGCTTCAGGGTGTGGTAGAGGCACGGCATTGGGTGTGTTCGAGGTGGCGTGGCCCAGGGCGCCGTCGTCTGGGCCACAATTTCCAGACATTTCCCCGAAAGTTCTCGGATTGATCCGGGCAGAAAAATAAACGATGATGGGGAACTCCTCGCTGGTTGGGATGCGGTGTTGACTCGGGATCTGCGATGGGTCCCTCCCTCCATCCTCCCTGCCTCCTTCACCCCCCCCCCTCACTCCTCCCTCCCTACCCCCTCCCTCCCCACCTCCCTCCCTCACCCACCTACCCCCTTCCGTCCCACTCCCTCACTCCCCCCCCCTCCCCCCGCGCCACCTCTGTCCGCCCACCCAGACCGGCCGTGAGTTCCGTGACCTCGTGGTGGGCCACTGCCTCCTGAACCGCACGCGTCGCGAGCCCCGCGCCGCTTCGACCTTCCTGGTCGCGCGGGACGCCGTGGAGCCGCCCAGCGTGGACTGGAGGGACAAGGGCTACGTGACCGGGGTCAAGGACCAGGGCCAGTGCGGCTCCTGCTGGGCCTTCAGCACCGTGAGTGGGCAGCGCCCGTCGCCCTGAGTCCGCACCGCGTATCAACTCGCGTGACTCCAACCTTGTCTCTCCACCTTGTCTCTCCACCTTGTCTCTCCAACCTTGTCTCTCCACCTTGTCTCTCCCCGTGTCTCTCCACCTTGTCTCTCCACCTTCTCTCTCCACGTGTCTCTCCACCTTGTATCTCCCCGTGTCTCCACCTTCTCTCTCCCCGTGTCTCTCCACATTGTCTCTCCACCTTCTCTCTCCACGTGTCTCTCCACCTTCTCTCTCCACCTTGTCTCTCCACCTTCTCTCTCCACGTGTCTCCACCTTGTCTCTCCACCTTGTCTCTCCACCTTGTCTCTCTACCTTGTCTCTCCACCTTGTCTCTCCACGTGTCTCTCCACCTTGTCTCTCCACCTTTTCTCTCCACGTGTCTCCACCTTGTCTCTCCACATTCTCTCTCCACGTGTCTCTCCACCTTGTCTCTCCACCTTTTCGCTCCACGTGTCTCCACCTTGTCTCTCCACCTTGTCTCTCCACGTGTCTCCACCTTGTCTCTCCACCTTGTCTCTCCACGTGTCTCCACCTTGTCTCTCCACCTTGTCTCTCCACGTGCGTCTCCACCTTGTCTCTACACCTTCTCTCTCCACGTGTCTCTCCACCTTCTCTCTCCACGTGTCTCTCCACCTTGTCTCTCCACCTTCTCTCTCCACGTGTCTCTCCACCTTGTCTCTCCACCTTGTCTCTCCACGTGTCTCCACCTTGTCTCTCCACCTTATCTCTCCACGTGTCTCCACCTTGTCTCTCCACCTTGTCTCTCCACGTGCGTCTCCACCTTGTCTCTACACCTTCTCTCTCCACGTGTCTCTCCACCTTCTCTCTCCACGTGTCTCTCCACCTTGTCTCTCCACCTTGTCTCTCCACCTTCTCTCTCCCCGTCTCTCCACCTTGTCTCTCCCCGTGTGTCTCCACCTTGTCTCTCCACGTGTGTCTCCACCGTGTGTCTCCCCGTGTGCCTCCACGTACAGCGGCTCGCCCAGCCGCGAGGCGTGGGGTGGCCGTGCGTGGAGGAGGAGGGCCCGGGCTGCACGACCGCCGTGAGAGCCTCGTGTCCGTGTGCTGCCCCCCCCCCCCCCCCCCCCGGAACAGACGGGCTCGCTGGAGGGGCAGCACTTTGCCGCGACGGGGAAGCTGGTGTCGCTCAGCGAGCAGCAGCTGGTGGACTGCTCGGGCAGCTTCGGCAACAACGGCTGCGAAGGAGGCCTCATGGACAACGCCTTCGAGTACATCATCGCCAACAAGGGCATCGACACGGAGGAGTGCTACCCGTACACCGCCACGGTGCGCCCCCTCCGCACGTGTGTGCGTGTGTTGGCACGGTAGGGGGCACGGGTGGTGCATCGGGCAGCAGTCGTCTCGGTCGGGCGACCCGTGGCACCTGCTGGGTCTGTCCCGTGACCTCCTGCCGGCGGGCGTTCCGACAACTTCACGTGGCCTCACCGTGCACCTAGCCTGGCACGAGCGCCGTGGTGTCACTTCACCGCCACTTAGTGGCGAATGTCGGTGGTTGTACGCGTGCGAGTGTCCGAGGGTGTGTGTGCTCCCTAGCAGCACTTGCCCCTACAGTCTGTTAAGGCTATACGGGGGATCTTTGTCTTTGTGTGTGCGTGTCGAGGACTTCCCAGATCTTTATCCTGACGTCCAGAGCGCCTCGTCATGACCACATGTGACGCGCTTTTGAATCCAATTCTATTCCCCTCGATGATTGATGTCGCCGCCGCCGCCGTGACGATTGGTGCCGTGCGGGCCGCGTGCCTCCGACGCAGGACGAAGTCTGCAAGTTCAAGCCGAGCTGCATCGGGGCGACGTGCACGGGCTTCGTGGACATCCCCTCGGGCGACGAGGCCCAGCTGAAGCAGGCCGTGGCGTCCGTGGGTCCCGTCTCCGTGGCCATCGACGCCAGCAATCCCTCCTTCCAGCTGTACGGCTCCGGTGAGCAGCGCGCCGGGTCCGATTGGACGTTGCCGATGCCCGGGTACCGGCCGTGTCAAGATCGGCCTCTGTGGAGGAGGAGGAGGCTCGTGAAGGACGCTGCTGCTGCTGATGCTGCTGGGCAGTTAGCGGTGGGAGTCGCCCTCCCAACAACCACAATGGAGGGCGGCGGTGCGATGCTCACAACAACGAGCGGAGCGCCGGGTGGCTAAAACACAGCGAGTTGGCACAGTAGCGGGGGAGACAGGACGACTGGCTGGCGTGGTGCTGGCCTTAATCGATGGTAAATAACAGCACTTACCCCAACGCTACGCAGGTTACACGGAGGATATTTGTATTATTCTTGAATGTGTGTGTACACCGTGTGTACACTGTGTGTGTACACCGTGTGTGTGTACACTGTGTGTGTACACCATGTGTGTACACACCGAGTGTGTGTGTATACACCGAGTGTGTGTGTATACACCGAGTGTGTGTGTACACCGAGTGTGTGTGTGTACACCGAGTGTGTGTGTATACACCGTGTGTGTGTGTACACCTCTCACCACCCACCTTGCCCAGGCGTCTACGACGAGCCGATGTGCAGCAGCGAGCAGCTGGACCACGGAGTCCTCGCAGTGGGCTACGGCACCCAGGACGGCACGGACTTCTGGCTCGTCAAGAACAGGCGAGGGCCCCGCGTCTTGTCCGTCTCCACGTTTCCCCTCCCCCCCACGTGCCCTCTCCCCACGCTGTCCTGCATTTCCCCCGTGGCTCTCTTATATCCAATCGTCTCGCCCTCCCCTCTATACACAGGGGGCTTAAAAAATGCAATCAACATACACATGATAACAAGTATGTATGTTGATTCCTTCAAAAAGTCAAAGAGTCTCAATTTGTTCGACATTATTGTCAACGCGTGCCTGGAATCTTCTCCAGGTGGTCTGCAGAGCCTGGAGGAGGCGGCACATTTGTTCATGGTATTGTCGCACACTCTCAGAAGTGTTCACATTTTTTTGAAGCACCCTGTGTTTCCCCGTTAAACAGAACTGATTCAAATGGTGCTGCTGTGTTGACAGTGGTGCTCAAGCACAATTAACAATAAACAACCTCCCAAGACATCCGCCCATTAAAACGAAACGCTCAAACAGTTTCCATTCGAAGGCGGAGTGTTATTGACGAATGTGTTCAATAATTATTTATCCCGTTGTTAACCCCCCTTCGACCTGTCTCCCCGTGTCTCTCCATCCCCGCGAGCAGCTGGGGCGCGGACTGGGGCAGCAAGGGCTACATCCTGATGAGCCGCAACAAGAACAACCAGTGCGGCATCGCCACCGCCGCCAGCTACCCCTTGGTGTAAGCGACGAGGTGAGGCGGAGACGCACGCACGGAGGCTCCGTAGCCACGGGGAGTGGGGAGGCCTGAGAAATGAGAGGAGTGCCTTGCATAGCCACCCCCGTTGACAGTAGGTCGTTGCGCCTCTGGGTCTGCCCCTTGACCTCCTGCCAGCAGTGAGCCGTGCGCACTTCACGTGACGGCCTCAAAGTGCACCTAGCCTGGCACGAGCGCCGTGGCGACGTCACCGCCGATTAGTGGCGGATGCTGGTATATCGTGGTGTCGGTGTGGTGTCTGTGTGTGCGAGCGGTAGCGTAGCGGTCAGCGCGCTGCGCTACGAAGCCGGTGACCCGAGTTCAATTCCCGCTCATGACCAACATCGTGCCAAATATATGACCCGATCCTGGGCCTCTCCTAGGTCGACTCAGCCTTAAATGAATACCTGGTGCAGTGTGTAGTAAACATCGCCACTGGGGAGACAAAGGCGGTCGGGCGTGGCGCTGGCCACCCACCCCCTCGTGTGCCGTGCCGGTCTTCATAGGTGCTCGCTAACAGCACTTGCCCCAACAGTCCGTCAAGGCTATATGGGGGGTCTTTGTCTTTGGTGCATCTACCAGTCATCTTGGTCAGGCAATCCATGGCACTGGAGTCAGTTCCGACACATCACGTGGCGTCGGAGTGCACCTGACCTGGCACAGGCGGCATGGTGACGTCACTGCCACTTAGTGGCGAATGGTGGCAATTGTGTATTGGAATGGTATTGTTTTGACTTTGGGAAGACAAAGGCGGCCAGGCGTGATGCCGACCACACCACCTACTTGTGCCATGCTGGCCTTCATAGGTGCTCACTAACAGTACTTGCTCCAACAGCATGTAAGGCTAAATGGGGATCTTGGTGTGTGTGTGTTCGTCAATATAGACACAAATGTATGTTGAGTTTTAAAAAAAGCATGTCATTATTTTGTTTCAGATGAACCCAGCCAACAAATACCTCCTGACCGGACACATCCAGAAGATTACACCAACACCTACACATATGTAACCCTCAATGAACATTCCATCACCATCAAATCACCCCTATCCCCAACCTTTGAAAAGACCTATATACCCTTACGTGCTACCGAAGTGAATTGCTTTTGCCTGTAATGTGAAATAAAACAAAATTCAAACAGATGAACTGTGCAGCCATGTGCGTTACTCCGAGCTCGTCAAGGCACACACACATTCACGCTGAAGGTATCGATGTAATATTCTACACCGAGCAAACACCCAGCACTTGCTGTTCATCTTGAGTGAGGAATGGACCGTGCCCAACCTCATCGCATGTCAGGCTAAGCAGGCTTTTTGAGCCTGGTTGGTGACCACCAGGGCTTACCAGGTGTTGTAGGCATGGGGCTGCGATATGGTGAGGAGTTGGCAGTGTTCTTCAGGGTGGGGACTAAAGCCTTGGGACATCGATGATGATGATGGACAAAGAGTATTTCACTTCAACGGGAACGTGTATGAATATAACGTAGTCTAACCATACCATCATCAGCTGTGGACGAGGGCCTCTCCATGCCACCACCACCTCTCACGAAACTTGCATTTCAATAATCAGTCCAGCACTTTCGCACGAACTGATTTAATTGCTCCATCTCCTTCAGATTACGGGCCCTCTCAGAGGCGTTCTGTTCCTTGGCTGCCACGCTAACCAGGTCACCCATCACTTGCTTTGTTCAGACATAGACTTTTCAACAACCCTCCAAAATTCAAGTACATTCACATCAACGCAATGATATCCATTGCAGGTATATTTTACAAAAATAAATGTATTTGATTCACATTTAGGAAAGAAGCAAAAATCCAGTTTGACAATTACATTTATTGTTATGCTCACTCATTGCCAATATAGCACAACAGTATGAAACTCTGTAAAACATCGCCTTATTTTTGCAATACCACATGAATGGGAAGCTCTGGATTCGAAGCCAGGAACTCGGTGGCTTTGACGCGGCCATTACGATTCCCCTGAAACCACCCGAACCACTGAGAGTGGGAAAGATGTTTTGGGTTGGCGTCACTTCAGATGACATCTCAGGTGTCCTTAGCTCTCAGAAGGCTCTCCTCCTCCGTAGCTCCTCTCTCTACGAGCTGCCACGTCGCGGATGATCGCTGCGAAGAACGAGAACAACTCAGGCTTGTGAGCGCTTCCGAAAATGTGTGTAAGACTCTCCTGACTCTCAGCTCAAGAGGGCGTGCTGCCATAGCGGACTTCAACATCCCCTACCCTCTATGCACTGAGATCCACAGACTGAATAAGTACCAACTTGGTCCTGACAAATGCAGCAAACGGAGAGAATGCACATGTGTATGCAGGGTGTACAGGTGTATATGCTTAATGCACGTAACTTATACCGTATGTATAAGTACCTAATGTGTATGTATATATATACGTGTGTATGCCTGCGTGTATGTGGGTTCACGTGGTGCATCGGCCAGTCATCTCAGTCACTCAACCCATGGCACCTGGCTCTGTCCTGTGACCTCCTGCCAGTGGGAGTTTGACATTTAAAGTCACTGCCACTTGTGGCAAATGGCGATTATTGTGTTGTTGTATGTATGCACTTTGTTTATATATTTGTATTGATGTATTGTAGGTGTTTGGTTGCTCACAGTCCAGGAGAGCTCGGGCCTCCAGTGCCTTCTGGAGCTCTGCCTCCACCGCGTTCATCAGCCAGGGCATGAACGCATTCTCCACATCTAGGGACACATGGGGAAACGTGGGGTCATCAGACAGGGCGGTACAAAGAGCCCCCGTATAACCTGTAGCAGTCTGTTGGGGCAAGCGCTGTTCACGAGTAGAATCTATGAGGACACTCGAGGGGGTAGGTGGCCAGCACCACGCCCGGCCGCCTTTATCTCCCGAGTGGCGATGCCTACACACCGCACCAGGTACTCATTTGAGGCCGAGTCGACCTATGGGAGGTCCAGGACCGGTTTCAGATAATCGTCACGGGTGTCGACCGTGAGCGGGAATCGAACCCGGGTCGCCACGCCACAGGGCGGTACAACGATAGACGGATGGATGTACGGGGAGGCACAAGGGAACGCACACGGGGGAGACGTGTGGACGGAAGCACCGCAACACAATGAATTGCGACTGCCAAACCCGCTAAAGTGGCGGCGCCACCTCTCCTCACGGCGCACGGGGGGAGGGGGGTGGCGGCTCATTGATCGGGCGGTGCCGCCACGACGGTCGGACACGCGGCGTCGCGCTCCGTCGCGGTCATCCGCGCACCCCTCTCGACGGGGTCGTAGAAGTATCCCGTGTCGCGCAGCGTGCTGAACACGGCCGGGATGAGGTCGCCCAGGTAGCGTTTGGCGAATGCCCGCGCCGCCACCTTGTCCGCCACCTCCTTCTCCTGCGCCACCACCTCCTGCTGCTGCCGCCGCCGGCGATCCTGCAAGGGGCGGCCCGGGGGGGGGGGGGGTTGGCGGCAGCGTCGGCAAAACCGGCGGGGAATCTCGGTTGAGTTCCCGTCGTTTACATTGGGCGAGAAGCTGACGCTCGTGGGATAAGTCTCCTTTTGCAGAAGAGACTCGGATTGTCACCAAAATGTACGCAAAATTGATTTCAACATAAAAAACCGCAATACAGCAAAGGACAATGAAACGTCACCTGAGGCTGATGTTTGTAACCGCGTTTTAAATACCGAGGATATATTCCGCGGGCAACGGAAATGATTGGCCGTGCGGGAATAGGAAACCCATTCAGCACAGTAGGACAGAAACAGGAAGAATAGGGCCGCAAATAAACGTTTTCTACAAGCTAAACTAAAAACTAAACTTTTTTTATTTTACCAGCTAAGGCCCACTGAGCTATGTCGCTCTTTTTCAGAAGTGACATGGCCACAAATGACAGCTCAACAAAGTGGCTTATCATCGTGTGCAAATGTACAGCAGTCAAATTCTCTAAACGTGTGATGTTGCTTCTGAATATGGAGGGAAAAACCAGAGGGCCCCGGAGAAAAATTCATGCGACCACGGGGAAACAGAGACATGCAAACTCCAAATATACATCCATAAGAGAGGTGTTTTTGGGTTAGATCGCGTAAATATATAAATGTGTCGTTAAAACCCACCACCACCCGACACAGCCAACTAGTAAGGGTTGTCACGTAAACAGAACATGCCAATTCGTCACTAGTACAGCACACCGGTGTGTTGGAGAGCCAAGCCACAACATTTACAATCTGAGTACAACGTTTCGCCAGTAATTACAACTAGCTTCATCAGGCGACAGCCAGATTTGTGGAGAAGGATGACTGTTTCGTTCCTTATATAGAGGCGTAGATGTGGTGACCACGCTTCTGCGCTCTTACGCCAAGTGGGGGGTGGGATTACTGAGTCAACATACATGATGCATGTGCATTATGCCAGCCCTTTGATCTTAACGACACATTTATATATTTACGGGATCTTACCCAAAAAAACCTCTATTATGGATGATATTGGTCGCGAAAATATACAACTGGGTGTCTGGCTCAGGATCGAACCCACGACCTCTTGCATATCAGACGAGGGGGGTAATACCTCGCCACCGCAGTGCCCCAAGACGTTCAGGTGTTAAGATGTCCATCATGTTGATACCAGCAAGAAGGGCCCCCCCCCCCATACCTGGGGACCTCTGTGTGTATGCGTGTGTGCAGGGTGGAAACGCGGAGTAGTGGCGTAGCAGTTAGCACGCTGCGCTAGGAACCTGACGAACTGGGTTCGATTCCTGGTTCGCCAGTGATGAGTCCCTGAACCGGTTCTGGGCCACCCCGAAGCCTCAATTGAGTAATCTGGTGCGGTGTGTAAACATCGCTACTGGGGAGACAAAGGCGGCGGGGCGTGGTGCCCTTGCGTGCCGTTTCGGCGTTGTTAGGTGCTCGCTTACAGCCGGGCCGCAAGGGGCGCGAGGCCGTGCCGTGGGGCTGCGGCCCACCGCCCTGCGGCGCCCTTTGCGCGAGGCGGGAGGCCGTGTCACCTTCTCGGCGCGCAGCCTCCGGTCCTGCTCGTGGAGCCGCTGGGCCTCGGCGCGCTCGGCGTTGCGCAGCTCCAGGAAGGCGCGCTGCTGGGCGCGCAGCGACGCGAGCTCCTCCTCCTCCATCACCTCCAGCAGCGACTGCTCCACCGTCTTGCCCACGAGCACCTCCACCAGGGGCCGTACCTCCACTTCAAAGTCAAACAGCTGAGGTGTGCGGGAATCAGGCATACGTACAAACATATGTATTTCTAAACATGTATAAACAAATATAATACAGGGTGCTTCGGAAAATTGTTAACACTTCCGAGAATTTGCAAACAATACCACAATAAATGTGCCTCCGGGCTCTGGAGACCACCTGGAGAAGATTCCAGGTGTGCGTTGACAATGATGGCAAACAGGTGGAGACGTTTTGCCTTTCCGAAGCTATTAACATCCATGTGTTATCACATTACAGTCTATTATCCGTTCTATTTTCCCAACAAAACGATAGTCCCATATAAGTGTTAACATTTTTTCGAAGCATCCTGTATAAACTTACACACAGGATGCAAAATTATTAAGCGGTGCACCTCGTTCGCGTATCTGTCCTTCCACACAGGGGTGCAACTATGGCGGAGTGGGAAGGGTTTATGGCAGCAGCGTTACGCGACGCACAGGGACCCAGTCGGCCGCAAGGGGGCCCCGAATCAAACAGGTAAACAAGTAAATAAATTAAAATAAATATTAAAGAAACTTTTTATGACAAGAATAATATATATAGTTGTAGCCTACAAATGATTGTATATGAGTTAAAAACATCCGCAGCTATTTCAGTTAAAAGTGAGTCGGGAGAAAGGGAGAGGGCCCACGGTCGTATCTTGCAGCAGCGGCGAGCCATCCGCACTTCGCGTGGCGGCCTCCAAGTGCACCTAGCCTGGCACGACCGCCGTCGCGACCACTTAGTGGTGAATGCTTGATTATTGCGGCGAATGCACGTATATCGAGGTGTCAGTATGGTGTCATATACGGAAGTATTTTTTACACATCTCGTCAGCAACACGGCCTTGCTGAGAGTGCATAATTTCAGCAGCACTGGACTGGTTTTGACATACGGTGTTTCACCAGCAGAGGCGAACAATGCTTGCTTAAACGCAAATTGTGGTGAACCACGAGATATCTGCAGACAAGGACGCTTGCTGCCAGACATATATATTGGGTGGAGTGGTAATGCAGTGATTGGTGCAGTGCGTTGTGAAGCTGTCTAACACGTAGTAGTAGGGATTTCGCGACCAATATCCATAAGAGGTTTTTTTTGTGAGATCGCGTGAATATAAATGTGTCGTTAAACCCTTCACTGCCAGACACAGCCAATTAGTAAGGTTTGACACGTAGTAAAACGTGCCAATTAGGCACTAGTTCAGCACACCGGTGTGTTGGAGAGTAAACCCACAACATTTACAATGAGTATGATATTACGCCGGTAATTACAATCAGTCTCATCAGGCGACAGCCTAAACGTCGTTCTCACGGCCAACACCAGTGACGATTATCTGAACCGCTCGGTTCTGGGCCTTCCCTAGGTCGACTCAGTCTCAAATGAGTACCTGGTGCGGTGTGTAAACATCGCCACTGGGGAGGGGAGACAAAGGCGGCCGGCCATGATGCAGACCACCCGCCCCCTCGTGTTCCGTGCAAGCCTTCATAGGTTGCTCGCTAACAGCACTTGCCCCAACAGTCTGTTAAAGACTGTGTGTGCGTGTGAGTGGGCGTAAGTCGGCGTGCCTCGCCCGGCAGGATCTGCGTGGTGGCGTCGCGCCCACTCTTGGCGGGGATGAAGAGAGGGCTAGCGGGGCGGTCGAGGAAGGCGTCCGTCTGACAGCCCCAGTCGCGCTCCTGCACACGGCCACTCAGCTCCTCCAGGTACAACTCTGCGTGCAAACGAAAAACGCACACAAGGTGTGTACACGCGTCAATTTCCACCGAGTGAAATGCCTCGCTATAGTCTACAGAGGCCGGGTGGGCAGTCCGGCGTGGCTCAGGCGCCGGGTTGTTCATCCGCTGCGTCCACGGTGCGGAGAATGAGGCTGCATGCGATGACCGCAACGTGAGCACCCCCCCTGCCCGTGGCCCTGCTTGGCCCCCGAGCCACATTCAGATTGTCAGAACACCAGCGAGGCGCAGTTTGGTTCCGGCTCGGCTCAGTAGTTAAATGGCCGGCAGAAAAACACACCCGTGCCGCGAGGTGCCCCCCCGCACTGGCTCTGCGCGTACTGCGTCAGCGGAGAAGGGGGTCACATGAGGCTGCGAGAACGCGCCCCCCCACCCCCCACCGTGCCCACCGGTCTGTACGTCGACGTGCTTGCGGCCCTCCACGGGCTCGGGGGAGAAGGGGCGCAGGGCGGCCTTGGCTCTCTTGCGCGCGAGGGCGCGCCGCCGCGACTCCTGCTGCCTCTGCAGCTCCACGGGGTCTGGCCCTGCCGACTGGATTCACAGGCAAAGACAAAGATCAACTCCCACCTTGTAGCCTTAACAAGCTGTTGGAGCAAACGCCGCTGGCGAGTAGCGCCAATGAAGGCAGGCGCGGCGCACGAGGGGGTAGATGGCCAGCACCACGCCCGGCCGCCTTTGCCTCCCCAGTAGATTGTTTTTAAACACCGCACCAGGCTGACGCCCAGGACCGGTTCAGATAATCTTCACTGGTGTTGACCGTGAGCGGGAATCGAACACAGGTCACCACGTTCGTAGGGCAGCTCGCTAACCCTGAGCCACCACCACTAGTTTACCCAGGAGGGCCTCACTGAGTCTCTTAGACTATGCCAAGTTTGTCGCAGTCGGGGTCGCGATGTTACTGTGAAAACTCCAAATTGAGGCATTTGCAATTCATTTTTCAGCATTGGGATGTTTTGACAAATGAACGTATTGGCGGTACACCGGTGGTGCACGGCATAAAAATAAATACAATTTCTCACAATAATTATGTATTTTCCCGCGATTCGCAAACCCGGTCAGAAAATCTTGCGGGGTGGTGGTGCTGCGTCAACATCGGTTCTCGCGGTCGTAAGACGGAACGTTTATACGAGCGGCTGAACACCCAGCCTGGTGATGATTGGCTTGCTCCGTGTTCCGAAGGCAGATTTGATTCACGCCATAGACTTGTTCCGACGGTTCCTCGATTCACTTGCAGAATCATTTCTTGGCGGACGGTGGTATCAAAAGCTTATGCCTCAAGTTACACGTTCGAATGAGAAAGCAGCAGCTGAATCGAAGTGCAACTTCTGATGGAGAAGTCTGTGGCTCACTCA
The DNA here is from genome assembly GCF_048934315.1 of Petromyzon marinus. NCBI lineage: Eukaryota > Metazoa > Chordata > Hyperoartia > Petromyzontiformes > Petromyzontidae > Petromyzon > Petromyzon marinus. The sequence continues at coordinate 9,319,356 of NC_133726.1, forward strand.
AGGGGCAACAGCGACATAGTCAGACTGGTTCATGAGGACCGGCGTGTTATGCTTCACCGGTGTACCGCCAATACGTCCAAATACCAGTTACATTGTGTTTTGTTTAGCTATGGGAGGCATGCGGTTGACGGTAGTAGTCTAGCGGTGGTTGCAATAATGATGATGACGCTGATGATGTTGCCGCTGATTTATGATGGAAATGATCAGGAGCTGGCAAACCAAAATAACAAGGAGAGGAATTTTTTTCGGATTCGGTAAGTATTAAAAAACCTCCATATTTCCAGAGACGCCAATGCGGTGCGAATAACGAGTCACGGAGCAGCAGTCCTTAAAGAGCCACCGCATGCGGCTCCGGAGCCGCAGGTTGCAGACCCCCTGGTAACGATGATCAGCATGGCACTGTTGTCGGCACTTCCGCTCTCGGTGATTGATAATGGCAATGATGGCGATGCTGAATGTGAGTGCGGGTATCGTTGATGGGCCTCACCGTGGGCTGCAAGTGCTGCGCGTACGTGTTCCCACGCACAACGCGCCGGTCGTACATGATGTTGCCAAAGCGATCTGAGCCATCGTCCCTGCAACGTCACCACCATCGTCGTCATCATCATCATCCTCTCCCCAACACAGGCCAACATAAAACAATACCTTACATGGCATTGTTTTATCAAAAGCCAAAAGTGTCTCCCAGTTCAAAGGAACGACGTATCATGTCCGGCACTGCAACGTGTCAACGTAGGGTCGTCCTACGTTGACAACGGCCGACGTTCACCACCAAGTAGCTGTCACCACGGCGCTTGTGCCAGGCAAGGTGTACGTTTAGGCCGTCGCCAGAGGCGTGGATCACGAAAGGCTCCCGCTGCTGCTGGAAGAATATCACAGGACAGACCCAGGTGTTGTGGGTTGACCGATGTGCCAGGCTAGGTGCACGGTTGCCTTCGCCCCGGTGCGAAACTAGTTCGACATACACATACGCAAGAGGGCACGGGAGGGAGCCGTGCATTATGGGTCACTTGATATGACTGGCAGATGCACCGCCTGTGCTGTCCGCTCTGCCACCTCGCTGCGAATTGTCTGTCCGGCGATGTTGGAACGGCGACCGCCTCCAACTTGCCAGCAGCTCTCGAAAAATGCACCAAGCTGGTGGCACTTGACCAGGAGCGTTCCTTCACGAGCCTCGTCGTCCAGGGAGGCCAATCTTAATATCGCTGGTACCGATCATGGGTGACGGAATACAGAGATGGGGACTCACGGCTGTCATCAGTCAAGGATCAGTCAAGCAGTGGAGAGAGACTCACGACTCTCATCAGTGTAGCAGTAGAGAGAGACTCACGACTGTCATCAGTGTAGCAGTGGAGAGAGACTGACGACTGTCATCAGTTTAGCAGTGGAGAGAGAGACTCACGACTGTCATCAGTGTAGCAGTGGAGAGAGATTCACGACTGTCATCAGTGTAGCAGTGGAGAGAGACTCACGACTGTCATCAGTGTAGCAGTGGAGAGAGACTCACGACTGTCATCAGTGTAGCAGTGGAGAGAGACTCACGACTGTCATCAGTGTAGCAGTGGAGAGAGACTCACGACTGTCATCAGTGTAGCAGTAGAGAGAGACTCACGACTGTCATCAGTGTAGCAGTGGAGAGAGACTGACGACTGTCATCAGTGTAGCAGTGGGGAGAGACTCACGACTGTCATCAGTGTAGCAGTGGAGAGAGACTCACGACTGTCATCAGTGTAGCAGTGGAGAGAGACTCACGACTGTCATCAGTGTAGCAGTGGAGAGAGACTCACGACTGTCATCAGTGTAGCAGTGGAGAGAGAGACTCACGACTGTCATCAGTGTAGCAGTGGAGAGAGAGACTCACAACTGGCATCAGTGTAGCGGTGGAGAGAGACTCACGACTGTCATCAGTGTAGCAGTGGGGAGAGACTCACGACTGTCATCAGTGTAGCAGTGGAGAGAGACTGACGACTGTCATCAGTGTAGCAGTGGAGAGAGACTCACGACTGTCATCAGTGTAGCAGTGGAGAGAGACTCACGACTGTCATCAGTGTAACAGTGGAGAGAGACTCACGGCTCTCATCAGTGTAGCAGTGGAGAGAGACTCACGACTGTCATCAGTGTAGCAGTGGAGAGAGACTCACGACTATCATCAGTGTAGCAGTAGAGACTCACGATTGTCATCAGTGAAGCAGTGGAGAGAGACTAACGACTGTCATCAGTGTAGCAGTGGAGAGAGACTCACGACTGTCATCAGTGTAGCAGTGGAGAGAGACTCACGACTGTCATCAGTCAAGGATCAGTGTAGCAGTGGAGAGAGACTCACGACTGTCATCAGTGTAGCAGTGGATAGAGACTCACGACTGTCATCAGTGTAGCAGTGGAGAGAGACTCACGACTGTCATCAGTGTAGCAGTGGAGAGAGACTCACGACTGTCATCAGTGTAGCAGTGGATAGAGACTCACGACTGTCATCAGTGTAGCAGTGGAGAGAGACTCACGACTGTCATCAGTGTAGCAGTGGAGAGAGACTCACGACTGTCATCAGTGTAACAGTGGAGAGAGACTGACGACTGTCATCAGTGTAGCAGTGGAGAGAGACTCACGACTGTCATCAGTGTAGCAGTGGAGAGAGACTGACGACTGTCATCAGTGTAGCAGTGGAGAGAGACTCACGACTGTCATCAGTGTAGCAGTGGAGAGAGACTCACGACTGTCATCAGTGTAGCAGTGGAGAGAGACTCACGACTGTCATCAGTGTAACAGTGGAGAGAGACTCACGGCTCTCATCAGTGTAGCAGTGGAGAGAGACTCACGACTGTCATCAGTGTAGCAGTGGAGAGAGACTCACGACTGTCATCAGTGTAGCAGTAGAGACTCACGATTGTTATCAGTGAAGCAGTGGAGAGAGACTCACGACTGTCATCAGTGTAGCAGTGGAGTGAGACTGACGACTGTCATCAGTGTAGCAGTGGAGAGAGACTCACGACTGTCATCAGTGTAGCAGTGGAGAGAGACTCACGACTGTCATCAGTGTAGCAGTGGAGATAGACTCACGGCTGTCATCAGTGTAGCAGTGGAGAGAGACTCACGACTGTCATCAGTGTAGCAGTGGAGAGAGACTCACGACTGTCATCAGTGAAGCAGTGGAGAGAGACTCACAACTGTCATCAGTGTAGCAGTAGAGATAGACTCACGACTGTCATCAGTGTAGCAGTAGAGATAGACTCACGACTGTCATCAGTGTAGCAGTGGAGAGAGACTCACGGCTGTCTGTAGGGGGCGCGGAGCGGCACGGGTCGAGGTCGACTTGTGAAGGTGTAGGCCTCGCTCTGGGCCTGCGCTAAAAACGCCGTCATCTCTCTTGCCCGGGCGAGCAACTCGAAGCTCCAACAGACAGAGAAGCCTCCCTCGGTGGAGCAAACCGCCACGTGGATGTCGACGCTCGCCCTCGGTCGGTGAAGCGGAACGACAGGGGAGATGAGAGGAGATGAGAGAGATGAGGGAGAATTGAGAGAGATGAGGGAGATAAGGGAGAGATGAGAGAGGAGATGAGCGATGTGAGAGAGATGAGGGAGATGAGAGATGTGAGAGAGAATTGAGAGAGATGAGAGAGGAGGTGAGGGAGGTGAGAGAGAGGAGATATGAGAGGAGAGAGATGAGAGAGGGGATGAGAGATGGAGACGAGAGACAGAGATGAGAGAGAGCTAAGGGGGTTGGACCCTTCAAAGAAGTTAAAGTCTCAGTTGGGCCGCGGGCCTTCCCGTCTCCATGGAGACCGCCCGCTGTCTGACTTACGCACCGCTCCGCCGCCGGTAAATATAGAGCGCGCGCAAACCGCCGGGTTTATATTAAAGTTTAATAACTTGCACTACTAAATGCTGCCGCATGCATCTCTTCGTTCGTTTTGTTGTTGATTTTAAATGATTTTTTTTGTTTTCTCTCGGTTGTCCGGAACGGACTTTGAGCCGCCTTCACGCATATCGCTGCGCGCCGTCCCGGCGGTCTCAATAGGCCGGCGCTACTTTTGTGTACACAAGCCCCGTTGTTGCCAGGGGCGACGCGGGAACGTCAACCACAACAACAAAAACCTGAAGCGGCGCGTTTGGTGATTGCCCCGCGCTGATTCGCGCCCCCGCAGCAGCCCAATAACATTGTGGCGACAGGGAGGTCGCGGCGGTCGACAGCCGCCGATCCCGAATGCACATTCGGCAATTGTTGGTCAATTGAAATGAGTTTTATTTTGCGACTGGCAAAGGAGGCCTCATGATGAAATGCGTTAAGGGGCCGTCCATAAATGACGTCACGCACCTGGGTGGGGGGGGGGGTCAGACATTTGTGACGATGTGTGACGGGGGGGGGGGAGAAATGTGACGTCACATCAATATGCGCAACTTTCAATAAATATAGACAACACGTTCTACTTGATTAAATAGACTTTTTAATAAATATTTTCGCCTACAACATCAGAGTGCAGCGCCACATTAAATACGCACTACAATAACAATAGTTTAAAGCGATTTGAAGCATGTTTTTTTTGGGGGGGGGGCAGTGCTTTGTGACGTCATATTTGAGGGGGGTCTGACTTTTTGTGACACCGTGTGACGAGGGGGGGGGGTCAAAAATCGTCCAAAATCGCGTGACGTCATTTATGGACGGCCCCTAAAACAAAAAGGATTGTGATTTTTTTTACCCTTTCTGGCAATAAAAGAGGTGTGTTTTATATGTTCAAGCACCGAATAGATTACACATTTTGCAGGTCTGCTTTAAACACACGTTACTTGTGGCAAAACATGCAAACACTGTTGCTCTGATAAGAATGAAGTTATGCATTGTTTATGAAACTGATCGCCCTACACGAGAGATTGAAGCCTTCTTCACGGTCAAGTGTCTGTCTCAGTGCCAGACCAGAGGACGCCAAAAGGCGAACAGCACAAAGACAAAGTATTGAGCAGTTACATCGATGGGACCTTTTCTCCAGTATCAAAATGATGAAACTTTAGAAGCTAACCCCCTCTTCCTGATGACGAACGCTTGTGTTGCGATCGAAACGTCGGAGTTTTTTTTGTATTTTTTTTGTTATTTTCTTTGAACCTATCTACGTGACTTTACCGAAAGACCCAACTAATATGATGAAACAGTGATAGGTTTTACCTATAAATGCTCTAACACACTTGCATTGTCTCTGCACTGTTGGCCTGTTGTTGTTCTCTGGTCTAACACTGGCGGTGAGACAAGGCCATAAAGAAAGCTGTCCCTGGTGTGGGTAAATCAGTTTCAAAGATAATGCAAAACATTATTACCAGAGCATATTTGTTTGCATTATTTGCCACAAGTATGTTTGGTCAATGATGTCCTTGCAATAGGTGTATATTTGGTGTTTGTACGTGTTAACACAACTCCTGTTAAGGGGTAAAAGCTATTCTTATTTCTCATATTTTTTATACTGGCAAAAAGGTCCCATAGATAGAACTTCTCGACCCAAGCTATAAGTGTTCTAATACTTGCATTGTCTTTGTACTGTTCGCCTTTTGTTGTTCTCTGGTCTAAAGCTGTCTCTGGTGTAGACCAATCAGTTTCAAAGACAATGCGTATAACATGATCAGAGCATGTTTGTTTGCATGTTTTGCCACAAGTAACGGCGTGTGGTGAATGCAGACTTGATGCTTGAACATCTAAACACACCTTTCTTATTGCCAGAAAGGGTAGACACCTATTATTGTTTCATATTTTATGATGCTGGCAAAAAACAAGGTGCCATCGATATTGCGTCGTTGTTGTTGTTAAGTAAATCTTGATTTGTTGTTAAGTCACGTTTGTTATTTTACAGTGAAGTTGATCGTTTCATTGTTCAGTTAATTCGGCCCACCGAAGACTTGTGTCCCCGGGTACCGTCGTCTCCTCGTCTGTGTATATCAAAGCAAACCTTGGGCGCTGCGTCTTCTCATTCGGTAACTCGTTCTTTTTTGCACGTACTATGAAGAAAAGGGCCATTGGCCGAAACGTTGCCTATTATATATTTCCTTTTAAGACTGACTGTGTTGATGTTTAAAAATATATACAGGAACTCCCCTACTTACGGACGAGTTAGGTTCCAGAGGTCTGTTCGTAAGTCCATTCGTTCGTAAGTCCAACTTCACTCCTGTCGATTCCAAACGTGTTGTACGGCGTGTACACTAAACACGGGGAGTGGCTTTAAAAGTTGTATAATCTCCTGTAGATGCCACTGGTTCTTCATGTTCTGCAGATGTAGATGCCACTGGTTCTTCACGTTCTGCAGATGGAGATGCCACTGGTTTTTAATGTTCTGCAGATGGAGATGCCACCACCGCCATCTATTGCGCGGCGGTTGAACTTACGACTCTCGATTTGAACATGCAACTGGACATACGTACAGGTTTGTTCGTATCTCTGAAAGTTCGTAAGTCGAATATTCGTAAATAGAGAGGTGCCTGTATTTTATAATCGGAAAGGTGAGTGTGTTGACCGTATTCGTGTGAGGTTGCTGATAGCAGCGTGCGTCTTACTCTCCGGCGCGTCTTATATTTGGGACAATAAACACGGCGACTGGAAACACTGCGAAGTTACGCGCGGAGCGATTGTTTAACAAGAACAACACAACACGGTATTCATGGAGATGGTTACTGTGAGTACATTTTTATTTATTTCGGTACTGCTAACAAAGTGTGAAAAACAGTCAGAGCGAATGCGAGCAGACTAGTCATCGAGCTGTGGGTTACATGTTAAACGCACTCTGAGTGGGAAAACTATCAAAGCATGATGAATATTGAAATAAAACAATAGTTTAGTGTATGGTTTCACTTATTTGGCCGCTATAAATATCCACGTGATGAGCCACTTCGTTGAGCTATCATTTGTGACAGCCACGTCGCTTCTGAAAAACAGCTGTATAGCTCAGTGGACCCTTACCTGGAAACATAAAAAATAGTTTAGTTTTATATTATTGGTTCTTTCGGTAAAGTCACGTAGAAGGGAAATAATAAGATAATAAAAATAAAACAATATAAAATTCTCACTACGTGACTTTACCAAAAGAACCAAGAATATGAATCCCTGCAGTCACCAAAGCTCTAAATCGAAGTTTATTTTTAGTTGTTTTTTTTTTGTTTAAATGAAAGCAATATTAAGAAATTAAAAACATGCCTGTCTTATCGCACATGTGTGGACATTGTTCAAGAGATCACTGGGAGTACAATGATAATAATAACGATAACGTAGAGACCAGGCCACCACATGGAACTCAACGCGCTGGGTTAAGTGGGAAAATGTACAATATGCACCTCGCACATTATACCCTTCGAAAACACCGGTCGCGTAACCATCAAACCGACCGCATCACGGCATCAACAGGCCAACGCGCACGTCTCCTTCATGAATTGTAAATGAAAGACAATCCAGCTGCACAGGAATACAGTACCGATATAAGTTAGTATAGTTTAGATGAGGCTGTTGTTTGATATAGGCTGTTGGGATGATAGATGTTGGTTAAGACAGGCTGTTGTGATGATAGATGTTGGTTAAGACAGGATGTTGTGATGATAGATGTTGGTTGAGACAGGCTGTTGTGATGACAGCTGTTGGTTGAGACAGGATGTTGTGATGACAGCTGGTTGAGACAGGATGTTGTGATGACAGCTGTTGGTTGAGACAGGATGTTGGGATGATAGATGTTGGTTAAGACAGGCTGTTGTGATGATAGCTGTTGGTTGATATAGGCTGTTGGGATGATAGATGTTGGTTGAGACAGGATGTTGAGATGATAGCTGTTGGTTGAGACAGGCTGTTGTGATGATAGCTGTTGGTTGAGACAGGCTGTTGTGATGACAGCTGTTGGTTGAGACAGGTTGCTGTGATGACAGCTGTTGGTTGAGACAGGATGTTGGGATGATAGCTGTTGGTTGAGACAGGATGTTGGGATGACAGCTGTTGGTTGAGACAGGCTGTTGTGATGATAGCTGTTGGTTGAGACACGCTGTTGGGATGATAGCTGTTGGTTGAGACAGGATGTTGTGATGACAGCTGTTGGTTGAGACAGGTTGTTGTGATGACAGCTGTTGGTTGAGATAGGCTGTTGGGATGACAGCTGTTGATTGAGATAGGATGTTGGGATGACAGCTGTTTGTTGAGACAGGCTGTTGTGATGATAGCTGTTGGTTGAGACAGGATGTTGGGATGACAGCTGTTGGTTGAGACAGCCTGTTGGGATGATAGCTGTTGGTTGAGACAGGTTGTTGTGATGATAGCTGTTGGTTGAGACAGGTTGTTGTGATGACAGCTGTTGGTTGAGACAGGTTATTGGGATGACAGCTGTTGGTTGAGATAGGCTGTTGTGATGATAGCTGTTGGTTGAGACAGGATGTTGGGATGACAGCTGTTGGTTGAGATAGGCTGTTGTGATGATAGCTGTTGGTTGAGACAGGATGTTGGGATGATAGCTGTTGGTTGAGACAGGTTGTTGTGATGACAGCTGTTGGTTGAGACAGGTTATTGGGATGGCAGCTGTTGGTTGAGATAGGCTGTTGTGATGATGGCTGTTGATTGAGACAGGTTGTTGTGATGACAGCTGTTGGTTGAGATAGGCTGTTGGGATGACAGCTGTTGGTTGAGACAGGATGTTGTGATGACAGCTGTTGGTTGTGGCAGGATGTTGTGATGACAGCTGTTGGTTGAGATAGGCTGTTGGGATGACAGCTGTTGGTTAAGACAGGCTGTTGTGATGACAGCTGTTGGTTAAGATAGGCTGTTGGGATGATAGCTGTTGGTTGAGACAGGTTGTTGTGATGACAGCTGTTGGTTGAGACAGGATGTTGTGATGATAGCTGTTGGTTGAGATAGGCTGTTGTGATGACAGCTGTTGGTTGAGACAGGACATTGTGATGATAGCTGTTGGTTGAGATAGGCTGTTGTGATGATAGCTGGTAGGTGCACGAGACACGCTGTGTAGGGCTTGGCTCTGTCAGTCCGCCTCCTGGTGGAACCTGAAGGCCGCCCCGTCCGGCCCCGCGCTGCAGTAGCGAGAGCAGCGTCGACGAACGCCCTCGCACAGGGACCGGGGTCCACACGCGAACACTCCGACCTCCACCCTGTACACAAAGACAAAGACCCCCCGTATAGTCTGTAACAGACTGTTGGGGAAAGTGCTGTAAGCGAGCACCTAACAACGCCGACACGGCACGCAAGGGCACCACGCCCGGCCGCCTTTGTCTCCCCAGTAGCGATGTTTACACACCGCACCAGATTACTCAATTGAGGCTTCGGGGTGGCCCAGAACCGGTTCAGGGAATCATCACTGGCGAACCAGGAATCGAACCCAGTTCGTCAGGTTCCTAGCGCAGCGTGCTAACTGCTACGCCACTACTCCGCGTTTCCACCCTGCACACACGCATACACACAGAGGTCCCCAGGTATGGGGGGGGGGGGCTTCTTTCTGGTATCAACATGATGGACATCTTAACACCTGAACGTCTTGGGGCACTACGGTGGCGAGGTATTACCCCCCTCGTCTGATATGCAAGAGGTCGTGGGTTCGATCCTGAGCCAGACACCCAGTTGTATATTTTCGCGACCAATATCATCCATAATAGAGGTTTTTTTGGGTAAGATCGCGTAAATATATAAATGTGTCGTTAAGATCAAAGGGCTCGCATAGTGCACATGCATCATGTATGTTGACTCAGTAATCCCACCCCCCACTTGGCGTAAGAGCGCAGAAGCGTGGTCACCACATCTACGCCTCTATATAAGGAACGAAACAGTCATCCTTCTCCACAAATCTGGCTGTCGCCTGATAAAGCTAGTTGTAATTACTGGTGAAACGTTGTACTCAGATTGTAAATGTTGTGGCTTGGCTCTCCAACACACTGGTGTGCTGTACTAGTGACGAATTGGCACGTTCTGTTTACGTGACAACCCTTACTAGTTGGCTGTGTCGGGTGGTGGCGGGTTTTAACGACACATTTATATATTTACGCGATCTAACCCAAAAAAACGTATCTTATGGATGTATATTTGGAGTTTGCATGTCTCTGTTTCCCCGTGGTCGCATGAATTTTTCTCCGGGGCCCTCTGGTTTTTCCCTCCATATTCAGAAGCAACATCACACGTTTAGAGAATTTGACTGCTGAAAATTTCCACACGATGAGCCACTTTGTTGAGCTATCATTTGTGGCCAGGTCGCTTCTGAAAAAGATCCTAATAGCTCAATGGGCATTAACTGGTAAAATAAAAAAAATTGTTGAGTTTAGTTTATTATCCCACAGGTAGCCTTTAGCAGTCAGGGCCATTACTGTTAACGAGCACGTGATCACTGGTACGGCACACGAGGGAGGGCGTAGCCAGCAACACGCTCGGCCGCCTTTGTCTCCACAACAGCGCTGATGTTTGCACATCGCACCAGGTACTCATTTACGACTGAGTCTATCTAGGAGAGGCCCAGCACAGTTTAGCCGTGGCCCAGAATCGAACCCAGGTCGCCGGGTTCGTAGTGAGTGCGCAACCCACCGTACTATCGCTCCCCGCACACAATACTCCATGGGTAATAAGTTAGATCTTAAAACAAAACGGATTTAATCACGGCCAGCTAAATAAAGGTTTGAACACAGCGTGGTGTCCATATCCTAATCTCTGAGCCACCAGCCAATCTCTGCTACTATACTGCTACGATACACCACTACTATACACTACATATATGTCAACCCCTTATCAGTGCCCTACCTTATTACAGACCTTACTGGTCACCCCGTGCGCCTTATAAATCTCAACGTTCATCCTACAAAGTCCCATCACAAGGGAGAAACACAAATAGACAAAAAAAATTCCCGTATTGAAGCGGCTGTACGCCCTATGGATCTGAAAGCTCACTTTCCCTGTACAAGAACACGGGGTGTAAACCGTGTGGGTTGACACGGAATGGGATTCATCTTGAGGAGCCTTGAGAGCGGATGGGCAGTTCGACTGGAGAGTTTGACGAGCTCCGATCCCGGTCGGAAGTCTCTCACCCTGGGTGCGTGCGGGCAATCTGATCCAGCTCGACGCTCCAGTTCGGACGTCCGAACCATGTCTTCTGCCTCAGCCCCGTGATGGTGTCCTCTGCCTCGTCCCAGTGAAGGGCGATGTGAACGGCCTGTGCGCGGTGCGGGGCAACAGAGGGTTAAACATTTCTCAACACGCCAGCGAGGTGTCACGGTCAAGGGGCACTGGGCTGGACTTGCAGGCCACGAGTTCACCCGTCTCCAATTCCATCTCCGGACGCGACAATTCAAACAATGCGGTGTGGGGGTGGGGGAAGTTTCTTAAATCCAACCGCCTTTGTTCGCCCCCCACAGTATCAATGTTTTTTTTACCACAGTTAAAATTAATCGGTAAATCGAGAGAGGTGGGGTAAAGCGTGGGTATTGCCGCCTCTGGCCAGCGGGGTAGACGAGTATAGTAGTGTAGTGTATAGTGTAGTATAGAGTAGTGTATAGTGTATAGTAGTGTAGTGTATAGTAGTGTATAGTGTAGAGTAGTGTATAGTAGTGTATAGTGTAATGTATAGTAGTGTAGTGTATAGTAGTGTATAGTGTATAGGAGTGTAGAGTGTAATGTATAGTAGTGTTTAGTAGTGTAGTGTATAGTAGTGTATAGTAGTGTATAGTGTAATGTATAGTGTATAATAGTGTATAGTGTAGTGTATAGTAGTGTATAGTGAAGTGTATAGTGTAGTGTATAGTGTAGTGTATAGTAGTATGTAGTAATGTAGTGTATAGTGTAATGTATAGTAGTGTATAGTGTAGTGTATAGTGTAGTGTATAGTGTAATGTATAGTAGTGTATAGTGTAGTGTATAGTAGTATGCAGTAATGTATTGTATAGTGTAGTGTATAGTGTAATGTATAGTAGTGTATAGTGTAGTGTACAGTGTAGTGTATAGTGTAGTGTTATGTATAGTAGTGTATAGTGTAGTGTAGTGTATAGTGTAGTGTATAGTGTAATGTACAGTCGTGTATAGTGTAATGTATAGTAGTGTATAGTGTAGTGTATAGTGTAGTGTATAATGTACAGTAGTGTATAGTGTAGTGTATAGTGTAGTGTATAGTGTAATGTATAGTAGTGTATAGTGTAGTGTATAGTGTAATGTACAGTAGTGTATAGTGTAGTGTATAGTGTAGTGTATAGTGTAATGTATAGTAGTGTATAGTGTAGTGTATAGTGTATAGTGTAATGTACAGTAGTGTATAGTGTAGTGTATAGTGTAATGTACAGTAGTGTGTAGTGTATAGTGTAGTGTATAGTGTAGTGTATAGTGTAATGTATAGTAATGTATAGTGTAGTGTATAGTGTAGTGTATAGTGTAGTGTATAGTGTAGTGTATAGTGTAATGTATAGTAGTGTATAGTGTAGTGTAGTGTATAGTGTAGTGTATAGTGTAATGTACAGTAGTGTATAGTGTAATGTACAGTAGTGTATAGTGTAATGTACAGTAGTGTATAGTGTAATGTACAGTAGTGTATAGTGTAATGTACAGTAGTGTTTAGTGTAGTGTATAGTGTAGTGTATAGTAGTGTATAGTGTAGTGTATAGTGTAGTGTATAGTGTAATGTATAGTAGTGTATAGTGTAGTGTATAGTGTAGTGTATAGTGTAGTGTATAGTGCAGTGTTTCTTAACCTGGGTTGTACGCAACCCCTTGTCAGATTTTTTTTGAAGGTAAAATAATCGAGAACGCAAATTAATTACGGGCACGTAAGTTACAACTTACTTTGTTTCACCAAACCCTACGTAGTTATTAACATTTCACGTTTAACCATCGAGAACCAAAGGGATGCAAGCGTGGCTCTCTGAAGCTTCCTCGAGTGAAGGCACGAGTGAGAGCTTGCAGGGCTTCACCTTTACCTTCTTGTAACACAAGGAGGCCGATTCATCTGCGCAAGTCTCTTGCAAATTAGCTGCGGGAGACAGGATGGCCATGATCGATGTCTTGAGATCGGGTTGCAGGATCGGCGCTTTGAGAATGGGATTCAGGAGCAGTGTCTTCAGTTGGGGCTGATTAATTGTCAGGTTTGGCGTGGCAGAGATCGTGCCGTTGGGTGCACCTAGCCTGGCACGGCCCGGCCACCTGTGTCTCGTCCCAGCGGGTGAGGTAGAGTTTGTAGCGGAGCTGGTGGCTGCTCCCGGTCTCCATGAGATGTCTCTCCAGAGATCGCAGGGGCTCGCAGAGCCAGGCGAAGGAAGACGGCTCCCGGCATATCCAATACAGGTACACCTGTTGGGGCAAGTGCTGTTAGCGAGCAGCATCAATGAAGGCCGGCTCGGCACAAGAGGGGGTGGGTGGCCAGCACGACGCCGCACGGCACAACTTTGTCTCCCCAGTGGCGATGCTTACTACACACCGGGTACTAATTTGAGGCTGAGTCGACCTAGGGGAGGCCAAGGACCGGTTCAAATAATCGTCGCTGGTATCGACCGTGAGCGGGAATCGAACTCGGGTCGCCGGGTTCGTTGCGCAGCACGCTAACCGCTGCACTACCGTTTCCCACTCACACACATAGCCTGCACCCACTTACACAAACATAGCCTGCACCCACTTACACACACACACATAGCCTGCACCCACTTACACACACACATAGCCTGCACCCACTTACACACACACATAGCCTGCACCCACTTACACACACACATAGCCTGCACCCACTTACACACACACATAGCCTGCACCCACTTACACACACACATAGCCTGCACCCACTTACACACACACATAGCCTGCACCCATTTACACACACACATAGCCTGCACCCACTTACACACACACATAGCCTGTACCACCAAGTTTTAAGGCCTACACACACAGGTATGTAATTATTCCAACTGACTACCACCTACTTACCTGTGACCAGGTGCGCTATAATTTTTTTACACTAATTGTCTCAATAAATATTGACTTAAAGCTTTCGTGACTGCAGGCATTCATATTCTTCGGATCTTTCGCTAAAGTCACGTAGATATGTTCAAATAAAATAACAATTTCGATTTAAAGCTTTCGTGACTGCAAGGATTCATCTTCTTTGGTTCTTTCGGTAAAGTCACGTAGAATGAGAATAAAAATAATAAATTGATAAAATAAAATAACACAATAATATTCTCACGACGTTTCGGCCACAACACAAGCGGCCTTCATCAGGTGAAGGGACGAGACTGTCTGGTAGGACAGCGCTGGAGTGAAAAAGCCACGCTCAGATCACGACCTTTACGCCTAAACTTTAGCTTAAAGGTCGTGATCTGAGCGTGGCTTTTTCACTCCAGCGCTGTCCTACCAGACAGTCTCGTCCCTTCACCTGATGAAGGCCGCTTGTGTTGTGGCCGAAACGTCGTGAGAATATTATTGTGTTATTTTATCAATTTATTATTTTATTCTCATTCTACGTGACTTTACCGAAAGAACCAAAGAAGATAAAATAACAAATTATTATTTTTGTTATTTTCTTTGAACCTATCTACGTGACTTTACCGAAAGACCCAAAGAATGTCTCAATAAATTGAACCGCATGGCGTCACTGGTAGCGCCAGTCTATGTTTGTGCCGTAAGCCCCCTTCCACCCGACACAGCCAACGAACAAAGTTGTCACGTGGTGAATAATCGTCACAAGTGCTGCTCCGGCAGCGCTAACGCAGCCTTGTTGGCGCAGAACGATGCGCACGCAATTAACGATTGGGAAGTCCGACGTTTCGTCAGTACGTTACAGCCAGTATCGTCAGGCAGTTGCCAAAAACGTGCAAAAAAATTCCTCCAGTCTCGGGCCGTGGCAACTTCACGAGTTAGCTGTGTCGGGTCGAGGGTTTCTGACGCATTTTACTACTTTGCACTCCAATCGTGTTTTTTGGACTGTGTTCGTTGTCACGTGGTGAATAATCGTCACAAGTGCTGCTCCGGCAGCGCTAACGCAGCCTTGTTGGCGCAGAACGATGCGCACGCAATTAACGATTGGGAAGTCCGACGTTTCGTCAGTACGTTACAGCCAGTATCGTCAGGCAGTTGCCAAAAACGTGCAAAAAAATTCCTCCAGTCTCGGGCCGTGGCAACTTCACGAGTTAGCTGTGTCGGGTCGAGGGTTTCTGACGCATTTTACTACTTTGCACTCCAATCGTGTTTTTTGGACTGTGTTCGTTGTTGTAACGTTCTCTTACCCCGTGCCCTTACTGGACGTCTGTGAAAAAAAAGAGCTTTATAGCTCATCGGATATTCTCCAGTATAAATAAATAATCTGAATCTGAAACAAAATAATGTAACCATGACACCCAGTCGCGACAGCGCACATCTCAAATCCAAAGTTTAAATGAACGTGCGACCACCGTGGTGTGCCGGGGTGCCCCCGTGAGCCAGGAGCCCAGGTATGCCGCGAAGGGGGTGATGCCGATCCCCGCGGCAATGAGCACGCTCACGGGGTAGCGATCCACGTCCCGCGAGGGCCCCACGAAGGGGCCATCCACGCAGAGCCTGGGCCACGCGGGGTGGGGGGTGCACGGTGTGAGCCGCCGGGCGTGGCAGGAGTCCCACCACGCAGACAGCCCGTGTGCGGCTGTGATCACGGTGGGCCAACCTGCCCAGGGTTGGCACCCCAAGACGGGAATTGGCATCTGTGTTCGGGGTGGGTTTTGCTGTGCTGAGATGTGTTACCTGTAAAAGTGAAAAAAACTAAAGTGTGTTTTTAATAGTACCAGGTAAGGCCCACTGAGCTATGTAGCTCTTTTACAGAAGTGTCCTGGCCACAAACGATAGCCCCACGAAGTGGCTTGTTGTGTGGAAATGTAAGCAGCCAAGCGCTCTAAACGCGTGTTGTTGTTGTTGTTTCTACTTGTGGAGGGAAAACCCGGAGGAGCCGGAGACAAATCCACGCGACCACGGGGAGAGAGAGAGACACCGCAAACTCCAAATATACAGCAGCAGGCATCAGGTTCTGGATCGAACCCACGCCCTCCTGTATACCAGGCGAGGTAGTTAACATCTCCTAGCCACCGTGATGATGATGAGAGACACGCAAACTCCAAATATACAGCAGCAGGCGTCAGGGTCGGGATCGAACCCACGCCCTCCTGTATACCAGGCGAGGTAGTTAACATCTCCTAGGCACCGCGGTGCCCTATGAGATATCTGATAAATTGCTTTAGTTTGGCTGGTGGGAATCTTTGGCATTTGGACTGAACGGTGAGATCCCTGCACATGGTCTGGTGTCTCTTTCTAAACTTGCCGCGACCCACAATTCTTAAACTGTGACGAGTATTTATCTTAGTTTTGTACACTAATTATCATTTGGTTTATTAACGTGCGATGATCGCGTCACCGTTATGTACTGTGAACGGCATGTTGATGTTATAAAGGTAATGTTATATTGTCTATGTTAGCGTTGAGATATGTTTTAATGTTAATGGTATTTTACTAGATGTCAATGTTGATTTTGATATCGTTGGCGCAAACTGTTTTTACCCATCTTGTTTATCCTTGATGCTGTTGTCGATGTTGACGCTCCTAAGTTACCCTGTTGTTGTCAGGGTTTATGTTAACGGTTGTTGTTGTTATGCCCTTATCAACACTCCAGTGATAACTCTCAATGTTGTTTGTTATTGTTTATTGTGGTTGTTCTTTGTGACGTAATCAACCTGGGGGGCTCTCTGCCCCCAGCGCGCGCGCATCGTCTTAGCAACGCGCGCGTCCAGTCGCCATCCGCGTGCACGTGCAGGCTCCCCGCCCCCTCCCCTCCCCCGGCCCCCACCGCCCCTCCCCCGCCCCGCCCCACCCACGTGAGCGTGAGCGCGTGCCACTGTGCGCGCGACACGGAGGCGCAGCGCACGAGCACGTGGTCGCCGGGGCGCGCGCGCGCCGGGCAGCCCAGCACGCGCACCTCCAGCACGTGACCCGGGTGCTCGCGCACCTGGGGGGGGGGGGGGTGAAGGGGGGGAAGGGGGTGAGGCTGCCACGTGGTGGTGAAGGGGGCGACGCTGCCACGTGGTGGTGAAGGGAGCGAGGTTGCCACGTGGTGGTGAAGGGGGTGAGGCTGCCACGTGGTGGTGAAGGGGGTGAGGCTGCCACGTGGTGGTGAAGGGGGTGAGGCTGCCACGTGGTGGTGAAGGGGGTGAGGCTACCACGTGGTGGCTCAGTCCCGACCCGGTTGTTCGGATCCTGCTGGTGCTGCTGTTAGCTGCTGGGGTGACCAATACGGTCTGAATTGGTCTGTAACAAGCTAGGCATTGATGAGGAGTTGACAGGTATACTATACATGACTATACACGACACTACACTAATCTACTAAACACTACACTACTATACACTGCAATAAACACTACACTATTAAACACTACGATACTATACACTACACCATACACTACACAACTACCTACTAACCCATACGGGTTGCCCCGTATTCTTGTACCGGGTAGCACAGTGCCGGACGAAGCTAGTGCTGGTCCTGTAGCACGTGCTCCTTATGGCGGTACTCCTGGGTACTCAATAACACAAACTGGCCGAGGCAATTAAATATTTTATTTCTGGGACACTATTTTTGTCCAGGGGTGTACTTCACTCCGTGCCTGGGGTAACCCATCAGTCCGAAGTCGGTGCCACCCCGCGATGTCGACACGCAGCGAGGACGATGATTGCGCTGAGACCCTGAACGCTCGCACGCACGCACCGTAGTGGTGGTGCATCGTGCACAGCTCGTCCAGATGAGTCGACGGCCGCTTCGCCGACCATCAACAGACTAAGAATGACTGCATCACGGACATTGTGCGAGAGCCAGGGTGCTATGGTGCCCTGGGGTATCGCCATAAGGTTCATTTGTTACAAAGGGGCCCTAAATAAAAAAAAACGTACATATTAAAACACATAAATGGTTAACTTGCATAGTAACGTGATTGTATTTTTTCATTTGCTAAACAGCCAAATAATACGACAAATCGCTAACCTTAAACACCCAGTCATTCATAAAAGTTGAAGGCAGCATAGTACTATAGTAATAGAGCAAGTGCAGAATCACTGAACCGGAATTGATAGCTTGAAAGCATTGAGCGCGGGGCCCCTGAAAGTGCGGGGCCCGCAGCTATTACTTACGTAGCATCTTACGTAGCTACTTATACGACTTTGCTACCGGGATAATCCGGCACTGGTAACACGAATAATTGTCTCTGTTTCTCTCCCTTGCGATGGGCCTTTGTAGGATGAACGTTGAGATGTATAAGGGGCACGGGGGTGAGCAGTAAGGTCCGAATTGGCCTGTAACAAGGTAGGGCACCGATAAGGGGTTTACAGCTTTGCTTCAATGATGCTGCTGCTCCTCCTGCCGCTTGGCTGCCAGGAGGCCTCGTGGTGACACATCCACACGGCTTGTCGCTGAGCCACAGCCACTCCTCTGGTGGTGCTGTTTTGTGTTCACCGTTACAGCGATGCCGCGTCCATGATCCCCTGACGTTGTTTACAAGAGTAAACTCTGAATATTTGTGTTCATCTTACCAGGTAAGGACCGCTGGAGCTATGTAGCTCTTTTTTTCAGAAGCGACCTGGCTATCACGAATGATTTACACACCATCGTGTGGAAACGTAGAGCAGGCACATACTCTAGACGCGTGTTGTTGATTCTAAATGTGGAGGGGAAAACCGGATGATCCGAAGAAAAATCCACGCGACCAGGGAGAGAGAGAGACACGAAAACTCCAAATATACAGCAGCAGACGTCAGGGTCGGGATTGAACCCACGACCTCCTGTATACCAGGCGAGGTAGTTAAGACGTACAGCACACTTCCAAAGTACACATACATCACATCTGTACAACACAGGTATAGCACACCTGTACAACACAGGTACATCACACCTGTACAACACAGGTACAGCACACCTGTACAACACAGGTACAGCACACCTGTACAACACAGGTACAGCACACCTGTACAACACAGGTACAGCACACCTGTACAACACAGGTACAGCACACCTGTACAACACAGGTACATCACACCTGTACAACACAGGCACAGCACACCTGCAAAGTACACATACATCACACCTGTACAACACAGGTACATCACATCTGTACAATACAGGTACCTCATACCTGTACAACACAGGCACAGCACACCTGCACAACACAGGTACATCACACCTGTACAACACAGGTACAGCACACCTGTACAACACAGGTACAGCACACCTGCACAACACAGGTACATCACACCTGTACAACACAGGTACATCACACCTGTAAACACAGGTATAGCACACCTGTACAACACAGGTACAGCACACCTGTACAACACAGGTACAGCACACCTGTACAACACAGGCACAGCACACCCGTACAACATAGGTACAGCACACCTGTACAACACAGGTACAGCACACCTGTACAACACAGGTACAGCATACCTGTACAACACAGGTACAGCACACCTGCAAAGTACACATACATCACACCTGTACAACACAGGTACATCACATCTGTACAATACAGGTACCTCACACCTGTACAACACAGGCACAGCACACCTGCACAACACAGGTACATCACACCTGTACAACACAGGTACAGCACACCTGTACAACACAGGTACAGCACACCTGCACAACACAGGTACATCACACCTGTACAACACAGGTACAGCACACCTGTACAACACAGGTACAGCACACCTGTACAACACAGGTACAGCACACCTGCAAAGTACACATACATCACACCTGTACAACAGAGGTACATCACACCAGTACAACACAGGCACAGCGCACCTGTACAACACAGGTACAGCATACCTGTACAACACAGGTACATAACACCTGCACAACACAGGTACAGCACACCTGTACAACACAGGTACATCACACCTGTACAACACAGGTACATCACACCTGCACATTGCACATGCATCACACCTGCACAGCACAGCGTGTGTGTATATAGCCCACCTGCAGAGCGCACAGGTACAACATGCGGGGTGTCGTGGGAGGTATGGCAGCTATGCTTCTGAAGGGCAGGCGCACGGGGAACGAGAGGGAAACTTGTTACCTTGGTCACGACCGTCGGGTGACAGCAGCAATAGCAGCGCAACAGCTGTTCGCCCGCGTACAACAGCAGCGGGAGCAGCAGCCAGCGCCACGTCTGTGGGACACAAGAACGCAGCCAGCGCCTCTGGTGTGCTGTAGGTGGGCGCCGCACGTGCTGAACGGGAGCCGAGGTGGTTTGGTGGTGGTGATGGTGGTGATGATGGTGGTGGTGATGTTGGTGATGATGGTGGTGATGGTGGTGGTGGGGAGCGGTGGTGCTGCGGCTAGCGCCACGCCCTCCCCTAGGTCGGCTCGGCCTCAAGTGAGTAACCTGGTGCGGTGTGTAGTAAACATCGCCACTGGGGAGGCAAAGGCGGCCGGGTGTGGTGTGGGCCGCCCACCCCCTCGTGTGCCGTGCCGGCCTTCATAGGTGGCGCTACTCGCTAACATCACTTGCCCCAACAGTCTGTGAAGGTTATACGGGGGATCTTTGTCTTTGATGGTGATGTTGACTGAGGGAATGATGATGATGTTCACTGATCGGAATACTGTAGTGGTTTGTTTCTGCTGCTGCTTATGATGCTGCAAGCGGATGCTGGTGATTATTGCACTGATCCTGCTTTTGCTGATGATTCTGATTATGATGGTGGTACTGATGATGACACTGACGATGATGATGATAACGACCAAACTGATGATGACACTGATGATGACACTGATGGTGCTACTGCTGATGATACTGACGATGATATTGATTATGATGACGATGACACTGCTGATGACACTGACGATGACACTGCTGATGACACTGTCCATGACACTGCTGATGACACTGCTGATTACACTGCTGATGACACTGCTGATGACACTGACGATGACACTGATGGTGCTACTGCTGATGATACTGATGATGATATTGATTATGATGACGATGACACTGCTGATGACACTGTCGATAACACTGCCGATGACACTGACGATGACACTGATGACACTGACGATGACACTGATGACACTGACGATGACACTGACGA
The DNA here is from genome assembly GCF_048934315.1 of Petromyzon marinus. NCBI lineage: Eukaryota > Metazoa > Chordata > Hyperoartia > Petromyzontiformes > Petromyzontidae > Petromyzon > Petromyzon marinus. The sequence continues at coordinate 9,340,415 of NC_133726.1, forward strand.
TGACACTGATGACACTGATGATGACACTGACGATGACACTGCCGATGACACTGACGATGAAGGCGAAGCTGCTGATGCTGGCTGCCTCACCATGGGAGGGTTGCCGCTGAACTGCGGTGTGGGACACGCGGCCTCTCGCCCCCCCCACTGCTCGTGCCGGGCGTAGCACCACGTGATGTTGTGTTCCTGCAGGCTGGCCTCCGTCTGGCCACGCACCACTCGCCTGCAACAGCAGCACCAGCAGGAACAGCAGGAACAACAGCAGCACCAGCAGGAGCAGCACCAACAGGAACAACAGCAGCACCAGTAGCACAGCAATAGCAGCACCAGCAGTTAGCAGCAGCACCAGTAGCAGCACCAGTAGTTAGCAGCATCAGCAGCACAGCAATAGCAGCACCAGTAGCAGCACCAACACCACCAGCAGCAGCACCAGCAGTAGCAGCACCAGCAGCACAGCAATAGCAGCACCAGCAGTTAGCAGCAGCAGCACCAGTAGCAGCACCAGCAGTTAGCAGCATCAGCAGCACAGAAATAGCAGCACCAGTAGCAGCACCAACACCACCAGTAGCAGCACCAGCAGCACCAGTAGCAGCACCAACACCACCAGTAGCAGCACCAGCAGTAGCAGCACCAACGCCACCAGTAGCAGCAGTAGCAGCATCAGCAGCACAGCAATAGCAGCACCAGTAGCAGCACCAACACCACCAGTAGCACCAGCACCAGCAGCACAGCAATAGCAGTACCAGTAGCAGCAGCACCAGCACCACCAGCAGCACCACCAGTAGTAGCAGCACCAGCAGCACAGCAATAGCAGCACAAGTAGCACCAGCACCAGCACCACCAGTAGCACCACCAGTAGTAGCACCATTCCCCCCAGGTCACTCTTGCAAATGAGACTCATCCTGGTTGCTGCTGAATTCTCACCTGGCTGAGAATTTGGAGACCATCTGGAGAAGATTCCAGGCACGCGTTGACAACGATGGCGAACAAGTGGATACTCTTAGGCTTTTTGAAGGTATTAACATCCACTTGTTGTCATGTTACAGCGTATTATTCCTTCTTTTTCCATTAAAAACGATAGACCCATATAAGTGTTAACACTTTTTGAAACACCCTTTGTGTGTATGTAGCATAAGATAGCACAGCTGTCATCACATCCATGGACAGGGGTGGGGATGTGTCAGAAGGAGGAGGCGAGGAGGGACGAGTTGAAAGGAGGGGCCAGGGAGACAGAATGAGGAGGACAAACTGGCGGCCGAGACTGTGAGAATCAAGAGAGCCCCTTCCTCTATGTTGAGCCTCTGTGCTCCTCACCATAATATTAACGAAGCGTATTTATTCACTTCCAAAGCTGGCGCTCTAACTGCACGACAGTCACATGTAGCAAAGCATTTGCTCAATATGTTGTCCTTATGTAGTCGGGGTGAACGGTTAGAGTCCGGACTCGCCGGCCGACGAGAGCTCACCCGAGCCCGTGGACGAGGAGGCCCGCGTACAGCACGGGAGCGAGGAGGTGCGTGAACCAGAATATCTCGTAGTTGGCCCGGCGCACGCTCTCCCGCGACGAGGTGGCGATGAGCACCAGGCACGTCGTCATGAGCATCCCCGACGCGCCCGGAACGCCCGACAGGGACTCACGCAGGGGACTCTTGGGGGGTGGAGCAAGGGGGGGGGGGGGTTTGGGATGAGGCATTTATCAATTAACGTAATCGGCGGTACACCGGTGGTGCCATGGTCTTTAAACAAACAAAAAAATCGCAATAATTATTTCTTTTCCTGCGATTCGCAACCCCGGTCAGAAAGTCTTGCGGGATGCTGGTGGTGCGTCAACATCGGTTCTCGTGATGTCGAACCGGTCGGGTGACGGAACGTTCACACGAGCGGCTGAACACGAAGAAGCTTCTTCACCGGCTGATGCCGTTGAGCAGCAGCACCCAGCCTGGTGACGATTGGCTGGCTCCGTGTTCCAACTTTGACTGCTCGTGCCCTAGACTTGGTCGGACGGTTCCTCGATGCAAAGAGACCCCAAATCAACGGTCAACATTGACCCTTTTTAGCAAGTCTCAGTTGACTGAATAAGCCTCCGAATTGCGTTAAATTTGGCGACACGGGCGATTCAAGACTGATTAAAAAAACTGATTTGCCGATTCAAATCTAGATTTTAGAACTGTGTTATAAGGACCGGTTGTGTTATGCTGCACCGGGGTACCGCCAATACGCCAAAATATGGGAATTGGCAACGGAGTTGAGGGCACTGTTAGACGTGTAAGTGGGGATTGGGTGTGGGTCATATTTAGGGATTTGGTTGGGAATAAGAGTGAGATTATGATCATAATGGGTTGGAAAATAAAATAGCATTGAGACTTTATTTTTTATTGAGATTAGTGAAATTTGTCATTTACTTTACAGCTGCTGACGATTCATTGAATCCGAATATTTGTTAATACTGGAGGAATCCGATGAGCTGCAAAGCTTTTTTCCCAACAGATGCCCAGTAGAGGCACGAACGTTACACGACTCATAATTCGATTCAGGAATAATTATATATATGTTACCGTGTGGCAAATAAGTGGCTGAAAGGTGTCAACATAAATTAATTCCATGCGACGTACAAATACGAACGACGTTCCGATCGACAGAGGCAGGGTGGGGGGAATTTAAGAAAATTGGTGTTTTTCATACACAGCCGCTTCTCCTGTAACACTGTAGTAGTCGCGTTCCTGAAGTATACCTTGTGTGATGCTAGGTAGCATTTAGAAGCATCCAGCAGCATCCCAATGCTTTGTTGTGTGATGCAAGGTAGCATCTAGAACCACCCAGCAGCATCTCAATGCCTTGTTGTGTGATGCTAGGTAGCATTTAGAAGCATCCAGCAGCATCCCAATGCCTTGTTGTGTGATGCAAGGTAGCATCTAGAACAGTGGTTCTTAACCTTGTTGGAGGTACCGAACCCCACCAGTTTCATATGCGCATTCACCGAACCCCTCTTTAGTGAAAAATAAAATGTGATTTTTTTCAAATTCAAGACATAGATATGTTTTTTACTGGTACACAAAATGAGCCGTGCATGAACATTACCTTGTTCAAAGAATAAAACCAACACAATGCATAAACTCACAACAAATTACATACCTGGAAATCAATGTGACTTCTGCTGTTGCCTTTGAGAGATCAGTTCAGATATGCGTGGCTTCACCTTGGCAAGTGCCACTCTCATGTCATTTTCACAGCAAAGTCTGTTCCTTTTCTTCGTTTTTATGTCCAGCATCCTCGAAAAGGATTGCTCACAAAGATATGTTGTAACAAATGGTATAAAAAAATCCAGGGCTTTCTTAGCAATAACTGGATACTTGTTCATTTGTCGACACCAAAACGTTGAGAGCGTTGTTGTTCTGAAGAGTTGCTGTTGAACCTGGCTCTGCTGAATTTCAATGATTTCGTCGAGGAATTCATCATTGACATCTGCTGTTTCAACAGCAAACGTGAACGGCTGTCTCACCCATGCTGGATATGACTCTCTTGTAGGGAAATATCCGTCGAGAGACTTTGCAAGCTCATCTAAGTGCGTGGCAATTGTTTGCTTCAGTTCCGTGGATACAGAAATATCTCCGATTCCAGACACATCTTCGATCTTACTTGCACAGTCGTCCAGAAGCGGGAAGTTTGCGAAGTTATTGTTCTCTGTTCGTCGTTTCCATAACGGTAGCTTTTTTTGAAAAGCCTTCAGGTGTTCTTCCGCTTCCATGATATTGACTCCACCACCCTGCATCTGCTGATTGAGATGATTGAGAGCTGCGAATATATCAGCCATGTACGCTAAAATGAGAATGAACTCAGGATTTTTGAAGCAATCTGCATGGCAGTGTTGGTGCTCTTGCAAAAACAGGGCTAATTCCACACGCATGGCAAAAACACGATTCAGCACCTGTCCCCGGGATAACCACCGAATATTAGAATGGAGCAGAAGTACCTCAAATTCAGAGCCCATTTCTTTACACAGCTCACTGAAGATGCGGTGCCTCAGAGCACTTTTCGCACATAGTTCACACATTCCACCACAGTTTTTAATACTTCTGCCATTTTTGGAGGTAAGGTTTTTGTTGCCAACGCATGCCTGTGCAGAATACAATGCGTCACAATGATGTGTGGTGCATCGGCCTTTACTAGCGCACCAAAACCAGACTTTCTTCCCAGCATGACTGGAGCTCCGTCCGTACAAACTGCAGAAACCATATCCCATGAAAGATTGTTGTCTCTGAAGAAGTCATCCACAAGCTTCTTCACATCGGCTGCCTTCGTTGTTGTTGTAAGAGGCTTACAAAATAAAAACTCTTCTTTTATCATGTCGTCTTTCACATAGCGTACAAAAACAGCAAGCTGGCTTAGATCAGAAACGTCTGTGGTTTCGTCGAGTTGAAGGCTGAATTTTGCCGGGCTTGAAATCAGATCCGCGACTACTTGAGCCAAGATGTCTTTACTCATGTCTTCTATTCTGTCACTGACGGTGTCATTTGAAAGGGGAATTTGGGATAATTTACCTTCGGCCGCTGTTCCGAGTATCAGATTCGCCATCTTTAATGCAGCTGGTTTCACAAGTGTTTCACCAATGGTGTGTGGCTTGCCCTGCTTTGCGATCAGGTAAGCAACTTCGTACGATGCTGTCAGGATCGGTTTAACAGGTACAAATCCAAGAGCAGGCAGAGTGGCCCTTTCATCGAATCTGGCTCTCTTCACCCTGAATTCAGCAAGTGTTGTGTTCTTGTATTCCCCGTCTCCATGCAGCTTCAAGAAGTGTTCCTTTAGTTTTGCCGGTGCAAGACTAGAGTTGCTCAACTTGGCGTTGCAAATCATGCAGATAGGACGCTCACTCCCATCACGTTCCGTGATACATGAGAATCCATGTTGTACATATTCGTCCGACCACTTTCTTCTTTTGCCCGACATAGTATGGATAAAATATTAAAGAAATCACACGACGTACGACAACAACAGTCACACGTTGACTACTGAGTACGCACTAAATTCCCCGCAGCGCTGATTGGCCAAGCAGTGTAGCATGATCATCTGCAGCCAGTGATGGCCAAGCGGGCCGTGTGTGTCATCACAAATTTACACAATAATTCAAATGTGTCCGGACCTCCGTGGCGGGGGCTCTGCCGAACCCCTGAGATCGACTCACCGAACCCCTGGGGTTCGATCGAACCCAGGTTAAGAACCACTGATCTAGAACCACCCAGCAGCATTCTGCCTTGTTGTGTGATGGTATGCCAAGGCAACCGCACAACCACTTATTCCTACTTGCGCGACGTAGCTCCATTCACTCGAATCGCGTTACATGTCCAATCCGCATCCGCTTTACGAAAAAATTGCGTTCCCCAATACATTCATCGCGTTGTATCAATCCGCGTTACGAAAACGACACGCGGCGCTATAGGAGAACGGATTCTACAGGGTGCATCCTTATAACGCCATTTCCTTAAAACACTGTTGGTCCTGCAGGAGAATTCCTGCACGAGAATCAATGGCGGAGCCAGGAGTTTCAGGTAGGGGGGGCAACCCCTCCAGCAATGAGAAATGATAGAGGAGTTGTTAGTAAGTAAGGAGTTGTTAGTAAGTAAGGAGTTGTTAGTAAGTAAGGAGTAGTTGGTAAGTAAGGAGTTGTTAGTAAGCAAGGAGTTGTTAGTAAGTAAGGAGTTGTTAGTAAGTAAGGAGTAGTTGGTAAGTAAGGAGTTGTTAGTAAGCAAGGAGTTGTTAGCAAGGACTTGTTAGTAAGCAAGGAGTTATTAGTAAGTAAGGACTTGTTAGTAAGTAAGGAGTTGTAAGTAAGTAAGGACTTGTTAGTAAGTAGGGACTTGTTGGTAAGGAGTTGCCAGTAAGTAAGGAGTTGTTAGTAAGGACTTGTTAGTAAGCAAGGAGTTGTTAGTAAGTAAGGACTTATTAGTAAGTAAGGAGTTGTTAGTAAGTAAGGACTTGTAAGTAAGGAGTTGTTAGCAAGTAAGGAGTTGTTAGTAAGTAAGAAGTTGTTAGTAAGGAGTTGTTAGTAAGTAAGGACTTGTTAGTAAGTAAGGAGTTGTTAGTAAGTAAAGAGTTGTTAGTAAGTAAGGAGTTGTTAGTAAGTAAGGAGTTGTAAGTAAGGACTTGTTGGTAAGTAAGGAGTTAGTAAGAAGTTGTTAGTAAGTAAGGACGTGTTAGTAAGTAAGGACTTGTTAGTAAGGAGTTGTTAGTAAGTAAGGACTTGTCCCTTGCTTTTTATTCGATGCGTGTGCGGCGATGACGCAGACATCGATCGAGGGTCGAATTGGAACCGCGTTGTGTGATCGGCATCGCACTCATTGAAGGTGTTGATACCTTCAGGAAAGTCGTGTCCTGTATACGCAACCGCGCACAATTCTGTGAGTCACTTTTAACTGCTTTACCGTTACTTATTGCCAATTATGGACTCAGACTATTGTCCTATCATCTCACAGAGTCCTTGGCACGTAATAATATGCTACACAGTGGCAGTGGAGGTCTAAAATGCCGATTTATTACTAATAAACCCCAATGATCCGATCGAAATTAGGGATTTTGATCGGATCATTGGGGGGGCACGTGCCACCCCATCCCCCCCACTGGCTCCGCCAGTGGCGAGAACAAGCGGCGTGCGACGCCCTCTCTCCTACCAGAACCGCACGCTCAGTCTTGAACGTTAGTCGGGGGTCAATCTTACAAAAGCTCCGACCGAATGCACTGGTGAGTACGTAACATCGTTGCAATGTCGTCGTTAAAAGTTGTTTTTTATTTATTTATAAATTGCTTGAAAACAATTATCATGTGTACAGTATCAATGACGGAATGTGCAGTGGACACCTACAGGGTATCTGCCCATGGGTCATGATGATGATTATGACAGTATCATTATTAAGGCTACCAACAATGAAGCTCTCATATATCCCTCATAGGTTAAAACAATAAAGCGCTCTCAGTAACGCATCTCCATGGGAACCACGTTATAATGACCTATAGCGCTGATTTGTACAGTGCTGTTGGTAACATCTCTATTGGAACCATGTTATCGTGACCTCCTATAGCGCTGTTCAGTTTAGCGATGTAGGTAACGCATCTCCATCGGAACCATGTTATCGTGACCTCCTATAGCGCTGTTTAGTATAGCGATGTAGGTAATGCATCTCCATTGGAACCATGTTATCGTGACCTCCTATGGCGCTGTTTAGTATAGCGATGTAGGTAACGCATCTCCATTGGAACCATGTTATAGTGACCTATACCGCTGTTTCGTACAGTGCTGTTGGTAACGCATCCCCATTGGCACCATGTTATAGTGACCTCCTATAGCGCTGTTTCTGATAGCGCACCGTTTACCAAGAACGTATCCTGAGCGCGATAAGCGTTATGCCTGTATGTTATTCTTGCATGTGTCAATATGTTCAGGCGCTAGATGCCACTGACGTTGAGGTCTGCTGGATACGACGAGAGGACTTCAGCAGAGAGTTTGTAGTTTTGATAATTCCTCCTCAACTGAAGGGGCACGGATTATAGTGGCTTGCTATGTGGTCCAGAGTTTAAAATGCGTGGCCACAATTGCACTCCTGTGGCTTATATTTTAATCTATCTCTATGGGTCTCTATGGTTCTGTATGCGACTCTATATATCTCTGTGTCTATGGGTTATTTGTTCGGTCAATAATTTGGGTTGCATGGCCACAAACACACTACGATCGGCTTGTCTTTAATGTATCTCTGTAGGTCTCTATGGTTCTGTATGCGACTCTATATATATATCTCTCTGTGTCTCTATGGGATATTTGTTCGGTCAATAATTTGGGTTACATGGCCACAAAAACACACTACGATCGGCTTGTCTTTAATGTTCAGTGTATAAAGGAGATGTGCACATTGGCCTGTTGATGAAGTGGCTTTTTATTTATTTAATGTGCCAATTTTTTTACAATTGCAAGTCCAGAATGCTGACCGTTACACCATGCCGCAGCGTCTAATGTTAAAATGTAACGCGGTACGGTTGTTGCGATATCGCAAACGAATAATCGTCAGCTGAATGCCTCGCGCCTGGTCTTTGTGAGGGGGCGCTACGGTGGCCAGGAGATGTTAACTACCTCGCCTGGTATACAGGAGGTCGTGGGTTCAAACCCGACCCTGATATCTGTCGCATATTTGGAGTTTGTGAGTTGGCTGTTCTCCCCGTGGTTGCGTGGATTTTTTTTCGACATCCTGCGTTCATAGTTATTTGTCTGCGGTACATTTCCACACGACGACGACGACGACAAGCCACTTCGTTGAGCTGTCATTTGTGGCCAGGTCGCTTCTGAAAAAGAGCTACACGTGATGGCTCAGTGGGGCCTTACCTGGTAAAATAAAAAAAAATAGCTTGGTTTAGTCGCCGTGCGGGGGGCGTTGGGTGCGTAGCGGTTGGGGGCTCAGGGGGAGTCACCACCGTGTTTGCGCGCCAGACTGGGTTCAGCCGCGTCTCGTTGTGATTCGTCCCCAGCGCAGAGAGACGGGCGTGGAGGGAGTTGTCGTGAGCTCGGCTCGCCGCGTAGAATCGCTCGGATCCGAGGATGTGGGCCACGACGTGCACCGCTACAAAGACAAAGACCCCCCGTATAGTCTGAACAGACTGTTGGGGCAAGCGGTGTCAGCGAGCTACCTATGAAGGTCAGCACAGCACACGTGGGGGTGGGTGGCCAGCACCACGCCCGGCCGCCTTTGTCTCCCTCGGTGGCGATGTTTACACACCACACCAGGTACTCACTTGAGGTTTAGTCAACCTAGGGGAGGCCCAGGACCGGTTAAAATAATCGCCACTGGTATTGCACGTGAGCGGGAATCGAACTTAGTCGCCGGGTTCGTAGCGCAGCGTAGCGCTAGACGTTTCGCTACCAGACACACAAACACAAACCGTAGCGCTAGACGTTTCGCTACCACACAGACACACAAACACAAACCGTAGCGCAGCGTAGCGCTAGACGTTTCGCTACCAGACACACAAACACAAACCGTAGCGCAGCGTAGCGCGAGACGTTACGCTACCACACAGACACACAAACACAAACCGTAGCGCTAGACGTTTCGCTACCAGACACACAAACACAAACCGTAGCGCTAGACGTTTCGCTACCACACAGACACACAAACACAAACCGTAGCGCTAGACGTTTCGCTACCAGACACACAAACACAAACCGTAGCGCAGCGTAGCGCTAGACGTTACGCTACCACACAGACACACAAATCGATTCCCCCATTTAGCTTTTTTTTGTCTTTCAAACCACTGTGGCGTTCTATGCCATACCGTGATGTTTTGTTGTGTTTAAGGCTACACCGGCATTTTCCGCGGCTTCTGAAGGCTATACTGGGTTGTGGATTTACCTACCTGTGAGTAGTACTATGGTATAGGCGATAGTCCGATGAAAATAACCACAGTGATCCATCTGCCTGCGAATTGCGGGTCTGCAGTGCTGAAACACACACGCACAGGGTAGTCCATTTATTATAGGTTATCATCAGCCATGGTCGATCTCCTGCTGAATTAACAGAACGAAAGCCTCCACAAGCTGTCACCACATATCTCCCGATCCTGCAATAGCACGTGAACTGATTTCATCGCTCCATCTCCCCGGTGGATGTGCTCACGGAAGACAACAAAGACAATGATCCCCCGTGTAGCCTGAACAGGCTGTTGGGGCAAGTGCTGCTAGCGAGCAGCACCTATGAAGGCTGGCACGGCACACGAGGGGGTGGGTGGCCAACACTACGCCCGGCCGCCTTTGTCTCCCGAGTGGTGATGTTTATACATCGCAGCAGGTACTCATTTGTGGCTGAGTCAACTTAGGGGAAGCCCAGGACCGGTTCAGATAATCGTCGACGGTTATGGCCATGAGCGGGAATCGAACCCGGGCCGTCAGGTTCGTAGCAGAGCATGCTAACCGCAACACCACCGCTCCCCACATTTATACGAACGCGCGCACACACGCACGCAGATGTACCCACGTGCGAGAGTCACGTGACAGTTACCCAGCATGCAGCGCGGACACGTGACATGAGGTGGCGGCACGTGGGCAGCAGGACCATGGTGCAATTGAGGTTGAGGCAGGCGGCTGAGGCGCGGGCCCACGATAGGGCGTCCTGCATCGCGCGACCGCCGCAAACAGAGTGGCGGCAGCACGAAGGCAGAGGGGAGGCAACACTTTAGGCACCCCCACCCCCCCAAGGTAGCTCAAAGGGATGAAAAAGAAGATTCGCTTTTTACCCTTTCTGGCGATAACAGGAGGTGTGTTAAGATGTTTGTTGAAACGCCAAATCGATGATACGTTGTTCAGGTCTGCATTAACCACACACGTTACTTGTGGCAAAACATGCAAACAAACATGCTCTGACAATAATCATGTAATGCGTTGTCTGTCAAACTGATTGGCCTACACCAGGGACAGCAGCAGCCTTCTCTATGGCCTTGTCTCACTACCAGTGTCAGACCAGAGAACACCAATAGGCGAACAGCACAAAGACACTGCAAGTTTCAGAGTATTCATATCTCAGGTTGAGCAGTTGTATCTATGGGATCTTTTGTTGCCAAATGATGAATCGATAATAATGTTTTTTTTCCCCGTTCTGGAAATATGCAAACAAACATCAGCATATTTGTTGACATGTTTTGCCACAAGTACCGTGTGGGCAATGCAGACTTGATGCCTTGCAAAATATATAATCTATTTGGTGTTTGAACATCTTAAGCACCTCCTGTTACATTACCAGAAAGGATAAACGCCCATTCTTAATTTTCATAATTTTGGATACCGGCAAAAAAAAGGTCACGTGGATAAAAGGTCAAGGGGAGTGCATCCTCCTCGTCCACATCTCGTAGCTGGAAGTTGGGCAGGACGTTCATCTGCCCAGCAAATGGACACTTCAGGGCCAGTCGCCATCGGACTAGAGGACAATTCTTGATTTGGGTGACGAAAAAGAAAACCCGGTGAAGTTAAACGAAACAAAAATCTCTGCCAGTGGTGATATCACGCAAGGCCGGCAACGCCACAGTTCCTCGTGGTTTATTTAATTCCGGCCCTTCCTAAAAAAAACATCTCGCCTTCCCGAGACCAAGCCTGCTACTCCTTGCCTGCACGCCCCAAGATACCACCTGGCCTACCCCTGTCACTACCCCTATCACTACCCCTATCACTACCCCAACCCCCTATCACTACCCAAACCTCAATCACTATCACTACCCCAACCCCTATCACTACCCCTGTCACTACCCCAACCCCTATCCCAACCCCTATCATTTCCCCAACCCCTATCACTACCCCTATCACTACCCCTATCACTACCCCTATCACGACCCCTATCACTACCCCTGTCACTACCCCAACCCCTATCCCAACCCCTACCATTTCCCCAACCCCTATCACTACCCCTGTCACTACCCCAACCCCTATCACTACCCCTGTCAATACCCCAACCCCTATCATTTCCCCAACCCCTATCACTACCCCTATCACGACCCCTATTACTACCCCTGTCACTACTCCAAACCCTATCACGACCCCTGACCATACCCCTCCTTAACCACTCCGCCTGCCCTCCCGTCACCCGTATGTACACCACCACTTGTTAATAACAACCCCACAATTTGATCATTGTTGTAAAGCCCCTTATATTAGGGCGCTTTATGAATCTATATACTGTATAAGACAATACAACAGTGGCATTCTCAGCCATGGTGAAAAAACGCACACACAGATACTCAAGACAAAGTCAGACTCGCACGTACACACGTAATAAACTACACGGAGACAAATATGTACAGCAGCAAGCACGTGCATATGCCAAACAGACAGACACGCACAGACACAAACGGACACGTACACAACCAAAACATTGGGGCTTGATTTCTCGCTCCACGTTCACCAGAACGCTGCTTAGGCTAGCGCTGAGTAGTGATTGTTGGCGTAAGGCACTATCACGAGAGTAACCGGGCGCTACAATAATGACTGTACTACATCATGTGAGGGCAGAGTAATGCGAGGTGGCCGTAGCGTGTCACAAGTCCCGGGAGCAGCGTTCCAGACTGACCTAGCCGAAGGCACAGAGTAGGAGGAGGAGTCGACTCACCCCCACGAGAGCACGGGTGTAGAAGTACCGGTCGGAGCGAGAGAACTTGGCGTAGGCAAATCCGAGCATCAGCAAGTTCACGAGCAGCCATGCGGCCTGGAAGCAGCGTCAGCAGCAATGGCAGCAGCAGCATCAGCATCATCGGCGGCAGTATCGTCATCAGCAGCGGCAGTATCATCATCATCAGCACCACCGGCAGTGTCATCAGCAGCGGCAGTATCATCATCATCAGCACCAGCGGCAGTCATCAGCAGCGGCAGTATCATCATCATCAGCACCAGCGGCAGTGTCATCAGCAGCGGCAGTGTCACCAGCAGCGGCAGTATTATCATCAGCAGCAGTGTCATCATAATCAGATCAGTGGCACTATCATCATCAGCAGCGGTAGTATCGGTAGCAGCAGCGGCAGTAGCATCATCTTCAGCAGCGGCAGTATCAGCAGTAGCAGCAGCAGTGGCAGTATCGTCGTCAGATCAGCGGCAGTATTATCAGGAGCAGCAGCGGCAGTGTCATCATCAGCAGTATTATCATCGTCAGCAGCACCATCAATATCATCAGCAGCAGTATTATCATTAACAGCTGCAGCATCATGATCATCAATATCATCAGCAGCGGCATTATCATTATCAATATCTTAAGCAGCAGTAATAACAGCATCATCAGTATCATCAGTGACACGAATAGCATCGGCAGCAGTGGAATAATCATGTACACGTAGTCATCAGTAGCACCAGCAGCGGTACCGTAAGAGGCAGCAGCAGTGGCATCATCTACTTTGGTTCTTTCGGTAAAGTCACGTAGAATGAGAATAAAATAATAAAATAACACAATAAAATTCTCACGACGTTTCGGCCACAACGCAAGCGACAAAGCTCTGTCGTCCCGACAGGTCTGTACCTTTCACCTGAAGACGGCCGCTTGCGTTGTGACCGAAACGTCGTGAGAATTTTATTGTGTTATTTTATTATTTTATTCTCATTCTACGTGACTTTACCGAAAGAACCAAAGAAGATGAATCCTTGCAGTCACGAAAGCTTTAAATCGAAATTTACAGCGGCATCATGTTGAGCATTTCGTAAATAACGATACAATTGGAACGCACCAATTATCGGCTCGGATTCAGAGCCTAACAAACTTAAAATCAATTGACGTAGCGAATTTAACCCCTCTCATCTTGTCTATGCGGGTATCTCTCGATATACAGAAGGGATGCACTCTTCAAAAAATTCCGCGCTCAGTGACATTTCGCTTCTGTTTCCCCATTCATTTAACACCAACACGTACGGGCTGCGCTTCAGACAGTCAGTACGACTGGAACTCCCAACCCCCCCAAAATTACAATACACCCACAATCGCATTTCACAAAATAATAATTCACAATCGCAAAGGACACACAAACTATTGAAACGGTTGAAAAATAATGACGACTCTCAAACAAAACCAAACTCACCAACAAGAGGCAAACTGCTGCGCTTTAGAATGTCATGGCGAAGGTGACGCGGAGACGCCATTGCCGTGCCGGGGGTGGGGGGGCATTATGACGTCAGTCGGGGATGCACGAGGCAGCCCCCCGCCCGCCCCACCCACTGGGGTGGCTTCTCGTGCCGTGATTTTTTTTTCTCGTTGTGCGCGCCCGTTTCGTCCGTGGTGCGGTGGATGAATAAAATAAAATTTGTAGTCGTTTGCGCGAGGGCAAACTCAATTGTCCGCTCGTCCGAGCAGTCGCCGCAATTTGAGCGATTATTTTTTGCGTTCGCGCAAAAAATATATTTTTATTCCGTAAAGCCGGACGTTGGTGTGAAGTCTGAGGGACACCAATCTGTCTGTTCCATCAGCTCACTTACATTGGCCGTCCCTTGCCCACGTCGCTCATTGAATGCTTGCACCTCGATGTCTCCCGTCTCTTGTCGCACCTCTGCCGTTGGCCCGCGTTGCTCGCACCACCGTGACCACATCTCTGTGTCTCTCTGTGTGCATCTCTCCCGTCATCTCGCGAGGAGTTTGCACATCGGAAGGAGCGGAGGGCAAAGGAATCCGTGCCGAGGAACCGGCAACCCGAACTATGGGTGTGAGTCGCGCTGCGAACCCGAGATCGACTCGACCTCAATTGAGTACCTGGTTCGGTGTGTGAACATCGCCACTAGGGAGACAAAGGCGGCCGGGCGTGGTGCTGGCCACACACCCCCTCGTGTGCCGTGCCGGCCTTCATAGGTGCTCGCTAATAGCACTAAGCCCCTACAGTCTGTCAAGGCTACACAGGCAAGATCTTTGTCACTCATTGTTTTTTTCGGTAAAGTCACATATGTAGAAATACAATAAAATTATATTAAAACCAAAAACAATCACGACGTTTCGATCACAACGCAAGCGATCTTCATCAGGTGTCAAGAACAAATCACGGAGGTAAATACAACAAAAAGATGAGAGACGATAATTTTTTGTTTTAATATAATTTTATTGTATTTCTACATACGTGACTTTACCGATAAAACCAATGAGTAATTTTATGCAGTCACGAAAGCTTTAATACTTTATTATCACACTTCTACGGGGAAGTTACCGTTGTAATTACGTGTAAGATGTGCCCTTTTTTGAGCTGCCGTTTTGTATTTACAAGAGGTGGTCATTTTTTGAGCTGCCCCCTCTCTCTCTCTCTCTGCCTCCCTGTCCGTCTTTCCTCCCTCCTTACTTCTTGGTGGACTTGTATATGTATTTCTACTGACCGTGTACCTCGTATTTTTCATTCTATCTATGCTGGTATGTGCAATCCAAAGGTTGAACACGAAATTTAACACTCTTCTGAAATGTGTGGTCTGCCAGGAAGTGTCTGTGTTGTTGGCCTGACTGGATGTGCTTCACAAAATGTTTTTTCAGGTTTGTTGAATTCTCGTCTCTCATCTTTTTGTTGCATTTACCTCCGTGATTTGTTCTTGACACCTGATGAAGTTCGCTTGCGTTGTGATCGAAACGTCGTGATTGTTTTTTGTTTTAATATAATTTTATTGTATTTCTACATACGTGACTTTACCGAAAAAAACAATGAGTAATTTTATGCAGTCACGAAAGCTTTAATGCTTTAAGATCTTTGTCTTTGTGTGCGCCCTGAGGATTATTTTAACCGGGCCTGGGCCTCCTCTAAATCGACTCAGCCTCAAACAAGTACCTGGTGCGGTGTACAGTATAAACATCGTCACGAGGGAAACAAAGGCAGCTCGGCGTGGTGCTGGCCACCCACCCGCTCGTGTGTGATTCCGGCCATCATAGGTGCTACTCGCTAACAGCGCTTGCCCCAACAGTGTGTTACAGGCGACACGGGAGCGGATGTGTTGTGGGTTTGCTGGTGGTGGACACTCACCGGTAGGAGTGTCCTGGTGTCCCGCAAGAAGACCCGAAGCCTCATTGTTGGGGATCAAACGCCAGTCTTGAGACAAATGGTAAGCCGCCGGCGAGTTTCACCTGTGCTTTGCGTGTGGATATGGCGGTGTGTGCGTGCGCGCGTGCGTTTTTGGGGCTACGTGTGAGATATGAGCGCCGACTCAACATAATGAGGCTTTGTGACGTCGCGAGTCCGATGAGATTAGGGCCACGTTGGACCTGAGGCGAGGACGGCGGCGAAGAGAGATGCCGAATGATCTTGGCGGGTGTGCCAGCAGGTGTCTCTGCGTGTTTGTGTGCATGTCTTTGCGATGATGTGTCTTTGTGCGCGTGTGTATATATAAAATAATCCCCGTATAGCCTTCACAGAATATAGGGGCAAGTGCTGTTAGCGAGCACCTACGAAGGCAGGAACGGTACACGAAGGGGGTGGGTGGCCAGCACCACGCTCGACGGCCTTTGTCTCCCTAGTGGCGATGTTTACACACCGCACCAGGTACCCATTTGAGGCTGAGTCGACCTAGGGAAGGCCCAGGTCCGGTTCAGATAATCGTGACTGCTGTTGGCCGTGAGCGGGAATCGAACCAGGGTCGCCAGGTTCATAGCGCAGCGCGCTAAACGCTACACTATCGCTTCTCACACACACACACTCACGCGCGAGTTCATGTCTGTGTAGTGGCATTCACTACATCTGTGTGTATTTGTTTTGTGTATTTTTTGGTGTGTTTTGGCCTGCATAGGTGCTCGCAAACCGCACTTGACTGATCTGCTTGTATAGCTATATTTGTGTTTTCGTGTGCCCTTGTGTGTGTAGCGGTCAGCGCGCTGCGCAACGAACCCGGCGACTCCTAGGTCGACTCAACCTCAAATGAGTACCTGGTGTGGTCTGCAAACATCGCCACTGGTGGAGACAAAGGCTGAACACCCACCCCCCTCATGTGCTGTACCGGCCTCCATAGGTGCTCGCTAACAGCACTTGCCCCACGAGTCTGTTCAGTCGCTGTGTGTGTCTGAGGAATCTGGGATTGATTCCCAGCCACAGCCAGCATCAGTGACGAATGCTATTATGTTTTAACCGGTCTTGGACCTCCCCTAGGTTGACTCGGCCTGACATGAGAACCTGGTGCGGTGTGTAAACGTCAGCGCTGGAGAGAAAAAACTCATCATCACCACCGTCTGGCTTTGGTCTTCTCTTCCCCTTGGTCTCTGACCTCTGGGTCCCACTCCATCGCCTTTCTCGGTCACCTTCCCTCCTCCACCGTGCACACCACACGTCCCACCCATCACCGCCACCTCCGCTTCTTCCTGCCACATTCTATTCCCAACCTCCAGTTGCTTACCCTATCCCACCTCCACCGTGGTTACGTGTCCCAACCCATCACAACCTCCTCTTGATGACACCCACAATGGTGATGTACTCTCCAGCTGTGACTGTCGCCTGCTGCTACCACAGAGGGTCATGTTCGTCACGTGACGTTCGAAACAATCTTTTTATTCTCTTTTTTACACATCAAGTGCAGAACTACGGGGTTTTTTTCTGGACGGGTTGTTGTTCTCGTGCGCGCTGGCATTGGTGACGGAGCCGAGAGACCATCGACTCGCTCGCACGTGAGACCGGTCTCATTGCAGGTGGCTGTGTTCTGGTGGTATTCATATCCACGATAATCAGTGGGTGCCAAGGTCTCAACGCTTGAGCCACCCAAAAGCCACGTTAACATTTCAACATTTTACGAATGCAGATCCTTATCCTGAATGCTTTCTTGCCACATTCGGATCTGAAACCTCTTCCACGTTGCTTCACCCAATCCTTTCCGCGAAATTCCCAGCATTAACATTCACTTGTGTTGTATTCAAAGGTCAGTTGCTTTGTTAAAATCTTGCCGTCTGTACCCCCCTTGTACATCAGGGATGGGGACGGTTTCCTTAGGGCCGAATAGAACTCTCAAAAACGTTTGGCAGGCAACCACTCACGAGTGAACACGCAGCTCGGGCGCTTCTCGGTGTAAAACATTCCCATCGAGTACCCGATTAGTGTGGCCTGTTCCACCTTTGCCACTGGCACTTGCGAGCCAGCGCTGGAACCTCACAAGTACGGGTGGGTTTTCCACTGGATGTTTTTCCAGGCTGAGCCAGAACCAAACCGTGCTGCGCTGACCTCACAAGATGGTGCTTGAATCCGGCTTGTTGCCAACCAGCGCCAGCGGCGGGGCTAATGACTTGTTCATTTTGTGCGACGTCAACAGCGGCACTGCTCGGCTCTCTGTAGTGGAAAAAAAACGTGGCGCCTCCCGAGTTCGTGCCAGGCTGGTCTGGCTCGATACGGCTCTGACGTGGCTTGGCGCGCAGTCGAAGAGAGGTGTCAATGGGTGTATCGCAGCGACGGATTGATATCGTTTGTGGGACCATTTCGACGGCGGTAGGTCTCGTGTAGCCGCGGGCCATGTGACGTGAAGTTGCGGGGCACCATCTGTCCTCGAGCTGGAGGTTCACCTACCCTCGCGGTAGAGTGACACGGACATTACCCGCACCTCTTATCACGGCTCACACAGGTGCGCACGACCACAAAGAACCCTTGTAAGCACTATAGCCTAGATAGAGGCCGTTTTCATTAATACATGAACCCCTGCACCCGACGCCAAAAGAAATCCGCGGAAGCCCCGCGTTATCGCTTTGGTAGAATTATAGAGGGTCTAAATGTGAAGTGCCTTGCAGCTCAAATGAGCGACAGGGTGGCGCTCTTCACTATCTGTGGTCCTGAGCAGGTGATGGAAAGTCCACGTTCCGCTTAAAATTTTGTTTCGGGAAGGGGAGAGCTGGAGGTGCAGAGTCGGAGTGGCTGAGCTTGTTGTGGGAGTCCAGCCTGAGTGATTAGCTTGTAACTGGTCACAGAAGCTAATCACTCAGCTATTTCAATGCTAAATTCTATGCTAATTCCTTTGTCAAGGGGTGCCTCTGCGGATGTGTATGCTTTAACTTAGCTATTTCAATGCTAAATTATATGCTAATTCCTTTGTCAAGGCGCTTTGTTTCCTCTCACACAGCTTAAAGGTCGTGATCTGAACGTGGCTCTTTCACTCCAGCGCTGTCCTACCAGACAGTCTCGTCCCTTCACCTGATGAAGGCCGCTTGTGTTGTGGCCGAAACGTCGTGAGAATATTATTGTGTTATTTTATTTTATCAATTTATTATTTTATTCTCATTCTACGTGACTTTACCGAAAGAACCAAAGAAGATGAATCATTGCAGTCACGAAAGCTTTAAATTGGTATAATGATGTCATATAGGGAAGTCTGCACACAAACGCCACCCTCCCTAAGCTGTTCTCTTGGGAGATCATCTCTGCCCAGTGCTTTTCCTGGTCTCAGACTCCGGATCGCCCTCTGTATTTCCTCAACAGATGCCACATCAGCCAGCCACTCACAAGGGTTGACTACTTCAAATATTTGAGGCAATGCAGCCTGAGCAGGGTCATCCCCACTTTTCCCCTCCCCAAAGACCTCACAAATTCTCAGCAAATCTGCAAACCTGCTCCTGGGGGTCAGATCGGATCACCTTTCTTTCCCATTATGATGGTGATAGGTGTGCCTGCACATTTATGCTCACACAATCTGCACCGCACACAGAGTCTGTGGGTCTCTGTGTGCGTCTGTGGGTCTCGGTATGAACCTCTGGGTGACGGTATGAGTCTGTGGGTCTCTGTGTGAGTCTATGGGTCACGGTATTGACTATGTGGATCTCTGTGTGTGTCTG